>NC_091127.1:62747890-63452890 GCF_040183065.1 Periplaneta americana | reverse complement strand
CTCAGCGGACCCTTCTCTAACTTCTACCCTTGCTTGAGGGACCCCTCCTGGGATCCATGAGCCCTAGAACAGGAACCCCAGCTTTTACGCATCACTATTTCAATATTGATGCAAATACTGACCGTCTGAGTGCTTTTAAACGACTTGACGTTTTGTAGAATTGCTTCGTGACATTTATTCTGAAACTCAAATTTATGGAATTGTAACACAAACACATCTGTGATTTACTTAGGAAGTTAAGTCACGTTGCTTTCAGCCGCAGAAGGTTATGCATTGGCGTAGCATTAGTGAAAATAGGTTAGACTGTACCAAAAATTTAATGTAGAAAAGTCACATTAAAATTTTTAGACTATTAAATGTCTGTGTTTAAAGATATAAAATTATTGACAGTGTTTATCAGCAATGTCCTTCTTGGAAATTTTGTCAGCTTTCGTAAGCAAAGAAACGCTGATCAGACGCCTAGAGCAGCGGTTCTGAACGTTTTTGGGTGACGTACCACTATTTTTACTAAATTTATAATGACAAATCGTCAAAGTCGCTTCCAAGGTCATAATAAACGTTAATATGTTCCAATACCAATAATAATTATCGATTGCTTTATGTAGATGCGTTTAATTAAAACAGTTATTTGAGTTTATTTAATGGAGTGTTCCATAAAATATACATAATACAGCTATATAGGTATATATATATATATATATATATAAAGTATGTTATGAAAATATAAATTAAGTATCATTCAAGTGCTTAGGAGTGCTCCATATCTCGCCCGGTTGGTTCATCTACTTCTCTAGCCGAAAACTATCGAGTTCCTCTTTCGACCTCTTAGAGTGGCTGGGCAAACACACTGAAAACTACAGTATGAAAATCTTTTCCCCATCAATTAGGCCTAGGCGAAAAAATGTTTCATAAACAGAATAGTTTATTACTATGGTGACTGTTTTTGGTATGATGAGAAGCGTAATGTCTGGCCTGATACTTGAGCCAGAAACAAGTTAAGGCAGATAGAGACATTATGCGAAACAAATCTATACAGCAGAGTACACCACGAAAAACGCTAGTGGGTGTTGAGGGGAATTTGTCGAACTAACTGAAGTTTGAAACAATATTTATTTAAAATTATAAAATGCGAGATCGCTTGGAGTTTTTTTTCTTTCCGTTTGTTCAAGTTTTACTCGATCCAGTTCAGATATTTTATTTCGAACTTTGTTTTCTTATTGCTCCGGTTGATGTTCTTTCCTCTGTGAAAGGAAATATTTTTATGTCCAAAATAGTTCTCGTTGTTTTAGATTATTGTGGCTTTGCAAGCAAATGGAAGCTCTGAGATCTTACTTATCGGTCGTTTTATGTCTCATAAAGCAAGAAAAGAAATACGACACTTAAGAATGCTATAAAGCATACTTACGAAGTGAAGACAGCGTAATCAAGGGGTGTGAAAAGAAGTATATCGAGCGGAAGACGTGGCTATAAAACATTTCGCTTCACACTGTTAAATCTACGATGATGGTGGATTTTGTGCAGTGTCAAGGCTATCTCAATATAAAGCTTAGTCTGTATTTTATTTTGCTGATCACTGAATATTTATGTAAAAATCTCCCGAAAGTATTCAGAATTGATGATGATAAAATATGATTGCTATATTTTTGAATGAATGGTGGTCCACAATAATATAAGATTTGTGACAAGAAAGGAAGGCGGAATTTTTGGGGCTTAATGTTCATGCATGAAGGATAAAAATATGCTGTATGCAAATGGAGTATTGTTATTACTAGACCTCGGATTTTTAGGCACTTAGGGTGCTATGCATAGACATTTCGCTAGCCCGCTCTACGAGCGTGCTAAACTAGACCCGGCTATCGACTGATTACTTGTACAGGATTCATGTAACATATCGCTAACACTGGTTTATGAATACGAAGAACGTTAGTTCGCTGATAATCCACCGGAAGCCCGCGCTAAGAATGTCTATGAATATGGCCCCTAAAAACTAACTTTAAGGCATCTAAAATAGAACCTGATTTTATCTAAATAGTCATGTATTTTTTTCTGTTTATTTCTATTATTGTATTTGTATTCCTGGTGTTGTGAAAGAGAAGGCCTGATGGCCTTAACTACACCACAATAAATAAATAAATAAATAAATATATATATATATATATATATATATATATATATATATATATAAAACATAGATTTAGGCACCTAAAAATACAATTTCGAGCAGCTAAAATGTAATTTATATCCACAAAATGTACAGTAACTATAAAAATACAATTAATTAGTGAGTATTAAACATTAAGGTATACACTGACAAAAACAGTAAAAAATATTGCTGTTAGAAGCTTTATTTTTGTTAAGTCTTAAATTATGAATACCGGTACTTAATTTTTAATGAATTCATCGGCCTCATCGTTCTAAGGCTGCTAATGCGTAAGTACTCATATTACAATTAAATTAATTTATTTATCAATGAATTAACAGTGAACATTATTCATAATTGGCATTGCAATATATAAAAAGGTTTATCTCTAATTTTTTGTTGTGAAACTGTGCCTTTTCTTAGACAGAAATATTTTATAAGCGAAAAAATTCTTCCGAATGATTATCTTCCCGATTCATCACATTCCTGCTGTCTGCTCAAGTGCTCAACAAATCCAGACCCCTAACAGGACTTTCTTCATTCCTACAACTAGCCTAAATTATTACAGGATATGTGAACCATAGCCACCCCATGACATTCAAAACTTTTTCTTTCACTGCTACACGAAAATTTAAAAATATATACGTAACAAATATAAATAGGCAATTTTAGGCTCTAAAACCTTAAAATAGGTATCAATGGGCAAAATAGGTATTTTAGGCACCATAAAAACCGCTTTCAAACGTTCATATTTTATGTAAAATGTGAAGATATTTAACTACTTTTAGTTTATCCCTACAGAAAAAATAGGCATTTAACCTACAATTCGAGGTAGTTTTGAACACTGGTTAACTGTTACTGCAGACCCGAGTTCGAATCCTGGCTATGACGGAGACGTATTTGTGGTGGAAAAGCCAACATTTCTGAGGAGAATTTCTCGTGGCCCTTCCGTATTCGTCGTTCATTCCATTGTCAATTTCCTTTCCAACATTCATTATCATCATTTCAATAGGATTCACATAAAACTGTGCGACATGATGTAGCCTAGTGTTGTTACGCCAGTCACAATAGTACATAATGCTGACACCGTTTTGGGAAATTCTATTATAATGATGATGAATATTGAAATGGAGAGTAATGGTGGAATGATACAAGGGAATGGGAGAACTCCGAGAAACACTCTTATGAAACTTGCTTTTTTTCACCATAAATATGATTTCGTCATCACCGGCACTACATGATTCAGTATTACTTTCAACTAATAATTACCGTATCATCAGAAGTACTTGTTAAATTGCTATAGATTGCTTCAAGAGGCCAGTATTTTCTCTCAGTTGTCATATGCTTTTCTTTAACGAAAATATGTGTAGACAAAAATTTTTCATTCCAATAAATTGAAATTGAACATAAACTATTCATAAATATTCAGCGAAATAAATGCCATAAATATGCAAATATTTTCCCTAATCAGAAGTGCTGTTTGTATATAATATATGAAGAGTCCACTGCAGGAATGATGGATGTCACTTTCTTATCGAAATGAACCAAGACTATCAATACATAGCTTAAGACATATAGAATGTACATAGAGAGTTATATGGCATTAACACTTATAGTCATTGTCCAGTAATGATCGGAAAATCACAGTTAAGCTTTGAGCGCTAAGCATTTCAAACTTTCAATTGCTTCTCGTGAAAAATGTATTCCAAATGACATCCATCATTCTTGCAGTGGACTCTTGTAATGGTTGACGTAAGACTAAACTTTGAGAAAAGGAAATTTAACTTAAAATCCTTCTGAAAGACTGAGAATATACATGAAGTGCAAAGACAGTTTAGAAGACAGTACCAACGAGATGCAGCAGTGAGACCGCTCACTGCTCGTATCCGGGATAAATTTTAAGCAGGTCGTATTGTTCAGGATGTTCATAAGAAGCATTTCGAAAGATCATGGGCATCCACGAGCGCCCACGAGACAATATGAGGTCATAGAAACATACGAGGTAACTCCTAAAAAATCTGCTTTGAAATTTTGTGGAGTGGTACTACGCAAAATGTGAAGAAGACGTTCAATTTGCACACAAGATTGTTTGGAGTTACGATACCACATTCAAATTAAATTACTCAGTTCATCGTCACAGTCACAGTTGCAGTTACTGTGCAACTGACAATCCTCGTTTGATAGTGGAACACCATGTGAACTTACAGGTGTTACAGTGTGTAGTTTGTCAACGTTTGGATTAATTGGACCTTTCTTCTTTGACGGTACCATGACTGGTGCAAAGTACCTGAACTTACTACAGAAATCCATCATGCCGCACATTGGAGAGATGTTTGGGAATTATCATTGCGACGTGGGGGCCTATCTTGATGGAAATCTGGTGAACAGATGGTTAGGACGAAGAGATAGCATGGAGTTCCCCCCCACGCTAACCGGATCTGACGCCGATGGATTTATTTATGATTTTTATTTTGTGTGGACACGTCATACATAATATTTTGAGCACAAGACCAGGTACAATAAACGAGTTGAAAGCAACCATTGAAAGGGAACCCGCCCAAGTATCAATGCTCAGCAACTGCCTGGACAATAACGGTCAACATTTCGAATATTTCCGATAACTGACAAGCTTCTACATTCCTATATATTAATTTGAATTATGAAACTTAGGCCTATATATAATGTATTGTCTATTATATAATATACATTAGGTGGAGTGAAAATATATGATTTTTCATTATATTTAGAAATCGAAAATGCTTGAGTGTGTAAAAGTTGTTGTCTTTTATACGTAACATAACCTGAAAATTTTATGAAAATTTATATTTTGGACCAGAGACAAACAACCCATCAAGAACATAAGAAAATTTAAGGTACCCTAGCTGAACTTCAATGCTTCTGACTACGTACTATGAAATGATAAGTCATGAAAGCTACTGAACTATCCTTAACTCAGAGATTTGCCGAGAAGATATCAAGAGTCAAATCAATGGGAAAGAGCCACTGACACTTCCAAAGTTCTTGTCATACACAAGCAGAAGAACGGTGTGTTCGTTTAGTGACTGAGGCCGCTTCAGCAGTTTGTGAACCACAAAGGGGCGGATACATAAGGGCCAGACTGAAATCTAGGACTGTCATGCTCATTTCAAAAAAAAAAAAAAAAAACTTAATACTATATGTAATATAAGACGAGTTAATAGTTCTTTATAGTTTATTTGTTATTCACTTATGCTCAAAAACTACATTTAAGAGCTGTAATGTACTTGATCTCTGACGTGAGCATATTTATTTTTCATGTTCATAAATTAATTTTAATTTAAATAAATAGCTTTCCTTTAAAAAAAACGAGTTCATATTGTTTGAATTATAACCAATTAACCAATGGAAATTTGTAGCCATATTTGTGATTTTTTTAACATTTCTATAAAAATTCAGATTTTCAGTGTTCTTCTAGCATTTGGAAGTTGAGTTTCAGAGAAGATAATTTTTCTTTCGTACTATTTATACACTTAAACTAGTATTATTAAAACCCAAGGTACATAAAATTTGAATGGAAGATATAATTTTTCGGGATCTTGTGGCATCTGAAGATATGACTCCATTAAGAAATAAATTTAGCAGGTAAATACTCTCATTATTCGTCAACTTTTGCATTCCAAAACTTTTTGATATAGCCTAAGTAAAAAAAATTCACTTCACCTTAATATACATATTCGATCCAATTGATGCTAGTTAAGGAAATTTGTCAGGACCTGTGCATATGTAATGAGTTTTTATGCCTAAATGTTCGCCCCGTGTTTCAGTTGCATATATTTTACGTAAAAGTAAAGACGCGTATTTTGTAAGTTGTGTGATAGCTACTGTGGTGCATTCTATTCCTGTCTAAGGCGTTAATATTTCTCTCTTGTTAATGTGTCATAGGTCTATTTACATGTCGTAAGTTGAATTTCGCTGTGGTCTAATCTCAGTCCTATCCTTTGTGTAGGATTGGTCGCGAAAGACTTAAAAATACAGTAACTCCTGTTAGGAATTTGAAGAGCCCTTCATAGAAAGGAAGCGGATTCGTACTGGCAGAAACATCCTTAACAATAAATGAAAAGCCTAGCCGTAAAAAGCAAGCGTTTGCACTTGGTATGGGAAGTCCTGTATACCATGAACTGTGTGTTGTGTTCGGAAGTAACTTGTTGTTTATGAATGACAGATCGTAAGGCCACGAGGCGAGGATATATAAAGTGACTGCACGGAAATTGTAGCACATACTAGCACGGAAGCTCACAGGATGAGATACGATGTTTGGAATTTATGTCGAAGCGAAAAGTTCGCCCGCCACCTGAACGGTGCTCTGCACTTTCACGGCTCCATTCTACTGCGAGCTTTTCGTCAGTCGGATTTTCATACTGTATATCGCCGCCAGAATAAGAATTAAGTGCTATCAGCATGAAAGACATGTTGACAGGAACACAAATTGACGATAAACGGTGATCTGAACATGAACAGAATAAAGACGACTAATATTACATTTACTGGATTTCTATTTACATATCAGCAACATCTTACGGGCGAATTATGCTCATTCTGAACATTAAAATAATTTCTATCGGATTGAAAGAGTGCTTTTTATATTTTGTTTCCTTTCACATATTTGGGCCTGCATTTTTGTCCTCTTTCATTTCATTCTTATCCCTTTAAATTCATTTCTTTCTACCAGTCTTTCTTCTTACTTCTTTGTTTCATTACATTTATTTCTTGAATTTTCTCACTTCTCTCCGTTTCATTTTCACTTTTATTTTCTTTCCAATGTTTCTTGTTTGTACTTTTCTTCAATTTTCTTTCTTTTTCCTATTTTGAAGCTATTTATCCCTCTCGAATATCGTTTACTTTAATTTCATTATTTCTATATAATTTGCTTCCTTCATTCTTCCCTATCTTCCTTTCATTTCTGTCTTTTTTCGTGACTTATTTTCCTGATTTCTTCTTTCTGTCTTATCTTCTTCATTTTGTCATTTTTATTTCTACTATAACTGTTTTCCTTTAACTTCAATATTCATATCTCATTTGTAATTATTTTTCATTTTCTCGTGTCTCCAGTTTTCTCCTTTTCCTCCCTCTTTCTGCATTTTTCTTTCCTCCCTGCCTTCGTTCCCCCTTTCTGTTCGGTTTTTTTCTTTCTTACACAATTTATTCTCTCCATTGTATCAATTATTTGTGTCTGTCTTCTTAATTTCTATCAACTTTCTGCCTATCATCTTTATTTCTGTCCACTCTATCTGCCTATCTGCTTTCTTTCTGTCTATTTCCTTTCTTTCATTCTTTCTTCCTTTGTTTCTTTATTTCTTTCTGTCATGTTTGTTCCCATTTCCTTTGATCTTATCTATCTCCTTTTCTCTGTTTAATTATCTCCTTTCTCCTTGTGTATCTACTTTGTTCCTAGCTATCTTCATTGTTCCTATCTATCTGCTTCGTTTCTGCTACTTTATTTCTATCGATCTGTTTCGTTTATGTCTTACGTGCTTTGTTCCTGTCGTATCTGGTTTGTTCCTTCTTGTCTGCTTTGTTCCTGGCTTTTCTACTTTCTTCCTGCCTTATCTGCTTTGTTGCTATATTACATAGTTCGTTCCTGTCTTACCTGCTTCGTTTCTGCCCTGCCTGCTTCGTTCCTGTCCTACCTGCTTCGTTTCTGTCCTACCTGCTTCGTTTCTGCCCTACCTGCTTCGTTTCTGCCCTACCTGCTTTGTTTCTGTCCTACCTGCTTCTTTTCTGTCCTACCTGCTCGTTCCTTTCCTACCTGCTTCGTTCATATCTTACCAGCTTCATTCTTGTCCCATCTGCTGTTTCCTGTCTTACCTTCTTCGTTCTCTGTCTTACTTGCTTTGTTTCTGTCTTACCTGCTTCGTTCTTTTCTTACCTGCTTCGTTCCTGTATTATCTGCTTTGTTTCTTTCCTACCTGCTTCGTTCCTGTCCTACCTGTTTCGTTTCTGCCCTACCTGCTTCGTTTCTGCCCTACCTGCTTCGTTTCTGTCCTACCTGCTTTGTTTCTGTCCTACCGGCTTCTTTTCTGTCCTGCCTGCTTCGTTCCTTTCCTACCTGCTTCGTTCATATCTTACCAGCTTCATTCTTGTCCCATCTGCTGTTTCCTGTCTTACCTGCTTCGTTTCTGTCTCACTTGCTTTGTTTCTGTCTTACCTGCTTCGTTCTTTTCTTACCTGCTTCGTTCTTTTCTTACCTGCTTCGTTCCTGTATTATCTGCTTCGTTCCTTTCCTACCTGCTTCGTTTCTGTCCTACTTGCTTCGTTCCTTTCCTACCTGCTTCGTTTCTCTCCTACTTGCTTCGTTCCTTTCCTACCTGCTTCGTTTCTGTCCTACTTACTTTGTTTCTGTCTTACTTGCTTCGTTCCTTTCCTACCTGCTTCGTTTCTCTCCTACTTGCTTCGTTCCTTTCCTACCTGCTTCGTTTCTGTCCTACTTACTTTGTTTCTGTCCTACTTGCTTCGTTCCCTTCCTACTTGCTTCGTTCCTTTCCTACCTGCTTCGTTCCTGTCCTACCTGCTTCGTTGCTTTCCTACCTGCTTCGTTCCTTTCCTACCTACATCGTTCCTGTTCTACTTGCTTTTTTCCTGTCTTACCCGCTTCGTTCCTTTCCTACCTGCTTCGTTCCTGTCTTACCTGCTTCGTTCCTGTTTTATCTGCTTTTTCCTGTATTACCTGCTTCATTCCTGTCCTACCTGCTTCGTTCCTGTCCCACTTACTTTATTCCTATTTTCCCGTTTTTTCTGTCTTACCATCTTTGTTCCTGTCTCACCTGCTTTGTTCCTCTTTATCTTCTTTGATGTCTCTAATTCCTTCCTGCCTATCCGATCTTTTTATATATTTTTTTCTTTTCTTCAACTTACATTTCCTATCTCAGTTTTTACTGTCCACCTTCTTTATTTCTGTCGAACTTTTTTCTTTTGTCACTGTCCGTTCTTTCATTTTCTTTCCTACGGTCAATTTAGTTTTTTGTGTATATTCCTTCTCTTTCTTTCTATCTTTTATTTCTCTTCCCTTTCTTTATTCCAACTCCTCTTCGGTATTATTTTTCATTTTCATTTCTCTCTATAGCGTCTTTCGTTCTCTCTTTCTGGCACTGGCTCTTCTTCCGTGTTGTTTATGTTACCTTATTTTAGTTATATATTTATTATTTTAATGCTTTATTTTATATAATATATCGACATGTGTCGGACTCCCATAACGTGGAGTTAACGCAGCATTGGGTCTATAATTCAACACGGACATAATATACCCAATGGACAGACGTTCATGCGCAAGGCAGAATTTGACCCGCGACTATGATTCCTGTTTGGTGTCAATACAAGTGAATTTACCTTTAAAAATCTAACTACGGAAGTTCAAATAATTTTTTTTGTTGGTTATTTAACGACGCTGTATCAATTAGTAGGTTATTAGCGTCGATGAGATTGGTGATAGTAAGATGGTATTTGGCGAGATGAGGCCGAGAATTCGCCATAGATTACCTGGAATTCACCTTACGATTGCGGAAAACCTCGGAAAAAACCCAAACAGGTAATCAGCCCAAGAGGGGATCGAACCCGCGCCCGAGCACAACTTCAGACAGGCAGGCAAGCGCCTTAACCGACTGAACCACGCTGGTGGCTAAGTTCAAATAAAGAAATCTTAACTTTTTATGATGATTTTCATAGGACGTATAAATTCTTATACGTGACCGTGTAATGAACAATGAAACTGTTCTCAGAAGTCATACTTTTCGGTGCATAATTCCAGTACTAACATTATGGGAAGCCTTAAATGTTCAGATTCTTAAAATGTTTAAATATAATAAACTTATGGGGCTTAGAAAAGAAAATTAAAACATCGCGTATTCTGGCACGCGCATATTCATTAGGGCCCACTGCTACAGTCTTTCATTCCGACTTAGAAATTATGAAAAGTAAAGTTTGCTAGCTTCGCATGAAGATTCGAAAATTGAAAAGTCAAACATTGTAGATTTCCACACAATGGAGCAAAGCTTTCGACCCGGAAGTTTTCTTCTACTTGCCGACGGCGTCTTTATCAGGCGCGGCGGAGCGTCGCAGCGCATCGTTCCGGTAACAACTGCTTGCGTCGCGACGCTCTTCCAATCCTTTTATTTTCCATCCCCATTCCCACCCATATAAGCCACCCCTGTAGTTACTGATCACCCTTCTCTATTCTGTTCAAAAGGTCCAAGACAGCAAATGGTAGCTAACTGTATCTGGAGTCGAAACGATTTTATCTTGTCTCTGGAAAACAAGAATGGCGTAACTCAATTTACAGAGAACGTGAGCGATGCAGGAAGATCTTTTATACTGCCTTTAATTTATGTGAAGGAATTTTCATTTGTTTAATTAATAATACAGTAGCTACTAACCTGAGTAATATGTTACAATACACCTAATAATAGGGCTTAATAAGAATAATAAGAATAATAATAATAATAATAATAATAATAATAATAATAATAGGCTAATAATAATATTAATAATAATAGGCTAATAATAATATTAATAATAATAGGCTAATAATAATAATAATATTATTATTATTATTATTATTATTATTATTATTATTATTATTACTGTTGTTGAGGAGAAGGTGAAAATATGGGCTAAGAGGGGTAATATTGGCTACCTCGTTTATTTTACTAATTATGATGTTGTTACCTAGCGGAAAAACTCTAGAAGTACATCTCGTGTCCATCAGTCTGTGTGCATCAGTCTGCCTTTGTGGTGTGTTCTTTGTGTTTGCCAGCAATTTCAAAATTTTTGCAGATACGTAGTTTTAATTTTATTGAAAGAAATATATTTGGTGTTTAGAAATCACGTTTGATGTGTTGCACTGATTAAGATTAGTTCTATCACATGTTTTAATTGCCATACATAATCTTAGAAACTTTCATGAGTCAGTGTTGCTAATATGGGCTACCGATATGTGTCAAATATGGGATAGGTAGGCAATATTAGCAGCACGTTAACATGTCCTGTATTTTTACTATCGTGATTTGCGTTATTTGCTTCAGAATATTGCCATTGATGTGACAAGGTTTTCATACTTATGTTTCTTTGTTGTTTACAATTTTATTTCCAAATTTTTGTGGTAGCCCATACTTAGACCCCACTACCTATAGACGACCAGTTCGTATTTCTTTCAAAAAGTAATTATATGCAAATAATATATTGCAACTATTGTTCATTACGACTGGAATAATTACTTTGTATGTCAATAAAGATTTCCAAGCAATATGCCACACCATTTTCCATTATTATGAGGGAAACAAAATGGTAGCCCATATTTTCACCTTCTCCTCGTAATTTTTTAGTTATTTTTATTATCTCCCCTTCGTTACTCTGTCCATATTTATTTGCTATTTCCATCACGATATGTCATTATCATCATTATTATCTTCATCACAATCATCATCAGCTACCTCGGTAGCTCAATTAGCAGACCGTTTGCTTATGAAACCAAGGGCCTCTATTTTAAATCTTGCTGATGGGGATTTGTGTTTGTGGTGGAGAAATTCAAGGTCATGGTTTTTTTTCTGGGTTTTCCTTTCTTTTTCCCTCGTCATTCCACTAACAAGATAAATAATCTCAACATGATTATCATCTCCGTCTAGAAAAATAGAACATATCCTGTGTTTGCGTGACGTCGAATCGATCGCTTGACATGGAGCATGTTCTTCACGATTTGCCAAAGATTGATAGATGGCAGTGGTAGTGGATTCTATACGACTCGTAGATCTGCATTCTTGTTTCAAGATGACGAATCATATATATCTGTGAGGTATGGCAGGATTTGATGGCTGGAGACGAATGCGTAGTGTGTCCGATGGTGGAGCCGGCACGCAACTCTTTCCATAACGGGCGCACAAAATACCTATTTGGGCTCAAGTACTTAGTGTTGCTCGTGGTTCCACCTGTTAATTTTTTTTTTATTTTAGTAGCTTACTTTACGACGCTTTATCAACATCTTCGGTTATTTAGCGTCTGAATGATATGAAGGTGATAATGCCGGTGAAATGAGTCCGGGGTCCAGCACCCAAAGTTACCCAGCATTTGCTCATATTGGGTTGAGGGAAAACCCCGGAAAAAACCTCAACCAGGTAACTTGTCCCGACCGGGAATTGAATTCGCGACCAGACGCGCTGACCGTTACTCCACAGGTGTGAACTCCACCTGTTAAGTATCTCTGTACCTGTGTCATCATCAGCATCATCATTGTAATCATCATCATCATCATCATCATCATCATCATCAATCATTTCAGTTTCCTTTATTTCCGCCACCACGATCATACCTATTACTACCAATATTATACCTTTCATTAACTCCAGTAAGTTTATTTTAATCTTTGTATCTTTTTTTTAAATTTTGCAACTAATTTATAAAGTACTAAGTTCAAAATTTTGTCTTCAAAATTTAATATGCAAATTATACATCCGATATCTAGATTATACATACATCATATACGAAGATTATAACAAGGATGTACAGAAACTTCGACACGTTACATCAATATTTAAAATATACAATAATTAAAGAACAACACAATTATAAATTTTCTGAACATTAGAGTTACCAGACATAAAACAGTTGTATAGAAAATAAACTACAGTCAACTCTGGATAAAGTGAACCCTCGCTTCGGTTATAGTGAACGTTAAAAATTGAAGTTACAAATGTTGTATCCTTACAAATTCTCATTTGAAACCAGACCTTCTTGTATAATATTGAAAGAATGTGTTGAGAACAACATTCTAAGTTTCTTACTCCTTTCGTCAAAGGACAGGTTCCCAGGTACACTACTGTACTGTTATTTCTAACCTTCTACCGTCATAGGGTTCCCTTTTGTTCTCAGAAACAATTCCATTATGACAGATAGCATCGAAACAACGGAAAATGAAATTGCCTTCTTTTATTAAAAAGGGGACGGACATTATGTACAGAGCATAAATGAAGGTAAGATTTCGATAGTTTTCAAACTCCATCAACTCCCTTTCAGCTTCCATTAAGTGACCTGGGAAATTCCAAGGCTGAGTACGGAGTCACACCGTAACAGCGTTTGTCATTTCTATCTTTTCAGCCTGTTTCTAGTGTTCGAACAGTGAATATCGAAGCGTAAAGCGTTTTCTTTGGAAAATAAGGCGAATATTATAAGTGACATTGAACGTGGTCTTTCGCAAGCGGATGTGGGTAGACAGCATAGTTTTAGTTAATCAACTGTAAGAGTATATAATTTATAATGTAATCAATTCCACAAAAATTAATTATTTTAATTACTGTATAATATTTTATTTTCTTGGTCACAATTTCATTCATTCCTGTCATGTAAGGTTAGGGGAGAGACACTTCGGATTTAGTGAAGCTTGATATAGTGAACGAAACCTGCAAGTCCGCAGAGGTTCACTATATCCGGAGTTCATTGTAGTACAAACAATTGCTTCGTACTGATTCCGTTCACCCTTATCATTTCCACGAAGTTCTTTAATTTTTATTACTTTCATAATAATCATCGTCATTATTAACATAACCATGATAATTTTCGCCAGTACACACCTGTGGAGTAACGGTTAGCAAGTCTAGCCGCGAAACCAGGTAGCCCGGGTTCGATTCCCGGTCGGGGCAAGTTACCTGGTTGAGGTTTTTTCCGAGGTTTTCCTTCAACCCAATATGAGCAAATGCTGGGTAACTTTCGGTGTTGGACCCCGGATTCATTTCACCGGCATTATCACCTTCATCTCATTCAGACGCTAAATAACCTAAGCTGTTGATAAAGCGTCATAAAATAACCTACTAAAATAAAAAAAAATTCGCCATTATTCCTATAATCATCCTCATCATGGCCATAATCATTAACATAATTTTCCAACGTCATCACGCCATCCATCGTCTTCTACACCACGCTGTCCATAGGCCTATAATCACTAAGAATTGAGATTAATTTCTGTGCATTAAGGCGTTCCTTCATGCGAACTGTGCTGTGGGACATTGGAATAAACAATATACAGTATTTGATATTAGTGTTATTGTGGGTAATAAGGACTTAGTCGATATTTGCCTTATGACTCTGGTGATATGAGTCAAACATCATTATAACCAAAGCAACTTCAGAAATGTTATTTTGATGCCTGTCAAATGCATTAGAGCTGTACAAATGCCACATCATCGATCTCGTAACGATGCTTTGTATTCGGTACACTTACGAACAAATGGAACAAAAAACACTTCTTGTCATTTCCACCACCACAATCACTCCTGCCTCTCAGTAAAAATTGCTTACAAAGCCACGTTTTCTGCTCTCCCCCCTTCGAACACATTTCTGGCCATCCAACCCCTTGCTCTTTCATAACAGGGTAGAGGGTTTGGTGTTTTCTTGCTGCCTGGGATTAAACTGTTATGAAGAGTGGGTTTTAAAGAATCCCTTTCCTCTCCTCTCGTACCCTCTCCCTGATGGGAGGAACAACAGAATGCAATATCCTCTCAATAGTACGCGTTGTAACGAATGGTTGCTGTATTTATCCCTGACCGGATGTAGGGGCCGGAGAAATTGGTTCTGTTAAAGAGGATGGAGTACTCAATGCGCACTACAACCGCACGTGATATATGAAACAAACTGAATTTCCGATTTCAAGGATCGTTGGTCAAATGGTGCATCACCATTCCAACTTCTTTACATGTCGGAAACGCGGTTTCCATTCCAGGTGTGTACTAGTAGTTTTTGTGATGTAAAAATGGTGGCATTTCAAGTGAGTGTACCAATCGTAAGTGAAATCTGCATTAACAATACTATAGTTGAACAAGTCAATACATCGTCGTTAATTTTATGAATATATGACACTACATGACATAATTTTTCAGGAGGAAGAAAAAATTAAGGGAAGGCATAGGTGAAATTTCTAAATTCCACTGTTTTTAACCCAATGAGCTGAAATTTTTACTATAGCCTGTGCATTTCGAACTGGCGGATCAAGGTCATTTCTTCTCCACACTATACCCTCTAACATGCCGCGCCACTGCTTCAGCTGACTTTTCTTGAGGAGAATGGTCCAGGAGTGGGCGCAAACAAGCATGGCAAATGCAGTCCATTGCTTGACCTTGAGCCGCCAGTTAGAAATGCACAGACTATAGAAGTCTCTCTCTCCTGATATATTTTCATTTTAACAGTATAACCAGTTTTGAGATATGTTTATTTTTTCCATTATTTAAAATATATTCCGGTTTCACATGGTAAAGGTAGAAAATTTTCACTTTTTAAAAAACATGCATTTTATTCCTTCTATATTCATATAAAATATTGTGATATGATTTTATATAAGTTTTTTATATTTTTATTTTATTTTTTTATTCTTATTTATTTATTTATTTTTTTTTTTTAAGTTTCAGAGATAACATTTTTTGAATGGGATGAATACTAACTTTATTTTTTTTTTGTCACTTATTCATACTTAGCACTTAATAACTTATGAAATATAAGGAGTACAATAATCTCCCTGTATAAAGGATGAAATAAATATAACTATATTAATTTTAAGAACAGATTCTTTTCGTTGTAAGTAACCGAAAACTCACATGTCATTTTGGTGTTTGAATAACGGTTTAGCCGAAAACAAATAATTTGTGCCAGAAGTTTGAAGCCCATTTATGGTAAAACTACCGAAAAAAATATTTCTTTATAATTTCTTTGAAAAACACTTCATTTGAGTAATAACGTACAAAATTAACAGATTAAAAACGCTTCTACAGTGTGACGGAAATTTAATCAGTACATTTTGTACATTATTACATAACTTTTTCCGAAGAAATGACAAACGAATATTTTTTTTTCAGCTTGATCTTGGCGTTGATATCTTACAAGTCATAAGTCTCAAAACCCAATAGTTTTACCATAAATGGGATTCAAACTTCGACTTACATTATTTGTTTTCGGCTAAACCGTTGCCTATTCAAATACCAGAATGACATTTGACTTTTCGGTTACTTATAACCTAAAGATTCTGTTTTTAAAATTAATACAATTATACCCTTTTCACTCTGTTTTGACACCCCTAGTTAGCATTGATCTTTTAGATTTCTTTTTTTTAGTCATATTCTATTGTGAAAATAAATATATTTTACGAAAAGGAAGTCCTACAAAATTCTTAGACCAAGTGCTGTGTTGTTGTAGAATTCATTTCATTTAGACTCTTCTGCCCAAGAGCAGGTTTTTCACTGCAAACCCAGCTTCTCCAATCTTTTCTTTAGCCGCTTTCCTCTTAGTTTCCGCATGCGACCCGCATATCGTAATGTTGTCTATCATCTGATATCTTCTTCCGCCCCGAACTTTACTTCCGTTTACCATTCCTTCCAGTGCATCTTTCAGTAAGCAATTTCTTCTCAGCCAGTGGCCCAGGCAGTTTCTTTCTCTCTTCGTGATCAGTTTCAGCGTTATTCTTCCTTCACCCACTCTTTCTAGTACAGCTTCATTTCTTATAAGGTTAACTATAGAAGAAAGTAATTTATTGGTGTAAATTCTTCGAAATTTCCTTTAGTTATTAGCGTATTTCACTTGATATTGGAGAAAAAAATATTTAACATACTTGCAGCTCTCCTACATAATCATTCGCCTTAAATTCGTTAATACTAAGCAATAAGATGGAACTTTCTCATACCTTAAACAACCCTTGTAGATGCCTAGATGAAGGGTGGAATGTTGAGCACGTGTATCGACATTTCTAAACAGAGAGGGTAGAAGGCTGAGGGTGGTGAATGTGTGTGAGAGTCTCTTTGAGATGCACGTACGAAAGGCATTTTATTTGACGTTAGTAGAATTTATCGGCATCAAACGTTGTAAGTAGAAAGGTATGGTTCATGTTAAGGTTGGGCTTGAATTCCTTGCATACGCGAGAGATTTGTAAGAGAGGGGGAGGTGGGACTGTTGTACAATGGAGTGCCAGACTCTGCATATCTCGGCACATTGAGTAGAAGCTTGTCAAAGTGGAAATGGAGAGATAGCGTTTAGCTAGACTCTATTCGTTTATGCCAGCAATCTAGGTACATGCGGTATTAAATTGACGTCTTAATTGTTTTGTCCGAGGCAAAATCGCTGTTGGTTAACTGTGGACCCCTTAAAGAAGAGATCTGAGTTCGATTTCCTTCGATCGAAAACAAAGAACGTCGGAACTGTTCTCCACAAAATTTGTTGATTGATTTATTGATTGATCTATCGATCTATTATGTGTAAATTAAGTATACTACCACCAAATCCCCTTTGGTGTCTGAGTGGTCAGATTTTCAACTATTTACGCAGGCGGTCCGTGTTCGAATCAAGGTCAAACCTGGAATTTTTCATTGAGAAATTCATATTGGCAATTTTGGCGAACAAGGTCACAGTTGTTGTTTTTCTCGGGATTCTCCAGTTTCCCCATAATAATAATATAATAATAATTTATTCATTTATTTTTACTGGCAGAGTTAAGATCAAAAGGCCTTCTCTTCCACTCAACCAGTATAAAAATACGTAGGAAATATAAATGACAGCGACAGAGAAAGCAATATAAAAATAATAATAATAATATTATTATTATTATTATTATTATTATTATTAACAGCAAAATAGAGATGTGTTTAGTTACATGTAATTTGAAGAGCTAAATAATTATAATTTAGTGTTAAGTAGCCTAAGACAATTTGTATGAATGAAGTGATATTTCGTAATGAAGGACAATTGATAAATGAAAAATAAAAATCATATTCCACAGAAGTTATATTTGAAGTAATATCATATTCTGGAGTCGAAAATCTGTCTTTTTACAATCGATTTTTGAAAGTAGTGAATGTCTGAAGCTCCTTAATACACTATTGTACACTATTTACAAAATAAGTATTCTGTAATGTTATGAGATAACACATCTTTCATTACAATACACAACACTGTACACAATAGCGCAATAATGTTTGTTCAATGTAGACCTACATTCTTTATCATAGGCTAATGTAAATAGTAAAAATAGCGTATTCTAGTGCACATAGTTTAAATAATATAAATTGTAAATATTAGTGTAATTGTTAAAGTGGTCTATGTTTTGTCCTGCCCAACTTGACAAAACAGAATTCGCGTGAGCAGACAGAAGTACTTCCCTTGCTACATGTACTCATTCATCCATTACAGTAAAAACTCCAGTAATAGCTAATTAATCTTTTAGCCTCCTGGGACAAAGTACGGTCTCTAGAAATAATAAATACCTCGGCGATAAATATAATGAACTGCATTGAAATACCTCCCGGAGGTATATACTGTACACCAGAAGGCGATAGACCGTAACTACAGCTGTCTGTAATTCGATAACCTTTAGACGTTGTATCATTGGGATTTACTGTAATTATTCTTCCTACATAAGAAGGCCTAACTACTGCCGGAATGAGTTTCATCAAAGTTCTGGTTCCCATAAGCGTGTCTTCTTCTTGTGATTTTTTAAGTATTTTACTTGGTAATTTAACGACGCTGTATCAACTACTCGATTATTTAAAGTCGATAGAATTGATGATCGCGAGACAGTATTCGGTGAGATAAGGCCGAGGACTCGCCATGGTTTACCTGACATTCGCATTACAGTTAGGGAAAACCTCGGAAAAAAACGCAACTAGGTAATCAACCCAAGCGGGGACCGAACCCACACCCGACCGCAACTCCGCATCAGCAGGCAAACGTACTACTAATATTTAAGGAAAAAACTCACTCCGGCGCCGGGGATCGAGTGAGTATTTCTCCTCAAATATTAATTGTCAATATTACAGATATTATTCTGTATAACAAATTAATAAATCTATAATAAACGTACTACTGTCTGAGATACGCCGGTGGCTTATTGAAGTATTGTCTGTCGTGTTGTTTATTCAACTTTTATTTATTTATTTATTTTATTGTTACTAAGTTTGAAATAAATACAAGTTAATACAACGTAAGATAAACTAGCCCACTCCTGAATGAGTAAGACTCGTGCTCAGAAAGGGATTCCAATCAGACAAAAATGAAATTAAATTTGATAGTGAATACAGATTAAAAAGTGTTTAATATGTTTAAAACCAAACTATAAATCCAATACAATTTATTTTATTTTTTTATTAATTTGGAGAGGATTCGTGGTTAAAATTATATTAGAATAACATTTCTTTAATAATCTGGGTCCTTGACTCATGCTATGATAAAAAGCTGCCATGGTTTTATATTTTGGTTCAAACAAACTTAGAGAATTCATATTTTTAGTTCTATATTTATGTATATACCTTTCAGACTTTTTCAGATTTTTGTGAAAATATTTAAAAAAATTAAATAATACATTTGTGTAATGTTGAAAACTTCGAAATGTTTAAACAACAATTCAGCTGAGTAATCTTTCTGCTTTTTAAAACAAATTTTTAATACTTTTTCTGTAGTAAAATTAACGGATAAAGGTTGTATTTATAAGCTCCCCCACAACCTACAATATCATACATAAATATAGATTGAAATAATGCTCAATAAATTATACGTAAACAATTAATTGACAAAATATTTCTTAGAACAACAAAGTAATATAATGTTTACGTAATTTATTACAAATATAATGAATATGATAATTCCATTTTAAATGATTATCAATAATTATATTTAAGATTTTAACCTCATTAACTTCATTAATAAGTAAACAATTGTAATTTATATCGGAACAGTAAAAAATATGCATTTTAATTTTTAGTGTAGATGAAATTGATTTATTACATTTATTATTTAAAGAAAATGGGATAGCTATTGTTTTATCTTTATTAATTACAAGTGAATTTAAATCAAACCATTTTTTATTAATTTTAAGCCGCAATTTTAATTATAATAAGCATCAGCCCAAGTTTTTCCACTTAAAATTAAAACAGTATCATCAGCATACGAATATAAATCATCTTCATATTCTTTAAGGTCTATCATTAAAAGATCATTAATATGTATTAAAAATAAAATCGGTCCAAGAACTGTTCCTTGTGGAACTTAATCTGAATTTTAATTTAATGAAGTTTTTTTCCTAGCATCAAATGCTTGATAGCGTCTCTTCAGATATAACCTCTCGACGCAGTCTGTTTTTGCAACAACTTAGTTAAGACGACCCAGATACTAAACGTGGAGTGAAATCAAGATAGTGCACTCCGAAGCCGCGAAATATCCACGCCTCACGCCTTCCAGACGGAGAATTGTTGCGTCACATACACATGATTTATTGCTTTTGACTCGTGTAACTGCTAAGACAGTTCTTTGCCCCTTTCGTGTCCGTGGGCACCTTGCAAAAACGATGTACAACTGCAGCCACTTCCTTCAACACTTCATTTCACCGCATTGCGTACAATATTACAGTGAAACGAAGTTACAATAAAATTTTACTTATTGATAGTGTCTGATGGTTATAATCGCCTTCCGAGGATTAAGTCGATGCCTGAGCTTCCAAACAAGAAATAAAGGTTCGTTTTTGCATTGTGCATTTGGTATTTTTAGAAACCTAAATGAGATATACATATGATTTAATATAGCCTAGGGGAGACTGTTGTACCTTTGACACAGTGTACCTTTGAATTTTTTTTATTTTGGTCCTACCTAGAGGACTCAAATTGAAGTAGATTATAGAGAAAGCTGCTAAGTAGCTCTGGTCGTAGTTTCAGTTTGATTTATTACAAAGTGTGAGTTCTGTAGACAAAAGAAGATTTTTAGTACCAAAAGTAATCATTTCGTTCATTGATATACGTTTTCTAAGACGAAATCAGGTTGTATTTGTTACTATCTGTCAAGTACAGTGTTTTCCCTATCATATGGTGAGTAATAACAAATTTTAATTTCCATGATTTATTCGAATCTCTAGTTTTGGGAGCCATATTTGTTTGAACGTGCACCCTCTTGTACCTTTGAACACAAAACATCTTGTACCATGGAACATGTTCCAAAGTACACAATACTATCTGTTTTTGTTTTCCTTTTATTTTAAGATCATGTCACGAATTAATTCTGAAGTTAAGAGACCCCCAATTGATCCGGATGCCTCTCAATCAGAGAGGCCTACTCTGGTTTATGATTGCAAATACATTTTAAATATGATTGTCAGCTTTTACAGCTATATTGCCATCTATATTCCATGTGTTCCAATTTACAAGAGGGTATGATCCAGGTTCCATGAACCTGTTGGACCTTTGAACACATTACATATCTCTTCATTTTATTTTTTCCACCCTTAATCGATCTGTAAAACAGGAAAATACATACAGGAAGTTGTAAAGGAATCTTCAATAATTATTTCAAACATTTTTTCATTTAAAAAATTTCATTTCCCAAAAAAATAAAAATAAAATGTGAAAAGTGTTTAAAGGTTCAACAGTCTCCCCTATGGTTCACGGTACATGTAATATATTACTTTTGGACGAAGTATAGACCTGGTAATTTTTACAAATAATTTGCTCAAAATCACTTTTCAAAAAAAGGGAGGAGAAAATTTTAATATAAGAATTATGTTACAGACATTTTCCAGTACATTAAAAGTGAGGAGAGAATTGTAAGATTATATCATATTACGGACATTCTCCAGTGCATTAATAGGAAGGAGGGAAGTGTAGAACTGTAGACCATATATTATGGACATTCACCGCTAATGAACGTGACAGTTAATGAAATCTTTGCAGATTAAATATTTAAAATAGAAAATGTTTGGTTTTTCCTCAGTTCTATTGACAAAGTCCGAAGCAATAAAATGCGGAACTTTTAATCTTTAGTGAACATGTGCTGCACCCACCGATTATCTCCTCATCTCTCTTGATAGCTTGAAGGCTGGGATATGCTGAATGCGCCTAATATGGTTGAGCTAAAGATCTAGCTGCGATAAAGTGTGCTGTGCAGTTGCATCACATGGAAGCATGTGATTGTTGTGGGGCAGCAGGTAGATGCGGTCACGCTGTATTGTTTACAGGGAAAGTGAAGAGGGAGTGGCTCTCGCGAAGGACGACAAGTGGTATCCACACCTCGCGGAACAATTCACCGGCTCAAGAGAGAAAACTCGCTTTGCAGAATTGTTGAATGCCCAGTAGGTTTACTTAAAGACAATTGCGAATTTAAGGGGAAGCACAGGTTAAATATTCTTTCCCTTAGCTAAACATTTAAGTTAAAGAACAGAAATAAGGAAGCGTTCCATAATTTACTATTTCCATTTTTTAATAATAAGAATTTATAACATTTATTAAGAAGTGAAGTTTACAACTGTACAGGGTGGACGTGAAATAATCCTGCAGATATAGGAGGACTATAGGGGACACTTAAATTAATAGAAAACTTCTTTTACGTTTCGTGATTAAATGCACGGTTAATTAGGGAATTGATTTGGAAGTTTCATCAGTCTGGCAACATCGTCGTCTTTTTCTTCTTGTAATACAGATGTAAGAGGTTAACGAACTCTGGCCTGTCAGCATTAGTGAACTACCTCCCATCTCCCTTTCTGCAAGCTGGTCGCATCGGTCATTGGCTTCAGATTAGTGGTTTTTAAACTAAATTTACACCAAAACCCTCCATACTATTAAAATACGTCAGTGGGATAAATGATTCTTCATTAGATTTTCTAGCGTTATAGACGAAAATCATGATTTTACTCGCAATAATTACCGAATAAGAGGATGTAAAATATTTGGGAAATCACATTTTTTTTCTGAGAAAACTATAGACTTTCCACCAATATGGTATTACACTTTTTTTGTTACATACAACATGAGCTATATGGCATTTCGCTTTACAACTGGGATGTTACAGGCTTACTATTTGGAGCGAGAGGTTGTTTACCAAAATTTACTTGTAATATGCTTAAATCCTTTAAAATTCCCTTTTATGAGGTTCAGAAGATTGTGATGGAAATTCTGAAGGCCTCTCTTCAAATTCTACACTATCGTTTATATGTCAACACATAAATTTTTGTTTTAATGTACAAATCGAATAATTATTTTACACGCTTCATTTCCCTTTATCTTTTATGTTTGTTAACTCCAGATCTCAGGGGTCAACCTCACTTGAGGACGGAAGATTTTAAATAAATCTTAGTCGCTCTGAAAATCTTCGGGATTGTTTCACTTCCACTCTGTATATTGTAAATCTTAGCAATTCCTCTGCATTTTTATACAGCGTGATACAAAATAATTTCCTCTGATTTCACACACTTTATATCTACAAAGGTCACTGCAAAAGTAATGCACAACATTTATTTAAAAATTACATTTTTATCCTACAGCTTTACTATTTCTATATTTTCACAGAATGTAGATACTATCAGAGGAAATGTTACAGCCATGTAAGAAGGATGTCACCTGATCACCTACCGAGGCAAGCAGTATTTTATTATTCTAATGGAAGATGGGGTATAATACAGCCAAGAAAGAAGTTGCGCAACAATCGCAATAAATTCCTTTGTTTAACCCCAGCCCTTAAATTTGAGACAAAAAACGATGCATATAGTCTATTGTCTTCACATTATTATTTCGTCCGTTGTTTTTTTTTTTTGAACTTGAGTTACATTGAATGCTTTTACTTTTGTTGTAACCGTTTTGTGCATTATCTTACTGTATATATACACATGAATTTTCAGACGAACTTTCACTTTTAGGAGGTCTTATCCCTTCATGGGCACAAAGATAGCTCCACTCACTCACTCACTGTCATTGTACACTTGCATCTGTTGTTTACCTTTATAATTAACCGTCTTGCATATTTCATAACTTTTCTTCATGTATAACATAATTACATACTTTTTAACAATGTAGTTGTCATTGTTTTGTCAGTGATACGCATTTTTGGCATAACATTTTCGTGCACTAAAATAGGTAATAATTAATAAAGTATATTTCTTACGCGTATAAAAGTTTTTACATTTGTCATAAAATGAACACGTACGAAAACTAACCCTCTTATGATGATACTTGAACATACACAATCTCATGACGATGACATAAAAACCAAATGTTTCATACTCAATTTGTTGAGACAAATTAAAATATTTTAAAATGTATTTCGAAGTCTTTATAAATTATTCATATCAGTTAATATAACAGAAGTTTTTACTAAGAAATATGATTTTAACTTTTTCCTTAATTTTACATTCTCTTCAGTTGCCCTTGTTAATTCAGTAACTGCCTTGTGTGCCATTGGAGTCCAGGTACTCGATATTAAACCATGTCAAAATAATTTGTTTTTGAATTACGTTAAATATGTTTAGTATAGTTGTCTTCGGAAGCTCGGAGATCCGTATCCTAGATTTGCACAAAAAATCATTAGTTTCAGCACATTGGCAGTTGCTTGCGACTCATTCTTTGTAGTGTATTATACGGAAGCAAAATGTTGACACTCGTATTGCTTCGATATCCAAATCTCCACCGATCTAGAAGCCGTCCACCATAGTTGAAGCATGGCCTTGTCATCTCGCGCAGGTTACGTGGGCGGCAGCACGTGGAAATGTTACGGAGTAGACGCATTTTTGTTCACTGCGCATCGAAGGTCATGCTTCAGTCACAGTGGAACGGCTTCTACACAAGCCTGATCAAATTCTTGTATTTCTCTAGTTGAGAAGAAATTTTGTAACAGCTCGCAGTCTCACCCACTTTAATATAAGATTTTCCTCTACAAATTACCTGAGCAATAAGCTTCTTAAGGAGAGTTTTATGATCATGTTGGCCAAGCTGACTCTCGCAACGTGAGATTATTTTCCATAGGAAGAAATTGTACTACTACTTCCACAATGTAATAAGGTACAGTCACGTCATTTGTTAATTTTAATTTATTGAACATGTTAAATGTTAACCATATTTATTCTGTGTATACTTTTACATTGTTTATTCATTCTTAACCAATTATGAACTTACTGTGATCACATTTATGTGTTATTGTGGAATTGAAGATGGCAATATATTGCCGAAAACGTTTGATAGACGGTTTCCACAATATATTTATAAATTCTTAAGGGAAGTTAAAACTTCTTCAATTACTCGTAAATATTTGTGTTAGACAGGGTGCGAATTAAAATTTCTGATGAGGAGGATAGAATCCTAGATAGAGATTATTATTATTATTATTATTATTATTATTATTATTATTATTATTATTATTATTATTCGATACGACTCAACGCTTGGTAGCACTGAGTTGCTTGTCTTGCATCTTGATTATAATAATAATTATATCCATGAGCAGGCTTTTAAGATAAGATGTGTAATTCCTAAGTTATTGATTGTTGTCAGCTTGCCGGTGATGATAATACATCAATATTATTGTCTTTGCTTACTTTATACAGTACTTTATAAAGTATACGTGTATTAAAACAATTATATTTTGTGAGGGGGAATAGAAGCTATCCTGGCAGGGATGTTAATATGAATTTATGAGAGGGGGATAACGTTCCAACGAGGGGGGGGAAATCCCCACATTCCCCCCGTTAATTCGCACCCTGGCGTTAGATAAAATTTATAAAAAAAATTCGTAAACCCCTACGCTAACATCCGGTTTAAGTAAACTTGACTTTATGAAAGTTATCTTCAGGAAGATGTGTAAGTATTGTGCCGTGCTTGACCTGCGGTCCGCTTGCTGAGTACCCCTGACTCAGTTTCTTACCGGCTTCCGTTACGAGAAGTCTTTCGAATTCTGGGTTCAATTTATTTAAATGTGTTTTCCTATTACTTAGCCTAACTCAGTTCCTGTTGACTAAGCTCTCCAAGGAGACGAATCTAAAGTGAAGGTGAGTGGCCCAACGCTCCCATTCCACCTCGCAGACCTTTCTCCGACCTCAGCACCGCACACTGTTCTAGTATTCATGCTCCAGAGTCGAAGTCACTCTCTGACCAGACAGGAATGTGGCTTTACTTACTGTACGGTGCCCTGTAACCGCCCGGCAACTTGACGGCAACAACGCAAAGTTCCCAACTATGTGTAATCGTTTCGTCGATTACGGAATTTCCTAGGTGATCGAAAGCAAGAGATGTTATCCTGCAATTTTTTGGAATCATGTAAAGTCCGATTACACAATCAGAAGTACAGCACTTCACTCATGTCAGCTTACAGTACTGGCAGCAATAAATCCTAATAAATGTTGCTTTATGACGTACTTATTTTAAAAATAAGACAATTGCTCAAAATTCTTATGAAATTAATGGTGTGAAATTACTTAGAGTAGAATCATTTAAGGATTTGGGTATTTATTTTACATATGTTTTAAAATGCACTTAAATCAAGTGGTAATTGATGCATATAGAAAAATTAGGATTTATAATCAGAAATACAAAAGAATTAAAAAATAAGAATATTATTGATGCAAATCTGAGATACGTTAACAGAAAGCCACAATTTAAGTCACACAATTTGTGTGCACTCATAGTTGAGTTCTGGCGTCTTGTCAGCTCACTTGAGTTGTGTGGATACAAAGGGAAAATTGTGATGGTGTCGTGTATAGTTCCTGGGGTAGCTCAGTCGGAAGAGCATTCGCGCGCTAAGCGAAGGGTCCCGGGATCGGTGCCCGGCCCCGGAACAATTTTTCCTTGAAATTATTCAATATTATTGATATTCTATATAAAACTTTAGTTATGAGAAGCTAGAGTATGCGTCTGTAATATGGTCACCTCAGTTCCAGTTCCATCAGATGCAAATAGAAAGGATACAGAAGAGATTTTTATGTTATTTATACTTTTAAAAACATCACGTATCGTCTTATGAAAAGCAAATTTCATATAATCAGTTACTTTTTTAATTTGATTATAAAATCTTAAATTCTAGACGATTAATAAATAGCCAAATTTTAATCTATAAGACTGTTAACTGTATATTGAATAATTGTGATTTTCTTAAATTCCTACAGTTCAATGTAAAAAGAGCAGAATTACGTCATAGGCAACCTTTCGTTATTGCAATTTCTAGAACTGTTTTCTTCAAGATCTTTTCATTGTTTGTTATGTGTAATACAACTCTCTGTCTTTAAACTGTGATTGTCAATTAGATTTCAGTTTAACAGTTAAAAAATGTCATACAATTTTAAAAAGAATTGTATTTCCTTAGATATTTAAATTATGAATAGGTGTATTATAATGTTTTTTACTCTAGTTTTGAAATAATTTTGCATTATTATATTGACATTTGGCACTATATTAACTGCAATATTATATTCTAGCATCTATTATGTATCTTTCTTTCCTTCGTTTGTGTTGTTTGTTTCCTTTTTTCTTATTATGTATTTTGTATATAAATTGTATCAATGTAAGCCACCTTTAATTGGAAGCTTGCTTCTGTTGGTGGTGGATTAAAAAAAATAAAAAATAAATATTTTTTCCCCCTAGTGCTACGAGCTTTAATTTTGAAGTCTAGCATATCTTTCGCATACTTTCTTGTGCTTATTTATGTAATGATACCCCTACATGTATACGATCTTGCAAACTAATATTTTAACAAAACATACAGGGTGATTCAAGATCTCTGCACTCGAAAGAATGATAGGTCTCGTATGGATGACCAATATTTGTCACACAATCCATTTTCTCCGAAGGGTCGTTTATGAGATATGTAAATACACCTGTTTAAATCGTATCGCCATGCACTGTTGGTTTGATTGGCAATGTTCAACTGAGCCACGCTTCTTTTCCTAGCCCCTAGTCATAAATCTGTGTACACCAAGATTACAGAAAAAAATTTTAATCTGACAAAGCTATAATATGTTTATGATCGCATCAACTCGCACCTCATGAACGTGCCTCCGTGATCTTGTTGTCGAGCTTACACGTATAGATAGTTCAGCTTAGTTCATGTTCAGTAGATTACCTGAGGAGCTGAACGGAGCAGCATACTTTCAGAACACAATTCACCTATAGAGAGCGATGGATTGGAAAACGGAAATCCGTTGCATGGCCAGCGCGATCACCTTACTTAACACTCCTTGACTTTTTCTTCGGTAACATGTGATGTTTGTGGGTACACTACCCCAGTTGATAAACACCAGAAAGAAGCTATTTGTGTGAATACACCCTACATTTGACCAACTTCACTAAAGACGGTCAATGTTACGACGGTGTCATGAATGCAGTACGGTTCAAGGTGGACACTTTGAACACTTACTATAAACGGTATGTAGAATTAATTTTAAACTGTACATTGACATCAGATGTAAACTGTAAGGAAGTAAATTAAGCAATTCTTCGGGTCATAACCTAATATCGCGTGCTCCTAATCGCCTCGTCTGAGAAAATTGGTTCCACATGCGAGACCTATCATCCCTCAGAGCTTGGTGAAGAGGACACTAATCACCCTGTATAAATGACGGCAAAGGTAAACAGAAGCAGGTTGACGCTCATTGACTGAGGCAGTCTGCCACTTCCTCTTCGCTAAGGAACATGTAGAATATAGTGATATCTATCTATGCAGATGCAATGCATATTTAGTAGTCTAGTGTTTGATACTAGTCACTCTGTTGAATCACAGAGTGAGTGTAAGCAAGCTCTGTAGTCGAGAAACGTAATAACGATACCGTTTCAATAAATATTTTCATTTCATTGCTGATAACTTACGGTTTATTCTGCGTAAAAATGTGTACATACAAAATAAGTTACCTAGTATGTATTTCCGTAAGAATTGACAATTTCTTTTGAAAGAAGCAGTTGGTGACAAATTTGATTTTGTAAATTAAAGAAAATAACTCGCCAATTTATCGAGGAGATTCTTGTTTAATTTGTATTGTTATAGCACAGCACTGGTGCTTAAGAAAATATTTGAGACTAAGAGGGATGAAGTTATAGGACAATGGAGAAAGTTACACAACGCAAAACTGCATGCATTTTATTCTTCACCTGACATAATTAGGAACGTTAAATCCAGACGTTTGAGATGAGTATGGGTGAATCCAGAAATGGATATAGAGTGTTAGTTGGGAGGCCGGAGGGAATAGGATCTTTGGAGAGGCCGAGACGTAGATGGGAAGATAATATTAACATGGATTTGAGGGAGGAGGAATATGATGATAGAAACTGGATTAATCTTGCTCAGGATAGGGACCGATGGCGGGCTTATGTGAAGGCGGCAATGAACCTCCAGGTTCCTTAAAAGCCATAAGTAAGTAAGTATGTGCTAGCACATACATTCTCAATGTGGAAATAGGAATATTTCATAACAAATGACTATTCAAAGGAAATAGAAATCGAGGAGAAGTAACATATTTATCTTATAATCCTAAACTGAAATAAATACGTGGTTTGATGTGAGAGAAAATCTTGAATTATACCGTTATTATATTTCAGTTTTTTTTAATGTATCCAACATACCGTATATCACACAATGAAAGCTAGAGGAACTCTTTTAAGTCAGACTCGTGTCAAAAACGAGCTTAAAAAGATACATCAGATTACAGATGTGAAAGCATTAAGACCAAATTTTTCTAACTAGATATCGGGTTTCCTGAAGATAGATACAGAACTCATAAATACATCAACAGTGTTTATATATTTTCTTACACGGGGCATTCAAAGCCATATATTTGTTTTTAGAGTATTATATCCGACGAGGGGAATAAGAAAATTTAAATATACAGCTGTTCTATTCACCAGCATTGTAGATCCACAGGCCGCACCTCAGGGTATTATATCTTCAACGGGTCGTACATGTACTGGACAAGCACAAAGCGGCCATTACTCCTAAAAAACACGAGAATGTGTTCTCGGTAAGGGAAGTGAGAATTCTTTTATAGTGCCCTGGAGTGGCGTAAAGGGAAGACAAATAATTTCAAATTTCTTTTTTCAAAGATAAGGGTCCTTCGTGCCGTTTCGCCGACACTGTAGAGGCATAAATACGCTGTAAACACGTAGTTGTCATCAAATGTTCAGCAAGGCAGAAGACATCTAATGAAAAAGTGTGTGACAAGTAATTTATAATTTTAATTGCATTCTTAATATTCTAGTTGTAATCCCCTGGTTGAGGGGAAGAGAAGGACTGATGACCTTATCTTTACCAGGTTAAATAAATACTACTAATAGTAAATAAGAGACAATGGGCGCAAATATAATTTAAAATGTCTTGGTCGGAATCGATCTATAGTCTATCGAGTTGATTAGCCAATTGCACTACCCATTAACAATAAAAAAGAATAATGTTGTTTTATTCGTAATGCCTTGCACGTGAAAACTATCAGGCGAAGTTCGCCAATGAGAAATGCGATATTTTGATGAAATGCACACCAAATTGTAGGGCTTGAAGAGTACACTCAAATACATAATCTGTGTAAGATTATTAATATTTTGGTCTTACAGAATTATATGTTATGGTTATTTGTTGATGACGGAGGACAAAGGAAAAAACTAAAGGAGAAAAATTCGATCCGGTGCTGTGGATTGAGCCTCGGGTTAGCTCTGTAGTAGAGCACCTAGTGCTTAGAACTGGAAGTCCAGGGTTCGATCCTCGGCGCCGGAGGGAATTTTTTTCCGTCATCAACATATATGTAAATAAGTCTAGTTTCGTTGTCAGATTTTATGACCGCTTATCAATTGCAGCTAGTTTACCAAAAGTAACTTATATGGAAACAAAAAATTAAGTTAGTAACGTAAGAGCCTGTCTTCGAATGTCTGTACTTGCATTTTTTTAATCACTGAACCCCTGTAGAGTATTCGGTTTTGTATCTTCAATTTACAGCCAAAACAGAAACGTCAAAATAAGTATGTGAAATGTGAAAGATATAATAAATGCTACATTATTAGAGTTTTCCCGTCAAGATAACTGTCGTTCTGGACTCGATGGGATAATTGTAATTGAAGGAAAATATGACATCGCTTGATATTACAAGTATTGTTGCATGCAAAAAATATATAGGCTATATCTAACACAAAACCTTCCGTCTGGGTAGTAATTGGAGTGCCAGCTATAATAGGAGTATGGTTTTATATTGCTACATTAGACAGAGTGGAAGGGGACCGATGCACCAAAATTTAAGTGGAAGGACCTAAAGGAAATCTCTTTTCTCATATTATTTTAAGTAGAGCATCTTTTTTCCTAACATAGTTTCTTATCGATATATGAAATCTTTTAAATACAACATTTTCACTTCTACCCTTTATGGTATAGTCAGACATAAAAATGCAAAAAAATGCAGTATTATATAAAAAAAATATATTTGCTCTCAAGAGTATTACAGAATCACAAATCTTGTCCTAAATGAAAGCTAGAAGACTGTTAATCAATTTTTTTTTGTGATTTTTAGAAATTTTAATTGATATATTTTTATTTTGCATTGTTATGAACAGAAAGAAAAATTGTACGTCTGTTTTTAACTTAGGCCTATTCTTTAATCTGCAATTTGTCAATTTCCTGTTACAGAATTATTCATGTATAATGTGAGAAAAATGCCCTGAAAATTGTATTCCATTATCTCTATTGCTCTTTGACATATTACATATTAAATGTTGAAAAATGTAAAACAAACTCCGGGTCTTCAACGCAGAAGTTTGAGCACAGAGTAAAGGGACTGGAGCACAGCGGCTATTTAAAAATGGCGTAAAAATAATTATTTTCCTCTTCACGACCTTGAAATTTTGCTCAAATGAAGTCAATACTATGAAGTATTTTTAAGCTAAAAATAAAAAAATGTTAATTTTGACACATATCTGGTCATACCTGCAGGCCCTTCCCCGTAAGAGGTGATTCTACATGTTAAATATAACAAAACTTCTATTACACTTTTGCATCTATGAAGCACCGTTAAGCAGGAAAAAGTAGTCTTTGTCCAATATTTGCGAGAGAAATGGCAGATTGCTATACAAGCAGATAGGGAAAAATAATCTGAATAGACAGTGTCTTGAGACTTTTTTTTTGCAAATTTAACTGCTTAGCCATGAATTTAAACTGAATAATTGCGAAAATAGTTAATATAAGTATTACAACGTATATCAGTGTCGCGTGCATATCACTAAGTACAGCAGAAGGAGAGGGGAAGGTAAGAGACGGGGTAATGAGGTAATCTGTCCTTCACTTGCTGTGTAGACACGTTAATTTAACATTTTCAATCTAAAATTACATGTCAATAAATGCGTATGCTGTAATGATTTATTTTCAGAAGTGTTAATTTAATGTAAGACAAATCCTGTCAGTAAAGATTATTACAATTATTTCTGATATCACAAGATTCGTATTTTCGTTCAAAATTACGATCATTAAGCCACAAATGCATTACCTTATTTCCATTTCCTTGGTACCTCATTCCCTTCCTACTCTTCTGCTACGGATCTACATCGTCTTGAACTACTAACACGGACCTACCACAGTGCAGGTCGCGCTAGCTAGAATTACTGCAGTAGCCATGATGTTGCCAAATGTTTCATTTAAACATAACGATTTCCTCTAAAACGTTGAATGTTAGAAAAAGTTATTTAGATTTTTCAAATGTGTTCTCATGATCTATTACCAGTTTCATTTTGGTATAGTGGTTTTCTTCCACTCTGTATAGTTTAATATTTGTTGGTATTTCATAGCTATTATCTTCAAGCACTTTACTACTAGCTTGGTAGAGTGAGATGAGTGGTTTTCGAAGGCTTTCCTGGAAAATATCTTTCGTCTCCTCATAGATATGAATATTTTTTTTATGAAATATGAACATTTTATGAAAACATTATGAAATCTGGAAACATTATTTGCGTTAGTTGCCATGTACACATCGTAAATGGCGAAAATTCTTGTTCCCATACCGCTACCAATAATTATTTAGAATATGACATTTCATATTTTACCCGTCACTCCTGCTAGACTGTAGTGAACAGACCTAAGACTAACCCTTGGAGAATGATATATTGTACGTTCGTTCGAAGAAAAACCATGGGAAGGGGTGCAATAAGTGAGTAAGCCACCGAAGCAGTGAGTGTTGTTACACAACTCGGCACGCGACTAAGGGAGCAGCGTTGCAACATCTACTAGAGTACGTCGTTTAAACGTTCCACTTACGATCTATGTTTATTTTCACTACTAACATTTGTCATTGTTGTTAGTGTTATTCATGTTATTATTATTAATCCGCCACTGAACGGGTCATGAAAAGTTACGTAACTGCACGGGTTGGGTCTCTCAGACCTGTTTTATAAATATAAAAGAATTATATTTATTTGAGTCATATAATAATAGTTTTATTCTCCTATACAGTTAAATCATAAATTTGTAAATTTCACAATCTGTACCTTGTGTATTTTATTGCACTGCACTTAAAATAATGTCCAATGTAAGGGATATGTAGTTGTTGTAATATTCATAAATGGTGCGTCGTATTATATCACGTCCGAAATCATGAAGTTTCTTGAATTTCGTAACTGATTTTAATGATGTTTGAGTTTCATTTTTAGGAGTGTTATATTGATAAAAATTTTTTCTTCACTAATGATCTTGAAACACCCGTAACGCGAACAGTTTTAGCAATTGGTGAATCACATTTGCCTTCTTCTTCACTGAAATATAGGTCACAATTTTTTATAATACATGCAGCTTGTCTCTCTAATGAATTATCTCTTCCAACCGGAGAAGTACGAACGTTACAATTATTGTCGTCATCACTATGTTTTCACTCTCTTGAACAGACTCCCATGGTCGCCACATATTTCACCAATTTTAATGTGTGTGTGTGTGTGTGTGTATCCAATGCCCACCCACTTCACTTGCGTGATTCGAGTTCCGCATACTGCGAATAGATAGCAGAACTGTGACCCATTTTCTAGTTGTACACCACTTCGGCGAGTTACACTGTACATGATGCGTATCTGCGGAGAGTTATATCGTGTACTAGGGTGAGTGTTTGTGTAAGTGTTCATGTAAGTGTAGTGTCTACAATGAGTGATGATGATGATGATGTTGATGATGATGATAATGATAATGATGATGATGAGGAACGGAGAAGGGGAAACCCGGTGCCGCCACGTAGCCTACTCCTGTCAAATAGCACCAAGGGGCCCGCCAGGCTTAACGTCCCCATCCGACGGACGAATCACTATCACACTAAGAAAACTAAACAGATAATGCAAACTACGTAGGCCTACACTCCAAATCGTTATAGAACTGGCAAATATGTGCTGTTTACCTCTGCGGGACGAAGAAAACAGCAGTAAACTTGTGTGGCCTTCTGTTTTCAGCCTCCATCCCCTGGTTTTTCTCCGAGAGAACGTAGAATAAGAAAACAATTCAGATGTTTATAATATCGGTACACAGAACTAAGAAGTGGAGACTAATACGAAAACCTCGGTCTGTTCAGTGAGATAGACTCTACCTGAAATCGATACTCAATCTCGCAATTGCCCCCTCGGCACACGTGAAACTGTGCACCCCTGCTAATTGTCGCGTGCCGCATAGGGCATCAGATTGTATCTCAGTGGTGCGATGCTCAGGTGTGACGTAACAGCCGTTAATAATGGCTGCAGCAAGTGTTCAAGGTGAAAAGCGAATACCGTAACAACCACCTGCTGATACCTTACAATGGATTTAATTACATTTCTTCCTTTCTGACAAGCAATTCTTTTAAAGAGAAATTTAATTGCTCTTTAAGGATGTGTAAGTTAGGATCCTTCTCGCTTTGCCGACAGAAGTAGCGAAGTTGGGTGATTCATTGCGGATTCAAGCTTCCCCTGATAAATGGCTTCCAGGTGAAAATAAATTCTGCATGTAAAGGTTTAATTGCTTGCTGAATAAATAGCGGAATTCCTTTAGAATCAATACTTTCACAGTGTCCTTGGTATTTAACAATGTGTTTATGACCTTCTATGAAACCTTCAATAGTTATGTTCTTTATTAATTCAGACTATGTTTAATGGTCTTGGAATTTAATTATACAAGTTTATTGTATATTACGGTTTTCTTTGTTTGATAATTAAAAATAACAAGCTACTTTGTTGAAAAATGAAGTTAATTTTATTATTTTATTAATTCCACAATATTGGGACATCTGGCAGACATCTACGGCAGACGACTAGGATCCAGAATAAAAAGCAAAGGTTAACTTAAAACCCTTAAAAGTAAAGTACAATTTGATTTTTGGAGAGAATGCAAAACATGGATAAACTTAAAAATAAAGTACAACTTGAGATGAGGAGAAACATGAGATAAAAGCAGAATGAATAATGGTTGAAATGAAATAAATTATATTGTACAAGTTATTATGTAAAATGGACAATGAATCTCTCAATACCATTAGGCAAATTTTGTTAATGTCCTCATTAGAAAATTTAAGAGAAAGGAGAATGCTTTTGGTTAACTTAAATGAAGTTCTCCTAGCGCCAAAAAGAAGTCCTTTCACTTCCCATGTATTAGCCTAATATTTATTTTATATCTTTGACTAAAGTGATGAATACGATTGTAAATAGACTTCTTTTCGCCATTAACTTCATTGGCTTGATGATTTTCCTTCTTAAACCAGACAGTGGAGTCAAGAATGAGGCTTCCTTGACTTCGGTGATCGATGGCTATAACGTCTACTTTTCTGGTTGATTCATTCTCAGCCAAGCAGTACACTTCTTCCGTAAACTTCCCACTTTGTATTCCGAAGACTGGCTGCAAAGAAACTTCTCACTTTATGATGGCGATTGTTGATCAGTAAAAATTTTCTACCGGCGCGGCGCCCTAATTTGTCTGCAATATGAATCCTAGATTTCCGCCTTCAGTATAGAAACGTTACTATGGATGCAGATAGCACATCTGAACTGTATGGCGGGTGAGGCAGAACTTCAATTTTGTATTATAACTGTATTTTTTCGTGGGTTATTCTTTTCTCGTTGATTATTTAAAGATCATGTATCACTGTTTCGTTATTTACTGTCCATGGAAACTGCGATAGCGAGATAGTATTGGTGAAAGGAGGCAGAGAATTCGCCATGTGTTTATATGACAATCGCTTTCCAGTCAGAGAAGAAGAAATCCAATCTGGTAATCGGCCCAAATGGGAATCGAACCAACGCCCGAGGGCAAGATCTGGATCAGTAGGCAAACGCACTACCGTCTTAGCTATGCCGGTTATGAATTATTCTTGTCACGAGTACTGAATCATTGCTTGATTGAAAAAGTGTACTATTATCGTTAATCATGTCTATATGTTTCTGTATATTAAACTCGATTACGTCATGTTTGTGAATATTAACTTAAAAGGCTACAAAAATACAAAGAGAGAATTTGAATTTGCATGCTTATGAAAGAGAATCCATTGGCTTTTAATTCACAAGAAAGTAAGAAACATTTCCAATTATTACATATGTGTCTAGTTGCCAATGTTTATGCAAAAATTTTTGTTTGTGCAATTGCAGTGACACAAATTGAAATGCGATTGTTACAATTTTGTTTAAAAGTTATTTCAACTCCGGAATTATGTAATTCAAATCCCTCCCTTAACTGGCTATAAAAATGTTTTATCTCAATGCTTCGCAAATCATTTAATCATATTACATGCCAAACATTTCCCCACAACCACGTCTCTGAACGTTAATAAATTCTATGCTTCATTTGTTATGATTTTTTAAATCCTTTTAACTTGATCATAGCTTATTCGACCGTAGTTGGACATAATTCGTATTACAAAATCATTCTTAAATAATAAAAATTAAGCCTCAGTGAAGTTTATCGGTATTTACAACGGGGAATTTGCACTATTAGATTCTTTTGAATTATTTAATAGATTCAGATTTAATTAGGGGATGAAATGTACATGATTTGTCGAAAATTTTTCTGCATGGCAAATAATAATGAATTATACTCTTTCTTATCTGTTCTGTTTATTTTTCTTCCATATTTCTATTATACTCGGAACTCTGATGTGATCTTCGTTTTTTTCCCCTATTTAACCCTACATTCTCTTTGCTATCATATGTCAGTCAAGCAGATTTAGCTGTTTGTAACGGCTTCAACAAGTAGGAACCCTTTCTTATCCCTATTTTTATTCACCCGAAGACTAATATAGAGTCCACTTTAGAAATGTTGTGATTTTCTTTACCGTTAACTATAGAAGTCGAAAAATCTAATTCTGCAGATAATTAAGTGGAGAAAATCATGCGACCAATATTGTAAGATGCGTCGAAGTCAGTTACGAAAATGAGAAATGCGTTTTTGTGGTTACGATACAAATATCTTAATATAATACGAAACATATTTTTGGGCTATATTAGTAGTCTGCATTTACAAGAAATGTTACTGTGCAATTATAAATCGTTGAAAATTGAGGGTGGATGTCGTTATTGAGGTCCCACGTTGGACGCCATTTGAGGGTGAGTGGTTATTGTGACTACACGTTGGGCGCCATTTGAGGGTGGGTGCGTCTCGGTGTTGCGTGAGATTCACTCAGGGTAGCCGAGGTACTGTTGTGGTATAGGATGATGTCGGGAATAATACCAAGCCGGCTACTTATATAAAAGGCAGTGTAAACTCCAAAACTATAAGTTTATTGTCGTATTCACTTGGTAAACCCTCGAGTATGTATTTCCGGCTGACTTATAATTCAATCGTTGGTCGCAATTCTGTATCGACTCTGTTGCAGCTCTGAATAAGCTCTGTCCGATACTATAAATTCAATACTCTGTCCCGTACACTACGATCGAAGCTCCTAAACGTTGGCGAGTAGTCTCGCCGATGACAAAGTTCAATCTATCGAGTCTTCGCCTGAAGAAAGACTATTAAGTTGGGCCGCCGACACGATGAGAAGTTGTGATCGTGCCCTGTATGTAGGGCCGCCGACACGATGAGATCTTGTCTTGATCATCTCCGCTCCCCGTCACCCTTATTTATAAAAACCTATCCTACGCTAAAACTAACTATTCTATTGGTTAAAAACTACGTCACTAACTGGCCTAAAATCTATTCCCTATTGGTCCAAAGTGACCTCATAAGCTGGACCAAGATCTCTTCTTATTGGGCGCGAAATATGTCATCTCTAAATTTAGACTTTGGATTTCCCATAACATCAAATTAGTTTGTATATCTCACAAGAATACCCGTTCTTTGGAAAACCCAAGCTTGGCAGTATCTTTCCCACGGGTCTAGTCCGACTTCGGCTTTTATGCTTCATCGAGTCTATACGAAACCCCGCTCAAGGTGGCCCTAAATCTGTCCGATGCTGACAAGTGTCGAAACACCTGTGTGGGGAAGCTAATTCTAACGAAGTCGCCAGAACATCCCCGCGAATACATGTAATAGAAATATGGAGATATCACTTCGCTAATAAATCGGTCTCTCCCTCTCCTAATTACTGCTTCAAAATGTGACACAGTAACATGTCTTGTAAATGCAGAATTCATGATATTTATTATGTAAAAAAAAGTTATAGGATACCTTTCATAATTGAAAGCAAGCTTAAGGCTGTACATTCCGCAAAATAATTTTTACATCAGACCTACATCTAATCTTAATATTTTAACAGTTTTAAATCTGTATATACATTAATGTTTTATGAGTCTTTGCATGATTTTATTTTATACCTTTAACATAACATGGTTTAATGTAACCCATTGTATTTTAATGTAACTTTTCAATGAACTGTTCAGTTCAAGAGGTAATAATGATCTGAAGATGGTTTTTTATAAAACCGAAAACGTTAATCAAGAAATGAAACAAAAATAAAACAATGATAAGTTTATGACGGTCTTTTAGAAAAAAACATTGATAAATCAATACAACTCATCGGAACAAAGATGGGTATAAAATTTACTATTTTAGCTAATTAAAAGCAGATCGAACATACTAAAAGTCGAAATATAAGGATACAAGTAATACAGGGACATCACTTTATTTTTACCAACATTTTTAACATTAACCTGGCTATACTCGGAAACACTGTTGCCCCCTTCCATTACAGGAGTTTGATGTTACTAGTGCAATATGTAAACAAGTCATTTTACTAGGTATAGGAGGAGAGAAAAGTAGTGTATCCATTTATGTTGTAGGGAAATACGATATTACGATTTTCAGTTTGATTATCACTTTTACGGAATTTATCAAAATACAGTAGAGTAGTAACATTTTTTTTTCAAAAACTCAACTTTTCAGGTGGCTGTATTCGTTATGTAATGTCTACTTTACTTAGCATATTAATTATTGATGTTAACATACAATATAGAGAGTGCATTTAAATTGAGGGGCTCATATGTAAAGGGCTGTAAGTGCACTTAAGTTAATTTTGAGAAAATGGGGTTTAAATATTTTAGCTTTCGTAAAATCGGTGAAATTTTTATTTAAATTTTAATGTGTGATGCGATTAAAATATCACTTTGCCACTAAAATTTTAGATAGTTTAGCTTACACTGGATGCACTTAACTCATGTTATTACAAATGTCACTAGCATTCCTTTGCTTCTAGCCACCTCAATTCAAAATAAGCTAATCTGAATTTGTAAACAAGTTGCTGAAAATGGTTGCCGTTCATTACAATGCAGGCTTCAACTCATTTATGCATATTACTAAAAATATTTTGAAGCATATTCTCTGAAATTAAATTTATCGTTTCTTGAATATAATTTTTTTAGTACGATATTATTAATATAGGTTCTTTCTTCTATAGAAAACGCAACCATATTTCTGAAACACACTATACACTGCAGTGTTTACTTCAATGCTTGAAGACTTCGAACGCAACAGCGGCCTAAGTTTGTGTGTCTGACGGGAGCAAGGACATTAGTGAAGGGGTGGGAGTGAAGTACATTCAGAAATGCAGGTACAATAAAAATGCAAGTAAAAATAAAATGATGTCCCTGTATAATTCTGCAGATTTAACAGTTTATTCATTGGTTAGAATGCAACAAAATGTTAACATTATTTTACTCGATAAATACTTTTCGTAGTCTTACCACTCCAATTTTTACTCTAATCATTATAGAAATTGCAGTAACTTAGGAACGGAATGCTGCTATTCAGATCTCAGTTTGTGTGTGTATTCGAAGCCGAGCCGGCGATGCGCTGTTGCCAAACTGCGCAGACTTTCAACTTAATTGTCTAGTTAACCATACGCATAATTTAAAAAAAGGCATTGTAGGTTGATTCAATTATTTTAGTGTATTATTTTTTGTTTATTTTTTTTTTTTTTTTTTTTTTTTTGCGGATAGAGGAGACGATCTCCAGATATGGAGGGTAGCTGCGAATATATTGAATAAGCAGTTGCGGACAGACTAAAAAGGTGATCGTCCTTCTTGGTGGTTGGGCGAAGAGCTAACAATCCATCGCCGTAAAACAGAGTTTGTTACGGAACCCCAACATAAGAATATAAGGGGCTAAAAGGGATGAAGTTACAGAAGATTGGAGAAAGTCACACAACGCAGAACTGCACACATTGATTATTCACCTAACATAATTAAGAACATTAAAAATCCAATCTGTTTCAATCAATAATTCAGTATGGTGTATTAGATTGGGGACGAATGGCAAAATCGACTCTCCATCCTTTAAACTTGCTCCAAAAAAGGATTATCAAAATTTCTTTATATTAACCTTTTGATTATCCAACGAAATTAATTTTTCAACAATTGGTATATCAAATGTAGAGCAAATTTATAAACACACACTACTGATTTACTTCCATAATAATCACAATAAATTTAAATTTGATCCTTATGAATATCATACGAAACAAAACTACAGTTTCTTTCTAAACACTCCCAAATGCCACACAACTTCTGGATTAAAACACAACAGAAATTTTGGATACAGAATATATAATGCAGTAATTAGAGCTTATCCTGAACTAACTACACATGAATTTAGGAAACAAATTATATTAATTATGTAATTGTTTTGTATTTATTTTGAGCTAATTGAATTCAAAATTGTAATCTATTACTTGTATACTTTGTATTGTCTATATTCGTATATGTTATTACATGGTCTGTATTTCACTATATATTAATATTATTGTGCTGAATGAACACTCTTCAATTTCATATAACCAGACTGAACTGCGCCCGAGCGCGAGCTTCTCCTCTTTCGGGCTGCAATGTCTAATGTAGTGTAAATTTTTATTTTAGTAGGTTATTTTACGACCCTTTATCAACAGCTTAGGTTATTTAGCGTCTGAATGAGATGAAGGTGATAGTGCCGGTGAAATGAGTCCGGGGTCCAGCACCGGAAGTTACCCAGCATTTGCTCATATTGGGTTGAGGGAAAACCACGGAAAAAACCTGACCGGGAATCGAACCCGGGCCACCTGGTTTCGCAGCCAGACGCGCTGACCGTTACTCCACAGGTGTGACATGTAGTGTAAACCTTGGAGTATGATATATATTATGTTTGAGATAAGCAGGGATTGTCGCACGTATTGCTGAATGCAGGAATTCATAATTGAGTATTAGGTAGAAGACCTGAGGGGGGAAAAAGACCTGTGGGGAGGCCGAGTCGTAGATGGGAGAATAATATTAAAATATATTTGAGGGAGGTGGGTGTTGGATTATTCTTGCTTAGGATAGGGTTCGATGTCGGACTTATGTGAGGACGGCAATGAACTTCCGGCTTCCTTAAAGTCATTTGTAAGTGAGTAATGTATTCTATTGTCCCTTCCAACCTGCATAGTTACGAGTGTATCACTTTCGCTCTGTATATCTTCATGTTAAATAGAACAAAAATATGTAATTTATGTCAAATATGAAGCTACCTATTTTTATTGTTAAATTTTGAACGTGTACACTATCTTGTAGATGTTTTTGTATTCAAAATCTACCGATAAAGAGAAACAGATTCTGTAATTACAGAACAATCCGGTCTCTATAATTGTGTATGTCCATATTTTAGCATTACAAATTATGTATGCCGCTGAAGTTTCATATTAAAATGAAGCACCTATTTTCCCGAAAAAAATAATGCAATATTTTAGACGCACCCTATTTTACACTGGGATATTTATATTTAGTTGCCTTTCACCCCTTTTTCCCTCCCTTGTTCTCAGATAACAGCGGCGGATGGGGTCGTAAATTCCTCAACTGCCACAAAGAGTTTTGGTAGGAAACAAATAAAACGGTTATCACATTCCGTGAAATATGAAGCTCCGAATGTCGAAATGAATCAACATACAGAACATGTCCAGCATAAATAACGCTGATAACAGGCATTCAGACTTCGTATTCAAAATATTCCCACAATTCTCATCGGACAAGTTGCCTGTGACGTCATCAAAAATGAAAGATACAGCATTGCATTGTAATGCATGTTGTTAACCCGGGCTCATATTTGTCTCTTCATACACATGAATCACTAAACACTTTTTTACAGCACTTGACAAAGTGACAAATTATGTAGCACTCAATTTTAGCACAGTTTTTATTATGGTTTCTAGACCGTAACATTTGTTCACAAGGGACAGTGAAGTCTCGTGAGATTTTTTGCCGCGCAATATTCTACTGTTTTCCTTCATACGAAAATGAAAGTGGATCTTCTCTTCACGGCACGTAAGAACTTGAGAACATGGTAGTGATATTGCAGTACTCCTAAATTGAAGATAACTTTGAAACAACGTTGCCTCTCTGGAGTCAAAAAGCGTAAAAGATGTGAAAGTCGCAGACTATAGCTGTGTACACAGATGACTTTAACCCTTGACAATAGACGAGTGAACTCAAGTATCCGTAATGCGACTCAAGATAAAAGACAATTAAGTGATTCAAATTAAAATAATTCCATCCGCCACATATAGATTGAGGAATTGAAATCTGTCTAGATAAATCTTATTTCGAAAGAGCTATATTAATTCCGAAATATATAAATATGAAGATAATATTTCTTCGGCAGTGAACTATAGATATAACGCTTTGTGGTGATAATCCTCTGTTTGGGGCTAGGCGTCGGTATCACATGCAGCTTAAATGTAAGCAAAGATAGTCTGGCAAAATCAGAGTATAATAAAAATCCTGTTTATACAAAAGATTAAATAATCTTTCTCAATACTCTAGTATGGTAAAACAAGTGGAAGTAAACTTTCTTCGCCACACGATTGTGATGCACCTTCCAATAAACTTAGAAGACAGTGGAATGAAAAAGCATTGCAAGAAGCCATAAAACAAGTTTGAGAAAAGACATGAGAGACGATTCATCTGGATTCAATATTACGGTTGGAAAACACCTTCTAATGAAGATTCTGAATGCTTGGTCTATGCTTTTTGACTTAGCAATTTTGTTAATCTTGTAACTTGTTAGTGATATTCCATATTTGTACCTCTATTTTTATGAAGGAGATAATTATGTTAGATTTTGAGAAAATAATTTTTTTCAAACATTTTGTAAAATCTTAAGAACTTCTAAGTCCGGTGTACTTATTCACAGGGACATTCAGCAACAAACAGGACGACACTTTACGTTCAGTATTCAGTACGTGTAGGCTTCCAATTAAAAAAATGGTTTTCCATATTTATAACACATCCTCTACCTCTTTTAAATGAAAAAAGAATCACAAATGTTTTCACATTTTTCACTGGTATCTCACCTTAAGGCTATATTATAATCTAAACCTAGTACAAATTGTAAACATTTAAACTCGACCACCTTGCACATTATTATTTTGTTGCTCTACATGATTTGCTAAACAAATTTTCTGAGATAAAACTTGTTGTCTTATCACTCGACACATTCTTAATGGTAGAGAAAGGTCTATTCATAGCAAACAGTTTTGCTCCGGCATAATTCATTACGGATTGCTACTACTACTTGTTCTCATTTCAGTTCATCTCTGAACTGCTTCCCCTAGAGAGATGATCATAGTGTTTTATCGGAAAGATAGTCTTTATCTTAAAAGCACAAACTATGCCTAAGGTCACAATAATATTATTATAATAGAGTGAATCAGTACTCAAAGATCCGCTATTTCAAAACCTCTGCTGATTCTCAGAAGTTAACATCGTTCCATAATATCGCTGAAGTAAAGGCCTAGAGCATTGTCGCTAAAAACTATTACGAAAACATTGATAGTTATATGTCCGCGAAGTATGAATTTCCGAATAATTTTAGTATTCCATGTAGGCTAATTATCCTGTATGTTCCATCAATATATGGATGAAACAACTCGAAAAAATGGCTCTAGAGTGAAGAAAAGAGTTTATAGTGTCAAATATGTACATAAATCAGAAAATGTTTCCAGAATGGAAGGAGCTTTTCATAGTAGTCGTATAGTATGTTTTTATACAGACGGATTCGTCCCGGCAAGAGATTTAAACCGGTCGGATTAACAGGCCAATGACAATGCTTGTGTCCTTCCTCCTACTGGCTGCAACCCTTAAATATCATTGGCCTGCTAATGCGATCGATATAAAACTCTTGGCGGGATGATTCCTTTAGTATGAAGAACATGTTATAGTTGTTCAACGCGTAGATATGCACTGTCACTTGACATTTCTGTTAGCAGCTTCTAAAGGATTTTACACAAGTACCTCCACTGCCGTCCATACACAATTCAGATACGCAAGCACTCAATGATCTTGGCCACGCGGACCGGTGTGCTTTCTGTCAAGTTACTGAACATAATGATTATGATCAGACCTTAAAAGAAAAAAAAATCGATGCTCACTTTCACCCTTCGATCCTGTCAATGAAGCAAAATTTTTTCGATACTGGCTAATGAAAATCCTTAAAGACTCCATGAAAAGCCGCTGCATAGTGCCAAAGTGAATCTGATATGACATCACCATGTTTTGGAGTTACAAGGTATTTTATTTTCGACGAATCTAATAGCAATACCGTTACATTGAATTATTCATAGTGCTGTGTTACTATGTCACATAACTTCCTTAGCCCGAACTAAATAGTTATAAGATTAATGGGGACAAGATATTATTAAATAATTTCAAGAATCATATTTTCACTTACAAAGTGCATGTTAAATAAATATTAAATAGCCTACAGTATTATATTTTTCAGAGCATACGACGTTTTCATAAACGCCCAATCATTGCCGCACCTGTATTTTATAAAGAGCTACTTTGGAAACTTTATTTGAAGGAAATATATCGTTACGTATTTCGAATTATATAGGCCTATGCTATAAACACAGTCATTTAATAAAACATACTAATTAAATGTACGTATTCGCGTGTTAGTCATAAACACAGCTAATCCCACTTGCAATATGTAACGCGTAATGTTTTGTAATAATTATCAGTGTACAATTATGAGATATAACTTTAATTATTATTAACCTTCTATGGCACACGCAAAGGTTAAAATAAAATTTGACTCTGCGTGGAAGCTATCGACATGGATTGGAATCCCGCGTAGAGTATGGAACAAAATAAACATTGGTTTGAATAAACATGGTTGCTTCCTAATACCAAAGTTTTGACAAGTAAGTCATAGGTTCTTTTGATCTCTACTTAACCAATACACAGATTACATATTTTCAATTTGAGTACTTTTCATATCGTACGTTGGTAAACTTTACACATAGGATGCAGTGCCCAGAAAGATCGTAAATCTTTCTCCAATAGCGGGCCCCACTATCATATCATATCATATCGTCGTTGTTCCGGCAATAACTTCACGTGACATATTTATCGATTTTCAGATTCTTGCGCTATTAAATATCTTAAATAGCGATACAGTAAATAATAAAATCTCCTATATGTTTATTATATTTCTTTCTTTCGAAAATGTAAGAATTCACAATCTCCTATGCACTACTGCCGTGATATCTGTTATTACTCGACCAAGGCGAGTGGAGCCGCGGGCGTAACGTGGAATATCGCGATGCGGTATTACGAACGCAGGAGCAGTAGCGCCACGGCTCCGGGCTGCAGGACTTGGTCGAGTATAAAAGTTAATAATTGAATATTTGCCGTTCCATAACAAACATTACAAAATAAATGTGGTTTATGTATGATAGAGCTCCAGCATGTGTCCATAACAGAGGCAGACGACATCTAATACGGATATTTAATCTTTTATGGATTGGACGGGGATGTTCTGTATCATGGCCTGCTCGTTCCCCAGATCTTAATTCCATAGACTTTCCGTTATGGGGACACTTAAGGCCTTAGTATATGCAACGTCCATTGAAGATATTCAAACGCTAAAGGACCATGTCTTCAAATAATTTTGTGTTTGTTAATCCTTACTTATGAACAAAGAATTTATTATTCAGTTAAACTCTTTGTAAAAGTGGCTGCTTCACTTTCTTATATGATAAAAGTTGCACTTATGAATCTTCTAGTGTAGAATTTCATCGTCTTCTTTAGGAATGGATCAGTGCAGTGGAACATGTAATCAGAGGCAACCACGGTAACCATTTAACCCCTAACTGAGCACGTATAGCAGAAAATGACCAGAGCTTCAAAAATATGTTTTTAACTTTAACGCGAAGAAATTATTCAGAGATATTTAATAATCTAGAGGATTTTGCAAATTGTTGTCCATTCAGAAAGGGACAGAATAAAAAGAACAGGGCCATGGTATAGAATATTAAGAAATTTGAGATATTATAGTAAAGATTTTAATAATGATTTTAGAATTATAATTATTGCTGATAATTTTCAGTCAGCTGTGTATTACCCTATTTAGAAGCACTATTTTACCACGTAACAAACATTCAAGTGGTCCACCATTCTGTATGGATAGAGCCATTAATGTCAACGAATTCCTTTTTACTTTATGTATCTGTTCCCTAATACAATGGAGACAACTATAAACCTAAATAATGGATATGTGTGGATTAGGCAATATAAACAGTACAAAAAGAAGAGCTGCACAATAGATTGCCCAATTTGGAGACTTTATCAAAAGTGAAATATACAACTAAATAAGATTTCCTTACAGCATTAAAAGGGATTTATAGCTCTATTGCAAGCTCAAAGTTAAGGTCCCCTTGGGAGTCGTGCGGATGTTTTGTGAAGAGGGGAAGACGATACAATTGAAACATTCGGTATATTCGCCGCAGAGAAGGTTTATCAAGAAGGCCTTAGATACAAAAGAAAAAACGTACTCGTAAAAGTAATAACGTGCAACAATTTTGATCGTTTTAACGAATCCTAATATAACTATAAAATACCGTAAAATCATATACGTAAGATCATTATTATCATCTCCACCTCCCAAGTCCATCGCTGTGGAGTAACGGTTAGCATGTCTGACCGTGAAACGAGCGGGCCCGGATTTAGGTCCTGGTTGGGACAAGATATCTAGTTAGGGCTTTTTCAAGGTTTTCCTTCAACCGATTAAGAACAAATTCTGGTTAGCTTTCGGCACTATGGTTCGTCCTAGGGATCTGTGTAGTAACTTCGCGCATATGGAGGCGGAGTCTATCTGTGCCGCAGTGTATTGCGGGCAGCATCAGCTCGAGTCCGCTAAGGGGTAAGATGCTCGTGGTAGAAGATAGAGTAGATTTCAGACAAAGTATCTCCTCCTGCAAGCGATTGCTCGCTTCGTTCAACAAACACCTTCCTCCAGAGCAGTCATTGGTCCTAGCCTTCCCACATACCACTTTCGCAGAGGTGTTGTTTCGTCTTTCTACTCCACAAAGAACTGGGACAGATCATAGATCCTGGGCTCATGTCGCTGGCATTTTCACCTTCACTTTACTCTAGGTAACCATCGCTGTTGATAAATCGTCGTAAAATGAACCAATAAAAAATTCTCCTGCCGTAAGTGATTTCTATGAACCTGTATTTATAAAAATATATATGCAGGCAATTATTCATACTAGGTAATAGAAATTATTTTAACAGTTTACGTTTTTTTTAATGTGCACAGAGCCCGTAAAGCTTTCAATGTATTGCCTTGTCTCCGACTGGCTGATAAACGCAGTTTGCATTGCCTTTCCCTTCTCTATCAGATTTTGCATACATTAACCCCTGAACACCTTGCATCACGATTTCATAATCTATGCACACATCATAATCTGTATACGCGATCACAACACGACACTCTACTGCCAGTTCCTCTCCACAGAACTTCCGCGTATTCTTCGTCTTTTATAATAGACACTATCCGTTCTTGGAAATCATTACGTACAGATGTTAAGGACTGCCCGACCTGAAACGCTTTCAAGTCCAAACGCACAGTGTCCTAGGGTATATAAGCTAATAGAATTCACAATTGTAACTAGTTTATGAAGTAATAATGTAATTTAATTTATCATCTAATTTAAGTAATTATTTTGTTGGGTAATCTTCTTGGTTATGTATATGCTTCTATCTTAAGCATACTTATAACTTTCTTTTGTATTATTATATTATCACGGCCTTAACTCCGCCAGAAAAATAAATTATTATTATTATTATTATTATTATTATTATTATTATTATTATTATTATTATTAAAACTAGTCAATATTTTGCATTTCTAAGATGCTGTGTTTGTGGGGACATCTATGTAAATAAAACGCTTAGATATGTTTCCGTCACCGCCGCTTGCATTTTATAGGTTGCTAAATAATAATGTTTGTTCGTTTTTAAAGTAATGTATGATGTAAAAGTTTTAAGAAGGGTAAAAATGGCTGAATCTTGTGAAAGAAGTCTGAGAAACCTTATAAAAAACTGTAATGAAACATAGACTAACAGAGAGAAATAAACCTACGACAACGGAGACTGACAAAGAACATCGAAGAAAGAGAAGAATTGGAAATTAAAAGAAGAACGGAATGCCGTAGGGCTAATTAAGTAGAAGTAATGGATGTGAATAATAAATAAGCTGTAATCAACTTGGATGAGCTTTACATAAGGAATGTGTGTTATAATACTGTGAAACTACAATGGAAGGACATGAGATAAACACATCGAATAAATTGCCTACACAAAATGGTAAAATGACTCTGAAAAAAACTAGAAAAAATGTCAATGAAACATTAGAGGAGAGGTCATGTAGCATATCCTGAAGAGTTTCTCAAGAACGTAACACCAGCTAAAACTTAAATCAGAATAATATGCTACTATGGAATCTTATTCCATCAAGGGTACTCTGTAATGAAACAAGATTGAGGATTACACGTCGACAATGAAACCTCAGACAGGTCCGTTTAATCGATAGATTGAACTTATACAGTGTTCTTATAAGATGCATACAACCCATTCCATCTTATACTAATTCATTTCAAATTCAAAAGAAAACAGTTTTCTATATGCTCAGACTTTTTCAATGGTCGTTAATAAATCATATGGAGAGATATTTGATAGAATCCGCCTACATCTTGCGAAACCTGCATTCAAGAGTACGATCGTTGGACTCATTAAGTGTTGTATACGAGATGAAGTAGATTAATTAATAAATTGTGTTAGCATCAAATATACTAATAATTGAACAATATGTGTTGATATGTATTAACAAAGTTTAAAACCTGATAGAACCGCGTATGTTATATCGGGTACAATTAGTTATATACAGGATGATTCACGAGGATTTACCGTCCTTTACGGAGCTTACTTATTTCCGAAGACATTCTGAGCAAAAAAATCATATAAACATGGGTCCTATTCTCAATATTTACAGAGTTACGTTTCGTTATTGGAACGCATTGCTGTGAACGCGTGATCTTGGTCAGCGTGCAGTCAGCAGCCAGCGCGAGCGCTACGGAAATCAAAGATAGCCGTATGCACTTCCGTAGCGCGACGAGTGCCGTTCACAAGCGTGCGGCCAAGTGAACTCAAGCGGACGGTGACATGTTTTAAATTGTGTTGTAAACTCTCCAAGACTGTAAATTAGGATGGAAAATCGAACTCCAAATAATTAAGTCGGTGGAAGTGGTGTAATTTGTAATAATTGTTGTGATAAGTGCGTAAGAATAATGTAATTTTCTAGTTAAAAATAAAAAAGATGTCTGTACGAAGCAACTAAGGAGTTCACAGCACATTTTTAGCTTCATAATACTTGTCATTTAAAGAAATGATACTTCTGAATGATTCATTCTCTATTTGTATTATTCTTTTACCTTCAAACTAGATAAGAAACGTATTTTACAAACAATTTTAAATTAATGTAACTGAAAATATTCAGAATAGAAATTATATTTATATGACATTTTTTGCTCAAAATATCTTCTGAAATACTGTAGCCCCGTAAAGGACGGTAAATCCTCGTGAATGACTCTGTATAATTTTGTAGCGAATATACAATACTTGCAATTCAGCCAATAATTACTTTAAAAAGTTTCACTCTAGTGTTCAAAATGCGTTGCTTTTCAGATACTGTATTTCCAATGTTATTTTTATAATGATTCTAAAATTTACACATCCCACTATCTCAGTTCTGTTCATTAATATCTGTTATATTATTTTTTATTATTATGGAAATAATAACTATAATTATTAATATTTTAAGGCAAACGTGTATTATTTGGTGTGATAATAATAGTAAATAAACATTGTTACTATACTGAATTCTGCTTTGTGCAGCACAGTACTGCATCTAGTTTGAAATATGGAAGAGTTCTTGGCAGATCAAACTAGAATTAATTTTGCTAATGGTATAAGTTTTAATATATAGAAAGATATAAGACTTGAAGAGAACTTCTGAACTGAAATATTATCCTCGAAGAAACTAAATGCAATGTAAAGTAGGTCTACTTCACTTGTTACATTTGTTGTCTCAGACATAGCATACATTATTCGTTTCTTGTTGCTGTCTGTTGAACTGCCCTTTAGTTTAAGATAACCACAAATCTCTGTCAGAAGCTAGCATCACAGCAGTCTATTTATCTTCTCGCCAGTTCCTCTTCAGTTCAGACAATGCTTTACACACTTTCTCATTTTAAAATCTCCTTTACACAGAAATCTGTCTCACAGTCCAAACACACTATCGCGTTTTTCGTTGTGTGTCGGCCTATTAAAACTTCATTACGTTTGATGTAGTCACAGATATGTATCTTATCCTTACGTATTAATTCTAAAGTGACTTATGTAACATATATTATGTTGCATTTATGTTAGAACAAACGCTTCAGCGCTTTTTATATCCCCATTGTGGATTCACAAGAATAATTAGGTCGAAACCGACATTGCAAAATCATGTCTGGATAGGTATTCTAAAGCAGAGATTATTATTTAAATAAAACTTTCATTGCTACGAGTACAGCACAAAAACAGCTTCCAGGATTTGTTACAAATCTGCATTTTCATTAGGCTGTACTCAGACTGTTAATTTTTTTACATTTTCTCATTTATTAGGTTTGTACAACAATTACATTCTCTTTTCGACTTCCTTTATCATACTGAATTTTTATTCTTAGAAGAACATGTAAGTGTTCAACGATAGTATAACAGACAGTTTAGTTTATAGTAGATACTGATTTAATGAAGTTGTAACTTGTAAGTTACCTTTGCCTCTGCTGTACAGGTGCCACGAGTCTGGTTTGATTTAGTTAGCGACATACTGAATGTTAAAAAAAAGGGGGGCCTAATATTTTAAGACGTGATAGATCTCATCAGAATAAGTAAAAATGTCTACTAAACATGTATTCTAAAATTAATATCTTCCGAGATATTAGAACTTAATTAGTTCATAGCAGATGATCGATGTGACTTCCATTTATCATCACATATCCTTCTATTCGACGTCTTAAAGAACCACACAACCTTTTAAACACTCCTGATTGGTCTCTGATGTGCTGACAGACGTTGAAGACACGATCCTTCAGTGTTTGAACATCTTCAATTGACGTTGCATACACTAAGGCCTTAAGTGTTTCCATAACGAAAAGTCTATGGAATTAAGATCTGGGGAACGAGCAGGCCATGATTCAGAACATCCCCGGCCAATCCATCAAAGATTAAATATCCATGTTAGATGTCGTCTACCTCTGATATGGGTACATGCTGGTGCTCCATCATGCATAAACCACATTTATTTTGTAGTGTTTGTTATGGAATTTCCTCCAGCAAGATGAGTAATTTGTTTGATAAGAAGCGTAGATACTGATAACCAGACAATGTACGGGGTAGAATGTGTGACTCATTTATCCTGTCACCAATACACGAATTTTAAAGTACGTTTTTTTTTTTTCGAAAAAACCGTTGATTTTAGGATTCCTGTATTGGAATATTTTCTTTTTGTGATGCGTACTACCATCCCTAAAAATATTAGGCCTTTTTAACACTCTTTATAGAGACATTACTCAGATGCTAGTAGAATATAATACGTAGTTTATATTGTATTTAAAACTTACCATTATGTATAACAGTTCGTATTTGTACTACTTTTTTCTACATCATTATTTCTTTACAGCATTTCTACTTTTTGAATTAATGTTTTGAAACACTATCCTGTAGGCTTTTTTTAAATTAATTTCAGCCTGAAGCCAGACGTTTATATAGTTCTTCGATTTGCGAATGGTTGAAGAAGTTCGTGGTTGAAACATAACCGAAAGTGATAACATTTTTAGCTCCTTTCGAAGTGACATAACCCGGAGACAAGTCATTGTAGAACCTTAGTTAGTTGCTGCAATAATAATGTAAGTTGAGTATTATGACAGCTGAAAACGTCAGGTTGATGTCGTCGGTTGCCATAGTATCTTAACGATACCAGGTGGTCATTTTGTATCTTGAACATAAACAGCTGCGCTGCGATCTTATGTTGTTACTCTGTGGGATAAAGAAAGATAATATAGTCTATGACTAGAATAAGGAAGCGATCGTACTGCACAGGTGATATAACAACGGCGCGCTGTGTATTAGTAAAAGCAACTTCCATTTCATAACGGAATGGTCGGGTATTGAGTCATGAATCGACATTCACGTTATGTGCATATCGACATAATGGAAATCTAGCATTGTTTTTTTTTTTTTTTCAATTTTGTTTGCTATAGGCCTATGAACTTTAACGTGGACAGGAAATCAGTAATACAACATTATTAGAATCATTTCCAAATCGTGGTGCAGCTAACTTCGTCTATGATAGGTTGAAATTCATGACTGCTGTCACAGATAAATCTAATGGCTCAATATCGCTTAATTGAATTAAATATTTAATACTACTGTCGTTAATTCCTAATTTCGTTCTATAATATAAGAAAACCAGAAAGAAAATATTTACGTAAAGCAAAGAAACTTTATTTAAAAATATGATAACTGAAGGTATAAAATGTTTCAGTTTTGTTTCAATAAAAAATATGTTCATTAAATGTTCAAATTGTTAGATCAGTTATGAGATTTTGGTATAATATTTATTTTACTTGTAGCAATTCATGGAGATTTGTGTAAGTAAATATTCCTATAATTTCTAAATTACCAAAAGATAAAAAGGTAATATTGCAAATTTGCAAATCATGTTAAATCTCCACAGTCATTCCGGAATTTACAGTATGTTCCAACTAAACTTATATTTAAAACTACTTCATTTAAATAAAAGAAGATAAAAAACCTTCACTGAAGAGACAACGCATTAAGTAAATTTGTAGTAATGTTTTCTCTGCGACTTTCCATTGGGTTACATACTCATTTTCTTTAAGGAAAAGTAATCTAAAAAAGACAGTGTGTTCTTATGATTGTTATACCGTTAAAGTAGATAACTCTTCCACTCAATTCTTCTTTCGAATATCTTTATATTTGAAAACATTCCAAATATTAACAAAACTGAAAAGTATTTTGTTTGAACATATTTTTTAGTCTTGGAGTTAATAAACCTATTAAGCACTTAACTATTTTGTAACATATTTTTCCTTCGTGGTATTTTTATCAGTGTACAAACTTCCCACACAGTATTCTTTCTATGTCGTGGAACCTTTCCTAGAAAATTATTAATGCAGATTACTGAAATAAATGATAACATTGAAAGTAGAGGAATCTTTCGAACGAAGTGGCTGCTTTAAATATTAGGTGTACACGTATGTTCACCCCAATTTGTCCTACCCATATGTAACTGAATTTCATACAATAACCTGCAACACATTTTAAACTAATACGAACTTCCAACTGTAATTCCAATTAAAATTAATCTGCGTGAAACACTGATGCTGTGCAAGCAGACTGCAAGTGTTATTGAATGTAATTGTGAATGCATTTCAAATTTACCACATGACGTCAAAAGTGAGGGGTGAGAGCTTCACAATACAAGTCTCCTTTTTTTTAATCGATAAAATAATTATCCTGGCTATAGTATTACCTTACTTCACAATACAAGTCTTTTTTGTTAATATATCTTATTATTATTATTATTATTATTATTATTATTATTATTATTATTATACTAGCTATAATGTAACCTTAGTTGAGAATACAAGTTTTAAAAATACAAGTATTTTTTAATATATAAAATAATTATCCTAGCTATAATACTACCTTACTTCACAATACAAGTTTTAAAAAATATAAGTATTTTTCAATATATAAAATAATTATCCTAGCCATAATATTACTTTACTTCACAATACAAGTTTTAAAAAATATAAGTATGTTTCAATATATAAATTAATTATCCTAGCCATAACATTAGCGTACTTCACAATAAAAGTCTTTTTGTTAATATATCACATTATTGTTATAATTGCCATAATATAACCTTACTTCAGAATACAAGTTTTAAAAATACAAGTATTTTAAATATATAAAATAATTACCCTAGCCGTAATATTACCTTACTTCACAATACAAGTTTTCAAAAAAAAAAAAAAAAAACAAGTATTTTTCAATATACAAAATAATAATCCTAGCCGTAATATTACCTTACTTCACAATACAAGTCTTTTTGTTAATATATCACATTATTGTTATACTAGCCGTAATATAACCTTACTTCAGAATACAAGTTTTAAAAATACAAGTATTTTTTTAATTTATAAAATAATTATCCTATCTTACTTCACAACACAAGTTATCAAAGATAAAAGTATTTTTATGTATAAAATAATTATCCTAACCATAATATTACCTTATTTCACAATACATGTATATATAGAGATGTCGGATTTCGCCTCCGCATACCATATCAACTTTTGCCCGCGTTGCTGTTAAGTCGCCATATTTGCTTTTGCGATTGTTGCGCAACGTAGTGACAAAACAGTCAACTTCAAACAAATGAAATACAAATTATTTGAGTTTCTCTTTCTTTTAGTGTCAGTCTTAGTTCATAAATTCACATACCTTGTTAGCAATGATTAATTTAAATCAGAGAAGTATGAATGGAACATCGTGTGTTATAGTCTATGTAATCTCGAAAATCTTGTACAACGTATTAGATAATCCGTTTGTATAAGAAGAAATTGTTCCTTGTTTATCTAATTCAGTACCAAAGTCCCGGAATCATGAAGTAAAGGTATTTATTGCATATTTCATTATAGTACAGTACATTTGTACGTATGTAGATTAGTTTTTTTATTGGGTTATTTTACGACGCTATATCAACATCGAGGTTATTTAGCGTCTGAATGATATGAAGGTGATAATGCCGGTGAAATGAGTCCGGGGTCCAGCACCGAAAATTACCCAGCATTTGCTCGTATTGGGTTGAGGGAAAACCCCGGAAAAAACCTCAACCAGGTAACTTGCCCCGACCGGGATTCGAACCCGGGCCACCTGGTTTCGTGGCCAGACGCGCTGACCGTTACTCCACATGTGTGGACATGTAGATTAGTTAAAGACATAATAGAATTAAGAAAATGTACATGATATGCCTCATTTATATAACAGAAACGTCATCTGCAGAAAGTGTGACATTTAGTAATATAAAGATTGCCTCTTTTGAAGCGAAATCGCGAAGTAAATTACCTTCATTAAGTTCTTGCATCACTTTCTGTTTCACTTTTATTGGGCTTGAGTGGAAAATTACTTTCATTGCTACGTCATTACCTACTAATGCTAGAAAGGCCTATTATATGAACTTCCCTGAATAGGAGAATGGTAACCGTTTAACGACATTCCCTCTCTCGTTGATTAACAGACGTTGCGAAAATGAGTTGGCTGCTACAGTTTGTGTTTATAATTCGTTGAGTAACACGGTTATTCATAGAACATTGAACCATTTAAGAATTCGATGATGTGAATTTAAAAATGATAAAGGAACTCCACTTCATTTATGGCAATATATAAAATGAGCCAATATATGGTGAGAAATATTAGAGAGTAATATAAATACAGAAACTTGTCAATAATAATAATTTTGGCCGTGCTATCTCTCCTCTCGCGACAACTTACTAGGAGATCACATTATCACGAATAAAATTAATGAAAAGTAAAATTCAATGTCCAGGAACATTATTACCCCATTCTAATCATCAACGTCATCATCATCATCATCATCATCTTCATATGGTGGGCATTCCTGCGGCATTGCCACAGTGACGTCAGACATCAGCGAAGCATCAAACTTATCCCCTACCTTCCCCTTCCCCCACTCCATGAAAATACTGCGCGTGTACGTGGCGGATTATACTGGATTGCTGTACTTCGGAGCTTCATTAGTGATACAATGTCTTTCGCAGAATCATATGAATCGAGAGGATGTCACACTTACGAGAAAGTCGGTTCTTTAATTTCTCATGTTTAGGATTAGTTACAAATATTTATGACGCGAACTTAAATATGTACATTATTAAAATAGATCACCTGCTATACGAGTTCAAAGATCACAGATTCAGTGATTTTGAAAGGATGGAGAAAGATTTCAATATTTTTGCCACTCCTTTTCATGTTTAAATTGAAGATGTTATCCCAGAATTGCAGTTAGAGGTACTGGATTTGCAGAATGATGGCTTTTTGAAAGCAGAATGTGAAGGTCTACTGGGGGCTAGAATTTTTAAAAATATGTCCAGTACTACATATCCACTGCTTAGACAGTTTGCTTCAAAAATAATGAGTACCGTCATTTCCCATAACTATGGTCCTGGAACATAACTATTGTCAACGATACAACTATTCAAATTTTGTACTCCATAACGTAGTACCTCGTTTATCTATATTCTTGCTGTACTGTAGTTTGAATTCAAGTCACTGCAGCTATCTACGAACGGTCTATGTTACTTCTACAATGATCTTTGAATGGTTGTATCGTGGACCACAGTTATGGGAAATGACGGTATGTATTCATCAACCTACCAGTGCGAACAGCTGTTTTCTGAAATGAAATTTATAAAATCCAGCCACAGATCCCGCTTAAGCGATGCTCATCTCCTTGCGCAACTGAAAATATCATGCACAGATATAAATTCCAATTTGGAAGAAATTGCTTTGAAAAATGATTAATGAAATATCACGTGAATGGACTATTCTAATTACATATGGTAGGAAGGAGTGTAGTGGCGCAACTGTCTGTAAATCCGTCACTGCACTGTAGAGTGCAACCCCTCCCACAGTATGTAGTTGTAGTTGTGGGTTACGTTCATTTTGCCCACCACTGATCATCATCATCATCATCATCATCATCATCATCCTATTCAAGCACTAGACCTAGTTGTCTGTTGCGGTGTCAATGGTCTTATGCCATCTTTTTAATGGTCTTCCAACAGATCGTTGTCCAGAAGGGCGGTAATGTAGCACTGCCTTTGGCCAGCTTTCTGCTGGCATTCTCTTGACATGCTGTTTCCAATTAACTCTATAGAATTGAAGAAAATTTAATATAGGTTGGACGTTCAATTCTTTAAAAATTTCTGTATTTCGTTTTCTATCCCAAAGTGTGTATCGCGCCGTTTTTCTCATGAATTTCATTTCATTGGCAGTTATATGTTGAACATCTTTTTTTTTGTCAAGGCTTCTGATCCATAGACTAAAGTAGGTCGTGCTAAAATGTTGTACATCTTTAATCTTGTATGTTTGTGTACTAAATTAGATATGAAAACTGAATTGATAATGCCTATAAGTTTTACAAAATTCGTTATTTTAGAATCGATCCTTAGAATTGTAAAGCCATCTTGTTGAAAAGAGTAAAAACACGTCGATTCCTGTCTGGTCATCGTCCTTCTATGTGTAATGAACCCTGAACAAGTATGCATTAGCCCACAAAAATGGGAATCTATTATATGAAGGCCGTACAAGAAGTTCCCATAGTTCATATGAAAGTCGACATTATAAAAATCGACGGCGTGTATCAATTTACTTTGTAAAACGCTTAATTGTTTCTTAAAATTGAAGATACGATTGATAAAAGGCAAACATATTGCACTGAAAAATGAAGAGTTACTGTTTTCAGCATATAACTTTCGGTTTATGTACAGAGCTAAGTAATTTCTGCTTCCTTTCATTCAAGTAACATAATTTCAGAACACACTGTACTTCACGAGGCGTGAGGTGTTGTTTTAAAAAAGGATTCTGCGGTCCTGAACCCTAACACGAACGAAATAGCCAAGTACTTGTGTTGTCATGGTAACGACATGAAGTCAAATAATAAGCTCAAAACAATCGCCTCGGCGACTTTTACGATCGCAGCGCCTCCAACGTCAGGTTTCTGAAACAAGGGACATTTTAATGATCTTATACACCTGCCTGTGTTTGCTTTTTATTTCCTTTCATTTCCTTTCCATCTCTGAACCAAACCCATAACTCCAACCGCGTTGCTTTTGGAAATCGAGACGAAGAGATACGTTTATTCTCTCTTTACTGTGTTTTGGGATTCACTTTTGTCAAATGGATTAGTTTTAAATAAAAAAGAACATTTGAGATAATTAAGTCATGTTACAAACTATTATATTTTGGATATTTTTATTTTATTTTGTTCTCACTAGGGCTATTATTATTATTATTATTATTATTATTATTATTATTATTATTATTATTATTATTATTATTTGTATTTTATTTTGTTCTCATTAGTATTATTATTATTATTATTATTATTATTATTATTATTATTATTATTATTATTGGCGGCCGGGTAGCTCAGTTGGTAAAGCAGCTGGCTATGGACTGGAAGGTCCGGGGTTCGATCCCAGGTGGTGACAGGATTTTTTCTCGTTGCCAAACTTTCAGAACGGCCCCGAGGTTCACTCAGCCTCCTATAAAATCAAGTGCCGGGTCTTTCCCTGGGGTAAAAGGTGGTCAGAGCGTAGTGCCGACCACTCCACCTCATTCTAATGCCGAGGTCATGGAAAGCATGGGGCTCTACCTCCATGCCCCCCAAGTGCCTTCATGGCATGTTACGGGGATACCTTTATTATTATTATTATTATTATTATTATTATTATTATTATTATTATTATTATTATTATTATTATGTTTCAACTTTTCTTTAAAGATTGGCTCCTATTTCGAGTCCTCATAAGGGTAGTGACATTTTTTGAAGTCTTGTAAGACTATTTTTCTATAATTTTAGTAATCTTATGTCACGGGATTTCAGCCATGTGTCCATTCACATAATGTCGCCATTATTATGTTGCTGTTACCCATCATTAATAATTTTGATGTAATTATTGATAGTTTCGAACTTTCATGTATAGGCCTACTACTATAATTGCGGTACTGATGTCGAAGTTGTTTGTATTTCCAGAAATCGAGCTAGCAGATTATACATTCTGCATTTAGTAGCCTATAAGTACACAATTAAGCCACTTCCCTGACTGTTGTAGGCCTGCATTGTACGAAATTATAATTGAAAGCTACATGGTGATGATGACAGATATGGAAAATTTTCTATGCTGAGGGAAATGTCAAATATTTAGAGTGAGAAATGAAAGAATGTTATTCGGAAGAATTATTGTTTACGTTGAGGAACAAGGTGTGGTTTAAAGGTCGAGGACAAAATAAAATATTTTGCACAGCCACAACTCACGGGAAAAAATCCCCTTCCGTTTTAATTATGAAGAATTCTTGGTTAAGTGTAGGAAGCCTTCAAAATGCACACTCACACATACATACACTTACATACGTAGGTCCCGTATGTAGGTAAGTAAATCATTCCCAGATTCAAGGTCCAAATATATAAAAGGTCCATACAGGAAAGTCCAGAAACGTATTCGTCCATGATATTTAGTCCATAAACAAAAAGTCCAAAAGTAGAAATGTCCAAATTTAAAATGTCCAATAGACAAAAAAATCCAAAGTGCAAAAAAAGTCCAAAATGCAAATGGGCCATTATACAAAAATGTTTATTTAAAATTGGAACAAACGTATGAAAGCAATACCACGGGGAAAAAAAACTCTAGACGGGAATGTTTCCAAGGTGACACACAAGTGATTAACTCACGAAAGCAATGTTTTTGCTGTTATGGAAATAAAAGATTTCTAAAATTCTTAGTACTTTGTAGTATATCTCAATGATAATTTTGAAGAAGAAATAATGGAGTTCATCTAATATGTGGATACTACAAGTAGGCCAGCAAGAGGAAGAAAGAAGGCTATTCTCCCTAAGTTCCCACCTGAAATGTGGAATATTTATGAATACGGTCGCCAACAAACGAACAACGCAGTGGAGGGATTTCACTCTCACTTTCAAAGATTAGTTACATCTCACCGCATAAAAATATAGCGATTTATAAAACATTTAAAACAACAGCAGAATGAAACTGAAGTATTGGCGACCCAGTTATTAGGTGGACGTGAAAATGTTAAACAACCACTGAACAGAAAATACCTTCATAATCAACAAGTGGAAAATCTTGTAACCAGATACCAGTAAATCAAAGACGAGAATGATATACCTCGCTACTTAAGAGCTATTTCTTTCCGCCTAAAATTGCTTTCTGACCCACAACCTGAAGATGATGATCATCAAGGTGAACTTTCATATATTTCTTCAGTGCCTTGTTATAACAATAATTCTGAATAATTAACTGAACTAATTTAAATACAGTTACCGTAACACTTTTTAATTAGGTACTATTCATTAGTAATATATTTTTAGTAAGTCCGGACATTTTACACAACTTCATTCCAAGTGGACATTTTAGACATTGGACCATATTTAATTAAGGAATAGACCTTTTCAGATCTGACCTATGACGAGTTTGGACATTTTAATTTTGGACTTTATGTAATTGGACGTTTTCTGAGCTTGGATATTTTACATAAATGGACGTTACCACATTATGGACATTTCAGTATTGGACCATGATCTGCTAACCAGGTAAATACATAATTTCTTGGGCACTGTTAGCCGAAGAGCTAGTGTCGGGTTTGAAGGCTGGTAACCCGGCGGTAATCCAGTTCCTTGTACTTCAATCATTACTCCATTTATCAACATACGATGCGCTTTGCCGCGTATGGTACACCGATGACAGAGCCTACGGCGACAAAAGGAACTACAGCTTCGGCGCCTGACTCAGGTGAATGAAGCAAAACCCAATATCCGCCATTGGACAAAAGCAAAAGTATGATTCCTGTAAAATTCTCATGAATAATCTTTCCATTTTGTTGTCACTGATGAGGATATAAACACTGTGAATATAGCAAAACTAAGAACTACATCAGTATAACAATAGTTTGCGCAGGATTGTTATCGAAGTATTTAACAAAAGAAGGAACTACATTTTAGTTTGTAGTGTATTTTATGATATAATACTTTCAAAATGGTTTTTAAGTTTATAAAATAAATTCTTTATACTAATGAATAGGATGATAGTTAAATATGAACTAAGGACGAAGGAAAATGTATGTATTTATTTACACTGCAAGTGGGCAAGCACCCGGTGGCAGTGGTATATACAATATTAACAATACACAGTTAAAATGATAAGCAATACACAATAAAATTTACAATACATAATAAAATTTACAACACATATACAATTTTATACACAATACAATAAGAATACACAATACAATTTAACACAATAATAATAAAACATAAAATAAAACACCTAATTTTACAACACAACCTACATAATTATGTATAGGTCCTACATAAGTTTCAATAGTCTTTCACTTTACTCTCATCTCATTCCCTGTAGTGGCACTATGACGCATTTCACTGACACTTTAGCACACATTTCACTGACACTCTGTAACACATTTCATTGACGCTATAAATTATCACTGATCGGAACTGTTCACTGCACTGTAAAACCATAACTTCACTGACTCACCTCGCTTCACTGATACAACAGTTCAAATAAGTCAAATAATTGCATTCTTATGCATACTTATAAACAGAACTACATTTAAACTAAACATTTCTAGTCTAAGGCCCTCTTACACGCTATTTTTAAATAATTTACAATTCAAACCAAGGAAGTAAACTCGTCAGCCTAGATAAATACATGCCACCTTAAAAAATTAAATGTTGAATGTCACCTTAATTTTAATTTTCACTTTATACACAACTCTTTAAATTATTCTTGAATCTCCTTAAGGAAGGACAGCCCTCAAAGACCGCTGCAGGTAGGTCATTCCAATCATTTATAGTTCTATTTAAAAATGAGAATTTACCTACATCCGTTTTCTGTTTCCTACATTTGATTTTAAAATCACGATCGTTCCTACCATAGTACGTTGGCTTTTCTAACCGAGCCGTTATGTCTACCCATGCTTTCTGACCTAGATGTGCTCTATACAATGATGTTATTCTAGTTTTCCTACGTCTGCTTTCCAAAGTTTCCCATTTAAGTTCTTTTATCGTATCGTTCCCATCTTCTCTTTTACCTTTAACAAATTTCGCTGCCCTATACTGGATTCTTTCTAAGGAATTTATCTGATATATTCTATAGGGATCCCAACATGTAGTTCCGTATTCCATTAACGGTCGCACTAATGTTATATATGCTATTTCCCTCGATTTGGGGCTAGCCTTTCTCAAGATTCTCATAATAAAGTGAAGTGCCCTCCATGCTTTGCCTGTAACATTATCAACATGCTCTCCCCAAGAAAGTTTGGAGTTTAAATACACTCCTAGGTATTTACAACATTGTTCTTGCGGAATTACAACACCACTGAATTCGTAATTAAGACTAGTTTCCTCTCGGGTTTTACAAAATGTTATAGATTTACTTTTAGAACCATTTATTTTCATCCTGTGCTTTAACGCCCAGTTGTAAATGTTATTCAAGTCTGTTTGAATAGCATCTACATCTGAATTATTTCTAATCTTTCTATAGATAATGCAGTCGTCTGCAAATAGCCTCACATTTGATGTAATATCCTGGCATAGGTCATTTACGTATATTATAAAGAGTAATGGACCCAGAACGCTGCCCTGTGGCACCCCTGAACTTATATTTCCAATTTCCGATATTTCATGACCTACTCTAACTCTCTGGGTTCTACCTTTTAAGAATTCTTGGATCCATAGCACCACTCTTTTATCTATTCCTAGCCTACTTAACTTATCTATTAATATGTCATGTGGCACCAAATCAAATGCTTTCGAAAAGTCAATCACAACTGCATCGATTCTTCCGCCTCTATCTACCTCTTCAGCTAGATCCTGAACCAGCGACGTAATTTGACTATCACATGAGAAGCCTTCCCTAAAACCATGCTGGCGGTTGTAAAACCAGTCTTTCGCATTTAGAACATGACGAATATAATCCGATATCAAATGCTCCATGACTTTACATACGACAGATGTAAGGCTAATCGGTCTGTAGTTTCCGACATCTAATTTATTTCCACCTTTATGTATGGGTACCACTATAGCTGATTTCCAGTCACATGGAATAGCTGCATTGTTTATGGAAACATGAAATAATGTTCTGTATAAAGGAAGCTTCGAGTATTTAGTAGAGCTATTCGGCCACCGACATAATTTACTGTATATCAGGTGGTAGACGCATTTTCCTGGTGTTCTGTAGCTGTGATTACGGCTTTGGTTGATTGGCTGGTTGGATTTTTTCCGAGTTTCGCCTAACTATAAGACGAATGTCAATGGTAATCTATGACGATTCCTCGGCCTCATCTCGCCAAGTGCAATCCCGTTATCACCAAATTCGTCGAACTAAATAATCTAGTATTTTATATACTATCGTTAAATAAACGACTAAAATAAAGATAGAGGTATTTCACATGTGTACAATGTCTTGAATTGTATTGAAAGAGGAGGAGAAATTTAAAAGGTACGCGAGAACACGTTCTTGCAAAAAGAGTTTGGGACTGAGACAAACTGAATATGTGAGCTTCAAGCCTATTGGCCACTTGTCTCACTTCGGATTACGCTGCTCCACTGAAGGAGTTCTAGAAAATGTTGAAGGGGGAAAGCCGAAAATGAACGTAATCTGTTAGAGGTATTCCGAATCTCAGCGCTGAGCAATCTGATGTCATCACGGTGTTCCAAATTTCAACGATGACGTCACTGATGCTCCACCGGTGTCGCACCGGTTCCATCAGCTTGCAGAGGTGGTGGCAGTCTCCATCAGCTGCCATCAGTGAGTCTGATTGGTTCTTGTATAGGGCGGGGACTAGCAGACGAATGACATCGTGCACTGTTGTGTCATGGCGGTATGTTTTGCTTTGGTTCTGCTGTATTGTTTGTAATGACCACAACGTAAAAGCAATATGTTAATGGCTTATGAGCGAACATGTCAACGGACCAGTTATTACTACCGGTTCAAGAAATAAATTGTTTATGCTCTCTCTTCTTTGAATGAGATGACAGTACGGAAATTTCGCAAAATCTTGCTAGCGTAGCACAGACAACTACTTGTACAGCCGCCATGATAGCCATCGAACCTTCCAGCAGTTTTGTTCCTATTTCGCTGCAGTGTGACGTCATTGTTGTCCACCGGTCCGGTGAGATTCGGAATACGCTGTTAGGTAGCACATACAGGGGGGAGGGGGATGCGCTCGAAAAGCTGACTGCAGGATGAAGAAAGAAATGGCGGAAGGTGTAAACCTACACATTGAAAGGAACTTTGTCCTTTCGCATTGTAAGTGAAGTCGAATAAACTTGCTCGTGTAACAGGTGTGATGCTCGATGGCTAAGGCAAGGCAAGGCAAGGTAAGGCCTCCGGAAGAAACGCCGAGAGTTCTAAGTCTTCAAATTGGAATGTTCTCTGTTTTTTCACAATGCGAGTAGAGACGAGAGTAGCGGTTAGTGTATGGAAGCTGACCCTTGGCATTTAGGCTACAGTATGTCGAGAATTTAAGTCTCAAAATTTCGGGAACTTTATATGGAAGGGCATATAGGTCTGTGGCCCATTTCTTTTAGGGCTCATCCTGACATTTGTCTTAGCGCCTTAGGAAAACCACGGAAATAATTTAGGCAGGTTGAGTTGTCTCAACTTAAGAGATTAGCCAATTGGCTCTTAGGAAAGGAGTCTATTGAATTGTGACTTCAACGAAGCATCTTCATATTTTTTTTAGTTGGCTAGTTAACAATGCTGTATCAATATTATTCAGCGTTTGAATTGGTGATAGTGAGATGATATTTGGCGAGATGAGGTTGAGGATTCGCCATAGATTACCTGACAATCGCCTTACGGTTGGCGAAAACCTCTGAAATAAACCAACTAGGCAATCAGTCCAAGTGGGAATCGAACCTACAACCGAGCGGAACTCTGGATCGGCAGTTAAGCACCTTAGCCGACTGAGCTACCCCGGTGGCCGTCTACATACTTACTTACTTACTTACTTACTCACTTACTTACTTACTTACTCACTCACTTACTTACTTACTTACTTACTTACTTACTTACTTACTTACTTACTTACTTACTTACTTACTTACTTACTGGCTTTTAAGTAATGAACCAGGAGGTTCATTGCCGCCCTCACATAAGCCCGCCATTGGTCCCTATCCTGAGCAAGATTAATCTAGTTTCTATCATCATATGTCACCTCCCTCAAATCCATTTTAATATTATCTTCCCATCTACGTCTCGGCCTCCCCAAAGGTATTTTTCCCTCAGGCCTCCCAACTAACACTCTATATGCATTTCTGGATTCGCCCATACGTGCTACATGCCCTGCCTACTTCAAACGTCTAGATTTAATGTTCCTAATTATGTCAGGTGAAGAATAAAATGCGTGCAGTTCTGTGTTATGTAACTTTCTCCATTCTCCTGTAATTTCATCCCTCTTAGCCCCAAATACTTTTCTAAGCACCTTGTTCTCAAACACCCTTAACCTACGTTCCTTTCTCAAAGTGAGAGTCCAAGCTTCACAACCATAAAGAACAACCGTTAATATAACTGTTTTATAAGTTCTAACTTTCAGATTTTTTTACAACAGACTGGATGATAAAAGCTTCTCAACCGAATAATAACAGGCATTTCCCATATTTATTGTTATTTGAAGGTTTCGTAACAAGCTGCTTTTTACGGTGATGACACAACCCCCAAGCTGGAGGACCACCCCTCATCGGCTGTCCGCGACTGCTTATTCAATATATTCACAGCTGCCCTCCATATTGTGTATAATAATACTACTTTAATAATAATAATAATAATAATAATAATAATAATACTTTATTTCCAGAACAAAGATACGTATTGATTTTGTTATGTATAAAAACACTCTAGCACCATAGTCTAATATATAGTCACGAAGCTCAATACGTAGGAAATATGCATCCATAGATATTTGCTAACCACTAGGATCGCTACTATCGCCTCATCCCAGACAATGCGAAATAGTACCGACACAGTCTATTGTTCCTAGTACCCTCAACAACTCAAGCTTCGTGACTATATACTAGACTGTGCTAGCACCCCCAGAAAGAGTAAGTTATATAGGCTACTCGTGCTCAGGGGGCATTCCACATAATGTTAAGACATTTTATTAAATAACATATAAAGAGAAAAAAAGAAGGAAAGAACACAGATATCACAATAATTGAACTTTAAATTTTCTCTGTAAACAGCAATTTTTAATTGAATTTTTTAAAAATAAGGAGCATTAGCAAATTGTATGTTTGGGAATTTAGCTATTATCATGTTAAAAAGCGTTGGGCCGAAGTTGCTACTGTGATTTTATGCTACAATTGTAGTACATTTAAGTAGTGCCAAGCATATGTTGTCTAATCTTTTGGTCTTATATTTATATGAATATAAATTAAATATATTTAGGTTTTTATGTGAAGGATTGATAAATTTGTCTTTCAGAACGAAACTTGTATGAGTTTGTGATTTGCATTGTACCGTTTATTCTCTTCTTAAGCAACAGTTGTCAGGTGGTTTGTATGTGCCGAAGTCGAGTCAAAACCGTGGTTTCAGAGTGTGATACATTTTCTTCATCTCATTCGCTGTCTCTTCTCAGAGAATCTGTTACTCTTGCTGAAGAAGTCACTAATTAACTAAGTAATGTATTTAGAGGTGCTCGCAGACTTGATGTCGTCTTCTGTGTTACATTTTCACCGCGTTTTGACATCATCTCATCGTGATGGCTCCATAAATCTGAGAGGGAAAATGAGAGCTCTTATTAATGAAACCAGATGTGTCACCACAGACTGCAGGGAGATTTTCTTTGAGATGTAAGCTTTGTTGTTAGCGATGTACTGAAGAACAAAGTGAATAATACAGAAATGGTGTGCCAATTAAAGAGAATAATATAGTTATATAATAAATGGCGAATAAGTGCGTACTTTTATTACTATTTTATTCATTCTGAAAAGTGGAGTTCATTTCTAAAGTCATTGCAAAGTGTGATTTCAAAACTCGCTCATTCGATTTGGCTATTTTTATGATTTATACATATAAAGTTACAGGCTGGACCGTAACTATTGTCATTAAGGGGTCAGGTGCAGCTTACAGCAGTAAAATTTTTCGAAATATTCAACATTTTTTATCCTCAATTTGTGTATCTTGTACAATACTGAAAATTGGTATGTGTAAAACACTGTGCTTCTACTATATGAAAAAAATATTTTTACGTTTTAAAAAAATCACTTATATTTTCTTTTTTAAATAAAAATGGTGGCAGTTCACTGTGCACTGAGGAAGCGTTTCCCTCATAACTCATAAACTTATAAATTCTAACATGTTCTCTCTATTTTATTTTATTGCTGATACTCATATTTACAACTACATTCCTTAATAAATAATATTTATTTTATTCTGTGTTAGAAGAAAATACTGATATTTGACCATTTTTTAAATGAATTTATTTTTATCATACAATCTATCACAGATAGAGGGGTGATCTTGCATCATATTGTAAATATGACATGTATAAATATACAAAAAAAATGTTATCACAGAATGTTGTATAGTTTTTTAGCTATATGGGAGACACTGCATCGCTGCACAATGAACTGAATTTTGAAAAAGATATCTAAATAATTTTTTTAAGTCGTAAATATATTTTTGTGCGAGATCGTGCGTATTTGCTTGTTTTCCGCACAGAACCAATACGCGGTAAGTGTGAAATACCACATTCAGTATTCCCGACGTAACACACATAACAATTTCCCTCTTCTTACCGCTTAAGCGCGACATTCATTTTACTGCTTTAGGCTTTTAACATATTATTTTTAGAGACGTTTAACATAGTAATAATTATAAATTGGAAACTTACCACTGCAATTTCACCTAAATTGCAATGTTAATTATTGTTTTTAAATATTTGAAAAAATTAAGTAAAGTCTACTACACCATGAAACTTATTGCATTCCTGATACAGGTAACATTAAGGAAGCCGTGAAAAAATCAACAAGATTCCAGATGCCGATGTTATTACTGCAATATGTTATATAAATAATATTGTTAAAATATTAAAATGAAAAATAAATCATTACATAACCTTACCGTTTGTTTTAAGTTCGCATTTATAGACTGGTGGGAAAAAAAGACAGACGTATATCACGGCCTGCTGGAGTATAGTAAACACAGAAAACATTTTATAGCAACAATGTTGAAGAAAGATATTTTGGTTTTCCGAAGTTGCCGTCATTACACAGAAACCAAGATGGAGATTTCATTGCAACTAATTAGAAATTCCTCTTTCAGGTATGTAATAAACGATCTTCGCACAAAATAATGTACGATACACGAGCGGTATGTTTGTTTTCATGTTCTCGGAAATTAAAAAAGCTCAACTACGTTTTGCTTTTTCAATCTTTTCCTCGAACATGAAAACGTCAACATACCGCTCTTGTAACGTATATTACTATTTTTCATACAGCAGAAGGACAGTTTCTTAAACCTACCAATTTTCATTATTGTACAAGATACAGTAATGGAGAAAAAAATTTTGAATATTTCCAAAATTTTACTGCTGTAAACTGTAGGCTACCTAACCTCTTAATTTCAGGTGGTTATTCTTTGAGATATTTTTAAAAAAAGTTTAATACAATTTCGTTCGTTTCTGCTGCCTTTTTGAGATAAAAGTTGTTTTATATGAAACATTTCATAGCTTTTTTTAAGAAAGCCATTGATTTAATTTTCAATATTCTCTGTGAATGTAAGAGAACAGTGTATCATAATGATAAGGGCTTGGAAGAATATTAGTTTTGTCCTTTAAATGTGCAAAAATTTAATCCGAACACATGTAACATTTTAAAATCCCTTTGCAGATTGAAAAGTTACATCTGATCGGATTAAATTTCACGATTTTTAAGACCAGACGATACCTGGTAACAGCTTCTCTTCTTCTTTGGAAAGCAAACCGTTTCCTGTCACGGAAAAAGGCTCTGTTTATCAAATTGTTTTTTCATTTGCAGGGAGGAAGGTAATCCCTTCATTTTAATGTTAAAGAATCGAGATGTTCTTTTATATTTCCAACAATATCAGAATAGAATTCATCATAATTTGTTGCTAGAAAGTCACTGAGATTGGAGAAATGAATCGAATTCTCAACGAGACCAGAAGTTGAAATACTTTATCATTGCTTCAATGTAATTCTGAACGGTGAACACTACTAAAATTGGAGTCTAAATACTACAATTTAGAGAATTAAAAAAATATTTAAAAATATCAGATGGATTTGCAAGACTTGAAAGCCAAGAGAATTCCCTCAGCCTAAACTCTGATTACGAAAGGAGGACGTAAAAATATTCCAATAAACTGAGAGATTAAAAAATTATATAAAGTTAAGTTTAATTAAAATATAGCTCGAAAACACATCTTGATTTCGCGGAAATGATTCGAATCACTCGTGGAACCACTGGGAGTCAAATCGCTAATCTAGGGGATAAGTACTAAGCTTGCTGTAGCATCCGAGACTTGCGGATTCAAACACGGGAAGAGCATTTTTCTTTTAAAGAGACTTGTACATGAATTCGTGACGCAGGATCCTGGTGAACACACAATCCCGTGGAATGGAAATGAATCTCCACCTAGTCTGGGAATTGAAACATGGATCGGTGGGTTTGAAAGCTCGTACAGTACCAACAGAGCCACATGGGCCGATGTGTGTCCAACACTATGAAGTGAAAATAGTTGCCAAACAGATTTAAAATAATTACGAACAAACTGTGGGACTCGGAGAACCAATATAATGTGCATGATTCACTTGTTACAGTGTGCATGCCTACAGTTACACAAATACGTACAGATTTGTCGATTAGAATGAATTTAATTTCATCACGAGCGCCCCTGCTTGATAGGATTTGATAGCTGCGTGTGTTGTTGCGATAGATTTTACGTGTGGCTGTAGTTTTAATTTGCATACATTCGCAAGTTATTGGCCGAGCTATAAAATTCTTCAATAATCCGAATGCGTGGAAATTTTCGCCAATAGAGATTTGCTATTCTTTACATTGGTTTTCAGGAATTTAGCAAACCAGCGACTAGCATATACTCGTATATTATTCATTTACTGTACGATTGCCTTCTGAGTCGAGATAGCCATGTTTATTGTCATTCTTCCTGCAGATAGTGACAAATGTTTCTTGTAGCGTAGGTCCAGTTTGTACGCAGCAGTCTCACTATCAGTAATAGTTTGTTTCCAAAATTGACATTGCCACTTCATAAATAAAGGAAGCATGTATATAAATGCAGTCGGTTTAATGGATTAGTTACTTTTTAAATGAAATCCGCCATTTAAGGGCGCTTTATTAACAGCAAAATCATTGTTTTCGGTGTACTCGGTAAAAGATAAGAGAGGTGAGGCTGAGAAATCGTTATGGATTACCTGACATTTGCCTTACATTTGTAAAAAAAAAAACTTTAATAGCTTAAGCGGGATTCATACCCATACTCACGTCTAGTGTAACCCCGGATCAACTTCTTATTCTGGTGAGATAATTGCCGGATAAACTTCTTATTCTGGTGAGCTAATTGCCGAATCAACTTCTTATTCTGGTGAGCTAATTGCCGAATCAACTTTATATTCTGGTGAGCTAATTGTCGGATCAACTCCTTATTCCGGTGACGTAATGGCCGGATCAACTTCTTATTCTGGTGAGCTATTTGCCGAATGAACTTTATATTCTGGTGAGTTAATTGCCGGATCAACATATTCCGGTGAGTTAATTGCCGGATCAACTTCTTATTCTGGTGAGCTAATTGCCGGATCAACTTCTTGTTCTGGTAAGCTAATTGCCGGATCAACTTCTTATTCTGGTGAGCTAATTGCCGGATCAACTTCTTGTTCTGGTAAGCTAATTGCCGGATCAACTTCTTATTCTGGTGAGCTAATTGCCGGATCAACTTCTTATTCTGGTGAGCTAATTGCCGGATCAACTTCTTATTCTGGCGAGCTAATTGCCGGTTCAACTTCTTGTTCTGGTAAGCTAATTACCGGATCAACTTCTTATTCTGGTGAGCTAATTGCCGGATCAACTTCTTATTCGTTTGACCTAATTGCCGGATCAACTTCTTATTCTGGTGAGCTAATTGCCGGATTAACTTCTTATTCTGGTGAGCTAATTGCCGGATCAACTTCTTGTTCTGGTAAGCTAATTGCCGGATCAACTTCTTATTCTGGTGAGCTAATTGCCGGATCAACTTCTTATTCGTTTGACCTAATTTCCGGATCAACTTCTTATTCTGGTGAGCTAATTGCCGGATCAACTTCTTATTCGTTTGACCTAATTTCCGGATCAACTTCTTATTCTGGTGACCTAATTGCCGGATCAACTTCTTATTCTGGTGAGCTAATGGCCGGATCAACTTCTTATTCCGGTGAACTAATTGCCGGATCAAAATTGTCGGAAAAACTTCTTATTCTGATGACCTAATTGCCGGATCAACTTCTTATTCTGGTGAGCTAATTACCGGATCAACTTCTTATTCTGGTGAGCTAATTGCCGGATCAACTTTTTATTCTGGTGAGCTAATTGTCAGATCAATTTCTTATTCTGGTGAGGAAATTGCCGGATCAACTGCTTATTCTGGTGAGCTAATTGTCGGATCAACTGCTTATTCTGGTGAGCTAATTGCCGGATCAACTTCTTATTCTGGTAAGCTAATTGCAGGATCAAGTTCTTATTCTCGTGAGCTAATTATTTAGCCAACTGTCAAAATAGGTTTGAACCTCATAAGTGACACCAATAAGGCATCACTCATGAGGCAAATAAGTCAGGCGATAGTGGGGTGGGGTGGCTAGTTTTTTTCCTCTTCCATTGCATACATCGACAAGCGACATATTATATTAATCAGACTTCGGATGCATACAAAAAATTGTTCTTCCTCTGACAGATATCGTCAAGTGAGATGTACTGTCTGATAATAGATGTACATATAAGCCAGAACCTCAATCAGAGGTGAGAGCTAATTGGGTTACTTTTTTTTACTATTGATATTGTCACTGTAACTATTGATATTACTGATACCATTGTTAATCCGATATTTCAATATGCATTTTTCTTATCCAATAAAATAACTTACTGTTACACAATAGATCAGCGACGGGTAATAGCCCCTCTCAGAGAGCATAGCCTTTCCCACTACCTGGATTGCTGTTGTATGTACATACTCATTCTAATTGCTCTGTTTACAATACAATTTCTCCGTCCCTGCAATAGATCAATGAGAATCGTGCTATAATTTTTTTATGCAGAAAGAAATTTTTCGCCGTTCAGTTTAAACGTTTGGACGAATATTTCAATCAGTAAAAAGAGTGGTTGGGGTATGCTACTCAGTACAGTATACCTGTTTGACATGTCTTCCGACTATACGTGAACGTTCTTTGTTTATCCTCCTTTAGTCTAGGTCTGCTTGGTTAAGTTCAGTTTTTAAAAATGTGTAAATAAATGTGTTTCCTTTCAAGATGATAGGTATTGCAAATACTTAGGAAATATTGGCACATTTTGACTTTTCCTTATTTAGATAATTTGAGAGTGGGATTTAATTGACTATTACATGATTAGAATAAAGTATGTAAAGTTTAGAAGAAATAAAGTACTCTAATATAATTTACTTACTAAACTGTCTCGAAAATATATTATTGTACCATTCTATCATTGCAAATATTCCGCTAGATGACAGTAGTATATTATGATCAGTGTTATTTTGTTATGCCAACTATACAATTTTCATTGAACACTATGGACTATTACTAGTCAAAAAGTCTTTGTTGATTCAGTTTCATTTTTATTAAAACAGTTTAATTCCACTTCTATCATCAATATATATATATATATATATATATATATATATATATATATATAAATTAAGCAATCTCTGATACGTGTCTATCCATAATCACATATAGCAGAAGCGTTAAGATAACCTAAATAATATAAACAAGATGAATGATAGAAAAGTTTTAACTAAGGATACTTACTTACTTACTTATTTACACACTTAATGGCTTTTAAGGAACCCGGAGGTTCATTGCCCCCCTCACATAAGCCCGCCATTGGTCCCTATCCTGAGCAAGATTAATCCAGTCTCTACCATTATATCCCATCTCCCTCAGATCCATTTTAATATTATCTTCCCGCCTACGTCTCGGCCTCCCCAAAGGTCTTTTCCCCTCCGGCCTCCCACCTAACACTCTATATGCATTTCTAGATTCGCCTATACGTGCTACATGCCCTGCCCATCTCAAACGTCTGGATTTAATGTTCCTAATTATGTCAGGTGAAGAATACAAAGCGTGCAGTTCTGCGTTGTGTAACTCTCTCCATTCTCCTGTAACTTCATCCCTCTTAGCCCCAAATATTTTCCTAAAAACCTTATTCTCAAACACCCTTAATCTCTATTCCTCTCTCAAAGTGAGAGTCCACGTTTCATAACCATACAGAACAACCGGTAATATAACTGTTTTATAAATTCTATCTTTCAGATTTTTTGACAGAAGACTAGATGACAAAAGCTTCTCAACCGAATAATAGGCCTAACACGCATTTCCCATTTCTTTCTCTTCTGTAGGGGTGTGCGCATTTATAACTACGATGTCGCACCATCTACCCTTAAGTACTAAATATGATAACCTGTCACTGATAAATTCGACCTTTTTTACTGCTGATTTTATTCTTTTATGTACAAAGAATCCTGTTCCTAATTGGTTATTATCGTTTCCTTCCCCCTAATACAGTAAGTAATCGCCTATTTGTGATATGCCATTTCCATCTAACCTAACCTCTTGTACACCCACGAAGTCTATTCTATATCTAGCTAGTTCTTTTGCTACTAATGTTACCCCTCCTGTTCTATAAAGACTAGTTACGTCCCATGTACCAAATCTTATAACCTTTTTCCTTTGCTGTTGTCGTGCCGGAGAATCAGTCCCATTCCGAGACTTACTGTTAGATTTCGTAACAAGCTGTTTTTTTTACGGTGATGGGTTGTTAGCCCTTCGCCCAACCCCCAAGCTGGAGGACCACCCCTTATCGGCTGTCCACGACTATTTAACTAAGGATGATGAAATAAAGCTGAATCATTTTAAAAGGTACAATTATTGAAAGTACAATGTTGGCAAACAAAGAAACAATGCTAGAAAGGTTACAATAATTGTAGGATATGCAGTCATGATTGGTTGAAACACGTCGTTCCGTACCGTTTTATTCGTCAAAAGCAGTACGACATAGTAAAATTGTAATAGTCACCGTAAAAACATGGCCCTCAATACAATAAAAATACTCGCAAGTTAAGTTTGTATTATATTCAGAGCTGAAACACCATGTTGATGATAATAATAAAGCGCATTGTAACAACATTTTATAAATGGAAAATGTTTTAATAAATTGTGGTTTTGACAGTAAATTGGTTGTTATACTTTTGTCGCTTCATGATTTAAAAAATAAAATACAGTTTAATATCCAATTATATCAGGTACTGCTTCCAAGGTTACAATTGTGTGCGTTATTTAATAATATAATGTACAAATATTTTGGTATAAAGTACTTTACTATAGTAAAAATTGCCAATGTCACTAAGAAAAAGAGATGAATATGAAGAAAAGTAATATTTTTAACAAAATACTGTAGTTATCTCGGAAATTGTATCGTTTGCTAGAAACACGAAAGACATAAAGTTCTGAACGCGCTGAATTATTTGAGTTCTGACACTGACTCTTTCATCATTTATATCTTGCCTAATCAAGAAATGGAGCTGTGTGTTGTTAAATTAGTTGTGGATGGGAGGGTCAGCAGTTTTATGTGCAACATCTCGTCGGCCAATCCATTTCATGACAAAAGAGAGGGAGAAGGAGACTGGAATCTGGGTCCTGACCCTTAATCACTCACTCAGCGTGCACGCCGACTGCCCAATCAAATTACGAGGAAGAAGCAGCAAGACTGCATTTATTATTCAGCGGGATGGAGTGGTGACGGCTGACGGTGGAGCCTCTGTGGTGTCCAATCAAAGAATTAACACTCATTCAATGAAGACACTTTTTAGAGACCTACTTCGTGATATATTTATTATAGCTACCGAAAAATGACTATAGAAGTAATGGATAAGATGGAACATTGATGTTGTGTGGCAGTTGAGGTCTTGGATTCGAATACAGACTAGAGCGAGAGTAGGTATATTCCAGTTTGCTGTTCTGTGTTATTTTAACTATGGTCCGTCCCAGGAATCTGTAGAGTAAAAAGACGAATCAAGATCTCTGCGCAAGTGGTATGTGGGAGGGCTAGGGTCAATGATCGCTCTGGGGGGAGGTGTTGGTTGAACGAAGCTAGTAATTGCTTGCACGGATTGGATCATTTCTATCTGAACTCTACGAGCGTATTCCGAATCTCAGCGCTGAACAATCTGATGGCACCACGGTGTTCCGAATTTCAAGGATGACGTCACTGATGCTCCACCGGTGTCGCACCGGTTCCATCAGCTTGTAGAGGTGGTGGGAGTATCCATCAGCCTCAATCAGTGAATCTGATTGGTTCTTGTATAAGGCGGGAATTAGCAGACGAATGACATCGTGCACTGTTGTGTCACGGCGCACAGTGGTCAATATCGCGATATTAGGAGGACAAAAGTCGAAATTTCGAGTTTCTCTGATGATGTTCTGTTGTATGGGAATGCGATAACAAAGAACCAAAGCTTTCTAAACTGAATATAGTTTATGGCTTCGATGTTTGTATTAAACTTGGGAGAGGGTCAAAGTTGTGGGTTCTTGCGTGTCCCTCAGTCGTGCGTTATCTGCAGTGTGGAACGATCGCATTTCTTGTGTGGTTCTGTGTTATTGGTGAAGTGTTTCGTTAAATCTGTTGTGCAGGAATGGAGAAGAATGTTGAAGGTATGTTTTACATTTTATTCCAAGTCTATAACATTAATAGTTTGGTTGTACATGCTTAACACTTATGCGCGTAAAATATTATAATTTTAAATATATTTCGCAACTTGCTCTTGGAATATAAAAATTGGTTCACGATGGGTCACGATAAAATCTTAGTAATCAATTTCCTTAGACCTTAATTTCTAAGCCTGCATATATTTTATTTGCCGAGGTTTGCCCGTTTTTTCAAAATATCTACTTTCTTACAGATTGTGCGACTGCAGTTACGCGCCGCGATCTATTCACTTTTCTCCAAAGCACAAACTGTGTAATGAAAGCAAGGTCGTCACAAGTGTTACAACAATTACTTTCATATGCATTGTCAAAATTGAAATCTGAAGGTTGTGATGAAAACCTTAAGTCAGAACTTTTTGAAAAAATTAGAATTTTTTCGTGTAACCTGTTACGAAGGTGGAGGTCATGTAATAGGACAATGTCGCGATTTTTAGAGAAATATTCAGAATGGCTTGATGTAGAATTGTCAGTCCCAATACCTGCTGAGGAATCTTGCCAAGGAGAAGCCTCGGGTGCAGTTAGAGGGCGCCCAAGGAAACTGTTTTCTTCGAGTAGTGTAAAAACAAAGAAAAGAAAAGTGGAAAATCTTTCAAAATCTTGTTCGTCACAAGAACTTGCCCTGGCAACACAGATGTCTCTTACGTATGAAGGTAAAAGAAATGTGGCAACAATTATTCAAGAATCTGTGTCGAAAAGTCCGAGATCAGTACGAAAAATAAAAAAAATTTGCCAACAGCCAGCCACTGAGCCTAATTGTAATACATATACAACAGAGGAGGCACTAGCTTTACTTGTTGATTTAAAATTAACAAAACATCAATATGTAGCATTACAAAAAGGTGCGAAAGAAAGAAGCGCAAACATCTACCCACCATATTATAGACTGCTAAATGCAAAATCAGAATGCTATCCCAGTCAGGAAGCGCTAATAATTACAGATTCACTGGCAGAAGTAAAATTACAATGTTTACTTGACCACACTGTTGAGCGTTATCTATTGTTCAAAAAGAAGTTCTTGAACATTCCTTTCAAAACGAAGAAAACAGAATTCACAAAATTCAAATGACTTACAAATGGGGATGTAACGGGAGCTCAGGCCATTCCCTTTACAAACAAAATATTTCGGGGTATGAAGGAGCTACAGATTCTGAAATACTTTTGTCTTCAATAGTGCCTTTACAACTCCTGGGCGAAGATAAAGAGTCTAGGCGAAAAACGGTTCTCTGGCAAAATCCAAGAACATCATCAACAAGATATTGCAGACCCATCCGATTTCAGTTCACAAAAGAGACACCACAAAAAACGAGAGAAGAAATCGCACATATTGAAGAACAGATACAGAGTTTAGTACCAACCAGAATTATAATGGGAAGTAGAGAATTTTTTGTGGAACATAATTTAATTAAAACTATGGTCGACGGCAAAATATGCAACGCTCTCATGGATAATCCTTCTGCCCAAGTGTGTTACATATGTGGTGCTGAGCCGAAAGACATGAATGATTTGAAAAAAATACAGTCATTACCTATAAATAAAAGTGCATATGAATTTGGACTTTCGACACTGCATGCAAGAATTAGATTTTTTGAGTGTTTGCTTCATATTGGGTACAGAATAGAAATAAAGAAGTGGCAGGTACGCGGGGATCAAAGGAAGAAAGTAGCTTATGAGGCAAGGAAAGAAGAAATTATTAACAAATTTAGAACTGAAATGGGCCTTTTAGTTGATGTTGTGAAACCAGGTAGTGGTACCACATACGATGGCAACACTTCTCACCGATTTTTCGAGAATTCAAAGAAATCGTCTGAAATAACTGGCGTTGATGAAGCTCTTATCCATCGTTTCTCCGTAATTTTGGACGTTATGTCAAGTGGATATAGCCTGAGCATTGGTGCATTCAAAAAGTATGCCTTAGACACTGCTGATCTCTATGTGAAATTGTATGGATGGTACTACATGCCTGCCTACTTATACATGGTGCAGATGTTATGAACAACATGATATTGCCTATTGGACAGTTATCAGAAGATGCCCAAGAAGCCAGGCATAAAGAGTATAGGTTTTTCCGAGAACACAACACTCGAAAAACCTCAAGAATAAATTGTAACAAGGACCTTTTGCACATGCTTCTAATTTCTTCTGATCCGCTATTTCAAGCAAAAGGAAATTACCAAGAAAGAAAAGAAGTTCCCTTGGCAGTGAAGTGTTAGGTTTGTTGGAAACACCGAGACTGGACAGCATTGCCCATGGTTCAATGGATGGGAGTTCAGAAGAGGGTAGTGATTAAGGCCGTCTCTTCCTGTGATTGATGGGAAAGAATACCGTCTTCATTTTACAATAATATCAGGTAATTTATATAATATTTGTAGAAGTTAACAATTTTTATAAATTAGATGTATCTAAATATCTTGTAACAGTAGGGCATGTTCGTAAAAACTATAAATAATAATAATAATAATAATAATAATAATAATAATACATATTATATTTTCATTATCATTATCAACATGAAGTTTATATTTAGTTAAGTTAACTTCTAGTTGTATCGCATGTATTTTGGTAGTATTATTATTATTATTATTATTATTATTATTATTATTATTATTATTATTATTAATTTTACGTCTTGTTATCTTAAGAGTGTCAGTTACTATCAGAAAAGTAAAAAAAACCGATGCTATTGCCAGTAGAGAACAAAAAATTATTTTGTCCTCCTAAAATCGAGAAATTGACCACTGTGCGGCGGTGTGTTCTGCTGTATTGTTTGTAATGAGCACAACGTAAAAATTAAGTTAATGGCTTATGAGCGAATATTTCAACGATCCAGTTATTACTGCTGGTTCAAGAAATAAATTGTTTATGCTTTCATTTCTTTGAACGAGACGACAATACGGAAATTTCGCAAAATCTTGCTAGAATAGCACAGACAACAACTTGTAGAACCGCCATGACAGCCATTGAACCTTCCAGCGTGACGTTATTGATATCCACCGGTCCGGTGAGATTCGGAATACGCTGTATTCTACCTTCTACCACGAGCATCTTAGGCCTACCCGTCGAGCCTCGAGCTGATACTGCCCGTAATACACACCGGCACAGATAGACTCCGCCCCCATATGCGTGAAGTTACTCCACAGATCCCTGAGACGGACCTTAAAGCGTATTCCGAATCTCACCGGACCGGTGGACAAAAATGACGTCACGCTGCAGCGAAATAGGAACAAAACTGCTTTAAGGTTCGATGGCAATCATGGCGGCTGTACAAGTTGTTGTCTATTCTACGGTAGCAAGATTTTGCGAAATTTCCGTACTGTCATCTCGTTCAAAGAAAAGAGAGCATAAACAATTTATTTCTTGAACCGGTAGTAATAACTGGTCCGTTGACATGTTCGTTCATAAGCTATTAACATATTGTTTTTATATTGTGCTCATTACAAACAATACAGCAGAACACACCGCCATGACACAACAGTGCACGATGTCATTCGTCTGCTAATTCCCGCCCTGTACAAGAACCAATCAGATTCACTGATGGCTGCTGATGGAGACTGCCACCACTTCTGCAAGCTGATGGAACCGGTCCGACACCGGCGCAGCATCAGTGACGTCATCGTTGAAATTCGAAACACCGTGATGTCATCAGATTGCTCAGTGCTGAGATTCGGAATACGCTCTTCTCTACAAGAAGCAGCTCTACCGCGTGTCCATTATATGTGAACAAAGGAAGAAAACAAGAGAGAATAGGCCACTGGCGTAACTCGGGCGGTGGGTGGTTTGTCTATTGCTCCGAGACTGCGTTCGGGCGAAGGTTCGAATCCTTCTAGAGCTGATTATTATATGGTAGGGTTTTATTCCCAGGTTTTTCCTAATATTATAAGCCGAATGTCGGGGAATGCAATGTTGAATTCTCGGCATTACCTCGCTAAATATTATCAGTTATGACCAATATCATTAACGCTAAATAACCTAGTAGTTGACACACCGCATTAAATAACAGACAAATGAAAAGAGAGAACGATGAAGAAGTAGAGAGAAATAAACATTGAACACGGAAGAAGAAATGAAAAATGAAGTGGAAGAATTAGAAGACAGTATTAGAATGAATAAAACGAAGGCAGTAATAAATGAGAAACGGAGAAAAAGAAATTAAAAATAAAGATAAGTGAAGAAAATTTGAAGAAATTCGAAATAAAGGAACATACAATTATTAAAGAAAAGAATAAAGGAACGTGAAATTGAAGAAATTGAAAATAAGAAAGTGGGGTAGAAATAAGAATTAAAAGGGAAAGTAATAAAAGGAGAAGAGGGTGTAAACGAAAAGCAATGGGAAATAAAAAATTAAAATACATTGAAAGAAATAATTAATATAAAAGATCGAAAAAGGAAAATAATAAGAGGAAAAGGACATTAAAATAGGAGAATAAATAGGGAACAACTAAATACATAAAATAAGTAAAAGAACGTGAAAGGAAGAAGAAAAGAAATATATAAGCAACATTCAACAGAAAACAACAAAATAACGAACAAAATTGATAAAAAAAAATTGAAAGACGGAAAAATCCACCGCTGTGGAGTAATGCTTAGCGTGTCTGACTGCGAAACGAGCGGACACGGGTTCAAATCCTGATTGGGACAAGCCACCTGGTTTGATTTTTTCCTCAGTCAATTGAAACGGAATTCGGTGTTGGACCTCGGATTCATTTCACCATGATATACTCCCTTAGCATAATCACCATTACCATAGCCCGGGTTAAGTTCACATTGCAATGTACAAGAGTGTGACCGTTCGGCGAAAAATAGCATTCACACAACAATAAGCCTCAGGCAGCGATGTAAGTATTCGGGCCTCTCCTTGGTTAAAAAAAAAGCATAGCAAAAAGAAAGCAATAAAACGAGTCACTAGAAAGTTATGAAATGCATTTTTCTTGATGTGTAAATTAATTTTACAGGTTTAGATTCTGTGCGTACCGCAGTCTGTTACAAATACTACAATTGTATAAATTTATTGTTAATGAAATGTTTCTTAAAATAGCTACTGAAAGCTTCTTTATAACATTGTCTTTTTTTAATATTGATCACAGAGTTAAAGTTTGTACATTACTGACAAAAAAACCGGACCGACCCTTGTAGCTGATACAAAAGAATCCTGTGCTGTGTATTGTGTCAAACTGTGGTAATTTCAATATGGATAGTGAAGCCAGAGGTATATACTGCTATTTAATGTAAAAGTACGCAGGTATCTTTGCCGAATAGAGGTAGAAATGTAATATTGATGCCAGAGGAAAATAAATCTATCAAAGCTTTTTCGTCTGTAAGTTCGAGGCACTGAAGGAAAGAAGAGATGGTAAGAATCGAACAAATGCAATAAATTTCATTGTTACAGTAAATTATACAAGATGGATGTGTTTTGTGACTAGCAAAATTTGAATCTGTGACTCTAAAATCAGCTACAGGCGTCGTCGGTCCGGTTTTTTTTTTTTTTTGCCACTACTGTACATTTACAGTGGATGAAAATGCATTATTATCTCTAACTACTACAACTTGTAAAATGCTTGTCGTTCCTGTTCGCGTTGTCTGCACTCCCTCACATAGGCCTATTCTTTTTCACTATTTTGGCACGTTTTAGTTTTACCGGTTCACCGTTTTTACAGCCATTATCATCTTGTATTTTTCGCTTGTGATAAGCATGCATGTGCTCTCCTTGCAGCTTCTTTGATTCTATCATAAAACAATTCTGACTCTTGTAAAATTAAACAATTTCAGTCTTGATATGTTTCATATAGAATGGAATCTTCGATTTTTCATTCTGAATACCCAACCTCCCTTATATCAGTCAGCCCATAGACATTAAAAATTTAAGGAGAGGAAAGAAAATGAAACGGTTTAATTAAAATCAGAAGAAAATAACTAAAGGAAAATGAAGTACATAAGAAAACAAATAATTGAAGAATGATTAGATCCAGAAAATGAGAAAGATATAATATACAGGAAAAACATAAATAAAATTACGAAGATAATACAAAGGATTACAAGGAAAGAGAGACGTATAGAGTAAGATATAAGGAAAAATAGTTCGTTTTACTCTACGCGTTCATTGAATTTAGAGTTGAACAAGGATCGAGAAAGCAAAACTAACAGCGCCCGCAAAGCCGAAAGCCCGCACGACAATATTGACTACATCGCGTCGTTGACGTAAAGACTGCTTGTGAGCGTTTCAAGACTTCGGTAATTGTTGAGTCTCGAACGTCAAGCAGCCTTGAATCGTCACAGTTTATACTCACAGACCAGACTGAACTTTTAGCTGTTTTGGCAAATGTTATATATGTATAAACAATCAAGTAGCCTGTTTGAAACATCATCTCTACCTTTCGGTGTATAATAATCCGTTCTCCATTCTTTATTTAATTACTAGGCCCTTATTAAAAGGAAAGGATTTTAATTTCCGTACGTTTGAGATCAAGTGTACAATCTCAAGTAAAAAGAAAAAAATACTAACACTTTATTTAGCGTTATGGTATATGTTTCTTCGAAATGCAAATTTATTTGAGAATTTTTTTTCTATTTATACTCGTATAACCATAGGTAATATCTGATAATAGAAACAGAATGTTTACGATACTGTTTTGTTTTGTCTTTATGTCTCAATTAAACATTTATAATGTTATTTATTTCATGATGTATGTTATTCAAAGTTACGAAATCTTTCCACGCCGACCAAATGCTATTTCGAGAATGATGAGCAAGACTCGAAGCGCACGAGAGTTACGAGACGAGACTTGAAAGACAACTGCAACAAACACAGTGAGCGAGAGCGGTAGTTGGTTTTGTATATCTCTAGTTGAAATTCTTGACATAACTAATGGGAATCCTTATTGCATGATTGAGTTGAGAGGAATTCGTCACAAATATATCTAAGGAAGAGGAAAACACTCTATCAGCATTCTATAAAAATTCTCAGGTCACTAAAAATGGAATGGGACATTGTACAATTTGGACAATAAGAGGAACGGCTTGTCTGATACGTATAATTGTTGTGATTAGGCAGCCTGTAGAATGACGGTGCGTGGAGTGTGTGGAGTGTTCTGTTCTGAAAGCCGCTTTTCATATCAGAACTTGAAAAGAAGCGGGTTTTTAGTGTATAGTAAGTACTGCCTCATTTCATAATAAGCCGATTTACTTCGCATCTACCACCACTGCTGAGCACATCAAAAGACTGACACTTTTTATTAGGAAAAGCTTTTAAATTTTGTAGCGTGTTTCATAGGCCTACGTACCTGCAAATTATTTATTGATATGCCAATATACAGCTGTTGGTTTTACGCTCCGTACTTCAATATAAAACGTTAAATTGTTACTGAATGATATGTGTAGAAAATTCAACAGAAATGATAATTGAGTGAGACGCAAACATATGTGTTCTTTCAAATGTTAAACAGTACTGTACTTCTTGGTTATTGGTAAAATATGAAGTACACATCTTCGCTACGGAAAATGTAAATATTATTATTATTATTATTATTATTATTATTATTATTATTATTATTATTATGACAGCTGTGAGCAGTATGGAATGAATATAAATGTAAAGAAGATGAGGACCGTGGCCATAGGAAGACAAGTAAAGAAGGTAAACTTGCGAATTCTAAATAAGACAGTAGAGCAAGTGAATTTAGACTAGCTGTGACCAAAATTCAAGCTGCAGTGATTACATACGACAGACAGCCTATGAAGTAAGGAGACTGAGGAAAGGTACAGGGACATCATTTTATTTTTACTTGCATTTTTATTGTACCTGCATTTCTGAATGTACTTCACTCTCACCCCTTCACTAATGTCCTTGCTCCCTCAGACACACAAACTTACGGCCGCTGTTGCATTCGAAGTCTTCAAGCAGTGAAGTAAACACTGCAGTGTATAGTGTGTTTCATAAATATGATTGCGTTTTCTATAGAAGAAAGAACCTATATTAATAATATCGTACTAAAAATTATATTCAAGAAACGATAAATTCAATTTTAGAGAATATGCTTCAAGATGTTTTTAATAATATGCGTACTGAATTGAAGCCTGCATTGTAATGAACGGCAACCATTTTCAGCAACTTGTTTAAAAATTCGGATTAGCTTTTTTTTGAATTGAGGTGGCTAGAAGCAAAGGAATGCTAGTGACATTTGTAATAACATGAGTTAAGTGCATCCAGTGTAAGCAAAAGTATCTAAAATTTTAGTGGCAAAGGGATATTTTAATCGCATCACACATTCAAATTTAAATAAAAATTTCACCGATTTTACCAAAGCTTAAATATTTAAACTCCATTTTCTCAAAAGTAACTTAAGTGCACTTACAGCCCTTTACTTACGACACCCTCAATTTAAATGCACTCTCTATATTGTATGCTAACATCAATAATTAATATGCTAAATAAAGTAGACATTACATAACGAACATAGCCGCCTGAAAAGTTTAGTTTTTGAAAAAAAAAATGTTACTACTCTACTGTATTTTGATAAATTCCGTAAAAGTGATGATCAAACTGAAAATCGTAATATCGTATTTCCTTACAACATAAATGGATACACTACTTTTCTCTCCTCCTATACCTAGTAAAATGATTTGTTTACATATTGCACTAGTAACATCAAACTCCTGTAATGGAAGGGGGCAACAGTGTTTCCGAGTATAGCCAGGTTAATGTTAAAAATGTTGGTAAAAATAAAGTGATGTCCCTGTACTTGGCATGGTAACTACAACCAGTGGTGGTTCCTGTGCCAACATCGTGATCAATCCCGCGGATAAAAATCTCAAGCTTTGCTGTATCAGTAACGTCACTGCTGTCATCAAGAGCCAGTGAATAATATACGATTTTTCTTGCTTCTTTTTTTAACCTTCCTCTTGAATATAACCAGGAATTTTTTAATTCTTCTCTCGATACTTGGTCGAGATATTCGTAGTTTTTTAAATTAAAAACTTCTTATTGACAAGTTATGGAAGCTATTTTAATCATTACTCTTTTGAGAAATTCTGTTCTATTGAAAGGCTTTAGAGCACGAGATATTTCAAACCCCATTAGGTAGCTGACTTCCTTACATTTATTTATGTTACCTTTCTCTTCCTGGCTATGATTTAAGGCATGTCAGCGCTGGCCTTCTATACCCAAGGTTGCGTGTTCGATCCCGGGCCAGGTCGATGGCATTTAAGTGTGCTTAAATGCGACAGGCTCATGTCAGTAGATTTACTGGCATGTAAAAGAACTCCTGCGAGACAAAATTCCGGCACATCCGGTGACGCTGATATAACCTCTGCAGTTGCGAGCGTCGTTAAATAAAACATAACATTTAACAACATTTGAGACATGTCAATTCCTGGCGTTTAAGAGTTCGTTGGCACATACAATATTATTAAATGAATAACTAATAAATAGTTAACCTCATCTAAAGATTAAGAATATTAAAATTGAGATATAACCTACTAATTTTATCCTTCTAGGGAGAAAATCTAAAAATATATTCATGCACGTACAGAAGAATTATAGAAACACATACTTAGTGGTCAATAATAATAATAATAATAATACATTATTCAGCGTGGAAATTAATGTTCCTATATACTGCTAATTGAACCATTGAGCAAAGGAAACATATTACATTTTGTCCGACAGAACAACAAAAAAGTTCCCCTTCTCATTCTTTATGAAACCACCTCTTACTGCTTGTAGAGACAGGGTTTGTAGAGCGACATGATATCGCCACTTCTTGCCTTCAGTACGTGAATGAAATACACAGCAACGTACAGGAAACTCCTCGTACCCGTTTGAATGTCTATGATTACACGATGTAATCACGACACCCGCTTTGTTCACTGCTGATGTAGACAAACCGTAAGTAATACTTAAAAACAGGACGGCCGATTCCTCGTCATGCAAACACAGGATATGATCAATTTTTCTGGACGGAGATGATCATTTAAGGGGAATTGTGGAGAATGATGAAATGACGGGGAAGAACAAGAGAATCTGGAGAAAAGATCCCTTGCAACCTTGGTTTTGCCTAACAAACAAATCTACCATCGTCTAGATTAGAATTCGAACCTGCGGCCATCTGCCAACTGAGCTACTAAGACATCTATTTGTACTTAATTTACATATTCAAATTTGGAATTTTTGTCATTTTCTTTCACTCATACCCTGAAGCTATACAAAGTATTTTAACATGATTCTAACTCTGGCTTTTGACGCTTTGGTAACATTATATGTGTGTAAATAAATATTTAATTATTAGGCTATACAATTACATGTATATACGGTTGTAAGTCACTGTTTCAACGCTCCTATATTCTCACTTCAAATACAGTAATAGTGAAAACAAGTTGAGCATGATGGAGAGAGTGTTTGTTTGTGTTCGTACATAACGAAACGTATGCTTGGTTTACACATGAATAGTCACGACTAAAGTTGTTGGAGAAGCATGCCGTTTAGTTACGAAAGAGCCCAGTAATGAAATTATTTGCAATGTTGAAGGATGAGAACATGTAGAAACGGCAGTCTAACTTCAATTTTTGAGTTAAACGCTCTGTGAGTGCACAGAGTTCAATTGACTTCTTGACCTCTTACATGTAACACATTATTACTCATTCTAACCTTTATTGTGAGAGCTAGTGAGCAAAGAATTGAAAACTTTCAATACGAAATCTACTCATTACCAAATACTCCGTTAGCTATGATAGTTCCATTGCATAAGACTGTTGCAAAATACAAGAAAAATGCTGCCTGTAGCTAAAATTTGACGACCTGTAATTCTACGTACTGCAGGGTGAAGGTAGTGGCGAGGCAAATTGAGAATTTGGGGTTTCTGTTGTTGCCTTTATAACGATGTTTTCATTTGTGCCACTTCAAGTAACTTTCATAAATGTGATTCATATAAAAGTCCCGTGTCCCACTTCGAATCAGGGAGGGGCGGAAGGAATCTCTTCTTTAATAAAAGTAGCATTTTATTATTATCTACATTTTCATCTAAATAATTACATTAAATTGAAATTAGTTTATTCAACAATGTATGTTTACATATTTAAACCTGCATGAAGTATTGCGTTTCTAATGCTCATGACGGTAAAGTTAGCTACGACAATTTAAATATCTTGGTGCCGAGGGGAAAAAAATGAACGTCGGTCCCGCACGGACTGAAGGACTAGAAGAATTTATGGCATAGATTTAGATTAGATTTATTTATTTAACCTGGTAGAGATAAGGCCGTCAGGCCTTCTCTATTACCTGACCTTAAAAAATGTGATCTAATTTGACTTATTACCCACAAGCATTGAGGTTCAATATTATCTGCTAGCTTATATTCTTAACTTTTGTGTGTTCATGTTTTTCATAACAATTTATATAAGTAAGGTACTCTTTCGAATCCCGTTCATTGCATACTTGAAAATTTTTTCTCCTTTGTGTAAAAAAAGAAAATAACTGTCTAAATTTAAACAGTGATGATTATCTAGTTGCTCACAGTTTACGAAAAAAAAAAAAAACAACAAAAACAATTTTTTCATAAGTGTAAGACTTGTGACAGCGAATTCCATGTTGGTCTTGGTGGTGAGTGTGATATTATGATATTCTAAACCCGGGAAGCAGAACTGGATGGGAGAGGGGGAGAGGGAGAACGGGGAAAGCATTAGTTTCCTTCCACAGCCCACCTGTGTTGAATGTCGTCTCTGTGTTCCGTCCGCAACCATATGGCGGATTATAACAAACTGGTGCTCATGAATAAAATGACGAAAGTATTTCCGATCACAATAATAATTACAACAGCTAACTGAACAAACAAACTCGGAATAAATGCATTACATGTCTAATGGTATGTAAACAAATAGGTATAAAATACATTTGAAAATACATAAATGCACAACTTCTCTTTTAAATCCAATTGGTTAAAGTGAACTGATATTTTATTTATTAGTCTGACCCAATATTTTGGGTTTGCCTTTGGACACAGAATAGCTCAGAATAAAATGTAATGCTAAGTACAGTTATAAATACATAAAATTTCTGAAAAATCTATGTTGTATGTAAAATTATGAACTTGGGACAGTAACGTGCTAAGTCATAAAATAAATGTTTAACATGCAAGAAATTTTGGCATCGTTAAATTTTGTAAGTCATTGTAATAAATTAACAAACACTGATTTTTAAACATTTCGTCAAATGCGTCAAATTTGTGTTTACATTAATAATAAACAGCTAAGGAAATCTATGGGTCAGTGAGTCAATTTGTTAATAATGTGAAATAATAACATAATACTGTTACAAGCCCGTCAAATAGGTGGCACAGATGCTCGATGTAATTTACTTACTTATGGCTTTTAAGGAATCCGGAGGTTCATTGCCGCCCTCTCATAAACCCATCATCGGTGTCTATCCTGAGCAAGATTAATCAAGTCTCTATAATCATATCCCACCTCCCTTAAATGCATTTTAATATCCTCCCATCCACGTCTCGGCCTCCCTAAAGATCTTTTCCCTTCGATCTCCCAACTAACATTCTATATGAATTTCTGGATTCGCCCATGCGTGCTACATGCCCTGCCCATCTCAAACGTAATTTACAGCCAGATAAATATATTTTGTACTTGGAAATCAATAAATACAATATATTTTTCTTTTATTACATTTGCAATTTTGAGATATATATTAGTGTCGTGAACTTGAGATACATATTAGTTTCCCGAAAATATGGAACAGATTTCTTTCTTTCTTTCTTTCTCTCTTTCTTTCTTTCTTTCTTTCTTTCTTTCTTTCTCTCTTTCTTTCTATAATATGTTTTTATATTATTACAGTTGCAATTTTGAGATTAATATTAGTTTTTTGTGAACTTTAAATAAAGCAATAGATTTCTCTCTCTCTCTCTCTCTCTCTCTCTCTCTCTCTCTCTCTCTCTCTTGTACATATTAATGCATTAACGCTGCCCATACTCATATCACTCTTCCTTTAGGATTAAACATAACACATAGACAACACACACAAAGAAGTATTTTGCATACACCTGTTAAGTTGTATCGTGCAATAATTTCAACGACTTCTACATTGAACAGACTAGAAGGTAATTTCAAACACGTTAAAAGGAACATATTACAGTCATAACCAAACTACGCAACATTTCCATCTACGCAGAACAAATCACAACTACAGCAACATAGACACTGACATGGAAATACTACACATCCAGCCAAAAAACCAGAAACTTGACATTCTGGCACAATGTGTAATTTAAAAACATACAAAAAAACACACCCTCAGCACATCTTGAACACTCAACTCAATTTCAAAACACACACCCTTTTTGACACAATCATGAACACATCCCACCACAACAGTAAAGTAGAGGATAGCACTGGACCTCACTAGGCTTCGAACAATGACGGACACCACGCCGAAAGTAGTCAAGGCAATTTTTATAATATTAACACAATGAAGAAATTAGGCTGTAACGTTAATCAGTGGTAAACGTAAGTCATGGAAAAAGGATGTCCCTCCTTGATAAATCTAAAATCTGACAACCCAGGTTATTATGTTCGATTACACAAGTACATTATGTGGCTAGTAGTTACATAGGCCTACAATAGAATAAAACAATTGGCATTTTCAACCAAAAGTAAGGAATGTCGTCTTAAAATTTCAGAGGAAATAATATCGAATAATATATACTGTGCAAAAGAAAACGTAAACGATCTTGTTGGTAAATGGTAGGAACCAATGCAATCGAAGGATAATTAAAACTTCTACAATTTTACACAATATAATAGCAGCAGATATAATTGAAATAGTGTAGGTGTTGTGCGTTGCTATTGTAAAGTACAGAGAAGAGGAAGTTGCTTTAGCATCCTTAGAACCCACTTTCACTTGCTCACGTATCTTGTGTTCAAAATGTTCTCGCTGGAGGAAGCATGATTGTTAAATGTTACGCATTGTTGCGATAGTGATCCACCGATTGTAAGCAACAACGGCTCATGAACTGAGTAGGATTTTTGCAGGCATTAATTAACGATTCGTTTTTTTCTGTTTTCCTTTTCTATTGTTTTTGCCATTTCGTAATTGACTGGAAATTACTTTCGTGTAATTCTTTAATAAATCCTTGCTAGTAATATTCTGACTGAAGGACCAATCTTAAGTATGAAATATGCATGATTATTCACGAGGATTTACAGTCACTTACCGAGCTAGTTTCCGAAGACATATGAGCAAAAAATGTCATATAAACATTTGTCCTAATCTCAATATTTTCAGTTACACTAATTTGAAGTTGTTTTTAAAATACCGGTACCATTATTCTCTAGTTTTAAGAATAAAATTATATATATATATATATATTTTTTTTTTTTCGTTGTTGGTAACTCTATAGCATTTATTAGATGCTTTATGGTTGTGCTAACAGATGGAGTTACTTGTCAACAATGTGACGCTGAAACGTGTGTTCAGGTTACTGCCCAGCGACAGTCCTGATGTATTTTTATATTTGTGATGAATGGTTAATTAATATTAATCCGGCACACACTCAATCACAGTCACATTCATACAACTTTCCAGACTCTAGACACCCAGGGAACTCCCCTTATTCAAGAAAAATTCACCGAGAGCGGAGCGCGGGAATCGAACACGGGACCTCCTGATCTGGAAGCCAGCTTGCTGACCAACGGATCAGGGAGGCAGTCAAAATAATATTACAGATAAAGAATTAATTATTCAAGAGTGTCATTTCTTTAATTACCTAGTATTCTGAACCTAGAAATATGTTTTAAATTCCATAGTTACTTCGTAATTTTTTTTCGATTTTTATCTACAAAATTACACTTTTCTTACGCATTTATCACAATAATTGTTACAAATCTCGCCACTCTTGTAAATTCTTTAAGACTGCACAATTAAACTGTAAAGAATCAAGTTCTTAAAGTTGTATGATTTGTAAAAATTGTTGTGATAAGTGCGTAAGAATGATGTAATTTTTAGTTAAATATTGAAAAACAAAATGTGTACAGAGCAATTAAGAACACAACATTACTCAGTAGTAGTTACATTTAACCGAGCGATTACTTTTGAATTCCGCTCCATTTAAATAAAGTAGAGTGAGTGATTTAATCGTCCCTAAGCTTTATTGCAAGTTACTTCTCAAGCACTTCCATTATCTGACATGTAAAAGGCTGGCATAAAACTGTACCAGTTTAAAAGCAACAAGGAACGTTTATTGCTTCACTCTTACATCTCAAATTTTAATGTCCTCGAAGGTGGAAGCCCGATAAAGAAGTGCAGCACTGCTGGTGATAATGAAACTTCAAAATCGTAACATATTTAGCGCAGTACAAAGCTTTTTCCGAATGAACTGTCTTCTAATTTTGCAATGGAATCACATGCTATGATTGGAAAAGTTGAAGTGAAGAGAATCATTGCAACACCCACTGTTTAGTTATAATATAAAAATGTTCACAAATTTTAAACGTTGAATAATTTTTACAATGTATTATATATAATCAATATATTTCCGAAATGCACTTGTATTGATTGTACCGTTAAACATACATGCGCTTGTTACTTAATATCTTTGCTTCCATGCCTGTTGAGTTAATCTATGAACCAGAGTCAGATTGACTTTATGAAATTGAGCTTCTACACATAATTTTGTGCGATCATTTCAAGGACCTATTGCGATTTTTCCTTACGGCTAGTCTCCTTCTCTACTTTTCAAGTTATGCATTTAGAATAGATTCCAGGCGTTTTCATAGTTATAGATAACTTCTCCGTTTACTATGTCCTGTGTGTTGCATACATTCAGGTTAGTACGGAAACTTATTGATTAGGCCTACTCTTTTATTTACGATGCTGCTCTAAACACAAAATGTAATTCAGTCTGGCGCGTATCATAATTAAGTGACGATAACTCAGTGCCTGTAAAAGATAGGTAACTCAAACCTATGTGAAAAGTAAGAAGTAAATGAAGAGCTTTCTATTATGCAATTATTTTAATCGACTATAAATATTTTACGCTTTGTTACATTATTTTTGGAAAACATTAAACTCTCATGTTCAATCACGTACTACACCAGAAGTGTGATATTTTGATCGGTACGTATTGCGAGTGAAATATGTAAGTAAATATGAGCTTTTAAAACTTATAATTCAGATTTTAGATATATTTAATGATTTATGAGTTTTAATACAATCTGTTAATAAACCTTTGCTATATTGAAGAAGACTTATGATCCTTGTTGGGGTCAATATATTGTAATATTAATATATCTATCAATAAATTACATATCGGTAACTTGGGAACGAAGTTTCCCTGTTTTAAGATTGAATTTACCTTTGCTTTCACGCAAAGAACTCGACTGAGAGAAATTTGTCCTACTTGTTGCAATCCTAATGTATGGTTACATGGATCACTCAGAGTGGGTTTAATTTTGGCAATGGAGGTAGTGACAATGATTTTGAGTACGAAGAAGTTCAAAATGTACGTTTCTGATTAGAACCATATTAAAGCTCTTGTTGTTTAGTCAACTGTCCGAAGGAAGATCTGAACCTCACAAGTCATACCAACAAGGCACCACTTATGAGGCAACTAGACCAGAAGATAATGAGGTAGGGAGTCCATTTCTTTTCCCCCTTCGTTGCATACATCGCTGATTAGCTACATATTACACTAATGAGACTTCAGGTGCATACAAACAATTGTTCTTCTTTTCACACATATCGTCAAGCGAGATGTACTGTCTGATAATAGTCGCACATATCAGGCAGAACCTCAATCAGAGGCACATATTGAAGTAGAATTATTTGTCTTATTGATTATAGTTCACAGAAAAAAGTACATACATATGATCATTTAAAAAAACTTACATATACACACTTTATAATTTTACATCTTGATATACAATTATTAGTACCAATTTCTAAAATTAAATGTTTAATATAAGATGTTGGACCATCATCGGAACGTTGATAGTAAGAAGGAATTAAAAATTGGCTCTATTGTCCATTACCTGCAGCAATACAGGCTTCAGTGGCACACACATGTCAAGAGGATGGGTCGCTCTAGATGGGCCAGGCAGATTTTGTCGTATGTCCCAAGAGGTCGAAGAAATTTCGGAAAACCTAGGAAACGCTGGCAAGAGACCGTAACAGATCCACTGGAGTCTAACACTTGATGATGATGATGATGATGATGATGATGATGATGATGATGATGATGATGATGATGATGATTATGATGATGATATAAGTTGTTTTATCTTGCACTTGCGTCTAGTTTTAGTGCAAAACTCAACTCACTTTAGTATGTTGTTACAATTAGTATTTGTTCACTTGCCTAAGTTGTACTTCACGTTTAAGTCTGCAATGTGCAGCTACTATATATAAATCTTCCATTATTCTAGTACCTTCTATTCTTCTTTCGTTACAGAAATACCTATACAGTTCACTTAAGCTCTCTTTGGTTGGCAAGCCTTCATTTCTTAATTTAATTTCATAGTATTCTTTTGACATTCCTCCAAAACTATTAAATGTAGAAATAAAAAAGATACTAAGTAGTTTCTAATAAGTCGAAAATGTTATTATCGGTGAGTCTTGAAAATGCATACCTGCCAAAATTGAATTTACTTCTTAACTTTATTTTCATTTAATAATTCTTGAAGTAAGATTAACAAAATGTCACAGCTTTCATTGAGAAAAAAATGAACTGTAGTCAAATAATTAAACTCATCCTAACTATGTGCGGAAATCCGTGTTCTATGCCGGCAAATATACTCATATTAAGATTATTTCAGTCGAAGTAGATAAGATAATGATGTTAAAGTTTTGTAATTATGGAATTGTCGGGATTGGAAATAATAAATGTAAACAAATTTTGTTACAAATCGTATTATTGAGATAGTTATTTTACTATACTTCGTTCCATAATGTTTGACAGAAGAAGTAAACATTGCCGACAGAGAAGAAGAGAAGTGTAATTGCTATTTAACCCATGGCAGAGGTCTCATTCCACGCTTGTCTTGAATTTCGGCGGGGGTACAACGCTTCAGACCACCCAACTTCAAGTCAAGCGTGGAATGAGGTCTCTGCCATTGCTTCAATAACAATTATATTTCTCTCCTCCTCACCCGGTAATGTTTACTTCTTCTGTCAGACATTATGGAACGAAATGTAATATTTCTACTTTTTATCTACTCGAAGCCAGTGGAGTTATAGGTCTATCTTCCACACGGTGTAACAGGTTTACACGCAGCCTTTTATAGCGCACTTCCGCAAAGAATTTCATACTTAATCTTGAATTCCATTCTCTTGCTTATGTGTTTCATAACCAAACACGTTTATAATTGTATAAAATTTCTTAATGGATGACTGCTTTTATTTCTTGTTTCCAACGAACTGTTTATATCGTTATTAGATATGGTATTTCCTCATTACTAGAACTTTCGTCAAAATAATTGTAAAGTCTTTAATGAAATTAATGATAATATCCGTTAGATATATGTATAACTCTAGTACTCTGCCTGCCTGCCTCATCTCTACAACTTTCGTTCATTATTACTTATAATTATTAGTATAGACAGTATGAGCCATTAGTCATTAACAGTATCAGTATTTGCTCGTAATAATATGGGTCATTAATCATCACAGTAGAGCCATCATCAATATGAGCCATTAGTTTGCCTGCTTATCCTGAGTTACGCTAGGGCGTGGGTTCAATTTCTGCTTGGGCAGTTTACCTGGTTTTTCCAATCGTAAGGCGAATGTCAGATAACATAGGTGAATTCTTGACATCGTCTTGCCAACTATCATCTCACTATTACGAATTCTATCGACACTAAATAATAACCTAGTAGTTCATTTTTATCATTTTATTATTGGATTATTAGTTCAAATTTTGACAAGAAATTGGATTTAATTGTAATTTTTTGAAGGTTGTAAAGATTATTTTAGCTTTAAAATACTGTATGTACATATTGCCCGGATACATATCGTCGTTAAATAGCCAACTGAAAACCGTGTGGGTTGTTAGTGATCATCAGTATGAGTCATTGGGTCACCAAATTATCAGAAATTACTCGTTAACAATATTAAGCATTACTTATCAACAGTATTTATTATCAGAAGCTATTACCAGTATGAGTCTTTAGTCATTAACAGTATCAATCATTAGGTCATCAATAATGTCAGTAATTAATCGTTTACAGTAAGTCATTAGTCATTACCCGTTTCAGTAGTCATCACCAGTATGTCAGAGTTATCAACTGTACCAATCGTTAGTCATCAATAGTATCATACGTTAATCATGAACAGTATCAGCCGTTAATCATAAACAGTATCAGCCATTAGTCATCAACATTTTGAGCCACTATAAATTAACAATATCTGTAATTACTTGTTAACAGTATTAGCCCTTAGTCATAAACACTGTCAGTAGTTACTCATTAGCAGTGTGAGACATTATCAACACATCAGTTGCCATCACCAGTATCAGTCATGAGATGTCAACAGTACATAATGAGTTATCAACGGTACCAGACATTAGTCATCAACATTTTGAGCCACTATAAATCAACAATATCAATAATTGCTATTAACAGTATGAGCCCTTAATCATAAACAGTGTCAGTAGTTACTCTTTAGCATTATTATACATTGTTATCAACACATCAGTTGCCATCACCAGTATCAGTCATGAGATGTCAACAGTACATAATGAGTTATCAACGGTACCAGCCATTAGTCATCAACATTTTGAGCCACTATAAATCAACAATATCAATAATTGCTATTAACAGTATGAGCCCTTAGTCATAAACAGTGTCAGTAGTTACTCTTTAGCAGTATTATACATTGTTATCAACACATCAGTTGCCATTACCAGTATCAGTCAGGAGATGTCAACAATATATACTGAGTTATCAACTGTACCAGTCGTTAGCCAGCAATGGTATCAGACGTGAATCATAAACAGTATCAACCATTAGTCATCATTTTGTGCCGCTATAAATCAACGATATCAATAATTGCTTGTTAACAGTATGTGCCCATAGTCATAAACATTGTCAGTAGTTACTCATTAGCAGTGTGAGACATTAATTATTATCAACATTATTAGTAGCCATTACCAGTATGAATCATTTGCCATCAGCAGGATCAATCATTAGTAGCTATCGGCAGTATCAGTCATTAACCATCGGCAGTATCTGTCATTAGTTATCAACATTTTAAGCCATTAGTCATCAACAGTATCAGTAATTACTCGTTAACAGTGAGAGTCAATAATTATCAACAGTATCAGTAATTACTCGTTAACAGTATGAGTCATTAATCGACTTTATCATTAGTTACTTGTTAGCAGTGTGAGCCATTAGTCATCAACAGTATCAGTAATTACTCGTTAACAGTGAGAGTCATTAATTATCAATAGTATCAGTAATTACTCGTTAACAGTATGAGTCATTAATCAACTTTATCAGTAGTTACTTGTTAGCAGTGTGAGCCATTAGTCATCAACAGTATCAGTAATTACTCGTTAACAGTGAGAGTCATTAATTATCAATAGTATCAGTAATTACTCGTTAACAGTATGAGCCATTAATCAACTTTATCATTAGTTACTTGTTAGCAGTGTGAGCCATTAGTCATCAACAGTATCAGTAATTACTTGTTAACAGTGAGAGTCATTAATTATCAATAGTATCAGTAATTACTCGTTAACAGTGTGAGTCATTAATCATCAAGAGTATCAGTAATTACTCGTTAACAGTGAGAGTCATTAATTATCAATAGTATCAGTAATTACTCGTTAACAGTATGAGCCATTAATCAACTTTATCATTAGTTACTTGTTAGCAGTGTGAGCCATTAGTCATCAACAGTATCAGTAATTACTTGTTAACAGTGAGAGTCATTAATTATCAATAGTATCAGTAATTACTCGTTAACAGTGTGAGTCATTAATCATCAAGAGTATCAGTAATTACTCGTTAACAGTGAGAGTCATTAATTATCAATAGTATCAGTAATTACTCGTTAACAGTATGAGTCATTAATCAACTTTATCATTAGTTACTTGTTAGCAGTGTGAGCCATTAGTCATCAACAGTATCAGTAATTACTTGTTAACAGTGAGAGTCATTAATTATCAATAGTATCAGTAATTACTCGTTAACAGTATGAGCTATTAGTCAATAACATTATCAGTAGTTACTTGTTAGCAGTGTGAGCCATTAGTCATCAACAGTATCAGTAATTGTTAACAGTGTGAGTCATTAATCATCAATAGTATCAGTAATTACTTGTTAACAGTATGAGCCATTAATCAATAACATTATCAGTAGTTACTTGTCAGCAGTGTGAAACATTAGTCATCGACACCATCAATCGTTATAGCAGTAACAGTCGTTAGTCATCGACATTATCAGTAATTACTCGTTATCAGTGTGAGACATCAGTTATAAACAATGTCAGTAGCCATCACTATTATATTTCTTTTCACGCGGTTTAGTTCATTCGTCTCATCTTCTTCGTGACTACAATATTTTGTCTAGGCACATGTAATATTTATCTTGCCATCACTAACAGCGAGTGAGTCTTAACATTATAACTATACAACATTGCTTAAGCGCGAATGGCTCATGCTATTCAAGATGGCTAGAGAGCCGTGCTCTCCACGAACTAAGTAGCATGAAAAGGAATATACCAGTAAACTAGTATGAGGCATCAGTATAACACGGATTTCCCATATTTATTCTGCGTTTAATTTCCTCCCGAGTGTCATTTATATTTGTTACTGTTGCTCCAAGGTATTTGAATTTTTCCACCTCTTCGAAGGATAATTAAAATAAATATCACCATCAAATATGAGAAAATATCTATATCAGTAACCAATGGACATCATCGTTGTTATCATAATAAAAACAAAAGCATTTATTCCGCAAACGATTCAATTAATTTCTGTTTATGTATAAATTAATATAAATGTTGCACAATAAAATGTTGCAAATTAAATTTGTCCTTCTTACTTTCAAGATAATTAAGTACTGAAGTCAGAAATACTTTTTAAGTTGATGTGGCACTTGGAAAATCATGTGCTGTTAAAAATTTCTGAAGGTAAGCCCGTGTTGATAAAATACGCTTAATTATTATTGTATTCGTGCGAATAACAAAATACGAAATGGAACTAATAGAAGTATCATTATGAGTTATTAAAATAGAGGTCGGTTAATGTACTGTCTTACTGAAGTTGGGTTTTTCGTGTGCTTGCCAATGATATGAATATGAGAAATATTTTTAACAAGTCTTTCTCGCGCTCACGCGGTGTGTGGTATTGCGGGCACGTCTAGGAAGAGCAGGGGGTATGGTAAAACCACACAGAAGCATGGTTGCTATAGGCAGCCTTATGCAGCTTTCTGATCCGACTTCCTTTTGCAGAGATTTTGATTAAATCTCAATCGATATGGATTTCCTGCAGTTTTCACCGTGCGTCGCCTCAAATATCTTTTGAAGCAGTACTCTGCACACCTGTCATCTACCTTTGAAGGAAGTTCAGAATATTCAAGTTGCAGTAAACATCAAAGTGCTATTTTTTTCTCACGGCGCTTCAAATTTGCATAAAATACAAACATACTCAGATTTAATATATGAAGAATGTCAATAATAAAAGAGTGCATCTCTGTATTTGTGGTTGGATATTGTGTCTACATACTGTGATATGGCACAGGGTAGGCCAACGAAGGGGAACATAGTTCTGTAGGTAGAACTTATAATGAGAGGGATTCAATCCGGCACCGGGACTCGAACCCGGATTTCCAGTTTTACATGCTGGTCTCTTTATCCACTAAGCTACAGCGGAGAGAACTTTTCTCCGTTCTACCGATTCTTCACCATATGGAAATGCAGAATTACTATATATGCTCTTCGGCCCGTTTTCGGGCCATGGCCTCCCCAAAATTCTTCCTCTCCATTCTTCTCTGCCCCTTGTTGCCACCTTCCAGTTCCGCAATCGCAGCAAACTGGTAGTATCTTCTTGAACCATATCCTCCCATCTATTCCGTGGTCATCCAACAGGTCTTTTTCCTCCATATTGCCCCTCTGAAGTTCTCCTTGGTATCGTTCCCTTCTCCATCCTGACTATATGTCCTGCCCATTGCAGTCTCCTGATCCGTATGAAAGTTGACAAAGCTGTATAAGGTGTATAATTCATGATTATATCGGATTCTCCATTTTCCTTCCCTTACCACTGGTCCAAATATCCTCCTTACCACCTTCCTTTCAAAGTTGTCAACTGCATTCTGTGATTTTTTTGTGATTTATGTAGTTCAATTCGACCTCTCCAATTGACTCCACGATACCTAATTAGAGGCATAAGTGAATAATATGCTTTATTAGTGACTTTAATTCGATTCTGGATTTCTATACTCTCTTCATTGTTATGCGTGATAGTTACACCTAAATATTTAAATTCATTTACTACTTTCATTTTTTGGCTGGAGATCTGTATATCTACATCAAGGTTTCTTCTTTTTCTATTTAGTATCATGACGTTTGTTTTTTACTCATTTATTTTAAAATCGACTTCAACTCCAGTCCTTTCCAATTTTTCTAATATTTTTATCACTAGTCTTTGTGCTCTTCCTATTATGTCTATATCATCTGCATATCTGTTTGTGTAGACTTGTATTCCAGAATATTTTGTGCATCTATTTCTGCTTTCTATATATCATGCTCTAACACTGAATTAAATAGTAATGGGGGAAGAATTATTACACAGAAACTCCTTATGTATTTCGGTATATCATAGTAATAACATAAATAAATAATAAAGCTACTTAACCCAAGCTGGTGGTACAGAAAAGTACTAAATAAATAGTTCAGTGAAGTCTTCTTCTCTGTTAAAACTCGTACTTTCGTTTTAATCCGATAAAATATCTTAACCGTGATTTCAAATTTCCATCATTTTGCAACAATTTTTTTTCTAGCTGTAGAGATATACATCGCTAACGGATCTTACTGATAGATAGTAAACAATACCGTAATTATTTCATGCTTACCTCTTCATTGCACATTTATGTTATTGAAATTACCGGCAAAATTACACCAGGTATCTTATCTGAGAGAACTAATGTTTTTTTTTTTTTTTAATATCGAATTACAGATGGTAACTGCTACTTAGATTTTATTGTTTCCAATTTGTGTAACAATTTATTTCACTCCCATACAAATTCTCAAATATTTGGAAGAAATGTACGGTGTCCGTCAAGTTTAACAGTAGTTTTATATTGCCTTTTTTCCGGTTTTAGTATTTTTCGAAATTTAAAAACGTCTTTCTTTTAATTGTGATTCGGTCAGTTCACACGGTTCCATCATCGCGGAATAGAAACGACACAGTCCAAATTGATGGAGGCGGGTCTTAGCCTTACAAACATCCATACTTGCTGACAGTTCCCTGCTCATGAAGAGTAGTTTCTTTTCTATTGTGTGAATAGTATAGAGCAGAACAGGTTTCACGGCCGGCCGGCCGGCTATGCGCGCGGAGGTGGGGGGACTCAAGGCCATGAAACCTGTTCTGCTCTATATACTGTTCACCCAATAGCTTGGTAGTTATAGCCTCATCATCTAGAATAGATAGTCTTCCTTAGTGAGTTTTATCTTCAAGGTTTATGTCTGTGTTCCTTAAACAAATTTGATACCGTCCTACTACTGATCACTCGTTCATCTTCCATTTCACATAATTTTTTCCAATTGCCGATTTTGCACTTATCCCTTTTTTTTCCCCCAAAATAAACGTAAAAGTTCTTCAACTGGAATTGTGTAGTCTCATACTTTCAACGAAAAACTGAATCTAGACCGATTGACTTGGCTCAGACGGCGTTTGAGACTCACAAAAACAATTGCCGGATTGGGAATTCACATACTATGGTTTATCACCTCCCCAAACAGCAATATCATAAATATTAATCAAAATCTAAAATAAGTTACATGAACACAAGCCACCTATGACACATGACAGGGCCACCGGCATGGCTCAGTCGGTTAAGGCGCTTGCCTACCGGTCTGAAGTTGCGCTCGGGCGCGGATTCGATCCCCGCTTGGGCTGATTATCTGGTTGGGTTTTTTCCGAGGTTTTCCCCAACCGTAAGGTGAATGCCGGGTAATCTATGGCGAATCCTCGGCCTCAGCTCGCCAAATTCCATCTCGCTATCACCAATCTCATCGACGCTAAATAACCAACTAAAAAAAAAGACAGATAATTCAAACAGAAACTCGATAATAGTAACTCAAGATCCTAAAAAGAACACAATATGATCACAGATGTTAAAGCGTATATAAATAAACGTATAAAAGAAGCCTAGGCACTGTATACCGCTAATATGATATGATATAATTATAGGCTATGATATATTTCGTGTCTAAAAATTTCACTCATGTAATGTGGATCTCATAATTTTGTATACGGTGCCACTGTTACATTCGTTACATATTTAGGCCTACTATTTCATAAAGAACGCTCTTTATACTTCAACTCGTACCTATTACTTTCAGTCCCTGTTATTGTAAAATTCATTACATTTACCCCTTTCTCTTGCAATTCTAACATCTTTTTTCTGCCCTCAACCAATTTCCTCTATTTGCACCTCCTTTAAAACTTAATGACTTGAATTAATTTATTCGAAAACTGTCCTTTCATTACTCCTATCTTGAGTCCACACTTGTGGAGTAATGGTCAGCGCGTTTGGCCGGGAAACTAGGTGGCCCGGGTTCGAATCCCGGTCGGGGCAAGTTACCTGGTTGAGGTTTTTCCGGGGGTTTCCCTCAACCCAATATGTGCAAATGCTGGGTAACTTTCGGTGCTGGACTCTGGACTCATTTCATCGGCATTATCACCTTCATCACAATAGCGTCTTATTAGAAATCTTCTGGGAAAACACAGGAAATCCGAGGTCAAGTCCACTGTCTGTCTGGAATTTTAACAAAACCGATGTCCATGAATTACAAACGTTTCTACGACAAAAGCATGATGACTTTCTAAGGACTGAAGGAAATATGGAAAATGTGTGGCATGAATTTAAGAGTATAATTTTCGAGGCATTAGTAAAATGTGTACCTTCTAAAATAATTAAGAAAAATCCGGACCCAGAATATTACACTAATTATATTCGCTACTTAAAGAAAAAGATAAGGCGCGCATTTAGTAAACGTAAACGAAGCCATGAGCATTGGGAAAAATATGTCGAATTAATTAAGAACTAGAGTGTGAAAAAAGGTTAGCTCAGGAAAATTTTCTAAAAACTATTTTAAAAGAAGATGAAAGTAACAATTGGAGACAGTTTTATAATTATGTACGCAGTAGAAAAGGAAAAAATGAAGGAGTAGTGCTTTTACGAAATCAGAACGGAGAAAGTATAACTGATGACAAAGAAAAGGCCGACTTATTAAATTCCTATTTCATTTCGGTTTTCAATAATAAAATAATAATAATAATAATAATAATAATAATAATAATAATAATAATAATAATAATAATAATAATCATGCTGATAGGGGGGGTTGTGTCACAGACCGTGAATGTGAACCAAATTCGACTTTCAAAATAACTTCCAAAGGGGTTAGAGAGAGAATAACGAAATTAAAAAATCGGAAGTCTCGAGGACCAGATAGTATTGCTACAGAGATTCTTAAATTAGGTTCCGAGGCCATAATTCCATACTTAATGCGTATATTTCATGTTTCCATAAACAATGCAGCTATTCCATGTGACTGGAAATCAGCTATAGTGGTACCCATACATAAAGGTAGAAATAAATTAGATGTCGGAAACTACAGACCGATTAGCCTTACATCTGTCGTATGTAAAGTCATGGAGCATTTGATATCGGATTATATTCATCATGTTCTAAATGCGAAAGACTGGTTTTACAACCGCCAGCATGGTTTTAGGGAAGGTTTCTCATGTGATAGTCAAATTACGTCGCTGGTTCAGGATCTAGCTGAAGAGGTAGATAGAGGCGGAAGAATCGATGCAGTTGTGATTGATTTTTCGAAAGCATTTGATTTGGTGCCACATGACATATTAATAGATAAGTTAAGTAGGCTAGGAATAGATAAAAGAGTGGTGCTATGGATCCAAGAATTCTTAAAGGGTAGAACCCAGAGAGTTAGAGTAGGTCATGAAATATTGGAAATTGGAAATATAAGTTCAGGGGTGCCACAGGGCAGCGTTCTGGGTCCATTACTCTTTATAATATACGTAAATGACCTATGCTAGAATATTACATCAAATGTGAGGCTATTTGCAGACGACTGCATTATCTATAGAAAGATTAGAAATAATTCAGATGTAGATGCTATTCAAACAGACTTGAATAAAATTTATAACTGGGCGTTAAAGCATAGGATGAAAATAAATGGTTCTAAAAGTAAATCTATAACATTTTGTAAAACCCGAGAGCACATTTAGGTCAGAAAGCATGGGTAGACATAACGGCTCGGTTAGAAAAGCCAACGTACTATGGTAGGAACGATCATGATTTTAAAATCAAATGTAGGAAACAGAAAACGGATGTAGGTAAATTCTCATTTTTAAATAAACTATAAATGATTGGAATGACCTACCTGCAGCGGTCTTTGAGGGCTGTCCTTCCTTAAGGAGATTCAAGAATAACTTAAAAAGTTGTGTATAAAGTGCAAATTAAAATTAAGGTGACATTCAACATTTAATTTTTTAAGGTGACATGTATTTATCTGGCCTGACGAGTTTACTTCCTTGGTTTGAATTGTAAATTATTTAAAAATAGCGTGTAAGAGGGCCTTAGACTAGAAATGTTTAGTTTAAATGTAATTCTGTTTATAAGTATGCATAACGATGTAATTATTTGACTTATTTGAACTGTTATATCAGTGAAGCGAGGTGAGTCAGTGAAGTTATGGTTTTACAGTGCAGTGAACAGTTCCGATCAGTGATAATTTATAGCGTCAATGAAATGTGCTCTATAGTGTCAGTGAAATGTGTGCTAAAGTGTCAGTGAAATGCGTCATAGTGCCACTACAGGGAATGAGATGAGAGTAAAGTGAAAGACTATTAAAACTTATGTAGGACCTATACATAATTATGTAGGTTGTATTGTAAAATTAGGTATTTTATTTATGTTTTATTATTGTGTTAAATTGTATTGTGTATAAAATTGTATATGTGTTGTAAAATTGTATTGTGTATTGCTTATCATTTTATTGTGTATTGTTTATATTGTATATACCACTGCCACCGGGTGCTTGCTCACTTGCAGTGTAAATAAATACATACATACATATACATACATTCATTCATTTAATTCAGACGCTAAATAACCTCAGATGTTGATACAGTGTCGTAAAATAACCCAAATAAATAAATAAATAAATAAGAAGAAACTCCTATCACAGTATAGTATATACACTCGCGAAGCTCAATACGTAGTAAATATGCAAACATTAGATAGTTGCTCACCACTAGGATCGCTAATATCGCCTCATTACAGGCAATGAAAAATAATACCGTCACAGTCTATTATTTCTAGCACCCTCAAAACTCAAGCTTCGTGACTGTATATAGTAGACTGTGCTCCTATCTTGATTTTTCACCAGTTCATTTATATCGCAAATAGATAAGCAGTTAAATGCTTCTTGAAATGTGTTACAAAACTATCGGTATTGTATACCAGATTTAAGTATTCGTATATCTTCTCTTGCCTACAAAATCAAAGAAAATTGAGTAGAAAATTTATAGGAAAATAATTTTTGTGAAAACCTTACAGAGATAACATGTCGTATTGAAATGTAGAAAGTAATAAATATTATAATACAGTAGAGTATTTTAATGGGTTTGTGACGTATTATTAAATTAGTTTCAGGTCACTTCCGTTTCGCCATATGTTGTGTGTAAGACGTGAGACAGAACATGTTGTTCAATATTTAAGGTTTCGATAAAGCGGAAATGTTCCGCGATAATCCAGAGAGAAAGTTACATTGAGAATTGATACGCATCAGATTGCAAGTCTTGTGATCTGGTGGATACTATGAATTCTTAAAACCTGAAATGTATCTTATTTTCTTGATCTTCCTACGTATTATCCATTTAGTAGAATCCTGTTTATATTCATGAACTTTTTTGAGAGATGCGCGGGTTTGTGTTGCCAAAGGCACGATTGGATTCAGCAAGAGTGCAGACCTTTTTTGTCCGGTTGCTCAGAGACGGCACCTAAATGACGACGTAACTCCACCAACAAAATAACAGCTTCTTTATGTCTGCGATGAGGGTCTTTTCAAAGGTCCAATCTCTCTGCATCCCTAAACAATTAGCATATATTTTCTCTTTGAAAGTTGCTATCATTTCTTTCATTATTGAAACTTTAAATTGTTCTAAATATTACAACAAGTGTATTTCTACTGATTCTACATAAACATTTTTCTTTTATTTTTTATTTATTTTTTAAGTTGGTTATTTAACGATACTATATCAACTACGAGGTTATTTAGCGTCGATTGGATTCGTGACAGCGAGATGGTATTTGGCGAGATGAGGCCGAGGATTCGCCATAGGTTACCTGACATTTACCATACGGTTGGGGAAAACCTCGGAAAAAACCCAACCAGCTAATCAGCCCAAGCGGGAATCGAGACCGCGCCCGAAAGAAACTCCGGATCGGCAGGCAAGCGCCTTAGCCGCCAGAGCTACGCCGGTGGCTTTCTTTTATTAAGCACATAATAATAATAATAATAATAATAATAATAATTAATAATAATAATAAATTTATTGCTACAACAAAGATTCATATTTTTATATAAAATCTGTCTAGCATCCCCAAAAAGACTACCCTACATACTCGTGCTCTGGGGAATATCACAATAATTGGAACTTTATATTTTGTCTGTAAACAATATTTTTTAAATTTTTTAAGCAAAAAGCGTTACCAAATTGTATGTTTGATAATTCAGCTGTTATCTTATTATAAAGCTTACCTTATTATAATCTTATAACAACACCGTAACACAGTTTTCTCATATGTACTTCGGTAAATTATAATAATATGATATGCGTAAATAATCACTTAGTGATTCAAGACGACGCTCATCTCGTCGGATCCCGGCCACTTAATCACTCGTAATGATTGCACCTCTGTACATAGTGAGTTGGACATTCTGTACATGAAGTTAGGCCACCAAAGGAAAAACTGAGAGGTAGAACTTAAACTGAAAGATTCGATCCGGCATCGGAACTGGAATCCGGTGTGGTTTAGTGGATAAAATGTCAGCACGTAGAGCTGGAAACCCGGGTTCGAGTCCCGGTGCCGGAGAGAATTTTTCTCTGTTCTATCCATCCTTCATAAGTAGCCAGCTGGGCAACCTTGGTCCTTGGCCAAGGGTGATAATAATAATAATAATAATAATAATAATAATAATAATAATAATAATAATAATAATAGACTAAATATAATCATTATCATCATAATATAATCGTCTTTCTTCACTGTTATAAATGGTCAACATTTAGACAAATGTAGTAGTATGGGAGTTCATTTTCGTAAGTGAAAGAGGTAACAAGGAATGAGCACCTGTATCTGTTCTTTCATATGCTATAATCTTGTTTATTACTCGTATTTCGTTATACTGCAAAAGCTTCTAATGCCACCTCGATCGTATGATGCGTCAGATGTTGATTATTGTGCGTAATGTTGTATGTCTTATTGAAATATTATCCTCACTACATTTACAATCAGATCTCATGCTTAACTGGGGGAGGTGTGACTACATAAATTCTTGTAACAAAGGCAGTAGAGCAGGTTTAGCGTGGCTAAAATTGGGGGCATGGAAGGGTAATAAAATTGTGAACGAAGAAGGAGAGCACCTCTGTCCACTATGCGGGGAAAAGGACTCCTGGAGACACATTTTATTCCAGTGTGTCGAAACGGAACATATCCAGAGAAAGTATCTACCACCCTCAACGCTAAATCAGAATATGAGTTCGCTTGCATGTCTTGACCTCATAGGGAGGAGAGAATGTGAACAAAAGACTGGATTGTTCCTCTTGAAGGCGAGACAGGTTAGAACTTCAGCTGTTGAAGTTTATGATGCGAACTGACGAAGGGATAATGGTAAATACTGAATTATACACTTTTATGCCTGTTTGTATGTTAGGTTAGGATATACAGGGACACCATTTTATTTTTATTAACATTTTTAATATTAACCTGGCTATATCTTTGGATTAAAGGTCTAGAACCGGAAACACCGCTTGCTCCTCCTTCCAAGACTGGAGTTCGATGATACTGACGTAAAATACAGATCACTTTACTAGGTATAGGAGGGAAGAAATGTAGTTCATCCATTTATGTAAACTAGGAAATATCGCAATTTTGAGTTTGATAATTTTCATTAGGTTTTTGTTGAATCAAAATACAGTACTGTATTAACACTTAGTGTTTTACTCACGAATTGAGCTATCCATTCGGACGTATTAATTATGGAGTGTATATTGTACTGTGACAGCACATTAACGTACAATATAGAGAATGAAGTTAAATTGAAAAATAATCATAATATGGATATTTAAACACATTTTTGAAAATGGTGGCCGTTCATTTCGATACAGGCTTCAATTCTTTTGTGAATATTATCGCACTATAGACTATTGTACCTAATTCGAATTACCAGTTTCGTCCTTCGTACTAATATCTCATGTTGAAATAATTCTGTACCTACTCTATAAAAGAGTACCTTACGTACTGTAAATTCAATCTTCACTTCTGCCCGATGCGAAAAGATAGAATTACTCAGACATGCTATCTAATTCCTAACAGACATTAATGTTTTCAGAAAAGAGCTAAGACAGCCCAGCTACTAGACTTTACAGAGGGACGAACAGAAGCAGGTGGGGGAAACTGGGATGCGACGTAGGCAAATGGACGACAGTACCTGTGCGAAAATATGATTCAATATTGATAGCTCTTTCGTCACTGGAAAACGCGAACATATTTCTGGAACGTACTATACTCACTAACTCAGTACTGCATATGCGGCCTCGGTTCTGCGTGGAGAACGATTGGAAGTTTACTAGTAGAGGGGGTGGGAGTGAAGTACATTAAAAAACTCAGGTACAATAAAAATTGAAGTAAAAATAAAATGATGTCCGTGTATTATATTGTAATGTGTTTTGTTTGTGCCATTTTTATATTAATCTGTGTGTTCTTTTGGAGAGTGGTTGGATCTAATCATAGATGAGAGGAGTGAAACCTACAAAGTAGGACTTGTTTTACACATCACGTACGGTCAGAAGACCCGTGCATTGGATTCAAGAGAAAATTCTGGTAATACTGTATAGTACATATGTATGTATAATATTGCTCAGTAAATCAATCTATCTATCTATTGAAATATTGTGATATGCACTACCACGTGCTGCAATTGAAATGCACACAATTTACATCTATATGAACTCCCTATTCCTCAACGGGCGCGGCACACGTAGACCTTGCTGTAGAAGAAGTAGACTGTAAAGTGAGTTGATGTGGAAGTAGTTGCCCACACGTTGTAGGAACTTAATTACATCGAAGCGAACTCTGCTGCAGACGAGTCGTTCCTGAGAGATTACTGCAGGCCTTCGTCGAAGTGTTTACACATAGCACTCGTGGAGCAACGCTATGCAAATCAGTACCCAGTTGTAAAACTGTTTGCTTTAAAAGTGTCCCTCGGCCTGATTCGACAGCAGGTAGGTTTGTGTGTCGAGTTGTGAAACATACTTTTCCTTCCACTATTTCTCTCTTTACTACCGGTGTTGTAGTACAGAAAACCTCTTCTCTGAATTGCTTATTCAGTTCGTCTTATCCGTTTTAAATATGTATTTTATTCACATTTAAAAATACTATTCAGGAATAGAGTTGTAAATAGTATCTCCTCGTCCTTAGCTGCAAAGTTTTATGAGTTCTCATAGGAAACTAATAAAATAAAACGAAATAAAAGACGATTGCAGTATTAGAATCTTTCAATCAATTATTACCATAATAAAATTTGTAGTCTAATAGAAATAAGGAGTAAAGAAAAAAATAATTTGTGCTAGAAAGAGTAGATGAAGAATGAAAAAGGCTGAAACTGATTAGGACGAGAAAAAGAAATAGGCTGAAAAGAAACTGCCTACTGAAGGATGCACAGAAAGGACTGGTGAACGGGAACAAAGTTAGGGGCAGAAGAAAATATCAGATGATATATAACATTATGATATATGGATTGTGGAGAGGAGGAGGAAGGCGGAAAATAGGGAAGACTGGAGAATGCTGAGTTTGCAGTAAAGAACCTGCCTTTGGACAGAAAACTACGAATTAATGAATACAAAACCAAAATAGTAAAATGTACTGAATTAGCAATTAAAATTTTATAACGTCTTATCGGACTACGAATAGTTGAAACGTAAGAAATTACTGGAGGAAAGGTATGGAGGGTATGTTAAACCTTCGCACTTCCTTGTGAGTTCATGAGTTGTGAGATAGGCACATGCTGCAGTGCAGACTTAAACACAGAAAACAGAGTAAATAAATAAGTAAATGAGTAAATTAATGAATGAATGAATGAACGAATATATGAATGAATGAATAAATGTACGAATTTATGAATGAATGAATAAATGAACGAATTAACGAATAATTGTACGAATGTGTGAATGAATGAATGAATAAATTAATTAATATACTAATGTATGAATGAATGAATAAATGTACGAATGTATGAATGAATGAATAAATGTACGAATGTATGAATGAATGAATAAATGCACGAATGTATGAATGAATGAATAAATGTACAAATGTTTGAATATACGAATATATATGAATGAATGAATAAATAAATGCACGAATGAATGAATAAATGTACGAATGAATGAATAAATGTACGAATGAATGATTGAATGTATGAATGAATTTATGAATGAATAAATGTACGAATGTACGAATGAATGAATAAATGTACGAATGTATGAATGAATGAATAAATGCACGAATGTATGAATGAATGAATAAATGTACAAATGTTTGAATATACGAATATATATGAATGAATGAATGAATGAATAAATAAATGCACGAATGAATGAATAAATGTACGAATGAATGAATAAATGTACGAATGAATGATTGAATGTATGAATGAATTTATGAATGAATAAATGTACGAATGTACGAATGAATGAATAAATGTACGAATGTACGAGTGAATGAATAAATGTACTTACGTATGAATGAATGAGCAAGAATAAACAAACATAAATAAGTTGTAACAGTCCAGAACATTGGAAAAAATTCAATGTTCATAAATAAGCACAAGATCAGATTGCGATAATTTTTCAATTTAAATTGTGATACTTTGGAAGGTACGTAACTAATGTACGCTCAATGCTCATATCAGCTACAGATGTAGCTTAATTTTAAGTCTTATTTACGAAGCTTTTAAATGTCTGGACATAACAGCAGCACAATCACGATGTAACAAAAGCCAGCATTGTTAAAGCACATCACGATGTTTATTATTATTATTATTATTATTATTATTATTATTATTATTATTATTATTACTACTACTACTACTACTACTACTACTACTACTACTACTACTACTACTACTACTACTACTACTACTACTACTACTACTACTACTGCTACTGCTGCTGCTGCTGCTGCGAGCACGGTGGTGTCTTTGTTCTCATGCCTGCCTTGTATTAGTGAGTTCTGATGTTTGTTCCCTAAGGTCGGCTATGCTAACAGTAAGTTGGATTTTTCTTGTATTCCAAAGTCTCTTAGGCAAATGCTTGATTTATTAATTGGACGAAGTTTTGCAATAAGAGACCAACTAACAAAAAAGCCCTTTTCGAGATACTGACCATTGAGGTAAATGTGGTTATTAAACATTTTATGCAAGAAGTACCTATTGTAACATTTGGGATATTAGAAAATAACACTAATAATAATAATAATAATAATAATAATAATAATAATAATAAAGGCTAAGCGATTTTTAATAACAGACCAGCAGTTGATTTAATATCGCAAAGCAAAATACATAAATTAATTTATTTATTCAAGTCAGCTTCATAATAATAATAATAATAATAATAATAATAATAATAATAATTTTATTTATTTATTTATTTATTTAATGTGCTGTACAACAGCCAGTGGCCAATTACAGTTCAGCACAAATATAACAAAAAATATAAAACAAAAATAATTATTACACATAAATATAATTACAATTAATTACAATAATGACGATGAATGGATAACTAAGAATACTATGAGACAATGTTAATTGAGTATAATGCCTAAAATAATACATAAATGATAAAACGTTGCCAAGAGCAAACAAAGTCTATACATTGAAGGGATCGAATTCGCAGCCATGCATGTTGGCATTTTTAATGCATCTGGAGACTGGTGAAAGAAATTTCGAATTTCTAATATAGAAAAGTTTGTGGGCTCTCATATCTTTTGTTGGAATACGTAAGGTAATATTGTTTAAGAAAGAGTCACAGGATATATCACCTTTGAGGACTTTACAAAAGAACAGATAATCTAGCTCATGGCGTCTAGCGTATAGATTTTGACAATTAAAATATTCACATTTTCTCTCATAACTATACCCGGAATTAATGGGCAAAAATCTGAATGAACATAAGGATATAAATTTTCTTTGTATATTTTCTAATTTAGCCGAGTCCGTAGTTGTAATCGAGTTCCAAACTACAGATGCATATTCGAGTTTCGATCGCACCAATGTATAGTATAGCATTAAAAGAGAATCGGGCGTGGAAAAAGAGTTATTGACCGTATTATTCCTAGCATGCTGATTGCGTGATTGTAAATGTAATCAACGTGACTATGAAAATACAATTTACTGTCAAAGAATATTCCCAAATCTTTTACGCAATCCGTTCTGTTAATTAGTACATTATTTAGATAATAATTACATTTCAGTGAAGAAGTTTTTCTAGAAAAGGTTATTACATTAGTTTTGGATACGTTAATATTCATACCATTGTCTTCCGACCATTTAGCGACTGAATTAATGTCACATTGAAGTGATTGACAGTCAGTACTACTTTTGATTGTACGAAAAATTTTTAAATCGTCTGCAAATAATAAACAGTCAGAACTTATTCTTTTACATATATCATCTATGAATATAATAAATAGGAGAGGTCCTAAAGTAGATCCCTGCGGGACTCCGCAATTTATATTATAGGAATAAGAGTGTATATTAAACAGTCTTACACATGAAACTCTATTACTTAAATAATTTTCAAACCACTTTACGTAGCTTACAGAAAGGCCAATATTTCCTAACTTATGAAGAAGGATATAGTGCGGAACTACATCAAAAGCTTTGCTGAAATCAAAATATATTGAATCAGTTTGTCCCTGCGTTTCAATTATTGGTACAATCTGATTTAGATATGTTACCAGGTTAGTGACAGTGGATTTAGTTTTAGTAAATCCATGTTGTGAAGAATTGAGCTTGTTTTTAACATAAAACGATATATGTCTGTGAATAATGGTTTCAAAAATTTTTGAAAAGTTATTTAGGATCGAGATAGGTCTGTAGTTTCTGACATCATTTCTTTTTCCGTTTTTAAATATAGGAATAATTGCAGCTTGTTTCCATAGTGAGGGGAATTCACCATTTTTCAAACTAATATTAAATATGTGGGCTAAAAGAGGAATAAATATATTAGAGCATCCTTTAATTATAAAATTTGGAATACCGTCAGTGCCAGTTGTTTTTGTTGGTTTAAGTTTTTTAATTGCTTTACGAACGTCATCGTGTGTTACTTTAGGTATAGGTAATGAGTCTGTTATATTCGTAATAATGTTTTCATATGTATGGCTGTGTTTAGTCTGAACAGATTTGAAGTGATCAGCAAAAGCATTGACAATAATAATAATAATAATAATAATACCTGAAAACCAGATTTGCATAATATACGTCATTGTTCGATAACAGAAAACCACAATTCAAGTCACATAGAGTTTGTGTGGACTCATTGTTGGGTCTTGGACGTCTTGTCAGCTCACGTGAGGTATGTGGATATAAATTGAAAACTTGAGCCGGTGTCTAGTATAGTTCTTGGGTAGCGCAGTCGGTAGAGCGTTGGCGCGCTCAGCAGAGGTCCCGGGTTCGATATCCGGCCCCAGAACAATTTTTCCCTTGAATAATTTCAAGTCAGCTTCACAGAGGACTATACCTGAAAGCCAGATTTGCAGAATTTTATACAATAAACGAATTTTACTTATAAATGGCAGGGAAGTGCAGATATCGTAATCTTGATTTTTTTCTGATAAAAAATAATGCAGCCAAGAACAGATTTGTGGCAATATCTAATTCTTTTTTTTTAATTGTTGGTCGATCTGTTTTTCATAACTCCATCCGATTATAAAAAGGTCACGAGTCGTCTGTTATAGTCATTGATCACCTTGCTTCGACATATCAACAGCAGACACAGGATTTTCGGTCCTGGCACAGTGATGAGATGTCACGTTCCTTGGTGTACGGAGAGAGCGTAGGAATGATTTCAATGGCCTATGACGTACAGCTCATGCATTTTGTCAAGACACTCGCGATGTGCAGTATGTGAACAAAGTTTCTGTGGCGGGGGTAGGAATAGAAGGAAAGGTCGGGCGTGTGTCTACCGAGTTCAAAACAAATACAAACCCATTCCCGTATAGTTAGTAAGTAGACTCATCCGATCTCGTGCACAGCTCTGTAGGAAGAGTGGGGGAGTGTCTGGACATAATGCATGCGCTGTACACCTAACGTTCAATTTCAGGACAGAAAATCCGCTGTCTGTTTCATCAGTTATCTTCCTTCATGGACTAGTATAACATTAAAATGGCTACCTGTACTATCCTCTGTCGGAAGAGAAAAGAGGTAGGTGTGGAGTCGAACAGCGAAATACGCGGAAAATGATCGGAGAACGTATTATTACTATTATTCGTAATTTTCTAGGATTGAGATCTACTGACTTTCTTTCTTTTTCTTTTTTTTTTTTTTTTTGGTTATGGTTTTTGGAGAATTTTCGGCCAGAACATAGAAATTACAACTGGGGGGGAAATACATAGTCATATAATCTATATCGCACAAGAGACTAACGATCTACACAATATAGGACATACTTAAAAAAAAGATACGCATCCAGTCCTTGTGCAAAAGGTAATTTTTTACCTCCTGCACACAATCGAACCACTCTGTACCTACGCCGAATATGCCGCTACACACTTCAGCAATATACAAGGGTATGTATGATATATTACCCCTTTGTAATAATCTTGGAGTGCTCATAAAAGTTATAATGAAAGTTTTTGGTGAACATGCTTTCAAACAAGCCTGTATATATTCTGCCAGACAGAACATTACAAGTCTCCTTTGTGTCGGATATACCGAATTCATTTTGTATCTTCTTCATACACCCTATCTCGGCACACTTTATAAACCGATCGTTACTTGTCCGGCAATGGTTTGAACAGCCTTCAGCATACAGTATTTTAGAATATATACACAGAGGAATATTACAAATCTGTTTGTGGAAGATGAAAAACAAACACGGGCCCTCACCGCAGTTCCTCGTTCACCAGAATATTGGTTTTGCTTCAGACTATCTCGGCCATTGAGCCCATACAAAGATTCAGTAGCTCTCTCCTTTGTTATGTTGGGTGTAGTTATAAAGTTATTCTCCTTTTCGTGTCCACACTTTTAATGTTCCTTGGATAGTGGAGTTGATGCGTCCTTGTTCCATCTAAAATAGCTGAAAGAGTTCAAGCTATATAGAATACGTGCCTCGAATTGTCATGTTTTCGAAATATAATACGAAAGCTAATGCAGCGAATAAAATTTATTTTGCTTTAGCTTTTATATCCTTTATGTTATATTAAAAATCGCTACCGGGTGTTAGGAAATATTCTCTATATTTCTAAAACTGTGCTACTTTCTCTCGAACGTTTCAACACTTACTCTCATTCATTGTTATTATTTTAATGATTTGTAATCAATATTATCTATTCCCCAGTAATGAAACCCCAGTCTACGTGGTTAGTGTAAGTAAAAAATTACGACTTAATACAATAATACTGGGTGTTCATTTCAAAGTGTCATGACGTCACTGTTGTGAGTAGCGATTTGAAGCGAGTTTCAGCTTTTATGTCAGAGAAATTGCCTATTAATCAAGGCGTTCAATCTCAACTTAAGAACGTGTACGGTATAACTTGAACGTCGTAGCAACAGATGGCGGTCTGTACGGTCTGTGTGCTACCATAACCTCTTTCGAACTGTGTTTTGCTCGGGAAAGTCGTACGCAGGGTATTTGTATCATCGGTGGCGTACGGCAACATTCCACAACACAAATCAAATGCTCCGTTTCCATGTTGAAATTCGAAGTTAATGTCAACAAATACTGTACGTAAGTAATCGTCTTAACCCTCTCCCCATATCCCGAGAGTAAGAAAAAAACTCACCCCAGTACGTGTTTCCAAACAGTTCAAATTCCTGCCACTACTGGAGTTAGCATACGTATCGGTAAGTACTCTTCAGAATGAACGCCGTACTTGCCAGGCAACTTCTCTGGCACAGGTAATACGCCTCTACGGAGGTGTACGAAGATTGAACTGTCTAGGCTCATCGGCTAGCCACATGACGTCATATAGCGAGCCATGACACACTTTGAACTGAACACGCAGTATATGGACACAATACAAAGTATAGGTACACATCAATTCCATAGAGATCAATTTCTACTTCTCGACTATGATAGCTTTCTATGTTTCATTTTTATTTTAATAACAGTAAAGGGATAAATGAATGATCAAATATTGTGGTATAATATGATATAAAATAATGTAATGTAATACTTACTTACCCGGAGGTTCATTGGCGTCCTGAAATAAGCCCATCATCGGTTGTTATCCTCAGTAAGATTAATACACTCCTTTCCATTATATCCCACATCCCTCAAATTCATTTTAATATTATTCTCCCATCTACGTCTCGGTCTCCCCAAAGGTATTTTTCTCTCAAATCTTCCAACTAACACTCTATATGCATTTCTGGATTCGTCCATACGTGCTACATGCCCTGCCCATTTCAAACGTCTGAATTTAATGTTCCTAATTATGTCAGGTGAAGAATACAATGCGTGCAGTTCTGCGTTGTGTAACTTTCTTCATTCTCCTGTAACTTCATCCCTCTTAGCCCCAAATATTTTCCTAAGAACCTTACTCTCAGATACCCTTAATCTCTGTTCCTCTCTGAAAGTGAGAGTCCAAGTTTCACAACAACACAGAACACCTGGTAATATAACTGTTTTATAAATTCTAACTTTCAGCTTTTTTATAGCAGACTGTATGATAAAATCTTCTCGACCAAATAATAACATGAATTTCCCATATTTATTTTGCGTTTAATTTCCTTCCGAGTGTCATGTATATTTGTTACTGTTGCTCCAAGATATTTGAATTTTTCCATCTCTTCGAAGGATAAATCTCCAATTTTTATATTTCCATTTCGTACAATATTCTCGTCATGAGACATAATCATATATTTTGTCTTTTCGGGATTTACTTCCAAACCTAACATACTCACGTCATCCGCATGCACAAGAAGCTGATGTAACCCGTTCAATTCCAAACCTTGTCTGATATCCTGAACTTTCCTAATGGCATATTCTAGAGCGAAGTTAAAAAGTAAAGGTTGTAGAGCATCGCCTTGCTTTAGCCCGCAGTGAATTGGAAAAGCATCAATAGAAACTGGCCTATACGGACTCTGCTGTACGTTTCACCGAAACATATTTTAATTAATCGAATTAGTTTCTTGGGAATACCAAATTCAATAAGAATAATAAAATGAAACAAAAATATATAATATAACATAACTTCACACAGAAAAGAACATTTAGGCCTATTCTCTAGGCGAGATTCGAAACGCAGAATCTTAACCATTGCATACACCGTTTCTGGTAATGACGTTTCACTTGCAATTTAAACAAGGAACTTGACAACAATTTTTTCTCAAAGAAATGAGAGGTTTGTTATCTGAATTCAAACCACCGAATTACGTGGGAAACTTCTCTTCCTGTCTCACTGTTCGCCGCACATTCCAACCGCCGCGCCAGTATCCCGTGGCTTTTCGAGACCTTCACGGGTCATGGAATAAAGAAGGAAGAAAAGTAATATTATTGTAATTTGTCACCACGACACGAGCCGAACGTTCAGAGAGACGTCGCAATTCATACTAACGCTCCTCGCCTCTTCAGATCTCTCCTCATATCTCAGTTAATTTAATACATACATGTTTTCGTTGATAATTTAATTAATTGGTTATTTTAAAATACCCTAAGGTATTTTTTTTTGTAAAAAGAGACAGACAAAAGTCACGGAGTATTCGATATGAGAGGTCATAGGTGTGGATAATTTTATTCTCCTTCCTGGCTACAACGTACATTCTGTGTAAATATTAGAGAAAGTATCTTTCAACACCAACCATAACACATACACATCACCTTCCTTCCGTGTTTGCTTCTTCAAGCTTGTAGTCGTAGATTGATTTCTCGTCTTCATTTCTACTCCAACTAGCTTTCTTTTGTACTTCGTCTCAATAGTTCTCTCGTTGATTCTTTTAATTTGGTAAGTAGCTAGTTAAAATACACTATTTCCTAGAAAGTTTGAAATTACCGGATAACATAAAAAAAGAAAGAGCACAAGTGAACGATGTAAACCTGTTCACCCGATCCAAATTTTGACCTTTTAGTCTGGGAAAAGATAGTACCTGATTTAGAGGAGGCTGAATTGAACCTAAACTCGTTCGAGAAGAAATGGTAAGATACAAACTATTGCGTTCACTTGGATTTGAACTCGGTTCTACAAATGTGTGGTCCATGGGCTCCATTATTATTATTATTATTATTATTATTATTATTATTATTATTATTATTATTATTATCATTATTATTATAATTATTATTAGTCCACACCTGTGGAGTAACGGTCAGCGCGTCTGGCCGCGAAACCAGGTGGCCCGGGTTCGAATCCCGGTCGGGGCAAGTTATCTGGTTGAAGTTTTTTCCGGGGTTTTCCCTCAACCCAACACGAGCAAATGCTGGGTAACTTTCGGTGCTGGACCCCGGACTCATTTCACGGCATTATCACCTTCATATCATTCAGACGCTAAATAACCCAGATGTTGATACAGCGTCGTAAAATAACCCAAGAAAAAATTATTATTATTATTATTATTATTATTATTATTATTATTATTATTATTATTATTATTATTATTATTATTATTATATGAAACGAGTCAAAGTCAGGATAGGAGAAGAAATGTCTTTAGAAGTAAAACAGGGAAAGCAATACGACAAGGATGTCCTTTATCAACTAACCTATTCAACATCTATTTAGAGGATGTAGTGAAGAACTTTTCACAACATTGGAGAAGTGACAGTATGAGGAAGAGAAATAAAGTGCGTAAGATTAATTGATGATACGGCATTATTAGCAGAAGAGAAGAGGATACTAAGGGATATGCTACTGGAGCTAAATTACAGTTGTGAGCAGTATGAAACGAAGATAAATGGAAACAAGACGAAGACCATGGTTGTCGGAAGAAAAATAAAAAAGGTAAACTTGCGAATACTAAATGAAGCATTAGAGCAAGTGGATAGCTTCAAATACATGGGATGTACTATAAGCAGTAGCATGAGCTGCTGTCAAAGTTAAAATGAGGATAGCAATAGCCAAGGAAGCTTTCAGTAGAAAAAGGAATCTTCTGCGGATCTAGAAAAAGAACTAAGGAAGAGACTGGTGAAGTGCTTTGTATAGAGTGTGACATTGTATGGAACAGAAACTTGGACATTACAACGAAATGAAGGGAAGAGACTAGAGATATTTGAAATGTGGATATGGAGAAGAATAGAGCGTGTGAAATGGACAAACAGAATAAGAAATGAACTTTTGTTGGAAAGAGTGGGCGAAGAAAGAATAGTGGAATTGATCAGAAGGAAAAAAGGGAATTAGGTCACTGGCTGATAAGAAACTGCCTACTGAAGGATGCACTGGAAGGAATGGAGACTGGGAGAAGTGTTCGGGTCAGGTGAAAATATCAGGTGATATACGACATTAAGATATATGAACCATAAGTGAAGACTTAAGGAAGGCGAAAAAGAGCAAACGTTGGAGAATGCTGGATTTATAGTGAAAGAAGTTCTATTTGACAGAACAATATATAATATTATATAGAAGCAGTGTAATTATTATTGTATTGCATTGCGTTGCGTTGTTGTGTGGTGGTGCTGTACTGTGCTGTATTCTATTGTGCTGTACTATAGCTAACTTATATTATATTATATTATATTATATTATATTATATTATAAGATACATTAAAGAATATATATTACAGTTATATGAACACTAATAAAAACAATAAAATTATTAAAGAAATTAGTAATAGACATGTTTCGGAGGTGCTTCTCCATCTTCAGTGACTATTTACCACGACGGATGGTTCAGGTGATCAAACCGCGTTGTTGCTTGGCTTAAAAGAGTGTTATCTTATATTATATTTATGTCATCATGTCATACAGTGTCTTATATCGACTCATGTTATATTATATTATTAATTACCTTGATTACAATGAGATCAGTTTTGTGAAAGCATCATTTATTAGGCAACTAAGCCAGGAGATAATGGGATAGAGTGGCCAGTTGCTTTCCCCCTCCAATGCATACATCGCCGATTAGCTACATATTCCACTAATCAGACTCCAGATGCATACAAACACTTGTTCTTCCTCTGACACATATCGTCAAGTGAGATGTATTGCCTGATAATAGATACAAGAGTATCTCGCATCTAAGCTAATTAATATGAAAAACTTAAGTCATTATCTTAGAAAGCATGTTGGAAATATTCAGATTGTCAATTAATATAGATAAACACAATATAATATTTGTTACTCAGTCAAATGACAAATCACTGTAAAATAATGACTTATATTATATGGCCATTAAGTTTTATATACATGAGCTACATTTGTGTCTTCCAATTAGTTTTTCAAATTCTTCAAAATTTTGATTTATTTATTATTTTATTACAGATAACTGCTTCAAACATAGGATGTTTTATAGTGATCTATACAGTTGCCACGTTCAAACGACGTGAGTACTTTTAATTATCCAATCCGATTACACTTTCACAATTGATAATTTCCTATTTCTATTTCGTATTTATTTATATATTTCAGACATAATTCATCACTCATTGGACTCTACTGAACAAGAGTTTCACAGAATATTATGAAGTTAATTACAACACTACGTGGTTTTTAACATATTGTTTTATAGTGATCTATACAGTTGCCACGTTCAAACGACGTAAGTACTATTACTTATCCAATCCAATTCCGATTACACCTTTACGTTTGATAATTTCCTATTTCTATTTCGTATTTATTTATATATTTCAGACATAATTCATCACTTATTGGACTCTGCTGAACAAGAGTTCCACAGAATATTATGAAGTTTAATTACAACACTACGTGGTTTTTAACATTATTTTAATTTATGACTCGTAATATTACATTTTAATTATGGAAATGTTTTGTACACCATTAATCTTAAACAGTTTATCTACCACCAATGTAATAGCTACATAGTTTGATATTGAGATATTGTATAATTGTACCTGAAGATGCCTGAATGGGCGAAAACGTTTGCAATTTGTAGCTCATGTATATAAAACTTAATGGCCATATAATATAAGTCATTATTTTACATTGATTTGTCATTTGACTGAGTAACAAATATTATATTGTGTTCATCTATATTAATTTATTATGTTGTTGGTAATAAAAGTGTCACTAATGATTTTATTAATGGTAATTTTAATATTCGTATACTTTTTAAATTCTTGCAAAGCTTTCAGAGATTTCCAATAATTGCTACATATACCTAAACGACTTAACACTCACGTTACTAAACATAAAATTTATCCGCGTATAAAATAAAACGATGAAAGGCCTTTGCATGTTCCTTCAGGGAATATACAGGCGGGAGCAGAGCGATTGTCTACACAGGATGTTCGCTCGACTGGTAAAAAGAAAAATTAAGTTCCGTACGGCCTGTTATTGTCCGGGCTTCGGAAAGAGGATAATGGAAAACTTCATAATGGAACGGACCAAATTATTTTCCAACACAGAAATGAAGATGGCGTTATTAATCAAAACAAAGAATTATCAGAGTTCTCTTTCTACTTTGATATGTTATCACTCGTTTTGTAAAAGACGCTAACACGCTTACATTCATTTCACTCTGAATTGTGTTCCACATAATAATTAGCGCCAGACATTAATGGTTAATTTCCTAGCTACAAATAAAGCGTTCCTTCGTTAGTTAAGAGGCAGAGAATTGGAGATTTATATTCTCTTTCATGATGTATGAGTTAATGTTAGTGCGTTTGAATGTGGGACTAACAAGTCCGAGTTAATGTATCAGTCACCACATATTATCTGATAAGATTTTTGTATTTATTTCTTAACTTACGTAATTCCTAAGAGGTTTTGCAAGTCTGAGAGTCTTATCGATGTAATTGTTAGTACACTCCTCCGCCGTTTAGTAGAATGCATTTGAGTCTAAATAAAGCAGCAATACAGTACAACGTGGTCTGTTGTGACGAAAATCAAATCCCCCTCATACTGGTAAGGCATCATGTCACAAACACATTATTTCGGACAAAGTGTAAATATTAGGGTAAATTAGGGTCTGTTGGACAGTCGGGCATGTTGGACACTTTGTACTTTAACGTGTTACCTCGCCACTTCTGGGCACAACATTCTGCTAGAAGTCAGTTACGGAAGTAACTTACTCGTGGCTACTTCCGTCATTGACTTCTAGCAGAATGTGGTGCCCACAAGTGGCGAGGTAACACGTTAAAGTACAAAGTGTCCAACATGCCCGACTGTCCAACAGACCCTAATTTACCCTATTCAACGTCTGGAAAACATCGCAAATATTAAGAATATTGCTAGTAATTTTAAGGTAATATTTATTTATTTAATTATTTATTTATTTATTTTTATTTATTTATTTACAATATGGTACATCGTCTATTTTAACGTTGTATCAGATTCACAATAATGAATTAACAATTCTTAAATACCCATTCCCGTATAATCGATTTTTTACTATACTTGACTTTCATGCTATACCTAAACATGATGCTTGCCGATTGCAGGGGACTTACTCCGCGTGTTATATCTAAGTAGTTAAACTTTGGCTTTCTCCTATATCGACGAACCCGTGTAACTATTATTGAAAAAAAAAGTTGGCTACATAGCTGTTTAAAACATTCCATACATCGCAGATATTTCATTCTCATAAATGTAAATGTGGCATATACATCCTGATTACACAACTTTTAACACTACATCACTTCGGAAAATATATTATTTGTCTTTCTTGTGTTAAATTTTATATTACCTCGTTAACATGTTTCAGCCTGCTATCGGCCATCCTCAGAACTGGTTGTTGCTGGTCTTGGCGTCTTTTGTTTATGTTTCCTGTGGGGGTGTGTTTGTGTAGTGTGTTTGGCTGGAACTTCTTTGACTCCACATTACACTACACAAACACACCCCATAGGAAAAACAAACAAAAGGCGCCAAGACCAGCAACAACCAGTTTTAAGAATGGCCGATAGCAGACTGAAACCTGTTAACGAAGTAATATAAAATTTAACACAAGAAAGATAAATAATACGTTTTCCGATGTATATGTGAATTAGATGTTGTGGGAAGCAGGATGTCTAATAAGCTTCTAAGACTGCAGAACACCCCTCATGTTTAAGGAGTATAGTCAATTATAGCGGAAAATGTGCTAAAACAATGAACGGAAGAAAGGGTGTTTTTGAAAGTCTATAAGTTATTGCGCTTTTCTCTTATAAAATGTAAAAATAACATACTAACAGAATGTAAGATCAGAGAATACTTAAACTAGCGTAGAACTTCCTGATAGAGAGATGAAATTTGTATGACTTAGGAAAAGTAGAGAAATGAAATGGAGTCAAAACAGATTCCTAGTATCTATTATATTTTTGTTGTTGTTATTATTATTATTATTATTATTATTATTATTATTATTATTAATTTTATTGGTAAGTTAATATTATATTGTTACTCCTATTTTTAATGTTGATTTCTTTCGTGACAAGTTCATTGACTTCAGTTAATCTCCTCTCAATGTAGGCTATTGATGAATTGTGATCTAGTTTTCTACTTAACATTGTAAAATTTCCAGTGACAATTAGAAATATTTTAATAGTTGGTGGCATGGGTGATACAGCATCGGTTATTAAGCATGTGAATTTCATTTTATTACAGAACATCCTGGACAAATTCAATCCTGGTGCTCGCCAACTGATCAACGCTGGGAAAGCTTATCTCAAGGCTCTTCATGGTGAGTTAATAAATCAATTATTTTTCGTATAATGTACACAGATCTTGTTCTTTTCAGAATAAGTGTCATTTCATTATACACTTACTTGTATAGCATAGTATTAATATGTGTAGAAAATGAGATATTTTTTACGTCGGGGTTGTTAGCAAAATTTGTAGAACTACCAATTTTTCTAATTTACTGTGCTCTCCTGAAAGATATTTTGCTGCGATTTAAGGAATCCGAATGTTAAAAATCACTTATTTACAAAATTGTTTCAATTTTAGTATATGTAGATCAAATACTTGTAAAACGTAATTATTCAATTTGAGATATATTTAAAATTCGCGAGACAGCAATATTCAGTATTACATTAGGAACTTGGTTATAAATTATTGCAGAGCATGAAACCCATTATCTGTCCGGAACTTCTTCTTCAAGTTTCTTTATAAATTTCACGTATTTTCATCGTGAGGACCTAAGAGGTGACGAGAAATATGAATTTTAATTATATTTCAAGTACGAGTAGCCTTTGAGACGAGTTGTTAACGACCCACTGGGCAGTTGTAATGTCTCTAGTACTAAATGTTCTCTACTGAAGTGAAGTGGGGAATTATTACAAATGAAACCGATTTTTGAAATTGGAACTGTTTAATTGATACATGCTTTATTTAACATATATAAAATGATTAATATTCAGATAAGCAATGGTAATTAACTAATTGTATTTGTCTATGAAAGCTAGCAATCATATCAGTCATAAGCATAAAATTATTTTGCAAAGTAGCGAAACATTTGTCGCAAAGAGCAACTTGACATTTCCTGCAGGTTTTTCCAGTCTTACTTTTGAACACTTACCAACTTTTCCTTACTTGATCTAATCCTGTGACCTATTTGGTGTCGACGAGCAGGGGATGAGAAATCTACTATAGTCGCTACGTTGTTATTCCCGTCGTGACTCCTCCTCTTTGCTTACACTTTAAGAAGTGAAGGCTCTATAAAGTCTAGGTAAGTAGTATCGTTCGCCATTTTTGTTCTTTCGTTGCCGAGCTACCAGACGAGGAATCTATTTGCCACACCGTTAAACATTATCATATCGTAGTTCCTATGATAATAAATCAAATGCACTGTAATTGAGCAAATAATTTAGTGGCAAATAACGTCCTCGTGTGCTTTCTGCGAGCGCCAACGAAAGAGCCAAAATTGAGGGCGATTAAGCTTATATTAAGTATTTATGGAGCCTTAGGAAATGCATAACGCCATCAGGAGCGAATCACAAGACGCACACGTTTAAATGTAGCCGACCTGCAACGCGATTGGCTGCCGGAAATAAGAGCGGCGGAAGTGTAGTGACTTAACTGATGATTGTGGTCGAGCTGGAGTCATTCCACACTTCACGAGCAATGCAGTGGCAATATTTCTTCTGCACCTCAAAGGGGTGTTTCTAGAATTGTACGATCTTACTAAGAGACAAAAATTGTTCTCTGGTAAAATAAAAAAAAAGTATATGGCCTACAGGTGAAACTTCTTCGGGTGATTCTTAAGTGCTAAGTCATAACTTAAGCTCGTTAGATTCTTTCTGTTATCACATTTATTTTACATATGAACACTATTTTCAATGAGGTGGATTTTTTGTTGAGACGCCTGTTTCCAGTGCATTAGATTAAATTTGACTTCCTGCCAGGTGTCGTCCTAAGGTATACTAAATTTTTACCTACTAATGCTACCGCTTGGGAAGTCCACACCTGTGGAGTAACGGTGAGCGCGTCTGGCCGCGAAACCAGGTGGCCCGGTTTCGAATCCCGGTCGGGACAAGTTACCTGGTTGAGGTTTTTTTCTGGGGGTTTCCCTCAACCCAATTTGAGCAAATGCTGGGTAACTTTCGATGCTGGATCCCGGGCTCATTTCACCGGCGCATTACCACCTTCATCTCATTCAGACGCTAAATAACCTAAGATGTTGATACAGCGTCGTAAAATAACCTACTTAAATAAAAACTGCTACCGCTTGGGGCATTGTGCAGAACTGAGACAAGGAATCTCGGGGCACTCAAACATAAAGCCGTGTTATGATGAAGATAGAAGGGCGGTAGTTATGCATCGAATGGTTAAATATATACTTTAACTTGATTATTTCCTCCCACGCAAAGCTTAAAGTGGTAATATTGGCAAATGAGATGATTAGGGACTTTGTGCAGCAAACGAGGAATAGAGGGGCGCCTGATTTGTTTGCAAAATCTAGCAAGCGTGAATATAACGAGAATTGGTTTTTGCATATACTTGACCGCAAGGGGGCCTGCATATCCGGACACCTCTCTCTCTGTCACACATGTTGTTACGCAATCTGTGCATCGGGAAATACTAGTTGGGCACACTGTGCCTTCCAATCAGGCAATAAAAACACGGTGGTCCTCTAATTATTTCTGCGGTGAGCCCGCACAAGGAATTTCATTAGGAACAAGTCCACCTTGTTAAGTGCTGCCCCCTGTTTGTCAGTCGCATACTAATTGATTTCAGCCCCCGTCCGCCCTCATCAACTCATCCTCCCCGTTCGATACGATAGCCGTCCCCCATGAAACAATGCACACTGCCTCGCTCGCTATCTCTCTCTCTCTCTCTCTCTCTCTGTCTCTCTGTCTCTTGAGCCTTTTTATTAGCTGTCTGTTTTCTACGTGTTGTTGATAGCGCTGTATCGCACGTTACTACTCAAACTAACTGCAAGAAATTTATATGTTCCATAATACATTACTTCAATGCCGCGTAATAAATGTCATTTACTATTGAAATGTACCGTATTTAATTACATTTGTAAGATAAAAAAGTTTCAATTTAAAATATGAATAGAGTGCTCTCTTAAATAGGAAGTTATTTCCGTATGTACTGTTTAGTTTATATTGTATTGTTTAAGTGATGTTACTGCACAGTACATATTGACACAGTGTATTGTGAACCATGCCATATAGGCCTATTGTATTATTTAACAAAAGAACAAGATGCGTTACTCACTCCACGATAGCAGTTCCCTAATAAAAATTGTCTTTTCATATATACTTAATTCCTTTTCCCTTTCCCTTATTACAATACCTTCATTCTCTTCCTTTTTCTGTCTCTCTTTTTCATTTTTATTTCACTTTTAATGTCGCTCTTTCTCTTCACTCCTTTCCTATTTTGTTCCGAAACATTTAATTTGTTTCTGTCCATTTATTTCTTCAATTTTTTTTACAGGTCTGGAATTATACATATATAATTCTTTACTTTCAATGTATGAACATTTCCTTTCTTTTCGCTTCTTATCTTCCTTTGATCGCATCTTACCCTCTTTTCGTCACTTATTACTCCTTTTTGTCGCTTCTTGACTTTTTTTCGTCGCTAGTCACTTTTTCTTCGTCACTTGTTATTTTTCTTTTCGTTGCTTCTTACTTCTCTTTTTGTTGCTCTTATTTTTATTTTCGCCACTTCTTACTTTTCTTTTCGTTGCATCTTACTTCTCTTTTCATCGCTCCTTAATTTTCTTTTCTTAGCTTCTTACTTTTCTTTTCGTCAATTCTTCATCTGCTTTACGTTGCTTCTTATTTCTCTTTTCGTCAATTATTCCTTTGCTTTTTGTTGCTTCTTACTTTTCTTTGTGTTGATTCTTACTTTTCTTTTCGCTCTTTCTTAGTTTTCTTTTCGTTGCTTCTTACTTTTCTTTTCGTTGCTTCTTACTTTTCTTTTCGTTGCCTCTTTATTTTCATTTCATTATTTCTTAATTTATCTTTCGTTGATTCTTACTTTTCTTTTCGTTCTTTCTTAGTTTTTTCGTTGCTTCTTACTTTTCTTTTCGTTGCTTCTTACTTTTCTTTCCGTTGCCTCTTTATTTTCCTTTCATTACTTCTTAATTTTCCTTTCGTTGATTCTTACTTTTCTTTTCGTTCTTTCTTAGTTTTTTCGTTGCTTCTTACTTTTCTTTTCGTTGCTTCTTACTTTTCTTTTCGTTGCTTCTTACTTTTCTTTTCGTTGCTTCTTACTTTTCCTTTCGTTGCTTCTTACTTTTCTTTTCGTTGCCTCTTTATTTTCCTTTCATTACTTCTTAATTTTCCTTTCGTTGCTTCTTACTTTTCTTCGCTTCTTAACCTTTCTTCCAGTTGCTTTCTAATCATTTGTTCCTTCCTTCTAACTTTTCTTTTCGTCACTTTTCGCTTTTTACTTTTCTTTTTGTCACTGCCTACTTCTCTTTTCGTCGCGTTTTACTTTTCTGTTCGTAGCTTCTTTCTTTTTTTTTCGTCGATTCTTAATTTTCTTTTCATGGTTTCTTACTTTTCTTTTCGTCGCTTCTAACTTTTCTTGCGTCTCTTACTTTTCTTTCCGTCATCTGTTTATATTTATTTGCTTCTTGATTCGTTCTTTTCTCTTCACTTCTCTTTCGTTTATCGCCGCGTGTTATTTTACTTTTCGTCGTTTACTTGTCTCTATAGTTATTCATTTCTTCACTTTTTCGTTTCTTTTCAATTATATTCCTTTTATTTTCTTCTGTCATTTGTTTTCGCTTCTCCCATTTTTCCTTCCTACCATCGAGCTATTATGGTTTTATATTCGGTATATTATATCCTCTTTACTATAATATGATACATTTGAAACTAGAAATTAAAATAATTTTTATAGGCCTTACTTGTAAGCATTCTAATTCCTTAAAGATTGTGCCTTATAGTGCATAACGATAGGCCTATCATTTCTATGAATATTTTATTCAATACAAACGTACTTGCAATTAGCAACAGCGTGATGTTTCATTTTCATGGCGTACGACAAGACTGGGGCAGTTCTATAAAAGAGATATAGCCTATATTCACATTCCTGCCAGAAAAAAAGGATCCAATTCTACTTGTTTCGGAGCCACTGTGACAAGAGAATAATATGTTTTTGTAAAATGTCATTTGTATGTTTACTTATACGAATGTCTTAACATTTTCCAAGCCTGCCATTATATATTTCATTGAAACATGAAAATAATTAAAATTTTCTCTTTCGCTTCATTTTGTTTCAAGGTGAAAATTTTAAAAAGTCACTGCTATTTGGCATGATTTTCGAGCCGTCTTAGGTCACATTCTTTCCATAAATTTACTCTTCAGTAACTGCAATGGGGAGTAGTCATCACTTCCAACGTACTGCCCACACTCCGGCTGTCGGCCTCGTACTGTTGCTTCCCACTTTTCACATCCCTCACAATAGTTTCCGTCAATCAGCAATTTACAAAATGATTAAAAGCCTAAATAAAAGAAATTAATTTCTAAGAATGACCAATCTAGACTTTTTAAGTGTGATGAAGAAACTGTTCAGTGTGGTTACCGTCGCACAGAGGGTGGGTATGGTCCCTGGCGCCCGCACGATCGACCGTCGTCTAGTTCCCCCGCCTCTACCCATAGGAACAGAGTCAACAATAGGAAGCCAGCAAGCAAGCAGGGGTTAGAGTCGGAGCAAGGGATTTTGAACAACTAAATTCAATTCAATCGGCTCCACCACCACCTCACACCCTTTTCTTCTTGAATGAAAAGCCCTCTACCACCCTCTCATCTCCCGCCCCATCACAGCCACACGTATGGAACTGTAAATCCTTTTATGATGCAAATTTTCCCTAACTCTGTCACATACAAAGTGTGAGGGTTTTAAATAAATTCCACACAGTTACAATTGCTGATACGGTTTATACGTGTTTCATATTTTTTGCAGCTTTTTAAAAATCATGGAAAATGGTATAAGCATGCTCTCCCGGCATTCTTTTTGTAACCAAGCAACCACGGCCCTGCTTTTGTAAATGTTTTCAGTAATGGAGTGTAGTTATACTTTTCCTTCAGAATCCTATAAATAGGTTCATCATGACACTGGAAATGCCACTTGCGAATTCAGGAGATGAATGCGATTGCGTATTTCAGTGTTTTGGGAACCCTATTATTTTTAAATATGATAAATGATCTGCCTAAAAATATTTATAGTAACTCGATTGTATTTGCTGATGATACTATTTTGTATCATACTAATGATGACATAATTGATATAAAGTTTGTTATGGACAACTCCTTTAACCCTAGATAATATATACACAGATAGCTCGATCTCATAGGCTTTGACAGTAAGAACTTTTGTCAGGTTTACTATGCTGCCATCTAGTTGTTACATAAAGAGTTACGTCATAATTCCCATTTGAATTGCATCAAGATAAACGCGTTTATCTTGATAGAAGACTGACTTACAGACAACATATAAATTTAATCTGAAGAGCGTTTCAACGTTTCATGCTGCTGTATCTTCTTTTCAATTTTTTTTATTTTATTGGGTTATTTTACGACGCTGTATCAACATCTAGGTTATTTACCGTCTGAATGAGATGAAGGTGATAATGCCAGTGAAATGAGTCCGGGGTCCAGCACCGAAAGTTACCCAGCATTTGCTCATATTGGGTTGAGGGAAAACCCCGGAAAAAACCTCAACCAGGTAACTTTCCCCGACCGGGAATCGAACCCGGGCCACCTGGTTTCGTGGCCAGACGCGCTGACCGTGTGGGCATCTTCTTTTCAAAAGTCGCATCTCTCTTAAAGTCAAAGTTTTGTTATACACTTGTCTGATCCGTTCATATATGTTATATGCTTGTGAAATTTGGTCAAATACTCATATACGTCATATTAAAAGGCTGCATGTAATACAAAGATCAGTATGTAGGACAATCACGGGAGCAGACTATGATATCAGTAACTCTCAACTATATGAGTTACTAAATATAATGTTATTTAGTGATTATATTCAAAATGCCAGAACCAAATTTATATAACCTCTAAGAACACATCCAAATCCATTGCTCAATAGTTTAGTAATTTCTCATGTTTAATAAATGAGTGATTTCTTGTAAAACACTTCACTCTTGGTGAAAGTTTTTGAATGTAAATTGTATTTTTTATACTGAATCATGTACTATGTTACATACATCTTGTAAAAGTCATGGTTCCATTTTGCAACCTGGTACTTAAATATATATAACTTACATTTCTGGGGGAAAAAAAATTGAATTGCATTAGCGACTGTACTGCCATCTCGTGTTCGTTTACGGCGGACGGGTCGCGATCCTGGCGGTTGTTCTCTTCAAAGTGCTGCCGATTATAATATAAGGACGACCTATCTGTTACATACATGATCTAGGCTTTAACGAAACAGCTACCTGGTTTGAGGCTAATGGATTTTGTTTAAATCAGACTAAGACACAACATGTGTTGTTTACGTCAAGTGATTCCACAATTTACAACTCTCAGCTATCTGCTAAACGTTTAGGAATTGTACTGGATCCCAAATTTTTCTTGGGCCCCACACATTGATAATGTTTGTACTAAACTCTCAAGGGTTATTTATTTATTAAGCAAATTGAAATCACTGGTGCCTAAATCATATGTAAAAAGTGCTTATTTTGCCTTCTTCAATAGTATAATAACCTATGGTATTTCTGTATGGGGAAATAGTTCTAGTGTATCTAATGTTTTCCTTCTACAAAAAAAAAAAAAGCCTTACGTATTTTAAATGGTTCTGCTTATGATGCGCTCTGTAAGCCATTATTCATAAATGAGGCTATTCTGACTGTTATTAATCTTTACATCTTCACTTCTTTGCTGAAGGTAAAGAAAAATTTAGCAAATTATTATCACAGATCTGACAATCATAATTACCTATAATACAAGATACAATTTTCACTTGACTGAATCTAATGTTAGATTGGAAACAACTAAAATACAATTTATGTCCGTGGCAGTGTCTATGTTTAATAGATTACATAAGTCTGCGCACATTGTTAACTATAACACATTTAAGAATTTTTTAAAACGCTGGATGATTAATCATCCCTTTTATAGTATCAGTGAATACTCTGATTCCTCTGTTATAGGTCTCGCAAATAGGAAATACCGACAGAAGAAATGCGAATGAAACAATGCGATAAGGAAAAGCGGGTGACAGGAAAATTATATTCAAGAGTATAGTCAGAAGAGAAATGACATCGATAGAATCAGTCTTGCGTTGTGATAGTTACATTACGACTTTAGTTTGTTCCATTGCATGTGAATACGTGTCTTGTATCGCACGGTATTATTATTTCAATCGTAAACATATGTTGCGCGTTTAATTAGCTTCGAATTTTTCTCTTGCTACGTTCTTTATTTCCACAGCGATGTCCTCATTTGTTCATATTCTTGGAATAGACAGTACTTCCATCGGCCCGCACCTCTCGCCCTTCGGCGTGCCTACATACACACGTCAAAACAGACAGCAACGCCATCATTGATTTTCGGTAATCGTTTCTTGCGCGAGCTATAATAACATGTTTCTAATATAATTTTATTCTCTCTGCTTTGTTTTTATTATGACTATGTCCGTAGTATTTGTGTAATACTCATGATTTTAATCTAATCTAATCTAATCTAATATAGACATCATTATCTTCACACTCTTTATATCCACATGTGATACTTCTGCAGTGCATTTGGTACTGTGCTTGTTCCTTATACTGTGTTTCTTTGATTTCTTCTTCTCTTAAGCTACCCTTTGATCTCTCCACAAAGGATATCTCCCAACCTCCTTTTGTGATAAGTAGACAGTTGTCAAAGTGCTTTACTTATTTACATTTTTTGTGTCATCTGTGATACTGAGCAAATGTTTACACATAGACAAATTTCGGGTTATAACCGTATGTTGAAACTTACCACATACAAAGTCAGAGCAAGAGCATTTCATTAGAGAGTGCACCTGGTGCCACAACTTTCGTGACCTGGAACTACAGCTGGGCCACAAAGAGAAATTTCCTATATTCTTCCATATTACAAGTTGTATTTTTTCACTTTTTTATATCCAACATAATAAGAAGACTAGTAAGCATATACAATAACATTATCCGCCTGTACATTTAAAGAAAATATACGGTACATAATATATCTTGCCAGCATATACTTCATTTATATTACTGTCTGAGTTACTTTAAAAATGACATCATTGTGTTTCAGTGCTTGAAAAATCGCTTTGTAAATTTTCGAGACTTTTCTTACAATCTATTTTCAGCGGTCCACTGGATCATTAGAGGTTACTCAGACACCACTCCTGTAGATCTGCCACTGTTTACGAGATTCCCGAACTCTTCACAGATTGAAACATCGATGTCGTGCCACGAAATATTTGAATGGCCAGCCTATATATCAGGTTATTACAAACAATCCACAAAAGTATACAAAAATATTCCCATATATAGACTACTATTATTAAGGCTAACCTGGTTATTACGTAGAACTGGATTTAAAAATAAGTCGATCGAATTAAGAAATATCTGTATAAGAATTATATTGGAAATGATGTAACATACAAGGTGAAATCAATATATTTCCGAACTGCACTTGTATTTCTATAGTCGATTTGCAAAAGGAGACGCGTCAAAAATAACAAAGTGTTGGGAAATGGCAATAAACCATAATAGACTTAAAAAATTAAAATGTTCGTGGGTCCTAAATGCATGTATCCATAGTGATCTAATTAAAAAAAAAATATGAATATTTTAGTTTAACTTTGTTATAGTTTTTGCGATTTTCCAACACTTCGTTATTTTGGACATGCCCTCTTTCGCAAATCGACGACAGATTTATTGTATACTTAAATATATATATTATATATATATATATATATATATATATATATAGGCGCGTTTCCTCCATATCTGTTAAGTCAGCCTATCATACAGTGTCAGAGTTTCTTTAAGAACTGAGCTTCTACACGTGATTTATGTGCAAATATGTCAAAGACCTATTGCGATTTTTCCTGGAAACTCTCCATATACCCTTTGTGGCTAGTCTTCTTCTCTGCCTTTCAAGTTATGCATTTAGTATAAGTTGTAGGCGTTTTCTTGGGTTTTCGTTTCCTATGTCCTTCATTCATGGCAGTCTGGAAACTCATTGTCACTTGCACAGTGAACTCTCGTAAGTTCGAATGAACAGAATTGAAATTTCAATCCAATAAGGATAGTGGGTGTGGCAGGTGAAATGAATACAAATTCTTATTGTTTATCCATCAAAGAATACAGTACTGTACTTGCATTTCCTGCCCGCCCCGAGACTTGTGTATGCGCTTCTAGTACCACAGTGAGTTTCGACATTTCCGTCTCACAAACGGCACAATTCTCAAATAGAATAAGAAGAGTTCATTAATTTAAAATCAGTTATTAATATGGATGTCCTAATCAATAAAATATTCTGTTTTCCTTTAACAAAAGTATCACGACAAGACACAGAAGCAATTCCCATTCATATGGCAAACCCATTTCTTAGTGCCCGTATAGGGGCGTGTCTAATTCTCCTAAGTAAGCTGTCGAACTATAGAATGTCGAACTTGTTTTCTATCGAACTTAAGAGCTTCCACTGTACTTGAGATTGTCTGATAATTATCTAATAATTGTTGCGAAAATTAAGTATATGTGGCAAGAGTTAGTACAGAACATGAGCAAGATAGCTAGTATAAAAATATCAATGAAGCACTCAATAAGTTATGTTGTGATGATAACCAGTGTGGTGAACATTACATAAAACTGGCTGCCGTCGTGGTCAAAAAGAACAGGATAGGATGCCTCCATTGAGGCTGTACTCGGAAGTTGGGACTGATTACCTGGGATCTATTCCACAAAGGTATGGTGTTGTTCTAAATTCTCTAGCAAGTAGTAAAATACTACAGTTTCTGTTCCATAAAAGATTTTTATACAATAGTACTTTACCACTCCATAGGCCTACTTAGAAATTGCCAATGAAGTTTCATGATTGTGTTCCACAAAAGTACTAGTACTTGTAACTTACTAGTGAATTGTCAAGTATTCTGTACCAATGAAAGGAGACTAATACATACATGTATTAATGCGATTTAAATATATTTATTTCCTAATATTAAGATATACTGGGTGTTCAGTTCAAAATGTGTCATGGCTCGCTGTATGTCGTTATGTGGCTGGTCGATGAGCCTAGAGAATTCAATCTTCCTACACTTCCACAGAGGCGTATTACCTAAATGCGAGAGAAGTTGCCTAGCAAGTACGGCGTTCATTCTGAAGATTACTTACCGATACGTACGGTAACGCCAATAGTGGCAAGAATGTGAACTGTTTGGAAACACGTACTGAAGTGAGTTTTTTTCTTACTGTCGGGATATGGGGAGAGGGTTAAGACGATTACTTACGTATTTGTTGACATTAACTTGGACGGCCAACATGGACACGGAGCATTTTGATTTGTGTTGTGGAATGTTGCCGTAATGCAATCGAAGATAAGAAATACCCTGCGTACGATTTGCCCGCGCAAAACACAGTTCGAAAGAGGTTATGGTAGCACACAGACTTTACAGACCGCCATCTGTTGCTACGACATTCAAGTTATACCGTACACGTTCTCAAGTTCAGATTGAACGCCTTGATTAATAGGCAATTTCTCTGACATAAAAGCTGAAACTCGCTTCAAATCGCTGACTCACAACAATGACGTCATGACACACTTTGAAATGAACACCCAGTATTTTGATAAATATGTACTATAGAATATTTTTTCTTCTCCTATTTCCTTCAAAGGAAACAATTTAATCTTCTTTGACACCATTACAATAATTTTGCAGTGTTTGTAATTTCGTAGCAATTAAGTTTGAGAGTGAAGATCGTTATTAGTGGCATCTGTTGGCTAATATGGGAAACTATCAAGGTGCATTTTGCGGGGATCGCGGAAGAACATGATGATAATAATAAGGAAGTTGTCTACATTTTTTATTATTGAAGAAGTAATAAATAATAGCATTTCAGAGTTACGAAATTCATAGAATCTACGAATCTTTGCTGTATAACCTACCTTAAAATACATTACGATTAAAGAAACAAACATAATTTAATTCGATGAATGAAATACGAAGATAACTGACTGTTTCATGTTATGACGTATGTTTATTGATATGACGTCACTAGTAGCTATTCATTGGTACTGTACAACACTCTTTAATTCTTTCGTGGAACAGAAAGATAGGCCTACAATTCCGTACTTAACAATATATTTCATCAGTAATTTGTAATGTACAACATCTAACCTTTGTGGAATTGGATTCTGATTGTGATATTTCCTAGGTCTTCCCTAATTGTAAGGCGAATGTCGAATAGGCCTTGGCGAATTCCCTGATTCATCTACAGGGTGATTCACGAGGATTTACCGTCCTTTACGGAGCTTATTTCCGAAGACATTCTGAGCAAAAAATGTCATAAATATTGATCCTATTCTCAATATTTACAGAGTTACGTTTCGTTATTGGAACGCATTGCTGTGAACGAGTGATCTTGGTCAGCGTGCAGTCAGCAGCCAGCGCGAGCGCTGCGGAAATCAAAGATAGCCGTATGTAATTACGTAGCGTGACGAGTGCCGTTCACAAGCGTGCGGCCAAGTGTAATCAAGCGGACGGCGACATTTTTTAAAATGTGTTGTAACCTCTTCAAGACTGTAAATTAGGATGCAAAATTGAACTGTAAATAATTAAGTCGGTGGAAGTGGTGTGATTTGTAATAATTGTTATGATAAGTGCGTAAAAATAATGTAATTTTCTAGTTAAAAATAGAAAAAGATGTCTGTACGAAGCAACTGAGGGGTTCACAGCACATTTTTAGCTTCATAATAGTTGCCAATTAAAGAAATGAGACTTCTGAATGATTCGTTCTCTGTTTGTAGTGTTCTTTTACTTTGAAACTAAGGAAAAAACGTATTTTACAAACAACTTTAAATTAGTGTAACTCTGAAAATATTCAGAATAGGAACTATGTTTATATGACATTTTTTGCTCGAAATGTCTTCAGAAATAAGCTCCTTAAAGGACGGTAAATCCTCGTGAATCACCCTGTATAAACAATTCCATTTAAGTTGAAAGCGGTGGAGATCATAGAACACCCACTAATTATCCGGCCTAGATGTTGATACAGCGTCGTAAAATAACCCAATAAAATAAATTAAATAAATAAATAAAAATTATCCGTTAAAAAACTATGTAACGCACTCAGTGCTGGGGCAAGGGAAGAACTGGCAGAACCAGATACATGTGATCCCAACATTCGTTCAGTCTATTTAACTATTTTATGATTTCTACATATGATTTTTTAAGACCTCTATCATTATATTTTACGCTTCTTTTCTTCCAAAGCTCTGCCAGTCATTGTCTAAAAGTTTGTGTTATTTTGCATGTCACTTAAAAACTCGCTGAGTCCGTAGACTGGCGGGTAAAAAAAAACTACCCACAGGCCAGTCCTTTCATAAAAATGGACTTAACACGTTTTCGGATCACACTCTTCAATTGTTTCACCATATAATACGTGTAATGTCAATTGTGTTATATTTTGGAATATAATTCACACTAGCTTAGTTATGAACGTAAGAACACACAACTGCATTTGAGTTTCCGCTCCACTTAACGTCAATGTGCCATGGAATCAGTGGTGTAGAAGAAGATGGTAACCTTTATAAAGCCGAGTAACTTGTATTTCAGCTTACAAACATTAAACTCGAAGCGTTCTGGCTGTATATAGAAGATATTATTTTATTTCTATACTAATAAACTTTAAGGAGTTATATCTACGAACCATTTTTATGTAATTTCATTAAGTTGTACACGTGGGCGCTCAAACGTAAATCAGTAAACTGGCGAGGAAATAACATTGGCTCCACGAACGTGTCTTTGTCCCATTATCTGATTCGCCCGATGAATAAAGAACATCGTGTTGGAACTACAGCCCGCTCGCTTACCGCTCATTAGCACATTCTATGCTCTGTGTACGAATTCTGCACCTCAGTTGAACTGTAATTAGGGACAGAGAGTCTCTGTGCGACGTGTTGTTTTTCTTATTTCCACAGGGGCCATACAGAGTTCCCAATATGCAAATAGTTATTTCTATTTAGCATTTAGTACATATTACCCGCACTGGTGGACACGTGGGCTAAGGTGTATTTTTAGAGCTGAATGAAAATCGTATCATGGGTTCGAAACTCGCTTAGTATTTGAAAGTTAATTCTTTTATCCATGTGATATTTGGTAATGGACCTTTCTCAAATCTACATCAATATGGGTATTGTCAGTATGTAACGTATCAAGTTTCAGAATTATTCAAATTTCTACTTTACGCCAAGGCTTAATATCGAACTTTAATACCACCATCACCACGAAGACCAACAAAATTATCATCGCCAATAAGATGACCAACATCACAGTCAAAATAATACAACTGATGAATTGTTTAAGCTTATAAATTGAATTAATCTACTTCATATGAATTGTATAGCTTAACGAAAATAAGTTTGTAAATTGAACTAATTTGATTGTATATGTTTGTATAGTTTGGCTGATGAATTGTATATGTTCTTAAAATGATTACTAGTCTGTGTAGCTCTACTGATGAATTGTATATAGACCTACTGTAAATTGAATGGTAATATGTATAGCTCAACTGATGAATTGTTTATGATTATAAATTGAATTAATCTACTTGATATTAATTGCACAAATTTGTATAGCTTAATGAAAGTATGCTACTTTGTATTGTATATATTTGTATATTTTTGGCCGATGAATTGTATATGCTTTAAATTGAATAGTAATCTATATAGCTCTACTGATAAATTGTTTGTGTTTGTAATTTGAAGTAGTTTGCATGATATGTATTATTAATTTCTGTATATCACAACTGGTTGAATTGTTTATGCCTTAAATTTAATTAACTTGTTTTGTATTATAATATAGCTCAACTTATGAATGATCGTTTGCGTTTGTAAATTTAATAATCTGATTGGCTATGTATTGTATACTTTTAGTAGAGCCATCGATGTAGGTCAGTCGGCAGACTCGCTGGGCTGTTGATCCGGAGCTGCGTTCGGGCTTGAGTTGGATCCCCCTTTGGTCTTTGGTTTCTTCCGAGGTTTTCCCCAGCCGTGGGACTGAAGCCGGATGGTCTATGACGAGTCTATGGCGAGTTCTTGGCATCAACCCCTTTGATTTGATTACCTGGTTGGGTTTTTCCGAGGTTTCCCCCACCAAAAGGCAAATGCCGGGTAATATTTTGGCGAATCCTCGGACCTCATCTCATCTCACTACATCTCGCCAAAATGTAAAAAAAAAAAATGTAAAAAATTGCAAAAAAATTCTAAGAATTGTAGAAAATTACTAAATTGTAAAACTATAAAAATTTGTAAAAATTGTAATTGTAATATTGTAAAATGTTGACTTGTTCCACATCTTAAAGCTTCATTGCTCATGTAAGATCTATGGAATAAAATAAATGAATGAATGAACAACCTGCATTGTCACAGGTACAGATATAATAATAATAATAATAATAATAATAATAATAATAATAATAATAATAATAGTAATAATATTTATTTATTTATTTATTTATTTATTGTGGCGAAGTTAAGGCCATCAGGCCTTCTTTTCCACTTAGCCAGAAACAAAAGAAGCTGATATAATTTGCAACCGCTAATATCAATTTAAACAATACCAACTGTTTTACTATCGCTGTCATTAATACTACATACACTAAAGGCAAAACTACTAGAATCAGTACCGATTAGAAATTACTACGTGTCAACGTAACATATCTGTCAGTACTAAGACTAACATCAAAACCAATAACTATACCAGTAATATTAACACTAATAGGCCCTACGTCTCCCAACATGAATACCATCACTGAGAATTCTCTGAATACTAACAGTATCAGTATCAATGCGATCGTCACTGCTGTCATCACCAACAACATCAGCTTAACGCTAAGCACCAATACAAACACCATCACTGCCAATGTCAATATCAACACGACTACCACTACTTTCAGCAGCAGTTTGATCAACATCTCTGCAGTATAAATACGACCAACATCCTTACCAGTGTCACTTTCAGCTTGAACACGATTATCATCACTCAATATGAACACAATCACCGTTACTGCCAACACCTACGCGACCACCGTCACTGCCAGTAACAACACGATCACCATCACTGCCAGTAACAACACGACCACCACCACTGTCGGTAACAACACGACCACTATCACTGCCAGTAACAACACGACCACCATCACTGCCAGTAACAACACGACCACCATCACTGTCGGTGACAATACGACCACCATCACTGTCAGTAACAACACGATCACCACCACTGTCAGTAACAACACGATCACCATCACTGTCAGTAACAACACGACCACCATCACTGTCAGTAACAACACGATCACCGTCACTGTCAGTAACAACACGATCACCATCACTGTCAGTAACAACACGACCAACATCTCTGTCAGTAACAACACGATCACCATCACTGTCAGTAACAACACGACCACCATCACTGCCAGTAACAACACGATCACCATCACTGTCAGTAACAACACGACCACCATCACTGTCAGTAACACGACCACCATCACTGCCAGTAACAACACGACCACCATCTCTCAGTAACAACACGACCATCACTGCCAGTAACAACACGACCACCATCACTGTCGGTAACAACACGACCACCATCACTGTCGGTAACAACACGACCACCATCACTGTCGGTAACAACACGACCACCATCACTGCCAGTAACAACACGACCACCATCTCTGTCAGTAACAACACGACCAACATCTCTGTCAGTAACAATACAACCAACATCACTGCCAGTAACAACACGACCACCATCACTGTCAGTAACAACACGACCACCATCACTGCTAGTAACAACACGACCACCATCATTGTCAGTAACAACACGACCACCATCACGGCCAGTAACAACACGACCACCATCATTGTCAGTAACAACACGACCACCATCTTCCCGTTCTGTCAAAGACTCTAGAACGAACTATTCATAAGCAATTAACCCGTTATCTGACTGAATTTAATATTATCGGAGTTTGTAAAACATTTAGGACACAACAATTAATCAAATGTTTGCAACGACAAAGGTGAAGTCTGAAAGGGATTTTAATGAATTCGAATCTCCCCTGCGAGCTAAGATACTAAGATATTCGAAAAGTAATGGCAACATAGTTACTGTTTCACGCTAAATTAATTTTTGTTACTTTTGGCATTATGTATTTCAAATATACCTCCTGCCATGTCAGCAATACATTTGAAAATCCTTGCAAGATGGCTGACATCATTGGATATAGCATAAATTCTTTATTGGAAGCGAATGCCTCATTTCCACCTATCTTGCAATAGTTTGGTATGGTAGGACTTCTCTCTCACAATGCGATAAAGCACTGGATTGCATTTTTTCCTCTTGCAACTTGTATTTTTATGAAGTATCTTTGTTCATACGTACTGAATATTTTTAGGGCGGTATTAATTAATATAAATCAGATACAGTCTTTATGCTCACAAAATATGGTTACTTAAAGACTTTTAATATCTCACATTTATGCAATAATCGCTCCTCTATTACGCACTAAAACATTCCGATGCTCACCGCTAGGATCGCTGATTTACAACACTTGTGCCTTTACTTATTGAATGTCCTGGTATTTGTGCAATTTTAATCTGAAGTGATTTGATCAATTTAAGGCTACCTATCATTCGGATTCCAATTCAATAGGATTCTTCAGGAAAAATGGTGCGTCAGGTTAGTTTAATGTTTCGTATCTACTTACACTTTTGATTATTCGTTTAATTGTACCTACGTGTTTATATATTTTCTGTATTTCATCATTTTCTACATCTTCTTTTAAATTTGGCCACTTAAGCCTGTCACCTTCAATCTCTTAAGGATTAATTTCCATTCTTTCATAGTTTTCTGTCCAATGGCAGGCATTTCACTGCAAACCAGCATTCTTCAATCTTTCCTATTTTCTGCCTTCCTCTTAATCTCCACAAATGACACCTGTATCTTAATGTTGTCTTCTTCTGCCCCGAACTTTTCTCCCGTTCACCATTCCTTTCAGCACATCCTTCAGTAGGCAGTGCCTTCTCAGGCAGTGGCCTGTCCAATTTCTTTTTCTCTTCCTGATCATTTGCAGCATCATTCTTTCTTCACCCACTCTTTCCAACATAGCTTCATTTCTTATTTTGTTTATGAAGTAATATCATACATGCATAAGTAATTACCATTCATCTCTCATCATATTATCTGCATATGTGAACATCGGCGAAGAGAAGGCAGGAGAAATTTACTGGGTTATAAGGGATATACTTTTTAAATTAATTTTCAGGAATTGATCCCGGATTCGCTGAATATGTAGCTGTTATCGCTTCTATTTCAGTGATAGAGGTGGGATTGTTTCAGTGTATTAAGTTGACAATGTAATTATTAATTTCGGTACAAAATTTATTATATCAGATGTATAATGAAAACTGAGAACTTTGTTTCTGTTTTGTTTCGAAAATTATTTTATGTAATACAGACGTGGGAAAATTATTAGACTAACACGCTTTTCTTGGAAACATAATATAATTCGGCATATCAACTATCAGTATAATTCACAGAGTCTCTACTGTTGTAAATATGATTGTTTACATATTTTAGTATATTTTTCCAATGGTTAAGTATATTTCGTCTGGCTGTGTTGGTACTACTGGTGTTTTAATTATATATTGCTGATAATATTCAACAGTCTCTTCTCTCATGACCTGCAAGATGACCGGACATGAACGAAATTGAAAATCAATTACCTATACTGAAGAAGAAAGTGAACACAAAGAGGCTTACAACAAAACATGAATTCATTTAAGCACTGTCTGATATCTGGCTAAATGATGCTGATATTCAAAGAAAGTGTCAAACTTTGGTTTCCAGCATCCCTGAGAAAATCAACGTGTTAATAAAGAATAAGGGAATATTCACAAAATATTAGGAACCTCCAGACTCAATTTTCTGTTTATTATTTCTGTGCAAAATATATTTTTGATCATTATTTCTGGCGATAAATACAGCTTTGTTACACATATAATTAATTAAGTTTAATAATTTGTCCACGTCTGTAATAAAAAATTATTCTATAGATAGCTAATGGGTGCTACAAACTAGAAAATCGTAAAAGAGTAGCTGGGAAAAGTTATGGAAAAAGTAGATAAAGAAATATGTATAAGTGTGCAATATTTGGAATATTAAGTGAAAACTCGTAGTTCGAATAGGCCACGTAGGCTAAAATGTAATGATATTTCGAATGACGGAGAGGGAAAACTTCAGTCAAACCGTGCAGAACTAAAAGGCGATGAAGGAGGTAAAGAGTGCTGGAGGAGATACAAACCTAAACAGTGTCATAAATTTTCATCGATGAGGAGTTGGGCTCCATTCATGAGGAAGTCCCTTCGCCTTTGTGCAGTGTTGAAACAGAGAGAGGAAAAGACAAATGTAAGAGATGGAACTTGCCGTGCCTAATCCTCTAAACGGTATCTTGTGTTTTATTCATGATTTCATTCAAGGACACATTCATAACTTTGAGAGATACATCGTTGAATAAATTCCAATATTTTTGTAGGTACCGTTAAGTCTTTTGTGTTTGAAGAAACTTCACAATATTGGAAATGAAATAGATGTTCATGCAGGAATAACAGGGCAGTTGTGCAACTTCATGACTGTATTATTGCACTAAGGAAACTTTATCCCACGGGTAACAAATTTAAGAAATTGTACTGTAAACAAATTTAAATGACGTTTTCTGCTTGAAGCAAAGTGATGAACCATATCTGAACGGAACAAAATTGGTGATAAAGAAACTTCAATCAAAATGCACAATTATATAAGGAGGAAAGATAGTAAACAATTACAATGAATTCATAATACCAGATTTAGAGAATTTAAACAGGTTTAAAGATATCGTGATAAAAAAGAGATAGCCTATTGCTACAGAATAACGCCGTGACAGACTATGACATACACCGTGAAGATGATGGCATTAAGTGCATGATTATTGGAGATGATAACCTGTCATCATTTGAATAATATTGTTGTTTCTACGAAATTTAATTTTTAATTTGCAATGGGAATATAAAAGTGAGAAATAATTATAGAAGATGGTGCAATATCTACAATATATTCCACAGAATATTGCACGAATTTTAATCTGCTTCTCCAACGTATTAGGCCTACATATACGTCCACCAAACGTTCAAAATATTAAAAATTAATCAAGAATTTCAAAGTGCGGGTTGAATTACATACATAACAAGGTAACAAACTATAGCCTATTCATAATGGTCAAACAAAGTACGACTCCCATCTAAATTAATTTAAAACTTTAACAAATTATAGTTTATTAGCGGTCCCACTACAGCTGAGCTGCATGCTTACAGAATGCATTTTCAGATTTAAAATTCAGTGTATAATCCTATAATATACGAAATAAACAGAATATACTATAACAATGTGACTTTGCATACAAATGAGAAGTTTTTATCTGTCCTATAAAATACGCTTCTTTTTAGTGCGTGTTTAGGATAAACATCCAATTCCTAATTCATGAAAAATGCGTGCTAACGGACAAATGTTTCAAATAGCTTGTTTATCATATGGCTCTGATTAGGCAGTGCAGGAGAATGATCATTCTTTCATTCTCGGCGAACGAGTGTCCCAACACTGATAAAGGGACAGAACAATTGTACCCGCATGAGTGGAGTAAGGCTGGGCGAGGGTTTGTACGATTTAAACATAACATTGTTTGAAAATACAAATAATGCAAAATATAATACCGAAGGAATCAATAATCATATCGGTGATAAAATAAGCTTTCAATGTATTCGAGGACAGTAAGAGGGTTTATATTAAATACCCAGCGTACTTTTGAAAGTATCATATAAATTTTAATTCAAGAACTAAAGTCTTTCCGATTTCGGTCCATATTGCTTTTCAATAAAACTGACAATATATACCATAGCCTAAGCCGAAAGGAATGGTAATAAATCCGTAGTTTTCACATATATAGGTAAAGAAGCGATAAAATTATTTATTAGAAATAAATATATGTAACTTGTCCCTTGATTAAGCGTTCACACACCAAATAAACTTTAATACAAACAATTAATATTAAATAATGCATTTTTGTCGTACTAGAAATTATACGAATAATTATAAATTATAATAGTCAAAAGACGTTTGTTCTGTTACTTCAGATTTTTTAAATGATCATTGACTTCGCTCTAAATGAGGAAGGAAGAAATGACAGGTTATTGAGAATAAGTTTAAATTGGACCTTCTCTGGTGATGATGATGATCATCATCATCATCATCATTATCATCAGCGCTACAGCCCCAAGTGGACCTTGGCTTCTTCAACATTATTCTTCCATTCGTCTCTCTCCTGTACTTTTCTTCTCCAATTTCTTATTCCCATTCTTGCCAAATCATGTTACACCATCCAATCATCTCAATTTGGGTCGTCCAGGTCGTCTGTGTCCCCACGTTTTACTGAATAATACCTTTTTTGGGGTGTTATTCTCCGTATTCCTCATTACATGCCCCAACCATTTTATTCTCGAGGATTTTATGGCGGCGATTATATGATGATGATGGTGATTATTATTATTATTATTATTATTATTATTATTATTATTATTATTATTTTGCTGATGGCAGAACCATAACATAAAACTATTAAGGTATAATGTTTGATAGTTGAATCTACCTTCATTTTCGCGTGAAAAATCACGGTTAGAAAAGTCATGTATTCTCTTCGCAGAGGTCGCTATAAAATGGTTGTATTCAAGTGAAACTGTCTAATTTTGATGATGCTTTATTATTTTAACTCTTCTCGGGAGCAAATATAGAAGTACAGATACAAATTTCGTTACACATATTAAGTTTTATTAATAAATATAGATTTATTATTTTACAAATCTGGCATTCAGATATAGTTTCCTGTAAAGACTTAAATAATTTCAAGGGAAAAAAATTGTTCCGGGCCGGACATCGAACCCGGGACCTTTGGCTGAGCGCTCAAACGCTCACCCGACTGACCTACTCAGGAACTCTATCAGACTCCGGCTCCATTATTCCCTTTTGTATCCATATACCTCAAGTGAATTGACAAGAAGTCAGAATCCCAACATTGAGTGCACACTTTCTGTGTGACTTAAATTTGTGGTTTTCTCGTAACGAACAGTTTAGCTCCTTTGAAATTACTCAAGTCAGCTTTACAGGAAGCTATACCTGAGACCCACATTTGTATAATAGCCTATACTTTACTGTTCGTTAACAGAAAACCACAAATTTAAGTCACACAGAAAGTGTGCACTCAATGTTGGGTGACTGACGCTTGTCAGTCCACTTGAGTATGTTGATAAAAAATTGAATAATTGAGCCGGGGTCCGGTAGAGTTCCTAGGTAGCTCAGGCGGTAGAACTTTGGCGCGCTCAGATAAGGTCTGGGCTCCGTTACAATTTTTCCCTTGAAATTATCTCGATTTAACATTTGCTTACATATATCATTACTACTTTACGCACGTAATGATGTAAGGATGAAGTAAGTTCTGTACAATTAAAAAATATGTGTTAAGAAGTTGTATTATTAACTAGAAGGCATTTAACAAAGAAGCTACAAAAATCTGGCGTCATTATGATAAAATTACGTAACAAAGGAACAATATGTATGTATATATCGAAGTATTATACTGCGTTGTAAAAATAGCAAAACAACTTTCATATTATTAAGAATTTAATATTCAAGACACAACATTTGCTATGTATGCAGACGATACAGCTATTTATGCAACCCATCGCAACATTAACATAGCCTCAAGTCACCTTCAGGAAGCCTTAAACATCATATGCCCTTGGATTGAAAATTGGCGCATCGCACTGAACTACAATAAATGCGAAGCAATGATATTTACTTTGTGTCGTCCTGCTAATCCTCCATGCATAAATCTTTTAACCATTGTGATACCGTGGAAACCAAAGGATGAAGCTGTAAAATATCTTGGAGTGCACTTAGATCGCCGTCTGTCATGAGAACATCACATCAACAACAAACTTAAATTGGCCTACTCAAGACTCGCTAAATTATATCCGCTCCTCAACAATAAATCATCTCTAAAGCTACAAAATTGCATGCTACTTTACACATCTCTATTACGACCTCTACTGCTTTATGCCTGTCCTGTCTGGGGAGGAGCTGCAATAAGTGAAATTAAACACATCCAGTCATTTCAAAATAAAGTCCTACGAATTTCACTCAATTCTCCATGGTTTGTCCGTAACAGCCAACTACACAAAGAAACTGGTATTGACACAAACAGTTTATTCATTCACAAGCTAAGAAGTTCTATAACAACCTAGAAAATGTTCCAGGCGCCATCCATTACTCTCTCGGAAGGAAGTCCACATTTCCCACCAGAATCAAGAGCCGACTTCCAATGGACCTCATATTATAATCAAAATTTATCATCACATCAACCTATGTAAACAATTATTTATTAACAATTATTTTTGTTCATTGAGGAGCCCAATCTAGGCTGCCCTCAATTCAGTGTTATATATTGTATTTATATTTTTAGAAATGATCTGTATAGCGCTAAATGCGCTGATCGATCAATAAATTTAAAAAAAAAAGACACAACATCTGTAAGACCTAGCCTCAAGAACATCTGAGAAGCACTGGAGAGATTCAATTTTGAAAATATCAATTCAGCCAAGAAAAAAGTGCAGTCGCACTCTTTGGTCTAGCAACAGGGCATGATTTACTGGCGAAACACACTGGAGACATCATCCTGCAAATTGTGTAACTCTAATACAGAGATGGACCGACATCACCTTTCAATATGTCCTGGCCTACAGTCTCTGATAGAAGTGAAACTTTATTGGGAAGCCAGAAAGAAGATGTTTTTTTCCTATGAAATTCTTTCTTAATGTTTGTTCACTTGTTGTTTTCTTTGAAGACTGATGATTCTATAATCAATTTATCAGCCATTAGATAAATAAATAAATATTCGTAATGGTAGTTTAATTAAAAAAAAAAGAGTAACTAATGTTAGAAGATACTGTCATTTTAATATAAGGCCACGACTGTATTGTTGTTACAAATAAAAATTCTTCTTTACATAATGCTACAATGAAAATGGAATAATGCTATCTACTTTTTCTTCCCTTTAATATGACACAGTCTGTGTCATGGAGTATTATTGCTCCAATTTTTGGACTTTTAGAACTTCTTATTATCCCGAAAATCTCGAAATTTCGAAATTCTTGTTATTGGGATGTGGTATCTATATTTCAATCAGCTTTAAGTTCATAACTGCCATAAATAAAGATTGCGATTAGAACATTATATTCGCCTGTATACTTTTTTTTAAACTTGTTACTTTTTCATATACTCCAATCCCCATTACTTTTTGTAATTATATTGTGCTGTAACTCCTCAAAATAATGCCTTATTTATATATTTTTTTTATTTTTGACACCTAATCTATTCTCATTTAATCTCTTACGAGACATCTTTTGGAAATGGCCGTGCCATGAGAATATCTAAAAACATATCTGTAATATAAAACCATTTAATCTGTAGTAGGCATTAAAATTAGAGGGATTACTACAACACTCATTAAATCTTCTGTAGTTAAGAATTTAGTTTAAGATTAAACATTTTCATTCTATTTGTTGCAATATGCATTGCTTGTTTAAAAATGCCTCTCAGTTGATTGAGGATTGAGTTCATTGTTACTCACGCAATAAAACATGTTGCAAAGTAGAGGTTTTATTTATCAGCAGTCGATGCAGACTCATTACCATAGGGATAATACGAGTCGGTTTGTAATTTGTAAACAAAATTCGATTTCAAAGCCGGACCGCAGCAACAATCAGTTTTATTACAATTAATGATATAATAAAAATGTATGAAGTAGCAGCAAGTAAATTGTGTTCACTATGCGTCAGTATTAATGGTGTTTCACTGAAATGCAATCTGCTGTGTTAGAGTTACATTTCTCGAAATGCGTGCATTTGATTAATTGAAATTTTTATTAATTAAATTGTGGTGTTAAGCCATGTTGACGAGGCTTATTGTGTAATAGAATTTCAGTATAACTAAAATGAAACCAAGTTGCAATAAATTTAAAATCAAAATGAAATGAGATGAAAACAAATTTTTATTGTAATAAATTGTTGTAAAATAAATTATTAAAACAGTAATTGGATTATAGTCTTCATTTAATCTGTGAAACCACGTATGATCTCTAAACAATTGTTTTTAAATATATAAATCATCAACCTGAAAGTCGCATAGATAAAACCGTAAGCCTGGTCAATCCCAGGTCAATCACAGGTTATCGCGAATCTCTTACAAGGATTTACATCCCTCCCCCTATTTAATACATAGTTAAATATATCATTTGGGAGAAGATCTGCGAATATACTTGCAGTTATGTTTTCAGACTGTCCTGAAATGTTCAATTACCTTTGTCATCGGTTATGATATTGTAACTCTCTTCGTACTGTTCAGTGTATATCTTTTAAATTGCCAGAGTAATCGCATTTAATTAGCTTTAATTTTTCTGGTCTACCGTACTCTATAAGATAGATCAAATAATATTGTCCAAATTGTTTAATAAAATGTTAAGGCTGTGTTTCTTAGAGTTCTGTCAAACAATTTTCCCTTCATTATCACCTATAAGTTGTAGACCATAGTAACTCGTACGAGGCAACACCTGGCGTAAGCAACCCGCAGCGCATATTCTTTAAGGTCGTTTTTTCCTATTTTATATGGAAAGTTATTGGCCTTAGCAGAGCATGCTTTACGTGCAATATCTCCCAGGTTCTAAAGGCGTCTTGACATCCATGTTGCAGACACTTACGCAACTCAGGATCTGTCAAACTAAAGACGCTTGTTAGGTTTTGTAACTCTCAATTGTTTTCAAATAATCTTGCAGACTACTGCTTAAATGCTGGTTTTTCCACAGTATTTCAGTTAAATTGGTAATTTCTGGACTAAGAAAGTGTATTTACATAAAATTCGCCATTCCCTGAAGAACACTTTGATCTCTTAGCACTAGGCTATATATGTACATTATAACACTTTTAGATTAATTAAGCTTACGTTCATAGTTCACTGCTTATGTTCTGCAAATCATTTTAGTTGCTGTTTCATGTTTTGCAAAATAAAAGGTAACACTATTTAATTTCCATTAATACAGTAATAAATTATTCTAATTTTTTCCTAGGAGGTAATTGTAATGTACCTGTTACTGTACTCGTCCAGATTATAATTATAGTAGAAAGGAAGTCTCTCTGAAGTGTCATCCAGCATAGTACTAACGACATTGGAATTATTTGTGAATAATTGCATTGTATTGAGATGATGAAATTAACAACTCTTGTTATTAGATCATAACCATGCTGCTCATCGAGCGAGGTGATTCGCATTCGGAAGGTCCGCGGTTCAAATTTCCGGACCTATCAACTTGACTGTGGTTTTTTACGTTGTTTTCCTCAGTTATTTAGGTAAATGACGCGCTGGATAATTCTTTTCCACGGTCCATTTCCCTTTGTCTTCCCTGTAGACGAAAATTTAAATTTCATGTCATATCATTCACCTTCATCACCTCATTCCATAGGCATATTCAGGTCATGACTCACGTCTTCGTCCGCTTGCAGGAGGGACGTCCTCTCTGAAACTGCCTCTGGGTTCTGACCTTTCGCAATATTTCTGCCAGGATTCATTTCTTAAGAGCAAGTAAGAGGTCGCTTCGACACCTTAGTAACACCGAAACTAGAAGACTAGCTGATGACGTTGTAGTTCTGACCCTGACAAAGGTACATAAACTAATGCTGAAACGGTAGAATCCGTAATATAAGCTATTACATTTTTAAGTAATTTTTACACTTTTAAGTTTCTAAGTATTTATGAAGTTATATATTTTAAAATGACACAATGTAGAGTCGGACATTTTATATTTTTAACAATTTAAGAATGTTTATACAACGATGAACCTGGTTCATATCCTATCATGTTCAAGAGATTTGAAGGCAAAACTTTGGTTGGTTACGTTTAAGTGCTGTGCTCCAATTTTGTAGATAACACTTTACAACATGAAATTTGTTCTTTTTTTTATAAAATAAATGTGTATTCAATGTATTTTATGATAGTAAAAAGGAATCTCCAGTTAGGTTTTGTCTAGCACGTATTGTTTCTCCAAAATAAAAAGTTATTTAATGTTAGTGAAAAGTTGCACTGCTTACACCTTTTGGGATGCAATACGATTTCTTTTCAAAAAAACCTTGGTGCTGTAAGCGATGAACGCGGGGAGAGGTTTCATCAAGAAATATCTACCTTCGAAAAGCGCTTCAGTGGAAGTTGGAATGCAAGTATGCTGGCTGAATATTGCTGGTCACTCATTAGAGAGATTGCAGAAGCTGTCTACAGACGTAAAAGATAAAAAAAAATACATTTTAACTTGTTAATTTTGGCCAAACAATGGTTGATTTATGTGTTAATATAACAAATTTGTGTAAAAATGAAGTGCGTGTACCATAATAATGGTAGGTATGTGTTAAAAAGTTTGGTTTTCAGGAATGAACTCAGCACCACTCATTTAGTTAAAATTACATAGTTTCATCTAGAGGACAGAAACAAAGTTTAAATTTGTTGTCCAGTCTAATTATTACACTACGTCACAATCAGCGGTGAAATACAGAATACTGTATCATATCCAGAGGATATAAAGACTGAGAAGAAACCTGACTTCTGGAATGTCTCCCTCGAGAAGGGTTTCAGGTTGTGATGCCAGTGTCTGAATCAGGCAAAAGAATTGATAAAGACAGACAGGAAATATGAAGGAAGATGAAAGAGACTCTGTTGACATTAATTGAAATTCATAGATCGTACGAATAGAAACGAATATAAACCCAGTAAGACATAGCGAGATTTGATCTGTGAAATCAGAATTCAGAAGTGTCACATACAGTAGAGAACGTGCCTGCAGTAAGGATGACGATAAAGAAATTTGTATTGACTGAAAAAGGAAGTGATCGGTGTTGCAACGTCTTGGGTATTACAGAAGAAACTTATTACGAAGTCAATATCGTTTCTGTTATTATAACTATAACAGTACCATCATTATAATTAACATTATTTATACCATTATGAAAGTATCTATTTTCATAGTCACTAATACCAATATCACTAATATCACCATCGACACTGCTACCATTATCAACACCATTATCGCCATTATCGTCGCTACCACCGTCACCACCATTATTACCGTCATAACGATTAATATCACCATCATTGCAAGTAAAATAATAATAATTACCATCACTATCGCCATCATAGTTACTACCACCGCCGTGACAAACACTATCGTCAGTACTGCCATTACGTTCACCACCATCACTATCGTCACGATGACCGCCATCATTATCTTCGCGATCACCACCATCATTATCTTTGTGATCACCACCTTTACTATCTCTAACCTTGACGTCAATGCCAGATCACTTTTCTGTGGCACGCTAAGTACATCTCTTCATAGAATATCTTGTTATTCATAATCTTTAACAGTATCCACCTCGTGACAATGCAATTCCTTGTCACAAAGTATTAGGAACTGCAAAACAATAAACACCTTTAAAAATAGTTTAAATGATAAATTTCTTAGCAATTCACTCTAATCTTATCTAACATTATTTGAAATATATTAACATTCTGTGTTTAATTCTACTACACAGCTTGTATTTCATTGTTTAATTAATAATTCGTAGTATTTTACTATTTAATTCATAAGTAACTCTTATATAAAAGTAACTTTTATCGAAATCAAATTGTTGTGTTCTTTATAGCTTGTAAATTCATTCATATGTATGTATACTTTTTGCTGGTTGAGTGAAAGAGAATGCCTTAAGGACGGCCTTAACTCTGCCAGCTAAAATAAATCATTACTATTATAATTATAATTATTATTATTACTATCTTCATGATCACCACCATTACTATCTTCACGTTTGCCACCAGTACTGCCATTACTTTCACCACAATCATTACCATAATATATTCGCAATCACCACCATCATTTCTCCATGATCACTACCATTACTATCTCCATGGTTACCACTATCTTCATGGTCACCAGTACTGTCATTACGTTCACCACCATCATTATCCTCACGAACACCGCCATCATTATCTTCGCGATCATAACCATCATTATCTTTATGATCACCATTAGTTTTTCACGTTTCCCACCAGTACTGTCATTACTTTCACCACCATCATTATCGTCACGATCACTGCCATCATTATCTTCGCGATCATAACCATCATTATCTTTATGATCACCATTAGTTTTTCACGTTTCCCACCAGTACTGTAATTACGTTCACCACCATCATTATCCTCACGAACACCGCCATCATTATCTTCGCGATCATAACCATCATTATCTTTATGATTACCATTAGTTTTTCACGTTTCCCATCAGTACTGTAATTACGTTCACCACTATCATTATCCTCACGAACACCGCCATCATTATCTTCGCGATCATAACCATCATTATCTTTATGATCACCATTAGTTTTTCACGTTTCCCACCAGTACTGTAATTACTTTCACCACCATCATTATCGTCACGATCACTGCCATCATTATCTTCGAGATCACAACCATTATTATCTTCATTATCACCACCAATACTCTCATTATGTTCACCACCATCATTATCTTCGCGATCACAACCATCATTATTTTGATGATCACTATCATTACTAGCTTCACATTTGTCACCGCTACTCTTATTAGGGACGTTTACCACCATCGATAACCAAAGATGTTGATAAAGCGTCGTAAAATAACCTACTAAAAAACACCATCGATTGCCTCCTGCACCGCCATTACGATTGCTAACAATACCAACGATCTTCTTTCTTATTAATACTACCATTTTCGTCTTGAACATAGGTCTCATCATGATCATGACCCTAGTGATCACGACTAACAATACCTTAGCAATATTCAATACCATCATCATCATCATCATCATCATCAACAGTTTCATTTCTTATTCTGTCAATCACCATTACTTGAAGTTTCAGCTCTACTAGTATCAACACCTGCAGCAGTACCATCTGATAATATTTTCAATACCATCACCATTACCATTTACATTGCCACATTATTACTATCATTATTGGCAACATTACCATCAATATTTTCATAATAAATTGATTATTTTACTCCTTATAATAACGAAGATGATAGTACTGATGTCTTCAGTCAGGTTATTACTTTACTACGTCTTTCGGTTTGCCATTTGTATCTTGTACTTGCCTCCAAACTCATTTCAGACGTACAACATTCTGCACAATGTATGAAAACTGGAATATTGAATATTTCATGTAATGTTGTAATAGTATCTGTTTTGAATTTATTTGAGAGTGCGGTTTTCATACCACACAATATATCTAATCTATCTAATTGGAACAATTGGAACATGTCTCTGCTCCTTTTGGTACTTGAATGGAACTGTAATCAATCCATTCGTGTTGCCTGTAGTACTGTACTTCCTTCAGTGATAATCTGTCATGTTTCTGTTCTTTGTATTACTGTTCTTGCTTTTGATTGCAGTGTATACATAGCCTATATAAATATGATAAAATTTATTTTATTTTTTCTTTGTATAAATTTTAGTTTTCTTTAATATTCAGATACTTCATTTTAATATCGGGTTATATATCACTGTATACGTAATCTTTTTAAAGCACATCCTATACAAGTATATTCCAGTTGTGCTTCATTATTTATCTAGAACGGAAGTACATATTCTATAAAGTTTTCAACAGTTTATTCATGCACATTTTCTTTATTCTGTATCAGGTATAGAGGATATAAGCGCTTGTGCCATAATCCGCTTTTGTTTGCAAGACAGAATGAAACACGGCTTGAATTGGATGAATGCGAAATTTCTCCGATTGTCTTGAGAACAGCTTACCATATGCATTACTCCGTCTTCTTCCTTCTCCCCAGTAGGAAACATTTTCATTTGTCCTCCAGATTAAAACGAGAAGTTTTATGCGTTCCGCTACATTTGATTGCTAGACAAGATTTCTTCAACCATTTCAATAAGATTCAATTACTTCCACGTATCAAGATGTCAAAGGAATCTTTTAGTGTTACTTCTTTGAAATTATTTAATTTCCTTCCATGTCCTTATTTTCATTCAAGAACCCTTCGTTAAGTTAGAAGTATCGTAATAATGGCCTTCCGTAGGCTACTCATGGATACCTGAATATACGTATTGTAGCTAAGAATTACTGAAGAGATTATATATTTTAATCTTATTTTTTTCACCAGGGGGGATTAGGTATATTAAAATTTCTTTCGGAAAAACAAATAAAAAGGATATTTCCGCAATTCTCTTTAAGTGCAGAAATTTAGTGAAATTCATTTTTTTATATATATCTCAGCTACTATGAAAGCTAAATGAACAAACATTTTTATGCTTAATATACATACATTACACTTTATAAAAACTACTCAGAATATTAAAAAAGGTAATAATTACCTGTAAAATAATATCATATTTGCATAATTTGTTTTACAACCTGAAACATTTACATAATAAAATATAGAATTAATTATCTGCATGTTATATCATATATAACATATCGTATAACATATATCACATCATATATCATATCATATATCATATCATATCATATATATCATATCACATCATATATCATATCATATATCATATCATATCATATATCATATCATATCATATATATCATATCACATCATCACATCATATCATATCATATCATATCATATCATATCATATGACTTGCATAAAATTTATTGGATATTTTCGTTTTTATAAATTGGAGTAACATTTCTTTCAAGACATATCTCATAATACAGAAATATATCATAATAATGCTTGGTGCAAATTATCTTACATGATCCAAATACTGAGGATGGGACACAGAAAAATACCGAAAACAGCATATCGCAATGAATGGATGCGGAGAACATGATAATTGTCAATTCTAATTAGTGGCATAATGATCTTCATACACGGATAATAATTTCATCGGAATTACTAAAGTTTTTTATTAGTATCTTCTTGTTACCAAAGTCTGAAACATAAAGCCCAAAGCAGCTAATTCCTCAAGCAAATATGTCTTTATATGCTTAGACGATGGCATATTTTGTTGTGGTTATATTTTGAACTAGAAGAAAGAAAAATGTAACTTTTGCTCTAATTATATTGTGCTTATTCTTAGAACTAGAGGAAAGAAACAATTACGTAATTCTTACTCTAAATAATATGACATATCTAATATTTATTATGTTGTCATAAATCATTATTATTATTATTATTATTATTATTATTATTATTATTATTATTATCTTCTATGTCATCCTGTTTGGACCATACTTTTTTAATCTCTTCTTGTATGTATTTCTGACGCCTTGAAAGTTCCAATATTTTAGTGTATTTAGTAAATAAAATCCACATTATTCTCTTTACTACCCCGTTTCGCCAGTGTTATTTCCAGTCGCTAGTATTTGTACTGAATCATTCTCCATTCTCAATACCTGCCCTTCGCCGGCTACTGTATGTATAGCTACCGTGCCCTGTAAACAGATCTTACGCGGCCTACTATTCCTACTTTTCAGGGATTGAATTCTATTGATACATTTCCTGATAGCTTTTCAGCATCTCTTATTTGTAAAGGACCAAACTATTTTACTTTCTTGTTAGAGTACTACAGGTAGTATTCTCTTGTACATCGTCTGTTTAATTAAAATCTAAATTTATTAATCTACCAGTAGATCCTATTTCTTCAATCTTATTTTCAATCAGAAATTTAAAATACACCTTACAGAATAGCAGAATTATTATGAGAAATTTCTGTATGTCTTCGATGATCCGCATTGGTAGCTCAGTTCGCTTATGATTACGGACCCGTGTTCGATTCCCTGCCAAGGCGGAGTCGTATTTGCATGATCAAAGCCAAGATTCATGACTTTTTTCGGAATTATCCTGCTTACTTCCATCATTCCACATTTAATTTCCTTTTAAATTCATTTATTATCATATTTCAATAGTATAGGCTCAAAACGGTGCGACGTGTTACATTATCGTGATTCACATACAGATGACATCAGTTTGAGAAGACGTAGTACAATTTCTGGAGTGGAAGGGAACTCTAGTGGGATTCCATCGGAATCTTAATCCTGTAAGGCTGAATCGACAGATGGCAGCACCTAGCGAAGTTCCGGCTTCAAAAATAATTCTTAATATAGGAACGGAAAGACGTGGTAAGCTGTTACGAGGTGCAGTGCTAGAATTTGGACATCTCCTCCTTATCATTATATTCATCAGTGAATTGAGGTAAAGAAAAAGTTAGCCTATTTTATTATACTAATTAGACCAGGCATGCTAATAAAGTGAACAGTTCATTAACGTCCTAATAGTGATCCTCCTGGTCGATTAAAAATTGTAAATTATGGTTTGTTTAATGACGCTCGCAACTGCAGAGTTTATATCAGCGTCCCGGATGTGCTGGAATTTTGTCCAGCCGGAGTTCTTTTACATGCCAGTAAATCTACTGACATGAGCCTGTCGCATTTAAACACATTCAAAGGCCATCGACCTGAGCTGGGATCGAACCCGCAACCTCAAGCATAGAAGGCCAGCGCAATAGTGGAAAGGAGTTTCTCTAGATATAAGGCTGTGGTTTCTAGCAACAGGCAATCATTCTCCTTTGAAAATTTGAAAATGTAGTTTGTTATTCATTGCAACAATGTATGAAATGAAAAATTATGTAAAAGAAAAACGTAACACACTATCGTATTAACATAGTGAAATAATAAGGTTAATATTTGTTAATGTCATTTTAGGTGTATTTTCTACAGACATAACATAGCATGTACTCAGTGATATTGTGACGATCTGAATAGTTGGAACACGAAATAGGAGAAAAATGTAGCAAACAAAATGAAAAAAAAAATACTTGATAAACATTATAGGTATTTAGCTTTGTGTAAAATTTGTGACAATTTCAAATAAGGAAATTTATAATAATGATACAGATTTTGAGATAGATAATACTTGTGTAAAATATTTCAAACATGTCCTCATTGTTTCTATAGAAGTGGAATGAAGTTTTTCTAGATGTAAGGTTGCGTTTTTTGGCAACAGACAATCATTCTCCTTTGAAAATTTGAAAATGTGGCTTTTTATTCACTGCAACAATGAAATGAAAAAAATTATGTAAAACAAAAACGCAATATACCATCATATTAATATAATGAAATAATAAGGCTGATACTTGTCAATGTTATATTAGGTGTTTTTTCTACAGACAGAAAATAAAATGTGTTTAAAATAGCGCAATTTTTCTTTAAGAAAGAAAATGATGTCTTTAAATTTTTCTTTAGCAGATAGTTGTGTTGCGAAGTCAAAGGAGTTGCTTTCAACCACCAAATGCTGAGGACTAACTTACCGTGATGATAAGCATGAGTTCAAAAGAACGAAAGACACTGCGTTAACTCACCTCAACTCTGAGACGTACTCAAAGTTAGAGGCGCACGAAGCGCACTGGTAGTATGACGGCATATATTTCTCAGGCCTTGTGATATCGAAAGTGGAAACATTTTTCTGTCAGTCAATATGCGAATTTTATGTATTAAACGGTTCATTGATACGTATATTGCGCGGTGGGAAGGACTTAATACAATTGAGGATTACACAAATTCCGAGTTAACCGATATAGGCCTAACATTGATTTGTGGAGAAGAAAAACGTGATAAAAGAGTGATATATTTACAAAATACAATACGAAGGGTCAGCCCTATAACGCTATTTTAACTTGAGAGGACTACTTGTATTATAATTTATATCTTTCACCTAATCAGACTTAATGGCGCTTCGTTGTGACTAGTGGGAGTCAATTTAACACCTTGAGAAAAGATATTGTATTGATTTATGCTTTCAAGTTAATTGTAAGAATACTATACTTTAAGAGGGACGATGGATGAAATTTCTGTTTTCTATATTTTTCACACTACGTCCTTGAGTATCTGTACACATAATCACGGTGTGATAGATACCGATGTGGTGAAGTTTTATTTTTTGTGAGTCAATTAGTTTCTGAGTTATTAAGAAAAATATTTTGATAAATGTGCAATGAAATGTGTCTGTCAATTATTCAGTAAAATGTTTGGAATTTTTTTTGCAAGACCCCAATGACATATTTGGAAAAAAATCACGTACTAATTAATTTTCATATATTTTTACTACAAAACGTGAAACATTTTTCATAACTACTGTATACTTAAAAATACAAAATGCCACTATATATAGGCTATTTCATTTTTAGTTAAAAAAAAGCATTCATTTAATCATAAAACTCATACGCAATTTTTTTAAACACAGTGTACAGACCATGCAGTAAAATTTTTATGTCCCTAACAAAAAAATTGCAAGAGCCTTTATACTTCGAACCTGGCGAAATGTTCTGAAAAAGAAAGTGTGAGAAAAGAGCTTGTAAAATTTGTATGAAATTGTACTTCAAGGGTACAGCGATTTATATATTGCGTAATTTTCATTCTTCCGAGCGCCATAGAGCATTTTTTTTTTTTTTTTTTTATAAATTTCTACATCCGGCCAGAGGCCATTTTCCGAAATATTTCTGTTTTTCAGGTTTTCAGTTTTCTGTTTCTGTTTACTAACTAACACTAACACAACACCCATGCCCGAGGCGGGACTCGAACCCACAACCCTTCGGACCAAGCCGTAGAGTCATTGCGTGCCTCTACGGCTTGCGCCACCCGGGTCGGCTAGCATTGAAACTTGCTCAACAAATAAATAAGAGATTGCTGATTCATGTTTTACAAGGAAACGAAAATGCAGTTTTTGGTTGAAAATGACAAGAATTTCATCCATCACACCCTTAAAATGTGGCAATATTCATACGTGCTTTTTTTCTGAATTATCTCCTCTTATATCTGTATCACCAACAGTTCTATACAAAATGAACATTTCTTTCTTTCTAAACTTTCGAATATCATACAATAATTTATTTAAGCTATTAATTTTTTAATTAGTTATTTTACGACTATTTATCAACTGCTCTGTTTGGCTAACGTCTGAATAAGGTGAAGGTGATACTGCCAGCGAAATGAGTCCATGGTTCAACGCCGAAGGTTACTCAGCATTTGCTGTTAATGGGTTAGAGATAACCTCGGAAAAACCTTCAACCAGGTAACTTGTCTCAACCAAGATTTGAACCCGGGACCGATCGTCACGGTCAGACGTGCTAACCGTTACTCCACAACGGAGGACTTGATGCTATTAAAATGCATCCTACTGGTCTCTTTGTCCCCAATTAGGCCTAACAACCTTAAGAAATTGCTTTCCTTCTAATAATGGCATAGATTAAACATGGGATTATTTTTTATTGAGGTTCTGGCTGATATTACAGGCAGTATATCTTACTTCACGATATGTGTCGGAGAAAGACAATAATTGTTCGTATACATCTGAAGTCTGATTAGTGTAATACGTAGCTAGTCGCCTATGTATGCAAAGGAGTTGGAAAGGAACTGGCCACCCTACCCATATCTTCTGACTTAGTTTCCTCATAAGTGGTGCCTGTTGATATTACTTGTGAGGTTCTTCGGACAGTTGCCTAAACAACTAACATGTGATGAATGAAGCCCAGTGCGCGATTTAAATGTATTATACATGTCTTATAATCAAGGACCATGTATCTGAGTATCGTATATTTAAAAGAAAAATAAAAACTCTTTGAAAACCTTTATTTATTTTTATTTACAAAAAAAATATAATTACGTCTTATACATTTAGCTACAGTATCTTAAACATGAATTATTTAGTCTATAATTTATCTTGGTTGAATATGTTCTAAGTTAAATAAATTTTCATTAGAATAACATAATGACTTATTTAGTGTATTAGCACAGTGTAATATATACAGTCACGAAGCTTGAGTTTATGAGGGTACCAGGAACAATAGACTGTGCAGGTACTATTTCGCATTGTCTGTAATGAGACGATAGTAGCGATCCTAGTGGTTAGCAACTTTCTATGGATGCATATTTACTACGTATTGAGCTTCGTGACTGTATATATACTAGACCGTGGTATTAGTATTATAACCTTGGAGAAATTCACGTCGCTTTCATCCTGTGAGATTTTGTGAGCTTCAGATTTAGTAGAGTATGCAGTACCGGAACGAAGATTAAAAATTCAGATGCCTATAATGTCTTATATCATTTTTGCAGTTGTAAAGTTTCACCTGATGTCCTTAAAAGGCGAGCGGGAAAATGGGAAGGAATGCTTTGTGAGAGAGAAACGAAATATAAGGTGAAAACATAAAAGGAGAGAAAAAGCTTGGGGAAAGTAAGAAAAAGTACTGAAGCTAACTGCAGTGGAAGATCATCGTCCAGAGCAAAACGAATGCTTATAATGCTGAACATCTTAAAGCAGAAATACTTCCTCTTTAAAAATGTTTTAAATGCATATTTATGCCTAAATAACTAATTACAGCAATGTAGTTCGTATTTTCACGTTACAGATAAACAGACTTCAAATCCCGTCGTGTTAAAGTGTTTTTCTATCGGGAAGAGATGCTATGGGAGGTTATATATGTAAAATCTGCAAAAGAAAAAAAAAGTGTTTAACCAGGATTTTATCAGCTTAATTCATTCATTCAATCTACATTACACCCTAGATCATATATGTAACAGATAACTCATCGCTATGTTAAAATCGGCAGCACTTTGGAGAGAACAACCGCCAGGATCGCCACCCGTCCGCCGTAAACGAACACGAGATGGCAGTACAGTCGCTAATGCAATTCAAATGGGAATTATTATGACGTGACTCCTTATGTATCAACTAGATGGCAGCGTAGTAAACCTGACAAAAATTGTTAACCTCAAAGCGTATAAGGCCGACTTATCTGGGTATATGACCTAGGATTTCACCCATGACTTCATCAGCCAGCATTTTAACCATACATTATTTTATGTACTACTACTGCTGCTCCTGCTGCTGCTGTTGCTGCTGCTGCTGTATCATCTCGTGGGGTGCGCGACTTGTGACGGAGAGTGGATTTTCTTGCTTTTTCTACTCTGGAATTAATCCCATCCGTGCTTTGCCAGTCTTATTAGGTACATACAAATACCTTTCTTGGAAATAACGAAACCACGTTTTTTTTTTTTTTTTTGCAGGCTCTTATGATTTTCGGAAACGGTTGTTATGTACTCCTCCCAAAAAAAGGCTCGATTTTCTTGGGCATTGCTACTGTGATTCACCGTGCACTCTGATTATGAAATCACTCACTGCTGATGTCACCTCTCGCCGCAATTCAGCTGTCGGTGTGATTCCTGGCCTACATGACGTCATTCAAATTCTTTATCATTTTCTTTTTTACCACAATCTAATATATACAGTCACGGAGCTTGAGTTATGAGGGTGCTAGGAACAGTAGACTGTGCAGGTACTATTTCGCATTGTCTATAATGAGGCGATAGTAGCGATCCTAGTGGTTAGCAACTATCTATGGATGCATATTTACTACGTATTGAGCTTCGTGACTGTATATACCAGACTGTGGCTGTACTATATACACTTCTTTATCCTTCTCTATGTATCTTTTGCCGATTGTGCATTAAAAAATCTTGACCGTTTACAAATAACTTAGCATATAATGGTAGCATATCGTCGTTGTTCCTGTAATAACTCCTATGTGAAAAATATAAAATCTTTGAGGAGGAAGGAAAAACACATTTATTCATCCTGTGTCAGCCGTATATAGGAGACTGTGAATTCTTACATTTTCTGAACAAAGATATATAATTATATATAGGGGATTGTATTATTTGCTGTATCACTATTTAAGTTATTTAATGGAGCAAAAATCTGAAAATCGAAAAATATGTCACATAGGAGTTATTGCAGAAACAACGACGATATGATTTGCAAGTGAGGAATAAAACGTACTAATATGCTAAAATCCGTCCCTATTTATGATCGATATTTTATACAGAATACCAGAAGTTAAAAATTAAAAATATGTAGGGCGGTCACTATTATCAGGGTGTACTCTTTTGCCTCTTATTGTTGGACAAATTATACATACATAGTTAGGTAATGAGAGACCTCTGATATGAGATACCAAAATTCGTTTAACATTGTATAGGCCTATGAACAGAGAACAAAGTTTCCCTTAGGCAGGATTCGAACACACAACTGTGATTTCCACGCAGCTCTAGTGTTGCGCCTTAATTATATACACTATTACCAGAAAATGTATCTCTTTAGAAAGTAATTACTTAACTGCGGTGATCATTACGTTTCTCGAATTCTAGTGTCGAGTATCCTTTTCCAGTGAGATTCATGTTACATCTTGTAAATTCTCTGGGTCTCATTGTTGTTTACAGTTGCCAAATCCTCTTAGCACTATGTCTAACATGTTCTGCTTCCATTATTCTGCATGACAGAGATACACTATCTCAGAGCGATGAACAAACAAAAGCTTATGACAGTTTCTACATCCTCTCTGGGACTTCTGTTTTAAATTATATGGAATAACAGAAACACGAGAAGAATAATGAACAAAATCTTTGTATAAAAACAACTTGCATGTAAAAATTATATTTTATATTCTGAGCTTATTTATGAATAATTTATATTCAATTCATAATTAAATGGTGCTTTAAGTTGAAAGATAACACCGAGTGTAGAAATGCTTTTTTGATTAAGTAGTTGAGAATTGAGATTTAATTGTCATTTAGTTCGCGAATAACTTGCAAAGAGTTGTTTGAGTCTATGGTACATTCGACGATATTTGGACCTTCGTCATCGCCACATTTCTTTGTCGTCTTAGGGTCGTGATTGGATTCTTGTTCGGGTATTTATTAAGTATGAAAATATTAGGATTACTTTTTCTCTTACTTCCCTTCATCTGAAAACGATAGTTGCTCCAACGCTTAAAATGTTTTACATTTTTACAAATTATTTTAACAACAGAAACACCTAAGTTTTCATATTAAACATTTTATTTCACATACCGTTTACAATTAGTGTAATTATGAACACCGTAAATAAATTTTACGACGGTTATTCAATTGCCAAGGTTATCTAGCGTCTGAATGAGATGCAGGTGATAATGCCAGCGAAATGAGTTCAGGTTCCAGCGCCGAAAAATTACCCAGCATTCGCTGTTAATGGGTTGAGGAGAAACCCCGGAAAAACTTAAACAAGGTAACTTGTCCCAACAAGATTTGAACTCGATAACAACATTTACTCTACATAACGGTTCATTAAGGCAAGCTTTGTTTAAGTCGAAAAGAAAACGACACTTTGAAAGGACACGACAAAGATCTCTTGGAGTATTATATTTGAAGAGTCGACTACAAGAATGATGGATGTCATTTGGAATACATTTTTCAGGAGAAGCAATTGAAAGTTTGAAATACTTAGCGCTCAAAGCTTAACTGTGATTTTCCGATCATTACTGGATAATGACTATCAGTGTTAATGCCATATAACTCTCTGTGTACATTCTATATGTCTTAAGCTATGCATTGACAGTCTTGGTTCATTTTCGACAAGAAAGTGACATCCATCATTCTTGTAGTGGACTCTTCATTTGTTATTAATAGCTTTACATTAACCTTCCACAATGAACTCCGAAATATTTCGACCTCGGTGATCTAGTGATTACTGAAATTCGACATGAATTTTAGATCTTTTAGCTGAAACCCGGAAGAGTTACTTTGGTCACTGCATATTTCATACTTTCTATAGACCAAGACTATCGTCCACACCTGTGGAGTAACGGTCAGCGCGTTTGGCCGCGAAACCAGGTGGCCCGGGTTCGAATCCCGGGGAAAGTTACCTGGTTGAGGGGTTTTCCCTCAACCCAATACGAGCAAATGCTGGGTAACTTTCGGTGCTGGACCCCGGACTCATTTCACCGGCATTATCACCTTCATATCATTCAGACGCTAAATAACCTAGATGTTGATACAGCGTCGTAAAATAACCCAAAAAAAACCAAGACTATCTAGCTCTCTTGCTTTGGTACTTAGAATTGAAGAGTCCACTGCAAGAATGATGTATGCCACTTTCTTATCGAAAATGAACCAAGACTGTCAATGCATAGCTTAAGACATATAGAATGTACATAGAGAGTTATATGGCGTTAACACTGATAGTCATTGTCCAGTAATGATCGGAAAATCACAGTTAAGCTTTGAGCGCTAAGCATTTCAAACTTTCAATTGCCTCTCCTGCAAAATGTATTCCAAATGACATCCATCATTCTTGCAGTGGACTCTTCAATTCATGGTACTAAATGCATAACTGGATGCAGAAACAAAAATAAATTAGTTAAAAAAAGGAAAGATAAAATAGGATATCCCATTTTAGAAAATCATTTACTACCCCGTTTTATCCAACTAACCTGCTCTCTCTAAAACAAAATGGCATGCAAAAACTTGAGGGGTTATTGTTGTCAATTCATATCTAAATTTATCAACTTAATGATGGAATTTACTAAAATTTTAGAAGTGTAGTTTGGAATAATGTTATAATGGAGCACTCTGGTGCAGAAACATTGATATTCACTGCTGAAAAACATAAACTCGTTACACAACCCTCTCTCAATGCGAAACAAAGCAGCTATCCGTAACCAACTTAAATACGTTATGCCGGGGTAGCCTTTGGAATATAATGAAGGATCGGTGGAGCGGAGAAAAATTCTCTCCGGCACCGGGACTCGAACCCAGGTTTTCAGCTCTACCTGCTGACGCTCTATCCACTAAGCCACACCGGATTCTAGTTCCGATGCCGGATTGAATCCTCTCAGTTTAAGCTCCACGTCTTAGTTTCCCTTTAGTGGCCAACCCTCATGTACTGTGTCACAGATGTATGACAGTGGCATAATGTCCAACACACTATGTGCAGAGGTGCACTCATTACGAGTGATCAAGTGGCCGGGATCCGAAGGGATGAGCGTCGTCTTAAATAACTAAGTGATTATTTACGCATATCTTATTATTTTGCTGTACCGAAGTGTAATATTTCCGTGCAGAAATTCTACATTACCATGTGATGAAGGATAATAATAATAATAATAATAATAATAATAATAATAATAATAGTTTTATTTTCTCTGGTTGAGTTAAGGCCATCTGGCCTTTTCTTCCACTCTATCAGGATCAAAGCACATACAGAAAAACATATACCGGTATACAAGTATTAACTTAATAATAATAATAATAATAATAATAATAATAATAATAATAATAATCATCATCATCATCAATAAAATAAAAGAGAGAGATTGAACACATATGAATATAACCACAAACAGGAAAATAGAAAATACATTCTGGTACACAAGTATTAATTTAAAAGAAAAGAATTAATACATATGAATATAATGACACAAGTAAAGAAATAGTACAATTAGTAGGTAACATCGAGACAATGACAATTACCTAGATATTAGTATTGATGGAAAAAAACAAAATAATGGCTGTTTAAAATAACAACAATAATAATAATAATAATAATAATAATAAATAAATAAATAAAAAATATATCTAAAAAAACTAATTCTGTGCATTTAAAATATTTCTAAACAACCTAATTTTAAACGACTGAGGACTAAGACTACCCCTGATTTCCAGCGGTAGCGAATTCTAGGAGTGGCCCATGGCTATTGAGAAAGAACTTTAGTATAGAGATGTCTGATGACGTGGTAACAGATTGTGCTCTGAACGAGTATTACTATTATGATGTGGAGCTAAGAGAGTAAACCGAGAGGCAAGGTAGTTGGGTGTGGAAGAACGTATAATTCGACATAGCAGGCAAACGAATGTACTAAACTTCTTACTTGCAAGCGGAGCCAAGAGAGTCGTTGAAAATATTCCGAAATACGATCATGTCGGCGGATATTAAAAATAAATCGGACGCGTTGACACGTTGAAGTTTTTGAGAAAGTTCAGCACTTAAGTCGCTATATAAAACATCACAGTAGTCAAATTGAGGCATTACAAGGATCTGATAATAATAGAAATAAATGTCTGGCGTAATGAGAAAATGAGTTTATTTGATATCGAGAGGCAAGAGATTGAGCTCCAATGTTCGGAAAAGTTCTCATTACATTTACAATCAGATCTCATGCTTAACTGGGGGAGGTGTGACTACATAAATTCTTGTAACAAAGATAGCAGGTTTAGCGTGGCTAAGATTGGGGGCATGGAAGGGTAATAAAATTGTCAACGAAATAGGAGAGCGCCTTTGTCCACTGTGCAGAGAAAAGGACTCCTATAGACATATTTTATTTCAGTGTGTCGAATTGAATCATGTACGGAGAAAATATTTACCACACTCGATGCTAAGTCAGAATAGGAGTTCGCTTGCATGTCTTAACCTCATGGGGAATAGAGAATACGAACAAAAGAATGGATTTTTCCTCTTAAGGCATAGAACTTCAGCTGTTGAAGTTTATGATACGAACTGACGAAGAGATAATGGTATCTATCGAATTATACACTTTTATGTCTGTATTAGGTTAGAATATATTATATGTGTTTTGTTGTGCCATTTTTATTTTAATATGTGTGTTCTTTTAGAGAGTGGTTCAGTATAATCATAGTGAAACCTACAAAGTAGGACTTACTTTAAGTACGAAGCACGTACGGTCAGAAGACCAGTGCACTGGATTTTAGAGAAAATTATGATAATATAACATCTGAATGTGTAATATTACTCCATAAATCCTATCTATATCTATCTATCTATCTATCTATCTATCTATCTATCTATCTATCTATCTATCTATCTATCTATCTATCTATCTATCTATCTATCTATCTATCTATCTATCTATCTATCTATCTATCTATCTATCTATCTATCTATCTATCTATCTATCTATCTATCTATCTACCTATCCGTCTATCCATCTGTCCGTCCATCCGTCCGTCCGTCTGTCTGTCTGTCTGTCTGTCCGTCCGTCCGTCTATCTGTCTATAATTTCTTTGAGTTTAGTAGAAAGGAAATTTTTCAGGCGTTTCAAAAATGCATGATAGAGAGCACTTTTCTACATATACAGTATATCTGATGTGCGTATTGCAGTTTATATTAGAGTTGAAATAGATGTCGAGGATTTTTACAGTAGCACTGAAAGTAATTATTGTGTTGTTGAGAGAGACAGGCTGAAGGATGGGTGGAGCGAAGAAAAATGTAGTTCAACAATCAGTTGCAATATAACAGCAGTAATCAAGACATTACAAGACAGTACCCCGTTTTGTCCAACTACCCTGTTTTATCCAACTTTCCTCTAATAAATGAAAAAGTGTGCTGTTTGTAGTAGGTTAATATAACTGCCAAAGAAAACTACTTGCACTAATGTGAAACGTACACAGGGGACATTTGTCGCATATAATTCTGGCATACATTCATCTGCAAGGCCCAGTTTACTCTACTCGAACAGATTTGATTAAATATGGCGTTCCGTGTTGTGGCTCTTGACCCGCAGCAAGAGAAGGCCCTTTTTAAGTGCAGGTTACGTAGTTCAGAGAAGGGTTGGAGATGTCTTTTCTGATTTCTGTTGTTTGGGGATTGTGGTACTCTCGATATAGGGGGTTGTAGTAGAGAGGGTTGAAGTTGTACGTTTCAGATGGATGGCATCGTACCAAACATCCTATGCTTTTGAATCGCCACTCCCTATTTCCCTAGCTACCCTGTTAGCTGTGTTCTGTCGCCCCCACAATACAGCGAGGGCGATTCGACCTGCTCTGAGCTTAAAACGAATGCCTTAAAATACAACAAACGGAGTAGGGCTCTTCTATTCATGGTTTTGTGATAAGAACTTTCCCTTACTCGCAAATTTATGGTCCTTAGGATAAATGGCAAGAGGACCATTAATATAATCATCGCAGCTATGTAATTTGCTTCAGTCATATTGGAGTATATTATTCAGTTCGTTTGGTTTTATTTGTTCACAACTTTATAGACCTACATGTACTTCTAAAACTATCTAAGTACAAGTTCTTAAAACATCATAATGTAGTGATTAAAGAAGTTAAATGTGTGATTTTATTAGTTTCTCGTTAAAATAAGTAAAAGAGGAGTGTTTTACAGAAATACTTTATCTATAATTTTTCATTTTGTTTATTATATTCCATAGATTCTACATTAGCATTGAAGCGTTAATATGTGGAACAGGACAGAAATTATACAATTTTTCGGCGAGATGAGGTGAGGCTGAGATTTGACCATAGATTATCTGACACTTTTCTTAGAGTTGGGGGGAAAACTCGGAAAAACCCCATCCAGGTAATCAACTAATCAGCCCAAGTGGGAATCTAACCCAAGCTCTTGTGCAGCTCCGGATAGCAGATTAATTACATTTACAAGCATATACGATTCATCAGTTGAAAAGTATACAAAAATACAATACACAGCAGAGCAGATTAATTCAGATTAAGAGTATAAACAATACATAATTTAAGCTGTACAAAAATATACAATATATAGCAAGCAGATTAATTCAATTTGAGAGCCTAAACCATACCTGCACAAACGGCGCTCAACGAGCGCGCGCGCTCCTTGGGAGCGGGAGAGGTGTGTTTACCGCTCGCCTAAGATACGTCAGAATGACATAGACTTGCTATAGGTAGAGGAGAGAGAAATGACCACTCACCTATCTAGTGGAGTGCAGTGTGTATTCTCAGTAACTGATTCACATTGCTTACCTACTGCTACAGTACAGTATGGAGGAATCTAAAAGACGGAAAAGTGGTGATCAGGCAAATTCTTTCAATGTTGCATGGGAAAATGCTTAATTTTTCATAGCTGCTGGAGTAAATACTCAGTGCTTTATCTGCCACAACATTTTGAAAGGTAGAAAGAAACGTAACATAATGCGTCATTACGAGTCCAGACATAAAGATACTAAAGATATTAATCTTCAACAATTTAAATATCTCTCTTCGGGAAAAGGCCAGCTCAGTGTTGATATGTTGAATAAATTACGGGATTTCAGTCGTAAACTTACACTTTTCGTAAGTCAGTTTCGGGAAGGTAATGTGGCTTACTTTCGAACGATAGAAACTGCTCGTGATGAAGCCATGTTAAACGATTATGTGCAAATATTAATTGCAATTCAAAATGAATTTAATTCTAGGTTCCAAGATCTTGTATTAAAGTCCACACCTGTAAAGTAACGGTTAGCGCGTCTAGCCGCGAAGCGAAGTGGCCCGGGTTCGATTCCCGGTCGGGGCAAGTTACCTGATTGAGGTTTTTCCGGGGTTTTCCCTCAACTCAGTATGAGCAAACGCTGAGTAACTTTCGGTGTTGGACCCCGGACTTATTTCACCGGCATTATCACCTTCTTCTCATTCAGACGCTAAATAACATAAGCTGTTGATAAAGCGTCGTAAAATAACCTACTAAAAATCTTGTCTCAATTGGAAAGAAGTTTAAAGTTATCATAATAAATTCTTCAACACCAGTTGAAACAATGTCACATAAGTTACAGGTGGACCTGGATGACGCAGTTGATATAGCGCTGGCCTTCTATGCCCTAGGTTGCGGGTTCGATTCCGGGCCAGGTCGATTGCATTTAAGTGTGCTCATATAACCCCGGCAGTTGCGAGCGTCGTTAAATAAAACACAACATTTAACGATTTACAACTCGGATTTATTGATCTTCAAAGTGACCTAAGGGCCAAAGATCGTATTGAATAATACTACTAACCTGGTTGAGTTTTACAAGACTAAACATTAGCAATAATATCCACGACTACACAGGCTGGCTGTGAAAATGATTGCTATGTTTGGCTCAACATTTATATTTGTGAGGAACTGTTTTCTATAATCAACTTTAATAAAGGCAAGCGTCGAACATCTGTAACTGATGTTTCATTACGATCAGTAGGCTACTGCTCCTTTCAGCTGCCAACAGCATAAAACCTCATTTTGATGTACTGATAAATAAAAATATAACAAAATGATATTGTACATTTAAGTAGGTATAACATTTCTATTATTTCTGTAAAATAAATATTTCTGTATTAATTAATAAATCCAAGATAGTTTTGCAAACACTGAACGGGAATTCATTTCATAAACACTCGTAATAGTTCTTTCTTTTGTACATATTTTGTACGAGATTACCCCTTCTTCCAGTCCACCCTATACAGAGCGCAGCTAATATCTGATTCCGCTCATGAGCTGTGAGCCGGCTTGAAGAGCGCAAACCTTGTGCAGGCCTGGCCTAAACAATTCATCATTTGAGCTGTACAAAAATATACAATATATAGCAAGCAGATTAATTGAACTTAAGAGCCTAAACAATTCATCATTTAAGCTGTGCAAAAATATGCAATATTATAGCAAGCAGATTAATTCAATTTAAGAGCCTAAACAATGCATCATTTAAGCTGTACAAAAGTATAGAATACACTGCAAGCAGATTAATTCAATTTAAAAGCCTAAACAATTAATCATTTAAGCTGTACAAAAATATACGATACATAGCAAGCATACTAATTCAATTTAAGAGCCTCAACAATTCAGCATTTAAACTGTACAGAAATATACAATACATAGAAAGCAGCTTAATTCAATTTAAGAGCCTAAACAATTCATCATTTAAGCTGTACAAAAGTATACAATACACTCCAAGCAGATTAATTCAATTTAAAAGCCTAAACAATCATTTAACCTGTACAAAATATACAATACATAGCAAGCAAACTAATTCAATTTAAGAGCCTCAACAATTCAGCATATAAACTGTACAGAAATATACAATACATAACAAGCAGCTTAATTCAGTTTAAGAACCTAAACAATTATTCATCGTTTAAGCTGTACAAAAATATACAATACACACCGGTAGTAAGAAGATTAATTCAATTTACAAACTTAAACAATGCATCAGTTTAGTTATACAGAAACAGACAATACACATCATGCAGGTTAATTCAATGTACAATCATAAATAATAATACGTCAATTGAGTTCTAAAATAGTATGCAATAAATAGCAATGTGATTAATTCAGTTTACAAGCATAATATATCATTCATCAATTGAGGTACAGTGGAAGCTCTTAAGTTCGTCAGAAATCAAGTTCGACAACCTATAATTCAAGTGCTTACCTAGGAGAATTAGACACGTCCTATACGGGCACTAAGAAATGGCTTTGCCATTTGAATGGAAATTGGTCCTGTGTCTTGTAGTGATACTTTTGTTAAAGGAAAGAGAATATTTTATTTATTAGGACATCCATATTGATCACTGATTTTAAATTAATGAACTCTTCTTTTTCTATTTGAGAATTGTGCCGTTTATGAGACGGAACTGTCGAAACCCACTATGGTACTAGAAGCGCATACACAAGTCTTGGGGCGGGTAGGAAATGCAAGTACAGTACTGTATTCGTTGATGGATAACCAATAAGTATTTGTATTCTATTCACCCGCCACACCCACTACCCTTATTGGTCAGAACTTTCAATTCTTTTCTGTCGAACTTAGGAGAGTCCACTGTATATAAAAATATACACTACTTAGGAAGTTGTTTTCTTCCATTCCGTCCGTTGTTATGTAGCATTGCTTTAAAAACTATTGGCTTAAGTTTGGTCGTAATATGTATCCACGAAACTAACCAATCGAGAATCATTACCTTGAAATATAATCAACTTCAATTGAAAATGACAGTTAAACAGTCTGCTAATCCGGAAATGCACGTGGGCGAGGGTTAGATTTCGTCTTCTCCTGACTACATGAGGGTATTTTTTTAGGGTTTTTTCAGCCATAAGGCGAATGACAGGTAAACTGTAACGAAAACTTGGCCTCATCTCCCTAAATATGAACATATGGCTATTACCAATTCCATCGAAGCTAAGTAAATTAGTAATTTATAAGATGACGTTAAATAACAGAATAAAATATTGATAGTTCGCAGATAGTAGCTAGGTAGGTTGGTATCTAGGTAGGTAACTGGGTGGATAGGTAGGTATCTCGCTAGGTAGGTGGGTATCTCGCTAGATAGATGAGTATCTAAGTAGGTGGGTATCTCACTAGATATGTGGGTATCTACGTAGGTGGGTATCTCGCTAGATAGTTGGATATCTAGATAGGTAGGATCTCGCTAGATAGGTGGGTATCTATGTAGGTATGTATCTCGCTAGATAGGCTAGTATCTCGCTAGATAGGTGGGCATTTCGCTAGATAGGTGGATATCTAGCTAGATAGGTGGGTATGGAGGTAGGTATCTCGCTAGATATGTGGGTATGGAAGTAGGTATCTCGCTAGATATGAGGGTATCTAGGCAGATAGGTATCTCGCTAGATAGGTGGATATCTAAGTAGATGGGTATCTCGCTAGATATGTTGGTATCTAGACAGGTAGGTATCTCGCTAGATAGGTGGGTATCTTGCTAGATAGGTGGGTATCTCGCTAGATAGGTGGGTATCTCGCTAGATAGGTGGGTATCTCGCTAGATAGGTGGGTATCTCGCTAGATATGTGGGTATCTCGCTAGATAGGTGGATATCTAGGTAGATGGGTATCTTCACTAGATAGGTGGGTATCTAGGTAGTTGGGTATCTCGCTAGATATTTGGATATCTAGACAGGTATCTCGCTAGATAGGTGAGTATCTAGGTGGGTAGGTATCTCGCTAGATATGTGGATATCTAAGTAGGTGGGTATCTCGCTTGATATTTGGGTATCTAGATTGTAGGTATCTCGGTAGATAGGTGGGTATCTAGTAGTTGGGTGTCTCGCTAGATAGGTGGGTATCTATGTAGGTAGGTATCTCGGTAGATATGCTATTGTCTCGCTAGATAGGTGGGTATCTAGGTAGGTGGGTATCTCGCTAGATAGGTGGGTATGTAGGTAGGTATCTCGCTAGTTAGGTGGGTATCTCGCTAGATATGTGGATATCTAGGTAGGTGGGTAACAAGATAGTGGTATCTCGCTAGATAGGTGGGTATCTAGTAGGTAGGTATGTAGCTAAGTAGGTAGGTAGTATCTAGCTAGGTAGATAGGTAAATATGTAGCTAGGTAGGTGGATGGGTAGCTAGGTCGGCAGACAGGCAGATAGACAGATAGGTGGACGGACAGGAGGCGAAGTTTTGTTGGTGGGTGTATAGATTGACAGGTCGTTATATAGGTAAAATTTATGTTTAAACGAATAAAGACAAAGTTGCAAGCAATACCCTTCGGTCATATTCGACCTACTTCGGACAGCTCCAACTTGAATGTAGAGATCACTAATGAGCATAATCACAGACAGCGCTGCGCTCGAGCGAACACAGAGCTTCACACAGTCACTTCTGAAACGAATTCGTTTTCGTTTCCATAGCAGAAGTGCCGTTTCGTTGTGTTCTCCTGTTGCCTTGTGTCGTCTTCATTGTTGAGTCAACGAATTGTTTGCTCCTTATAAATTATGCAGCCGGTACGGTCACATAGGGGTGACAATTAATTTCCTATCCACATCAGCTTAATTAGTGAACGGGTCTGCTGTAGCAGGAGGATCTGACGGCGAACTACAGTAGTCTTGCATACCGAAACTTTCAGTTCATGTATAGGCTATAGTGTCTGGAAATCAAGTAATGATTGAATGAAAGATAAGGTTCATGTGCCGTATTAGGACACGAAAGAATAGGCCTAATTACTGGAAATGTAAAAATCATGTATATATCATCTAATCATAAAGCAATTATTGAAATGGTTTGTTACAAAACCTGCTATTTTACTTTGTTATTTATACAGGAAGGAGAAAATTGGATGGCTTTGAAATACACGAACTATTTTTTAAAATGCGTGTTTATTCTTATCTTGCAGATATCTTATTCTATGCTATATAGGCCTAGCTATTGTATTAACATTTAGTACTTCATAGTTTACCAACAGTTTCTAAGTTAAAATATAAAATAGTGGGATTTTTACCTGAAAAACCAAAAGAAAGAAGATTTTGGAAAAATAATCATAATTTAAATATCATTTTTCATTGACAAATAGCAGGAATTGGCAAAAAAATAACTTTAGTATTGGATTCAGAATGTAAGAAATATGTTTATTATGTTATTAGGTCAAAATCGGTTTTTGAGTAAAAGATCAGGCTTTGAAAACAAACCATGCATTATTAAGACAACAAAGATCTCATAAACGTAAATTATGTCTTGAAATCGAGCAAAACTATAGTCCCGTCGCTTTTATTTATTGCAGCCAATCATGTTGCAGGTCGGCTAAATTTAAACGTGTGCGTCTTGTCATTCGCTGCTGACGAAGTTATGCACTTCCTAAGGCTCACTAAATACTTAATATAACCGTACGCCCATCATTTTTCTTCTATCGTTGGCGTTCGCAGAAAGCACACGAGAACATTATTTGCCGCTCTATTATTTGCTCAATTACAGTGCGTTTGATTTATTATCATAGGAGCTACGACATGATAATGTTTAACGGTGCGGCAAATAGATTCCTCGTCTGGTAGCTCGGCAACGAAAGAACAAAAATGGCGAACGATACTACCTACCTAGACTTTATGGAGCCTTCACTACCTAAGGCTTAAGCCAAGAGGAGGAGGGCACGCCGGAAATAACAGCGACGCGATTATAACTTCAAATAGAAGTCCGTATAATAGTAACTTTAAAACCAAGTAATACAGGGCTTAAACGCTATAAACTGCCAAAAAATAACAAGTGGTAGAGCATAAGTAACCGAACAAAACTGTAAAATAAAGTTTTTCTGTACTGTAACTATCAAAGTTTTCCTAGGAAAAAAATCTATTTTGTGAGTCTAACGTTTTTTTTTTAATAAAAATAAACAGTCATTACTTACTTTGTCCGATACGTACACTGAAGCAGTTGTTCATTCATTCATTCATTCATTCATTCATTCATTCATTCATTTATTTATTTTATTCCATAGATCTTACATGAGCAATGAAGCTTTAAGATGTGGAACATGTCAACATTTTACAATATTACAATTACAATTTTTGCAAATTTAGTAATTTTCTACAATTTTTACAATTTTGTACAATTTTTTTACATTTTTTTTTACATTTTGGCGAGATGTAGTGAGTTGTATGCTACTTTGCTACGTCTCTGTTGGTATGTGTTAGGTTCAAGGTCATTGGCAATGGCATTTACGAGTACATGCAGTCGAAATTTAAAAAAATATTAGGCTACTACCAATCTTGAAAAAATGGTATTTTACGAAATAAAAATAAAATTAGTGAAATTTAATAATTTCTTATAGACATTATGTCCAGTAGACTGATATGTACTGTCTGTATAATTTTGACAATTCATATTGTTCACATTCTCTATACTGTAAACGTCAAGTCCATAGTCTGTCCAGGATCATTTATATGCGAGTAATATATAGGCCTATATGAGAAGCAATCTTTCAAACGTGACATATCCATTTTTAGAAGAGACACATGTCTGTAATGAAAAAATATTTTCTTTGGTAAAATATTAAAGATTATATATTCATATAAAATTTCACCACAGAAAAATATTCGTTTATTACAGAGACACAAATATTCGTAGCATGTTCTGAAAATGGACATGTCAGGTTTTGAAAACTTGCTCCTTAACCATAGCCTAAGCTGAGGCATTTTTTAATATACGACTCGCACAGTTACCGCGAAATCGGCTGTCATTCCTATGGTAATAACTTTAAGTTTGCAATTCATTTTGAAGTATCAGTTAAGCCAATTAAAGTTATTCCTAAAATAATCAATTATAAATCAGTTTATGACTTGTCACAATTAATGTAATCTTACAAACAGTTAACATTAAATACATTTATTGTATACATTTCCGCATAAAACGGCATCTTAAGAGAAGGAATATTTTTATATCTGAAAATTTAAAAATTGCATAAATGTGCTTTGTGGCATATAATATATAACGTATATGATGGAGTTACATAAGCTAATACACATTGTATTATACACAAATTATATGGTGTCAATGTCAAAATATATAAAATACATATAAAATATATTTAAAAAATATAGAATACGCCCAAGTTTGGACACAGATTTTGTTCAAATTATGATAATAAAGCATACAGCTTGGTTATTAAAATTGTTATGAATGTAAAATGACGTCAGTTGAGTCTATTGTATAACATAGGTAATAACTATAGTTTCTAAACCTCGTTTAGGTGAAAAATGTTTATAACTAACTTAAATATAAATACAAGTACATCTTAACTTCATCAGAAGAGATTTTCGAAAAGTTCTTCTCATACTTTTCTGAAATACTCGACTGATTCTTTTTGGAAACGACTTTTCGGATATTTTGTTACACATTTTACTTAAGTTAAGATCACATAAGCCCTCTAAATTATGCCATACATCAATATAGGTAATTAGAAAAAAAACATAATAGCTTGCACTACAAAGCGTAGGAATAAGTAATCCTTTTAGTGTTATCGAACACTTACAATACACTATGCACGAACGGGTGAGATCCTTTCAATGTTTTCAAACAATTAAGAAACACAATAACTTCCTATATTACATTAGGCATTAATGAGTAATTCCCTGAGTTGCTCACAAAAGACTAAGGTGAACTGCACGCATATAACGTCCGACAAACTGCCTTGAGCTTCGGCGCTTATGACAGATGCACTGTGAGAGGCAACTTTTCTGTACGTTCATTGGCACCATAAGATAGTGGTGAGGATGAGATAGTCCAAAGTCACACTTTAGTTTTTTTTTTTTTTTTTTTTTTTTTTGCTAGTTCATTTCTTACACATATGGGGGAAATTATTAGCAAAATATTTTAAAATGTACTTGACAAACACCAGGAATATACGCCGAAGAAATTATGATACCCCAACTAATAGCATTGGACACCAAACTTTAAATACGCTCTCCTATAAAATCTTCTTCATGTGGCTTTGGATTAAATTATTCTCAGCCCTTCATTGATATGGCTCTGTGTATTTGTGTATTATCTGTAAATCAAGCATTAATTTCTTAATATTATACGAAGTTCATGTTAGAAGTGTCCACTCGTTTAGGGATGTCGCAGTAATCCTTTCCTAAGACTATCACAGTGTGAACAACTTGTGACCTCATTAGACTCTCCCATTTCATAACCATATATAATTGCTTAATTAAAGGATATACAGAGTGTTAAAAAAGTATCCAATATTTTAGGAGGTGGTAGTATGCATGAAGACAAGAAAATTATGTCTAATAAACATGGGTCCTACAACACATACTTTCTGAGATATGAACACTTGTTCGCAGGAGGTGCTCAATGTGACGTCCATGGCAATACACTCCTCTGCCCTTCGGCATAAGGAATCACGCACTCTTTGAAATTGATCTGGTTGTTCTTGATAACCAAATGACTAGCGGATTTAGGTTTGGGGAACGAATAGGCCAAGGTGTGGGACCTCCCCGATCAATCCAGCGGTCCTCAAATGTCAGCGTCAGGTGTTCACGCTCATTGCAGAGGAAATGTGCCGGTGTGCCATCATGCATGAACCAAATCTGTAGTCTTTGCTGACGTGGCATATACTCCAGCAAGGTAATAAGAAAGTCCTGATAACGGGCCCCAATTAGTCTCTGTGGTAGCACGTATGGCCAAGAACGCCTGCCCATACGTTGATTGAGAATCGGTGCTGATGCCTTATTTCTTCGACTCCGTGGAGATTTTCATCATCCCACACATGCTGATTACGAACATTCACAACATCATCTCTGCTGAACCCCGCTCATATTTGCAACCAGACTTTTGTTTTCAGAATTCCTTGCGAAGTATAATTATTCCATCAACTACGGTATGATTATCTGGTAGTCTGCTGTAATTGTAGGATAGAAAAATGCATTGCTATAAATGGACGTCACATTGAGCACCTCCTATGAACCAGTGTTCAGATCTCAGAAAGTATTTGTAGGACCCATGTTTATTAGATATTTTTTTTTGTTTTGATGCATACTATCACCTTCTAAAATATTGGATACTTTTTAAACACCCTGTATAGTCCAATTACAGTCCTGATTTTCTCTTTTATAAATAATGGTTTCCTGTGAGAAATTTGAAGACGAATCAGTAATAGCTTTTATTGTCCATCTCTGAACTAAAATACAGCATGTTCTGGATGTATTAACTATTACTTCAAATTAGTAAACTATATTTAATAATACTTTATAAATAAGGAAAGTAAAATGTTCTAACACATTGATGAGATGCAAAATCACTTTAAATTTTTCAACAAATAAACCTTGGACAGCAATATGGTTAAATGTTTTATTCCAATGTTAATGGTGGATGTTGCAGTGGTTTTGGATATCGTGAGATATTTTTAAAAGTCACAAAGATATACCGAAAAATCCACTTAGTTCGACTGAGGCTTGAATCTGCATTCTTACGTCCAGAAGCGTGCACAGTAACAATTATTGGACCACAGAAATGGACATGTAAGATATCCTGAACCATGGACGCTACGCGTGGCGCTCGTGCAAGGTATTTTAAGAAACAAACTTTAGCTGACGGAGAACTAATTGGCTTCCAGTACATAAGACTTTCAGACAGAAACAAAATTACAGAAAGATGAAAAAAGCTGAAAACAATAGCAGATGACAGAAGACAAACGGAAAAGCAAGGAGGGTTGCCTGGCAACAGCTTGTCTGTGAGCCTATGTTCGATTAGCACCGAACAATGCCTCGCAAGCGGACAGATGCGGACTTCATCCCAGGCTCACAAAAGTTTCTTCAAATAATTTCCTCCTATGAAAAAAGCAGTATTACGTTCTGCTGAGACAAATGATTTCGAATACAAAAAATTGAATAGGAATTACTGAACTTGAAAACGTGAGAGAAATTAGAATAGATGATGCGTTCGGATATTAGTGATACATTTCATTAAAGTGTGTTATTGCATCGCAATGATATTATGAGTTTTTAATTACAAGTTTCGTTACGAGTTTCTCTTTCAAGCTACATTTCCCAATGTTATGAATTTTTTTTTACCTGCAGCGACTAATTTATTAATGTAAGCATATTTTTCTTGTACTAATTTGACAAGAACTTAATCTTTGTTAACTGCTACAAACGAAACTTTAAGAAACAAAGATTTGCTTATATTACAGCAGCACTAATGTAACTTTCTATTTCAGATGCTGTTAAAAATTACACACACACAAGAAAATTTAGTAATTGTGATAAAATACTTCTCTTCCTACCTTATAATTATACATGTATTACATTGATATTACTCTCATATTTATTGTTTTTGTAATTACGTTTTCGTCAGTTAAGATTTAATTTAAGAATTTCACGTACTTAGCGAGGTGAAAAATGTATTCTTCCGTATAAAATATTTAATAAGATATTTTTGTCAGCCATCAAATTTGTCAAGTAAAAAGTTAAGAAACCATTACAATGTTATTTTGTTAATGTGGATGGTACTAACTAACGTTTTCGACAGATCATTAGTCATCTTCAGGTCAATATTCGGTACATAAATATGTTTACACACGAAAGTCATTTGAATAGGATTGTAAAATGTTATAATAAGACCTTATGTTTATATTAAAGTTAAAAGTATTGGTTGATAAAATGTATAGACACTAAAATAAAATAAGACGTAACTAAAATATCAACTTGTAACATTAGTTGATTTAACATGAGGTTTTGTACAGCTCATGCATTTTTGTCAAGACACTCGCGATGTGCAGTACGGGACCAGTCATCAGTTATCTTCAGGTCAATATTCGGTACATAAATATGTTTACACACGAAAGTCATTTGAATAGAGTTGTACAATGTTATAATACGACCTTATATCTGTATTAAAGTTAAAAATATTGGTTGATAAAATGTATAGATACTAAAATAAAATAACAGGTAACAAAAAAATCAACTTGGAACATTGTTTGATTTAACATGAGGTTTTGTACAGCTCATGCATTTTGTCAAGACATCGTCATTGGTCATCTTCAGGTCAATATTCGGTACATAAATATGTTTACACACGATAGTCATTTGAAGAGAGATGTAAAATGTTATAATAAGATCTTATGTATGTATTAAAGTTAAAAGTATTGGTTGTTAAAATGTATAGAGACTAAGATAAAATAACAGGTAGGCCTAACTAAAAATCATCTTGTAACATTTGGTTGATTTAACATGAGGTTTGTACAGCTCATGCATTCTGTCAAGACACTCGCGATGTGCAGTACGGGAACAACGTTTCTGTTGAGGGGGTAGGAGTAGAAGGGAAGGTCGGGCGTGTGTCTACCGATTTCAAGGAAAAGACTAACCCATTCCCCTATAATTCGTAAATAGACTCATCCGATCTGGTGTGCAGCTCTGTAGGAAGAGTGGGTGACTGTCTGGACATAATGCATGCGCTGTTTTGTGGTTATATTTGAATATCGCCTTGTGGTATTGTGATGTTGAAGTTAGAAGTATTGTTTTTATTGTGCACTAACTCCGAGGAATTTAGTGAATAGGCATCTGAAATAATGACAAAAGAATATGTAGTTTGGAAAATTTTGAAATTTATTTTACATGTTATGTTTGGGGTATTTCATTTTCTTACTGTGCCGAGATGTGCTATTGATCGTAGTGTAACAATCTGTTGACGGGTGTATATCAGTTGCGGGCAAAAGGATTAAAAATTAATCAGTTGCGCGCGAACTGCTTCGACGTAAACAAATTAGTTGCGCGCGCGCGTTCTCCATGTAGGCACATCAGTTGCACGTGGAGATTTTCGTATTAATGAATCGGTTATAGTTTGGTGGTAACGTCGAACAGTTTGAAAGTTTTCATTTAATATATTGGAAATACTAATCACATGGATACTGGAGGTGTAATATCGACTAGTTTGAGAAGTTTTTGTTGAATATGTTGGTGAGACCAATCTTATTGGAGCTTTTATATGCAATGTGTGGCAGTACTTTAAACGTTTCGGCGTTTGTCCTGGAAAATAAAACTAGGAAATTGTTTTAACGATTAACCATTCTTCGCGGAGAATCTACTTAAAGATTAATATGCCAAAACTTGGAGTTAGGCCACAAAGGGAAAAACACTAGAGGAGAGGGATTCGATCCGGTGCTGTGGATTGAACTTCGGCGTAGCTCAGTGGTTAGTGCATTTGGTAGGTAGAACCAAGGACCCGGGTTCGATCCCCGGCGCCGGAGCGAATTTTTCTCATCTAGTAATCATTAATAATCACTCTTCGTGGGTTACTTATTCACGATGCATCATTACAGAATATAGTAAACATATAGTAAGGGACATAATTTGGTAGTACTAAAATAAGTTTAGGAAAGATCGTGAAACACAAAGAGAAGTGGTCTATCGAGGGCGCATTTTATGCTGTTAAAAACTCGATACAGTACGCTGCTTCAGACGCACCGACATAGTGCTGGTACACGCCGCCATGATTCAGGCTATGACTCAGAGCTCTCAACTGATAAAGATACGAAACTTGCGTCACTAAAAGCAGAACGTTCACTGAATACAATGTACTAATATTTTAATAGTAATAATAATAATATCATTATTATTATTATTACTATTATTATTATTATTATTATTATTATTATTATTATTATTATAGTAATAATTTTTATTGCTAGAAAAATGTTACATATATTATTATATATATTGTAAATTTTTATACTGAACAACAATGAAATTTTATTATCTCAACAATAACTCTTCGCTCTCTACAATTTAATTTCACTCCCGTCAACAATGGGATTTGCTCTCCGCACAGCAACACAGCGTTCGTTATTGCACTCCACAAACGACAATGACAATTTACTTGCACTATTACGAACAACAACGAACTGTTAATCTTAACTAATATTCACAAAGCACTATTTACAACACAGAACTGTCAGTTCTCAGTTCACAGCTCGTTTGTCTTGGCTAGTTCTTCTAGCTCAGTCACTCGCGTTCACAGAATCTCGAACTCCAGACCTTCAGAGACGATCCGCTGAACTTCGAACTCAGGTCCCTCAACTGCGGTCCACTGCACTCGAACTCCGGGCTTCAGGCTCCACAGTTACGGACACAACTCAAGTCGCGCTCTAGTCTCGAAGCTGGCTTCACTGCTACACAAGACTAACTCGCTTACTGTCCAAATCTGCCTGTAACAACACTGGCTTACTGACGGGCTGACTCTTGCGTCTTCTCTTTTATTTAACCAAACCACAGTTACGAGAAAGTTCGCGGTCAGACTGGCATTCTCGAATAATCTGGATATTTCCACTTCTCTGCCGCGGTATCTCTTTCCCCTTTCTCCCCACAGCACATGCCCCAGGAAGCAGATGCGCGCGCAACCTGCCCGTCACGGCCGACTTAGCCCTTCCTCCGTCGGTCGTGAGATCGAACCTCACGTGGCCGTCATATTATATATTAATATATTACTATATTATAGTTTTTTATAAGCTTATATAAAAATCACTCCAACACTCCCGAAAAGGGTACATACTCGTGCTCAGTAGGCATTCCGAAAAATTTTAGAACAAATATTTAATTCATTAACAAAAATTATAAAATAAAAAGAGAATAAAAATACAGATATTACAGTAATTAAAACTATTTATTGCTTTTCTAAAATAAATTAATTTTTTGAAATAAAGAGCATTAGCAAATTGAATGTTTGATAATTTAGCTGTTATTTTGTTATAAAGCCTTGGACCGAAGTTGCTACTGTGATTGTAAGCTACAGTTGTAGTACATTTAGGTTCTGTCAAGCATATGTTCTCTGATATGTTAGTTTTATATTTATGTGAATACAAATTAAATATATTACTGTTTTTATGTACGAAATTCAATAAGGCATTGTTATAAATCTGATGAATATTAAATACTTTAAATTCAGAATACAACAGTTATGAGGGATAATCGGAAGGCTTATTGATATATTTTTATTATTCTTTTCTATAACAGTGTTATATGCATTAGGAGGTACAATAAGCACAACCCCAACCTACAATACCATATTATAATATAGCTTGTACTAATGCGAGGTAAATCATTCGTAAAGTATGGATAGTCAAGTAATGTCGGAGGATAACAAAATAGTGAATATTTTTTCTTAATCTATTGGAAAGAAAAAGAACATGTATATTTCAACGAAAGTGTTGGTCGATTATTATTCCGAGATACTTAACTCGAGGAGATTCATTTAAAATAGGACAGTTAGAATTATTACAAGAACAATTGGGTGTATGAATTGTTAAATACAAGAGCGAATGAGGAGATTTCATACTAACAGATTCTACTGTTTAGTTGTCCCTATATCTGTTTGTGTAAAATAGTCCTATCATACATTTGTAAAGTAAGGCTAGCTCCCTTGGACATTTTATAATAATAATAATAATAATAATAATAATAATAATAATAATAATAATAATAAAATGTGACTTGCCTGTCCAGAAATAAATTTTCAAAACTCATCTGTATACTATCTATGCCGCTATGAATTAAATCATGACAATGATGACTTTTGCAATTTCTCATTTGTGGTCCACAAAAGTTTTCTTTTTTGCCTCGCTGAACGGGAAATAACACCAGAGCCACCCCTTCATAGCCTCTGCAATATGTTTGACTAAATTAAGCCCCATTTGAGTAAAGAATGTTTCGTAATTTGGCAACATAAAAAATAATGATTTGAACACCATTATTTTCTTTTCCAAGAGATCAGTTCTTGTTTTTGTTTTTAATTTTTAATCTAAAACTGCCTGTCCTTTTCTAGACTGACATAGAGGGAATTGAACAAGTATTCCACTACTCTGTCCTGCTCAAGTAACTTTGTTGAATGAATGAGGGATTACGTGTTTAAAACTACTGGAATTTACTGAAATTGAGACTATCATTTTTACAATAAACACTTGTTTATTTCTAGTTTCATAATTTGACGCTGATAGAAAAATTGTATTTTGAGGAGAACTGTTCACAATATTGACTGAAATTACTGAGGAACAATCGCCACCTTGAAATGAGAAGCTCCATCGCAACCACTCGTCGAAAGGCAAAGTGGGAGGTTTACGAAGAAGTGCACTGCTTGGCTGAGAATGTGTCAACGAGAAGAGCAGACATTGTAGCCATCGATCGCCGGAATCAAAGAAGCCTCATTCTTGACCCCACTGTCCGTTTTGAGAAGGATGATCAACAAGCCAATAACGTTAACGATGAAAAGAAGTCTATTTACAATCCATATATACCTCACTTCAGTGAGAGATACAAAATGAATACCGTATTAATACATGTGAAGTGAAAGGACTTCTTTTTTGGCGCTAGGGGAACTTCATTTAAGTTAACCAAAACCATTCTCCTTTCTTTTAAATGTTCTAATGAGGACATTAACAAAATTTGTCTAATGGTATTGAGATATTCATTATCCATTTTACACAATCACTTGTATAATAATATGTAATTTTTTTTACTTCATTTCATTACTCTTCAATGTATTTTCATCTCATGTTTCTCCGAAATCAAATTGTACTTTATTTTTAAATTTATCATTGTTCCGTATTCTCTCCGCAATCATATTGTATTTTTAATTTAACCTCTGCTTTGTATTCTGGATCCTAGTGGTCAGCCGTAGATTTCGGCCAGATGTCCCAAATTGTGGAATTTGTGTGCACGCATGTGTGTCTACCAGTGACAATTTTGCAACGTCTGTTTTTGTCAGGAATTCTCAATCCTCAAACAGATTTTTTTTTATCTAACCGCATATGTAGATCTATAATAAATTTTATAGTATTAGTCCTGTGAAAACGCGAAGATGGATTGAAGTTCAAGATAGTTGCTCCCATACAGCTGCGCGCCTCCGTTGTGACAAAATTGCGGTCGACGAAACTCTAGGCAGTGTTCATGTATCTTATAAACTTCTTGTATAATCTGAATTTTACATACTACTACCCATAACCATATTTTTTGTCCGATAAGAGGTTAGAATGTACTTAAAATTAATGGAAATATTCTCTAAAAAGAAGGTGGGCGTATGAATAATGGCAGCGGTGTTAACATGAAGTTACTGTGACCACGACCCCGGTTATAGTAACAAAAAACCGCTGCCAACACTATAGAGCGATTGTTTTGTATTGCCGCAACCCGCAACACACAGCTGCAGGATGGGATGCCGCGTTGTGGTAAAGGCGCAGCACCTCGGCGTCAACATAGTGGGATCACGTACTGCTACAGTGGCATATCTCTAGGAGAGATGTAGTCTTGGTAACGAGTTTATAATCGACCGTCAAAGCACGGAAGAAGCTGTAGTATTAGAGTTGCCATATAATGTACCAACCATTAATACTCGTTAGGACGCAAAGTTGATATTCAGCGCGCTGCATGTACAACAGAACTGTACTGGATTTGAATACATTTGAATACTAACAGAGCTTCAGTTACTCACTTGTTTGTTAATGCAATGTCAACTTGTAATATGCAGCATTATTGGAACTGATGTATAAATATTTATTAACATTTACATCAGTGTCATTGAATAGTTGTACTGATTTATTTTCGCTTGATTTAGTTCAGTCATTTATATCTACAAATTATGAAAAATAATTAATGATTGTTTTACTCATAAAATTTTTATTTCCCACATTTATTCTGCGTTTAATTAACTCCTGAATGTCATTTATATTTGTTACGGACTATCACTACATAAAGAAAGTTAACTTAATTTTAAGAGTAAGTTAAGTTTCGGATATTATTTTATAACGAGCAAGAGATCCGAAGTTTCGGAATGTATGCTTTCATGAACAAAGAATATAATAAAATGGGAATCAATTGATTGCGCTTGTTACCAAATGCCATTCTTCAATAAATATGTATTCCTTTCCTTGTGTTCCCTAACGATGGAGACGATACGAAGTTCCGAATTGTGAATGTTTTTGCAAGCATGATACATTGTAAAAATGAACAAATTCGCAATAAACTTATGTTGAATTCATTTAGTCTAGGCTATATGAAGATATCTTAAAATTAGTCACTTCTTTTGGGTTTCTGGCGTCATTGAATGAAAATTTCGACATTTAAATGTAATTTGAAATGTATTGGATTCGTGGCCTATTGTAAGATTATTATTATTATTATTATTATTATTATTATTATTATTATTATTATTATTATTATTCAAGGACAGCTGTAATATTATCTTAATTTATGTAGAGACAAAGTATGTTCAGAGGACATCACTTAAGATTAATTTGGAAAATTTGCCACCAAATCGGCTTTTTGCGTGTTCAACATTGGTTGCTGTAGCTCAGAGTTATGATTAGATGAGGTCGTATGAGTAAATACTAGCCATTTTACCAATTATTGAACAAATTGTTAGCATAAAATTAAGGTACGAAATAGACCTTTTTATTAATTTGCTCATATCAATAGCATAAATTATTCAACACCATTTTTCTTACCAATTTTATTTAATTCTTTAATTTCAGATGAAAATGATTAATGTCTAAATTATTTTCTCTCAGAAGGACCAAGTTATCTTTTATAACAACTAAATTAAATGCTTGCATCTAGTATTGCACAAAGTTTCTTTCTTAGATATTAATGATTTGTCTGAAAAGCATGATATTTATTTGTTATTTACTATTTATAAATTTGGATAATGAATGTGTCACCTATTTCGAGTTGTAATGGACAAAATATACGGGCACTCCTCGCAAATGGGTAATTGTTCTTCTGCTGTCATTGATCAGATCTATGGAAATTTCACAGAAATAATAGGCCTACGTCTTTGCCCAGTGATTTCAGTTTGTGGATAATAAGTGGAGAAATTATAAATAAAGAATGGAAAATCGGATCATGGAAGTAACCTACCCAAACACTAACTCTGCTCGCCACAATCGCTATAATATGCAATAAGCATAATTTCAACTCGAATCCTCAGGCTTCAAAAGATGACCTCTTTCGTTGGACTATTATACATTCGTATTTAATATGCTTGGTCTTGTAGTGATTATCGTGTTTTGCATTGTATCTGATGTTCAAGTTCAAATCCTGCCGCGGGTATAGAAGTTTTTTACCATTCCTTCCTCCTGAATGAAAGTGGATTTCAGCTGTTCGTGACGTATTCAAAGTATTGTGTCCCTGAATGATACGGGACAAGGAAAAACATTTTCGTTTTCATTTCATGTTTCCTGCTGTACTCAGCTGTATCTGAAGGTCTGTGGTGCCTGATCACAGGAATATTAAATAACTTCTTGAACTATTGAGAATGTTCTGAAAAATATGAAGGGAAGGCATAATTATCACTGTTGATAGTGATTCGTCCGTCGCACGGGGACGTTAAGCCTGGTGATCCACTTGATGCTATACGACAGAAGTAGGCTACGTGCCGGCATCGAGTTTCCCCTTCTCCCTTCCTCATCTTCATCATCGTCACTCATTCCGTACACTACACTTACACGAACACGTACAGATACACATGACATAACTCTTCACATATGCACATCATGCACAGCGTGGCCCGCCGAAGTGGTGTGCATCTTGAGAAATGGATCAGAGTCTTGCCACCTATCCGCAGTATGCGGAACCCGAATCGCGAAAGTGAAGTGAGTGGGAATTGCATACACACACGTCTTCAAGTTCGTTGAGAGAAGCGAAAGGCGTGGACTTAAACTAACAGGGCCGTATTCATAGACATTTTTAGCGCGGGCTTTCGGTGGATTATCAGCGTTTTTCTTATTCATAAACCAGTGTTAGCGATAGGATATGATTTGAATTCTGTACTAGTAACCAGTGGATAGCCGGGGCTAGCTTAGTACGCTCGTAGCGCGTGCTGCGAAATGTCTATGAATACGGCCCACAATGTTTAGTAGTCGAGGGCGTACAAACAGCAGACTGACGTACGAAGAGTCTTGGCCCTTATTGGAAAGGTAAAATAATCTATTCCGTTTTATCAGTTAACTTCTTTACCCAGGAGTTCTCAGTATATGATCACAGGAAACAAACATTGTTATTACTTCAACCTGAGTTATCTCAAATATCTGAGTCCGTATTGAATATCTGCATCATATCTGCAATTATGAGAAGTACATAAAATAGAAGCCGCGTATCTTATCTGTGTATTATTTCCCTCTCTCTTTCCCTGAATACAAATTACAGGCTAGTGGTCGTAAATTACAAGGGAAGCGCAAATCATTCTTCAAAATTTATAATAATCGTCGAAAGATTTTCTGCATAAAATATATGCACACGAAGACTTCGCATCGTATCGTGGGGGGTAAATGAAGTACTAGAGTCAGCATACTTCCGTGTTTGATTCATGGGCTCCCCAATTAAGATGCCAGCGTGTTACCTACAGCCTTGAACCGGCTTATTTGTTCATTAGCCCGCTCTTACATTGAGCTGCTTGTGAAATATTAATTGCCAGCCTATAATTACGATCATTTATTACAAGGTCGGAAGAGGGTGAGTGGGACCTGAATTAAAATGAAGTGCAGGTGTAGACGAATTGCTCTCTGCGCTGTAAATGAAAATAGAAAAGGCTTCTTGGATCGTTCTTTTAAATTTATATCCAGCATTTCTTACTGCTTTACTGCGCTATTATTTTTCAATTGTGCATTCTAAGTATCAGTGAAGGTATCAGAATTTAAATTAGCTTTAATCTTCTCTTTCTAAAAGGCTTTTACATTCCTTAATTTTTCTCCATTACACAATTAAAGTTAAGAACTCAAAATTAAGATGTTTGGTATTCAGAGTGCTTAGTGATCGATTCTCTTACGCCGTCGAATGCTTGCATACTTTGGACGGCGGTGTAATGGTTACTGTACAGTAAAAGGGGGTTCGATCCCAGCCGAGGACGAAAGAATTTGAAGTGTGACTTCGTTCAATGATGAAGAAAAGACTTCTGCTTTTGTGTAGTAGATTCACACATTACTCAAACAAATTAATGCATTCTTCTTCTCCAAGAGAGAACGATTAGGTTTCTGCGGTGTGTTCTGAGTTTCAATACCCACCCCATATCTTTCTGGTATTCCAAAGTTTCTTGTATCTTCGGTCTCGCATTGAAGTAACACTATTTTCAGTAGTCTATCGGCATACATTCTCTCAATCCTGTCAATTTTAATTTGTAATTTTTATTTAATAACACCATAGAGTAAATTACACTCGGATTTTTCTGAAAACTGTTCTTACGGTTTTTATCTCTTATTTTGTATCCCGAAAATGGTTTGAGGTTTCTCATTTCTAAAAAGTATTATTTAAGGATGTTAAGCTTGGCGGCCCCCTTGGTGCTATTCGACAGGAGTAGGCTACGTGCCGGCACCGGGTTTTCTCTTCTCCCTTCCTCACCTTCACCATCCTCACCCATTCTCTACACTACACTTACAGGAACAATTACACGAACACTCACCCCAGTACAAGATATAACTTTATAACTCTTCACAGATACACTTCGTGTATCACGTGGCCCATCGAAATGGTGTGCAACTTGAAAATGGGTCACAGTCCTGTCATCTATCCGCAGTATGCGGAACCCGAATGACGCAAAGTGAAGTGGGTAGGCATTAGACACACACATTATTCGTTTGTCGGATATAACCGAATTTTTTCTGACTACAGCTAGGTTTTCTTCACTATTTATATAAAGATGAATGTCATAACCAGTTTTATTTTTGTGATGAAACCATTTCAGATTTTCTTGGTGTTGAAACAATCCGTGATGATTGAGTGGCTGAATGTTCCACTGTCATGAGCAAAACGTGGAGGTAAAAAGAAAGTTAAGATAGCGTCACTGATAGTAGGTCACCCCAAGTAGGAAAAGATGGCCAGGTAGCTCAGTTCACGAAACGTTTCGCCTACAGCTACGGCAGATATCTTCAGTATCCTGAGAATTCGCTGCACTGAAACTGGAGTGTTTGTTTCTGTTGGCCACAGAACACATTGGGATTTTTCCTTCACTGAAGCCATTTTTTAAGAAAATCTGCAGCAGCTCTTCTGGTTGCAAAGTCAGTAATACTGAAGATATCAGGTTTATTTCAGCACTGTTCAGAATCGATTCTGATTCCGAACCAATACTACATTCCTAGTTCCCTGTTCCAACGTGCTTTAGATCTCGTTCGGAAGGAGTGAAATTGGTTCTCGATTAAGAGCAGGAAGGATGGTTTAATCTAAAGTTATGGTTAGAATGCTTCGAGACTAGACAATTTAAAATAAAAAAAACTAGTCCTTCATGAATGATTTGGAAGGTGATAGCGATATATTTTAGGAAGAATTAAGTTCGGAAAATGAATATAATTTTAATACGAAAAGAAACTCCGGAAGCTGCGAAAGAAGAGTTCAAAAAACGGTCCGGCAACGTAACATCCCGAACTAGTTCTGACACTGTAAACAATTGGCGAATGCGTCGAAAGAAGTTCAGTATTAAGCCTTGGTTTTTCTGAACCGACGCATGCGACACACAAATCCGGACTACACGAGAGATAGTGAGTGGTTTCACTGTGAGGTACGTAAATCTCGCATCTCACAGCTATAGAAACCACTCACTATCTCTCGTATAGTCCGGATTTGAACGAGGGGGACTCACACGTCGCATGCGTCGGTTCTGAAAAATCAAGGCTTTAGTTCGGAACGCGTTCTGAATTGCTGGCTGGAATAAGCCTACCAGTATGAAAACTTTATGAGTGTCCATGTTTACCTGTAAAAAATGTATGTAGTTAGCTTGATTGTTAAATTATTATAGCCAGATGAAATCAGAGTAAACATTTCTTAACACCCAGTACCAAATGATAATATGTCTGCGCTCTGTAATAGGGATAAAACAAAAAGTAATGAAGCAGAAGAAATCGCTGTCAACTGAGAACAAATTTAGCTGCGGTCTGATATCCCAAACTGTTCAGAATCTTCATGCTGTAGTGATTCCAGGTTCATTAATAATGAAAGTGAGTAACGTGAAATATGATTAGTGTTGAGTGTTACTTGTAGTATGCGGGTACTTCATTCTTTGACAGTGATATGTTATATGGCCCCGTTGATCCTTCTGTACACAGCCGACGTAATCCAGACTAATTATTGACTCCATTATCACTAACAAGCAACGCTAACCCGCTTACTCCCCAAAAGCAACATATTTTCAATTCCTCATACTCCTGGACAATGTACAGGCGTAAAGACTAAGCACACATGGTAAATTGTAATTATTTAATTCTCTAAAAGTTGTCTTTGCAGTTTTGTCGCATTTAAAACAAATAGTATATTAATTGTTTGATAAGGTGTGGTACTTATTTCAGGAACGGAATCTGGTAATAAAAATATTGAAAATATTTATATTAACTTTTGACCTAAATTAGCGGTTATCAGAACACTGCACTCTGGGGCTAGCTTCTCTTACCCGCAGATCTCTTATCGCATCAGTGTGCATTCGTGGCTGGTGGCGGGTATACTTCCTCCTGCACGAGGATGCATATCGCCAAGCACGGCTTGCCCCTAACCGATGTCAGTGAGTGTTGACGACCTCTGACTAATTGTTTCGATTTCAAAATACAGAACTTTGCTAGAAAACAGGTACTGCTCGAGTCAATGTTATAGATCTAATCCGAATGCCGGGCGTAGGAAATATTTTGAAAGTATGCCAAGGTTACAGCATTAGTATACAGCTGATATCCATTCATTGAATTTCAGTGTAGTTCGTGACAATACTGCACGCACTGGATCAGCGAATTCATTTATGATACGTATGTACAGGGTTCTTAATATTATTGTGGCTGCCGAAACACAGGATCTGGCTCCCGGGCGACAGAAACAGCATCAGCCGGTAAAATGCTTCTTACAACGGCGGAAGTTGACGTAAATTATGATACGCATAGTCCGGATCAGCTTACTTAACACCGTAATGGTGAAACCTAACCATTTTCCTCCCATAACTACATAAGCTAGTGAATTATGGTGATTTTCTAGTTTGCAGCTTGAATTTTCTTTTGCCAACTTCGTTTCGAATCTGAGAAATACTACAACTGATAGTGATTTTATAACTGTTATGTTGGCAGCAATGATACAAGTTGTTAGTAGTTTAAAGTCTGAAAATTTAAATTGTTCTAGATTTCTGATCCGATTATTAGAAGCTAGTGAAATTTGAACCTACCAATAATTAATTAATGTCACTAATATTAATACATAATAGTTATTGTATGTGTTTCTTTGTGTTGTGGTTACAATTTCAAGATTAGAGTCAGGTAGGCTAAGTGTAAATAAATATAACATACTTTGTGTGATACATTCCCTTGGGTAATCGATAGAAATACCATTTCACATTTTAGTCAATTTCTTTCGTGTTTAGACTTTTATTACAATAATGGAGTTAGTATTCTTAAGCATACACTTCAAAGTGGCATTCGTTTTCGGAATTCATACTAATCACGTGGTCAAACAAAATACATTTTTAGGTTAGATGTCGTGAATCGTAAACTGTTTAGTCAAAGCAATGAATTTCATGTTGTCAGATAAAATATATTTTGATATTAGATCATACACTAATCTACTAACTACTAACATAATGTGTAAGAAGTCCAGAAGAAAAATATACTCTTTCACAAATTATTGAACCTTTTAGAAAACACCTCCGCAACAAAAAGGTGATATTGTGGTAAATAAGCAAGACATCGTTATTGTTATTAATATTATTATTATTATTATTATTATTATTATTATTATTATTATTATTATTGTTGTTATAGTACATGGCATTGTGTGACTTTACCCTCTTTTGGTGTAGCTAGTATTAGTTGGCAGCACTGAAGAAAGGCCTAATTAGCCTATTAGGAACTACTCTTACGAGATCCTCACTATAGATGTTATTGAGTGAGCCCGCAAGGCACGGCTAATGTTATACGAAATTTCGGCGCCCTCATGCCCATAGCAAGGGGAGCTGGTGTCATTGAGAGTGGTCACACATGTTACATTGGTTCATGGCCTAACTACTAATAACACTAACGTTCGGTGTGGCTCATAGTGTTCTTACCAGTAAGAATTAGAAATTCTACTATTTGTTGTTTCACTAGGGATACCGGATCGGGTGCCCATACTGGATGAGGAAAAAGACGTAATTTACGTAAATATAGGTTTCTCACGCGTAACTCAATTTTTCTTCTGCTTTCCTTCTAAAGGGAATCATGCTAATGGATTTTAGTGGGAACATCAAAGTTTTTGTTACATATATAAATATATTAATGCCATGTTGCTGACCATAGTGGAACATTCTTGACTCAACATTTGGTGATACTTCTGCGTCGTATACACAAAACATTATATAACAAGCTATCATTATTTTGCAACTTACGTTTTAGTACATAAAAAAATAGAAAGTTTATGAAAGTTTGAAAATTGAATATTGACAACCTACGTCATTCTATTGTTTTCATCATATAGGTTACCCATTAAATGGGACATTTGATTAATCTTCTATGACTGTTATTTACATCAAATATTAATAAATAAGCAACAATTAAGCGTTTAGCAACAATGCATATCTTCGTACGTAAAGTATATTAAGTATTAATTAATGCATTTTCTTGATATCGTACATAGCATACAAGATACAGCCATTCAGGCATGTTAATAATAATCTTCATGCTATTATGTTTTAATATATAGGGGAAACTAGGCTAATTCCGCATTACGGGTAATTCCGCAGTAGCGCATATATGATTTTACTGTGGATTTGCAATAGCGTGAACGTAAGTTTTGAGAGGCTGTCAACAGGAGGCATGTCCTCTGTAGTGCTATAGAAAAAGTTCAAGGATATTGGTCGACACCTTCTGTCGACAATGCAATGAAACATCGAAAGTTGGCTGTTTTTCGTGTTTTGCTACTCAGCTCTAAAGAAAATGAGCATTGTTACATATAAATTGTTTCTTTTATGTTACTTTCATAATTATTTACTACTGTGGAATTAACCAAGACCTATTGCGGATTTATCCGCACTGTTGCGGAATGCCCCGAGTTGTACTTTTTCAACTGTAATGTATGTACAACTAAATATATTTGCATTTTAATATGTCTCTTTATCTCATTTGGTAATGAAAAGTTTCGTCCATGTCTACATACCTTGATAATATTTTTCAATATACATTTTGATAAAAATATGACATTTACTTCTTAATATTGCGGAATTAGCCGAGTCTCCCCTACATTTGTTCTAGTCCATTTTAACATGCTCATTTGTACACACTATAATATGATATTTTCTTCATACGTTATGTTTAATGAAAAAAACAGTCTTGCACATTTTTATATATTTGATTTTAGATACATGATATTTTAATATTGTTTTACCTGATGATGCCCCTTGGGAGAGTGAAAACGTTCGTAGAAGTGTAATTATATAAAACTTTGACATGTAACTTGGTTTTGTTTAATGTGTTAAGCCACAAAAATTGAAAATAAAAGCGTTAATGTATTGATATATGTAACAATAAGGTTGGCTTATCTGATTATCAAAAATGAATTGTAAATCAAAGGTTTTCTCTGTTTCCAACGTATTTCATTGAAGATACAATAAATTATATTATCTTTGGCTCAGTTTGAATCTGCGAATTTCCAGTTAATATATATAAATGATTTATTAAATAAAATACAATTATTTAGACATCAACAGCTAAATAACTGCTAAAATATTTTAGATTGAAAGCTAAAGTGTAATTAATATTTGGGAGGTAATTCCATTCTGTGCTTAGTCCTCCTGCTGACCCTGGTAACAAGATAGGAGATCAGAATTTCCTATTGCACATATATAATATATCCAGCGCCTGTGGCCACGTGTTGTGAGACGTGGACAATTATCATGCACATATTAGCGACACAGGTTCGAATGCCGCTCCAGGCATGTATCTATGTCCGTCATCTGAATGTGATATTCCGTACCAAGGAGTCCGCAACTGCCCCATACATCAAAAGCGTTTGTGTTAATATACTAGGGATATCATATGAAGCAGACCAGAGCCTTGGGTTAATACCGCTACATAAATCCATATACCGTGTAATCTTTGTTGCATGATTTTGAGACAGTCGTAAGATTGATACATTACTGTATATTCTATCTTATATTACGTGATTATGTTTCCAGTAGTACGTGTAATTAAACAGAATGCCATTCTGCGCTGTTAGATATTAAATATCTGCCCGGAATACCATTCTGGACATTACTTCAAAGTTATTTCTTCTCTACATTTTGTTTGTCATATCTCTTAAGCACAGTATTCGAAAATTATTTTCTTGAAACGTTTGCACTCGAAAATTCGTTATTAAATGAAGAGTCCACTGCAAGAATGATGGATGTTATTTGGAATACATTTTGCAGGAGAAGCAATTGAAAGTTTGAAATGCTTAGCGCTCAAAGCTTAACTATGATTTTCCGTTCATTACTGGACAATGACTATCAGTGTTAATGCCATATAACTCTCTATGCACATTCTATATGCATTGGCAGTCTTGGTTCATTTTCGACAAGAAAGTGACATCCATCATTCTTGCAGTGGACTCTTCAAATGTTATTTGTAAGACTATTTATAATAGATATTCTAACTGTTAAGTAACATTCCTTCAATCCGAAAATTCTATAGTTTTAGTTTTATTTAGTTCTGTTCAGTTCACTTTGGTTTTAGTTTAGTTGTTTTGTTTTATGTTTAGTTTAGTGTAGGTTATTTTACAATTCATTTTGAGAGATTTTTCAGATAATCCTTAGTAACACAATTAAATAGTTTCATTATTTTTTAGTTTGTGACTTAACCATCCTATATACAAGGTATAATTCCTTTATATTGCATAATTAACTATTTATATAAACGTTTTTGTCGCTCTTATTGCGACATCATCAGATACATTCATTATCTTACAGTTTCAATATGTTAACCTCATTTTAATTCTTGCATAACAATCCCAGATTGCTGGGTTTGCAATGGAAGACCTGCCCATGGGCAGAACACTTATGTATGTATGTTCAGAATGCCTGGAATATCGTGTCTAAGAACAGTCGCTATTTGCAAAGACTAGTCGATTCCATGCCCACTCGACTGCAAGATGATCGAGATAAGAGGAAGATAGACTAAATATTGAATTGTGGCTTTTTGTTTTGTTTTTTGAACGCTTAATTGTTTGAATGTTTTAAGGCCGACGCCAGTAAATTTGTTTTGTTTATGCCACGAAAGATATTTTGTTGAGAATAAAATATTTTTGCTTTCAAATTTTGCAGCCACAATATCATAATGATAAAGTCATGGCATAATATATTAATGAACCTGATATTAATTACTAAAATAATCGTAAAAGAGAAAGGAGCCATTATGTATAGTTTGTCTCTCTCAAAAACAGAACAAAAAAAAAACATAAAAAGCACGAGGTTGTAGTCGAACGCAGGACCTCAGGAATAAGAGGCTGGAACGCTACCATTACGCTAACGAATAACACACAGAATACTTCAATTATAACTGTAGATATCAGGCAACGTGGTCCAACAACATGTAACATCGCCTGTCTCCGAATTGTAGCGAAGATACCCGAAGGGAACTTTGTTTCAGGAGAGCGGCCACTTTTTCTTTTGACAGGTGTACATGATTTGTGAACGAGCCTTCATGTACATTAATATAGCATATTTGCATTTTAATCACAAAATATTTCAAAAGATAGCAAATCAGAAGGTGATGATTTGTAATATATTTCAAATATTTATATTTATCTTTTAACTTTTAATTCTTAAGTTTTAATTTTAACTTTATTGGCACTGATATTTGATTGTTACGCAAGAATTAAAATGAGGTTAACATATTGAAAATGTAAGATAATAAATGTATGTGATGATACATAAGACCGACAAAAACGTTTATACAAATAATTATGTCATATAAAGGAATTATACCTTGTATATTGCATGTTAAGTCACAGACTGAAAAATAATCAAACTATTTAACTAACTAATACAATAAATCATCAGTATCATTCATATTAATTTCATTCGCCTTCTTATTATCTATATTATAAACAACCTCGTCAATGATGTCACAAACATGGTTAATATCAATGGAATCCACGTTGTCTATATCAGCATTATGAACATCAAAAACGTAATCAACATTGTCAATGTCACCCACATCAATATCAACATCATTCACATCGATAATATAAACATTACGAACAGTTTTGCAAATAACTAACACTATTCATATAGTAGTCGTTTTCTCCATCAACAATATCAACGATATCATCAACATAATTTTATTTTCGAAATGAAAGTACTGTAGTTATCAATATTGCCAAAATCACCGACATCAATATCAACATCATTCACATCGATAATATAAACATTACGAACAGTTTTGCAAGTAACTAACACTATTCATGTAGTCATTTTCTCCATCAATAATATCAGCGATATTATCAACAGTAATCTCACTAGACGTTTTGATTTATCTAGAGAAAATCAAAACTCGAGTGGGATTTAATTGACTATTACACGATTAGAAGAAAGTATATAAAGATTAGAAGTAACGAAGTACTCCAATACAATAAAATATTATTTGACTTACGAAAATACAACTGTCTTCAAATGTATTATTGTACCATCTCAACATTACAAATATTACGCTAGATGCATGCTAGATGGCAGTAGTGAGCAATGTCTTCTCGTCGAGAAGTTCTCGATCTATTATGCACTATGGCAATGTTACTAGTCAAGAAGGCTTTGTTGATTCAGTTTCATTTTTATTAAAATGCAACATTCCACTTCAATTATCCGAATCCCAGTAATCAACGTCACTTGACAGATGGTTTTCAATAAATCTTAATATTAAACAATCTCTGATACGTGACTATCCATAATATCATATAGCAGAAGCTATAACATAACCTAACTAATATACACAAGTGTTAGAAAAGTTTTAATTAACGACGATGACATAAAAAATAAACATGAATAATTTTAAAAGGAATAATTATTGAATGTACAATTTTCAAATTTGAATGTGGTTGGTGGTTCAATTGATGTTATATTGCACGTGTGCGTAATAGAAGTGGAACTCGTTGATTTAGGCCTACATGGTATATTCAACTTATTCAGAATTTCCGAATGAATAATTTTAAAAGGAATAATTATTGAATGTACAATTTTCAAATTTGAATGTGGTTGGTGGTTCAATTGATGTTATATTGGACGTGTGCGTAATAGAAGTGGAACTCGTTGATTTAGGCCTACATGGTATATTCAACTTATTCAGAATTTCCGAATGAATAATTTTAAAAGGAATAATTATTGAATGTACAATTTTCAAATTTGAATGTGGTTGGTGGTTCAATTGATGTTATATTGGACGTGTGCGTAATAGAAGTGGAACTCGTTGATTTAGGCCTACATGGTATATTCAACTTATTCAGAATTTCCGAATGAATAATTTTAAAAGGAATAATTATTGAATGTACAATTTTCAAATTTGAATGTGGTTTGTGGTTGGTTCAATTGAAGTTATATTGGACGTGTGCGTAATGGAAGTGGAACTCGTTGATTTAGGCCTACATGGTGTATTCAACTTATTCAGTATTTCCGAATGGTGCTCTTCATTTATTTGTAAATCGGATTTCAGAAGATGCATAGGTATGATCAGTGATTTTTATTAATTCTTGTTCTTGAATGCCAATGCGAGTCATATTTGAAACTGCTGTGCATCGACTGGAGTGGTTTGTAATTATATATATATATTTTTTTTTTTTTTTGACGTCCAGACCAGCGCAGTTTCAAATGTTGGCAAACAAAGAAACAAATGCTAGGGACGCGATGAAATTAAACAAATGCTAGGGACGCGATAAAATTGTGCGATAAGCAGCCATGATTGGTTGAAATACGTCCTTTCTTACCGCTTTATTGGTCAAAAGTAGTATGACGTAGTAAGAGTGTAATAGTCGGCATAATTTTATTGTCAAAATGAAAATACTGTAGTTATCAACATTGTCAATATCACCCACATCATTATCAACATCATTCACATCGATAATATAAACATTACGAACAGTTTTACAAATAACCAGCTTTATTAAATATAGTCATTTTGTCCCTCAACAATATCAACGATATCATCAGCATAATTTTATTGTCGAAATGAAAATACTGTATCAACATTGTCAATATCACCCACATCAATATCAACATCATTCACATCGATAATATAAACATTATTTATTTTACACATTTACTTTACACACAACTTATGTTTTAAAATGCGCTTAAATCACGTGGTAATTGATGCATATAGAAAATTAGGATTTATAATCAGAAATACAAAAGAATTAAAAAATATAAATATTATTGATACTCTATATAAAACTCTAGTTAGGAGTAAGCTAGAGTCTGCGTCTGTAATATGGTCCCTCAGTTCCAGTTCCATTAGATGCAAATAGAAAGGATACAGAAAAGATTTTTACGTTATTTACATTTTAAAAGACATCACGTGTCGTCTTATAACAAGCAAATTTCATACAATCAGTTACTTTTTTAATTTAATTATAAAACTTTAAAATCTCGACGATTAATTAATAGTCAAATTTTACTCTATAAAAGTGTGAACGGTATATTGAATAACTGTGATTTTCTTAAATTCCTTCAGTTCAATATCGACATTGCTACACTGCTCATCTTTATCAACATCACCATCCTTAACATTTTCATTATCATCACAATCATCGTAATCAAGCAATATAAACAGTATTATTGCTTGCAAAAAACCACCTTTCACGTCGTTTCCATCCACTGTACCATTATTGTTACTTTCTTAATCATATGGGCATGGAATCTCCTATTTCCCTTTACATTTAAGGACATGCACGTATGTGCATTATAATATATAATACTCTCCAGCAATGCCTGTGATTGTGTGGTCAGCATGTTGCAAAGCCAGTTTTGATATAAGACGTCGTAAGATAAGATATTGATACAATAATATTAAGAAAATTTTATGATTCATAACGGCATACGTTGCCCATTTCCATTCTTTTTACCAATGTGTTTTTAGGACAAACGATATGACACAGGAGTTCCAGCAATATTCATTAGTTGACATACATGGGATCTGAAATGGAATCACATGGATGTTGTTCTGCTTCGAGAGGCATGTAATAATGTTTCCAATAATAATACCTCATAAAGCAGTCGATGACATTATATGGACTACAATCGGACTCTGCAGTCACCATATTTTCGGATTTATATTTACCATATTCTGGTACATTTATTTGTATATGCGACAGTATGGTCATAACGTTTACAATAAAAATAAACATTTTAACTTCTGATGACTATAAAAATTAACGAGCTGATGAAATAAATCCGAAATCGACTGCAAAAAATAATTCCATCTCTATAATGAACAAGTACATCTGGTAATTAACGGTTCGCTTTGTTATCGCTATGGTAGCAAGTCATATAGTCCTACATTGTGGCTCTCAATTTGCTGTATTTGAGACTGCAGATCCAGCGATATTTTGTTCCATTTAGAAAAAAGTGGAAGATTCAACTTTCTCTTATGAGAAGAGATTTTAATATGTTACTTGTCTTGTGTTGTCATCTATCTCTTAGTCCTTCTTAAGGGGCACAGGATCAGGACTGCCCTCGTACTTAAGGTCGCTTGGGTGGATCCATTGTACTACCCGGAATGGAATGATGTGCATAACTTAAAGCCTTCCGCGCTATAGGTTCCCCGCGGGCCACCCCCGAACTCCTCTGCAGCTTTGCAGAATCCCTTTACATTTCCGCGTAGGCCTCACTACGGTCTCTCAACCCCTGTCCCACGACCTACTATGACTCCATAGGAGAGTCTAGAATACAAGACACTATCACCAGCAACTAATGACCACATATCATTGGGTTCAACTTCGGTGACAACCCGTAGCGAATCTACATCTGAGCAAGTACGAAATATGAAAGAGAAACAGTGATATGAGTCGTAACTTCGATGATGAAAGAGGGAAAGCGTAATTATAATGGTAAAATGAGTCGGAGGTCCAACGCGGAAATTTACTCAGAAATTCTTCACTTTTTGAGGAAAGGCCTAGGGAAAACCTCAACCAGTTAATTTTTCCCAACCAGGATTTGAATCTGGGCCCGCTCTTTGCACGGTCAGGCATACTAATCGATACTCCCCAGCGGTGGACTTTGTGTTGTCTTACGTAGCGGTCGCTAATCACTTGATTAGAAATGTCGAAACTTGTGCATCTGCGATGTTCATTATGAACTTATGAATAATAATAATAATAATAATAATAATAATAATAATAATAATAATAATAATAATAATGTACACAGGCTAGATGCCCATCAAAGCACCTTTTCACATAAATTTAATTTATAATTATTGATATTGATTCACATGGACAGTAGTTATAAAATAGGTACAAATATATACAACTCATTACCAATAGAAATAAAAAAATGGAAATATGAAAGAAATGTTGCTTTTGTGATTCAAAAATCGGAAATTTAATAAATAGATAAAAAATTTCAGGGCCAAAACAAGGAAAAAGTTGTTATATTTGTCTCGATCTAGTGACATTAAATACCAAATTTCTTCTACATATATTTGGAGGCATATAAAATGGAATTAGTTTGAGTATTTCAACAGAATCAGTATTATTTTTGTTCATATTTTTCTGAGAAATATAACCGAGTAAGTCGTTCCTGTGTCATTGAGCGTAGGGGAAGCAAAAATTCATCTCAATAATTTAGTTGGAAACTGGAATGGACATGGTATGTTGAACATATTATAATATAGGAACCTAAGGAATTTATTCTGCATTAACTTGATAGAATAACGTTTTTTTGCAACAAGGGTTCCAAATAATTAAAGTAGCATATTCCACTTGCTTCTAACCAGGTGTAGGCCTAACCTAAAAATAGATGATTGCTTGAATAATTTCGAATTACAAATCCAAGTGATTTGTAAGCAAAATTTGGACTGTGAAAGTTAAATTAATCTCAAATTCGATACCTAAATTAATTTGCTATTAATTTAAACAAACCGTACACGCATACTATTCACAATATCTGTTTACAAGTTGCTATACGTTAGCATTCACACGAGGAAAGTGGTGGAGTCAAGTTGATCACGTGATGGGAAAGAGGACACGAAAGTTGACGAGTCGTCAACTCAAATTCTCCTTGACCGCCAAGTCACAACTAGAATGTCTCGACCATATCACACCGGGAAAGTCGAAGGAAAGTCGAGTTACTTCAAGCACTTGACTCCTGTAAACTATCCCCGTGTGAATTGGTCTTTACGTTCGGTATAAGTAACTAGCGTAATATCACAGTCTAGTATATACTCGTACAGTCACGAAGCTTGAGTTGTTGAGGTTGCTAGGAACAATATACTGTGCCGGTAATATTTCGCATTGTCTGTAATGAGGCGATAGTAGCGATCTTAGTGGTTAGCAACTATCCATGAATACATATTTACTACGTATTGAGCTTCATGACTGTATACACTAGACTATGGTAATATCATAGAGAGGTTATTAAATGAAGACGGATCGTCTAATCTATTTGAATATTCTCATGTAAGTCTACTCCTCGAGACAACATAACGAGTAAAATATTAGTGTTACTTATAAGAGAGAAAATCTTATCGTTCCACACTGTGAGTTGAATCCTAGAGTGTACTCTATTGTAATTTAAATTAAAACAGTCCAATTTTCCATTTCTCAGGCTCAGTGAAGTTGCTAATACTTTCTAGTAGGCTAATATATGTATAGTGTGTACATGATGCGAGTCTATTGTCGAAATATCTTACATACTTACATGTACAGCTCTCATCTGAGTTGTATAACTACATCGCATCGCATTCTGTGCAAATGGTTGAAACGGGAATTAAAAACTCGACAACAAAAATCGTTCATTTAATTAGGAATCTGGCTTTGACACAGGAGATCTGTCCATTGTACCGTGTCCTAGTAGGTATTTTCAGAGGGACTACATCGGAGAAAAGAGTCGGATGTGGTTTTGGGAGATAGGGGGCGGTTTTGTAAAGTTTATTCGGACATCAAAAGGCACTTTGATTCAAGCTTGGAAACTTTGTACCAACAATCCATCCCGAAACTCAATACATTTAGCCGTACTGTAAAAAGCGAGTACTGCTTAACAAACAAACAAAGAGATGAAAAAACGCGTAATCAAAATCGACTTTAGCTTTGTTTTTTTATCCGAACATTATTCCCAACCTTGTCACATATGTTCAATAAAAAGTTTTGTATTGCTTCGGTTTATATCGTAGCTATGGAAATTAACCCTTACACCCCCATCTCCACCTCCATTAATGGACGACAATCCCCTTTCCGCTACCCCAATTATTGAAACAGTCACATTACATTAATTTAGTATTATTTCATAACACAGATTCGGTAATTTTTAGCTACACTGCAGGCTTAACAACATGGTCTACTGAACATTTCCTCCCTCTGCCATGCTCCAAAAATTTAATTCCCTCCATGGTCCACCAAACTTAATATGTGTATCTCTATATAACATAAACTAGTTATCGAAATGGAAGCCGCATTATATATTTTTCATAAGTCGGTCAGGTCGTAAAACATCTTTTAAAAAACGTACCAACATGCAAAAATGATTTATCAGTACATACTTCGAGTTATGGTTAAAATATGTCATATTACGTAGATTTAAAGCTTTCCAATGGACATAATTCTGCAAACTGTTAAGTACATACACGTTTAATCAATAATGGCTACCTTCACCATCATTGTCACCACTATGAAAATAAATATAGTCCTAATTACTGTCGTCATTACTGATAGTATTATTATTGTTGATGTTATTATTGTTATTATTATTATTACCTAATTCCTTCTCACGGAAAACTACTTCCCTAAAATTTAATTATTCTCTTAGTAATGTCATAATTACTAGTAAAGATAGTATTAGAGATCTTGGTGTCTTACTTGATTCTAAACTATATTGCCATGATCATGTGCAATATATATATATATATATATATATATATATATATATATATATATATACCCATTCATTAAGAATGCTAGGTCTAATTAGATCTATAACTTATTCTTTTTCTACTCCTATGTGTCTATTAATTTTATACTATACATTGGTTAGATCCAAGCTTGAATACGCATTTGCTGCATGGAACTCCGTTACTTTCACTGACTCGGCTAAATTGGAGAATATTCAAAGAAAATTTATTTCCTTGTGTTCTTGTAGATTTTTACCTAATTCCGATTATAAATATGAGATTAACTGCAAATATTTAAATTACTGTAGTTTATTTTTACCAGACGTCAAGATCTTGATTATTTATTTATTTTGTAAAGTCATTAAGGGTGATATTGATTGTGAATCATCCATAAGCAATATCAGTCTTCGTATTCCTGCTAAGGGTTTAAGATTTCATAAAATTGTTTATAATAGAAATTCTAAATCTCTTTCTCTGGTCTGCAGATGTATAAAATATGCTAATTTGCATGATTGAACTTGGATCCATTTAATGTGTATTAAGTTATATACTTTTTGAGTTTTATGTCAGTTTTTATTATTTTATGCCTTTTATTTAGTTATGTATGATTCCATTCTTCATTTATATGACTCCATTATTTCATTTTCAATATTATCATTTTATTTAATTGCCATTATTTTAATTATTCCATTGTACTTTCATTGTAATTTATATCATTTCTTATGTTTTTGTTTTATTCTTTGTGCTGAACTGTAATTGGCCATTGGCTGTTGTACAGCACAGTAAATATATATATATATATATATATATATATATATATATATATATATATATATATATAATTACGTTATTATTATTATTATTATTATTATTATTATTATTATTACTATCCAACAACACCTCGCTAACCATTATAACTGTTTTAGCACACCACTAACATTTCAGTTCATAGTCGACCAACCTTGATAAAAGAAATGAAGTAGTTATTGAAAATAAAACTGTGATAATATACAGTGTGAACCTTAAGAAATGTCATTAATTTCAAGTGGTCATTCTTTGAAAATGTAATATTGAAAGTAACGATGATGAATATTCTGAATAGTGTTTTATAAAGTATAATGTATGTATATTAAGCATGAAAAGTTTCGGTCATTTAGTTTTTATATTAGCTGATATTTAAAATAGCTAATAATTAGGCCTACCTGTAAAAATAATATCAAAATGGCATAAATATAATTGATTTCATAATCAAAATCCATGAGCCGGCAATAACCTACATACACAAATTTACAATTTAAGGGGGGAAGCACACCACTGGCCTTCAAGAATTTAACGAAATTAATTTTGTTACAACCGTAAAGCTTTTACATAACAACATAGTCTAGAATCTTTCACCTATTCCTTCAAGAAATATTTCGTATCTCCAATCATCGTTGAAGTTTCTTCCTGTCTTAGTTTTGCCAATTTGACTTACCTGTGACACCAGCGGAGAGATGATCGCTGTTGGTGTTTCTTGGACTCTCACTTTGACAAAGGAACAGAGGTTAAGGGTATTCGAGAATAAGGTGCTTAAGGAAAACATTCATTACTAAAAGGGATGAAGTTACAGGAGAATGGAGAAAGATATACAACGCAGAACTGCACGCATTGTATTCTTCACCTGATATAATTAGAAGCATTAAATTCAGACGTTTGAGATGGGCAGGACATGTAACACGTATGGACGAATCCAGAAATGCATATAGTGTGTTAGTTGGGAGACCTGAGGGTCGAAATACCTTTGGGGAGGCCGAGACGTAGATGGGAGGATAATATTAAAATGAATTTGAGGGAGGTGGGATATGATGCTAGGAACCAGATTAATCTTGTTCAGAATAGGGACCGATGCCGGGCTTATGTGAGGGCTGCAATGAACCTCCAGGTGCTGTAAAAACCATTTGTAAGTACCGGTAATTGTTCTTATGTCTTAAACACACCTGTAGACATGTAGTAGATGTAGCATAAGATTTTTTTTTTTAAATTGTGTCCCTATTTTTGTCTAATTATTCATCTCTTTTCTATTTGCGCTATACATTACTGAATTTGTGAATCTGTGTTCTTTCACTGAGATTATTTATCAATGACTATTTCGTTTATGTGACGTCATTCCATTTTCGGCCAATGAAGCGTAATGAAATTTTGAATTCCATCCAATCACAGTCATAAATCGCGATAATTTCTGCAGCTCGATTTATCACTATCAATTTATCGGATGGTCGTTCTTTTGTTTAGTAGTGTCTTCAACTGTTTCCACTTAAATCGATGAGCATGAGCCTATTGTACTAAATAAAGTGCGAAATCCTACTTCCACATCCATATCTTCATCTTTTAATTCCATGTCCATTGTATCTATATAAAATTACACACCTTCATAACAATTGTTCATTTAATTAATGTATTAATCAGGTTATTTGTAATTAAACTATAAAATGTGTTAATTAAATTATGATTTCAGCAGATAATTAAAACGTATTTCTGTTATAATAACAAGAGAAAAGCGCAGCGCATGCAATTAACATTTTTAAATCTGTATTTCGCTTTTCCCAATTGGCATTACTAAATAGCATTTAATTTCTTTATTGCAGTAATCGTTATTCATTTATTTCGACTTCACAATGTCTGAATAGGTTAAGTATAGGTTAAGTATTCATAAATATACAATTATTAACATTTTGTGAGCGAATTTTAGGGATATATTATTTACATTTTTATTTTACTCACGAAATAGTCCTAATAAATATCACAAGAGGTCTGAGATTTGACGATAAATCCACGAGCGAAGCGAGCGACCTCTTGTGACATTACTGTAGACAATTTAAGTGATATAACATTTCACATTATGTGACTATAGTGTGAACTCTTACGAGATATTACGCTCTTGGAGATTCCTTCAAATCTTTGATAATCTTATCAAAGTACAACAGATATAATTATTTTTTGTAAAATACGGAGTTTAATGCTTATGATAGATAATTATCAACTAAGAATGTCAAAATTGTAATTTTAGCTACAGACAAATTTTGGATGAGCAAGAAGTTGTATTTTTATCTAGTTGTTCAAACTGTATACAACTCTTTAGGAGTCTTCTTTTTTCTGGTTATCATGATTAAAGGAGTAAGAAATTGGCAAAGGGGCCGAGAGAGATGCTGAGATATACGATTCAATGATGAAATAATAACTGAATTTAAAATTCACGAGGAAGTGGAGCTTCCAACATGGAAGTTTTCTTTTCCGCAATTCTTGTTTTCTCTCATGCCACGACTTCCTTGAAAGTTGCCGACGACTCACGGCTGACTGGATTATAAATGGCTTCATTTTATTTATTGACTGAGCAGACTGGAATCAATACAGCGTGCTGTGTCGTGTAACACAAGAGGGCGACTTGAAGTGAGCGATAGAAAGATATTATGAAGCTTCTTCTCGCATCAAGGACTTCACGTTCTTTCAATCGTATCGAGGTATCATTGCTAAGAGCTCTCCGAAAAGAAACACGATACCGGTACTGTAAAAACGTAGTATCAGCATAAAACATTCATTGCAATATGAAATTATAAATATAAAGCTACTTTATGATAAATAAAACTCAAATTTAGCATGTTATACATTTGTCCACTTCATTCTTACTAATATGCACACTGATTTATGACTGAGAAAATTGAACTTCTAATTATATTGTTAAATAAGTAATTTACATAGCCTATTTGAAATGAAGCTAGGTCGAAATATTTTACGAGAAAAGTGGGAGTATATTTTGGCATATTTTAATTGAAATTGGGTTATCATTAGGGCCGTGACATTGGTATATTTGTATTAGTCTGAGGTGAACATATGATGCCCCGGATAGAATGTAGTCGACGTGTTTCAAGTACAGGTAGCGGAAGCGAATTTGACACACGCCTAAGCAAGCACGTTCCCTGTTTTGTATACGATTATTGCGTATTATAAAATTAAGACAATACAATAATTGTTATAAGTGTTAATATCGGAAGTGGTGAAGTTGAGAATAATAAAATTGTTGGAAATCGTACTTAAATTGTCACAAATTTGGTAAAACATAAGTCTGAAAAGATGTTTTTTTTATATTTAGAGTTCTGCATTACAGTTTTAGAATGCAGAAAACGTATATGGCGTACAATTTTGCTATTTCTATATTTAACTGTTACATAAATTTATTTATCGCATCAATTTCGTACCTTACTTTTCTTGCATGTTGTTCGCCTAGTTTCGGTTCCTGCTGCAATAAACAACAATATTTATTTTCAAAGTTTCAAATGCAAATGACTTCCGAGCGTCGGATAGTATAACCTTGTATGCGGAAAAACTGCGTTTAACATCGGCTGAAACCGAGGGCTCATTTATGTAAAATATTTCATATTATCAATTTCATTTCTACGTCACACAGTACTACAAAAAAATGGTGGTTTCAATTCATTATGCAAAATTACAAAAATTTTATCAGATGGTAAGTGCAATTGTTATAAACTTGATGTAGAAATTAAATTTATGATGTGAAATATTTTACATATGCTCCCTTGGTTTCAGCCGATGTTGAACGCAGTTTCTCCGCATACAAGGTTATATTATCCGACACTCTGCGGTCACTTCCATTTGAAACTTTGAAAATGAACGTTGTTGTTTATTGCAGCAGGAACCGAAACCAGGCGAACAACATGCAAGAAAAGTAAGGCACAGAATAGATGTGATAAATAAATTAATGCAGCAGTTAAGTATAGGGAAAGCAAAATTGTACGCTATATACGTTTTCGGCATTCTAAAACTGTAATGCAAAACTCTAAATATATTAAAAAAAAAAAAAAACATCTTTTCGGAATTATGTTTTACCGCATTTGTGACAATTTGAGTATGATTTCCAACATTTATTCTCAACCTCACCAGCATTTTAGATCTTTCCGATATTAACTCTTTATACAATGATTGTATTGTCTTGATTTTATAACACGCAATAATCGTATACAAAACACGGAACGTGCTTGCTTAGGCGTGTGTCAAATTCGTTTCCGCTGACTGTACTTGAAACACCGACTACATTCTGACCGGCGTCTTATGTTCACCCCAGACAAATATACCGATGTCACGGCCCTAGTTATCATGAAGTTTGATTTGAATTACATATAGTCAGGGGTTCAATAAAATAATTGTTAGGCGAAATGCGCCTAAATCGGAATCTGACACCGAGTCAACAATAAAAGATGCCTTTTAGCTATTGTACAAGACTACTTTCTTTTTAATGCGATATGTTAATATATTTGTAATAACTATTTTCGTATCATTAAGACACAAATTGTGCATTACTCTCTATAAAGAGCGTTGTTGTGGAATGTCAGAGGCACGTTTGACCTTTGGAAACTGCCGACACATTGAAAAGGTCAAAGCTGTCTTCTAGGCAAGCCTACTCTATGCTGTGACAGTTTTGTTTCCAGACTATCCCCCAGGTTATAAAATATTCCTTCCTATATCAATAGTTTAGAAGTCTATTTCCGATGTAATCTCGAAAAAGGAAGTTCCTTTAAAATAGATGGGCGGCACAAAGAGAGCGAGAGAAAATGCTCGTTATGTTTCTTTCAGATTGTACACAACACGGCCTTTTCCGCAAATTCATTGATGTATATTTTACTGTGTTGTAAATATTTCTGAAAAGTTTGATTTAGAGATGTAGTGATATACAGTACTTCTCATTGCACCTAAGTTTAGCATGTTCTAATACAACAGCTGATTCAGTTAATTTTTAAGGACGATAAAAAAAATAGTAGAATAATTTTTAATAAGTGATTCAGACATAATTTTTATGATGCTCTTTGTTTACATTTTATAAAGGGATAGATGAACTATTTCTTAATGAATGGTTAAGTCACTATGATTTTATTATGTACTTTGTCTATATTCTAATGGATGGATGGATGGATGGATCGATGGATGGATGGATGGATGGATGAAATAATTCTTAATGAATGGTTGTCATTATTTTATTATGTTCTCTTCATATTTTCTGATGGATGGATGGGTGGGTAGGTAGGTGGGTGGATTGATTGATTGATTGGTTGATTGATTGATTGATTGATTGATTGATTGATTGATTGATTGATTGATTGATTGATTGATTGATGGATGGATGGATGAAGTAAATCTTAATTAATGGTTCAGATATTATCACTTTTATGACGTTATTTAGTGTACTTTCTGAAGTATGTATGTATGTGTGTATGTATTTATTTACACTGCAAGTGGGCAAGCACCCGGTGGCAGTGGTATATACAATATTAACAATACACAGTTAAAATGATAAGCAATACACAATAAAATTTACAATACATAATAAAATTTACAACACATATACAATTTTATACACAATACAATAAGAATACACAATACAATTTAACACAATAATAATAAAACATAAAATAAAACACCTAATTTTACAACACAACCTACATGATTATGTATAGGTCCTACATTATTTTCAATAGTCTTTCACTTTACTCTCATCTCATTCCCATTCACTATGACGCATTTCACTGACACTTTAGCACACATTTCACTGACACTCTGTAACACATTTCACTGACACTATAGAACACATTTCATTGACGCTATAAATTATCACTGATCGGAACTGTTCACTGCACTGTAAAACCATAACTTCACTGACTCACCTCGCTTCACTGATACAACAGTTCAAATAAGTCAAATAATTGCATTCTTATGCATACTGTACTTATAAACAGAACTACATTTAAACTAAACATTTCTAGTCTAAGGCCCTCTTACACGCTATTTTTAAATAATTTACAATTCAAACCAAGGAAGTAAACTCGTCAGGCTAGATAAATACATGCCACCTTAAAAAAATTAAATGTTGAATGTCACCTTAATTTTAATTTTCACTTTATACACAACTCTTTAAATTATTCTTGAATCTCCTTAAGGAAGGACAGCCCTCAAAGACCGCTGCAGGTAGGTCATTCCAATCATTTATAGTTCTATTTAAAAATGAGAATTTACCTACATCCGTTTTCTGTTTCCTACATTTGATTTTAAAATCATGATCGTTCCTACCATAGTACGTTGGCTTTTCTAACCGAGCCGTTATGTCTACCCATGCTTTCTGACCTAGATGTGCTCTATACAATGATGTTATTCTAGTTTTCCTACGTCTGTTTTCCAAAGTTTCCCATTTAAGTTCTTTTATCGTATCGTTCCCATCTTCTCTTTTACCTTTAACAAATTTAGCTGCCCTATACTGGATTCTTTCTAAGGAATTTATCTGATATATTCTATAGGGATCCCAACATGTAGTTCCGTATTCCATTAACGGTCGCACTAATGTTAGATATGCTATTTCCCTCGATTTGGGGCTAGCCTTTCTCAAGATTCTCATAATAAAGTGAAGTGCCCTCCATGCTTTGCCTGTAACATTATCAACATGCTCTCCCCAAGAAAGTTTGGAGTTTAAATACACTCCTAGGTATTTACAACATTGTTCTTGCGGAATTACAACACCACTGAATTCGTAATTAAGAGTAGTTTCCTCTCGGGTTTTACAAAATGTTATAGATTTACTTTTAGAACCATTTATTTTCATCCTATGCTTTAACGCCCAGTTGTAAATTTTATTCAAGTCTATTTGAATAGCATCTACATCTGAATTATTTCTAATCTTTCTATAGATAATGCAGTCGTCTGCAAATAGCCTCACATTTGATGTAATATCCTGGCATAGGTCATTTACGTATATTATAAAGAGTAATGGACTCAGAACGCTGCCCTGTGGCACCCCTGAACTTATATTTCCAATTTCCGATATTTCATGACCTACTCTAACTCTCTGGGTTCTACCTTTTAAGAATTCTTGGATCCATAGCACCACTCTTTTATCTATTCCTAGCCTACTTAACTTATCTATTAATATGTCATGTGGCACCAAATCAAATGCTTTCGAAAAGTCAATCACAACTGCATCGATTCTTCCGCCTCTATCTACCTCTTCAGCTAGATCCTGAACCAGCGACGTAATTTGACTATCACATGAGAAGCCTTCCCTAAAACCATGCTGGCGGTTGTAAAACCAGTCTTTCGCATTTAGAACATGACGAATATAATCCGATATCAAATGCTCCATGACTTTACATACGACAGATGTAAGGCTAATCGGTCTGTAGTTTCCGACATCTAATTTATTTCCACCTTTATGTATGGGTACCACTATAGCTGATTTCCAGTCACATGGAATAGCTGCATTGTTTATGGAAACATGAAATATACGCATTAAGTATGGAATTATGGCCTCGGAACCTAATTTAAGAATCTCTGTAGCAATACTATCTGGTCCTCGAGACTTCCGATTTTTTAATTTCGTTATTCTCTCTCTAACCCCTTTGGAAGTTATTTTGAAAGTCGAATTTGGTTCACATTCACGGTCTGTGACACAACCACTCCTACCAGCGGGATTATTATTATTATTATTATTATTATTATTATTATTATTATTATTATTATTATTATTATTATTATTATTATTGAAAACCGAAATGAAATAGGAATTTAATAAGTCGGCCTTTTCTTTGTCATCAGTTATACTTTCTCCGTTCTGATTTCGTAAAAGCACTACTCCTTCATTTTTCCCTTTTCTCCTGCGTACATAATTATAAAACTGTCTCCAATTGTTACTTTCATCTTCTTTTAAAATAGTTTTTAGAAAATTTTCCTGAGCTAACCTTTTTTCACACTCAAGTTTCTTAATTAATTCAACATATTTTTCCCAATGCTCATGGCTCCGTTTACGTTTGCTAAATGCGCGCCTTGTCTTTTTCTTTAAGTAGCGAATATAATTAGTGTAATATTCTGGGTCCGGATTTTTCTTAATTATTTTAGAAGGTACACATTTTACTAATGCCTCGAAAATTATACACTTAAATTTATGCCATACATTTTCCATATTTCCTTCAGTCCTTAGAAAGTCATCATGCTTTTGTCGTAGAAACGTTTGTAATTCATGGACATCGGTTTTGTTAAAATTCCAGACAGACACTGGACTTGACCTCGGATTTACTGTGTTTTCCCATAAGATTTCTAATAAGACGCTATTGTGATCACTTATTTTATGAAGACTTTCAGAGTTGACAAAGAGAGAGACAGGTCTTAGTAGGTAAACATCTAAGAGGGCATTGTCACGCGTCGGACCATTTACTACCTGCGTGAAATCTTTACGCCAGATCAATTCATTAACAAGGGTCTGTGCATCTGAATTTGTACCTGAAATCCCGTTCCAGTTAATTTTCGGGAGGTTTAGATCCCCAGCAATTACTACGTTTCGGTCTTCTGATACTGTATTAAGATATTCATTTAGTTTGTGCAAAGTTAAATTGTTTAATTCACTGGGTGGTCTGTAACATGCTATTACATCTAAGGTTTCCAGCCCATTTCTTATCTGAACATTCAATATTTCAACTTCCTCATGTATCCACAGAAGATTGCTACTTATTTCTATCTTAGTACAAACGAAAACTCCCCCTCCCTTTTCACTTCTATCCTTTCTGAAGACTCTATAATCCGATCTAAAAATTTCCGAGTCATTTATGTCTTCCCTAAGCCATGATTCCGTCCCAATTATTACATCTGGATTATAAACATCGACCAAGTTCCAAAACGGAATAAGTTTATTTCTAATACTTCGGCAATTAACCTGCAGTAGTCTTAGTAGGCCTGTCCTTACTTGAACATTCTGAATCCCCGTGGCACCTCGCCGTCACTGCAGGTCTACGCCGCCCGCGGATAGGTCTTCGACCGCACCCCCGCTGACCGCCGGTAGTCCCACGCCCCCGCCGTCGGCTGATGGTCCTTCGGTGCCGCTGCCAGCTGATGGATCCTCGATCCCGCCGCGCCATGTTGTAGTAACTACCCGCGCGAAGAGGGATCCCATGTCTGCAGCCCCCCTCCGATTTAGGTGGATTCCGTCTCTTCCGAAGCATCTGTCGTCTATCCAGGAATTTGGATCGACGAAACGCGCACCAAGACACTCCGCTACCCACTCGAAAGCTTTATTCACACGACCCACTTTTCTCCAGTTCACATCCCTCCGTCTGACGATTCCACTGATGACAATCCCAGCTGCCGGATATTTCTTCTTCGTTTCCATCACCAAGTCATATACATCTGCCATGATATAATCAACACCTCTTCGCAAATCGTTTGTTCCTACGTGAAGGACGATGTTTTTCGGGTCCCCTCGTTCCTGATTTTCGATCACGCTTTTCATTTCATTCACTCTAATCCCAGGGTAACACTCTGTCGCCAGCTCCGGTTGTAGATTCCCTACGTGTCGAATGATGGAGTCTCCGATGATAACACTTGCCGCACCATGCTTCTTCTTCTCCTCCCTCTCTTCGCCATTTTCCTTTTCCCGTCGCAACAACTTATTTTCGTCCTCCAGAAACTTGATCCGTTGCTCCGCCGTCTCTAGATTCTCCCGTAGCTTCTTCACCTCGTTCCGTAGACCGATGAGCTCCCTGCTGCCTGCCTCGTTCCCGCAGTTCTTGCACAGCCACGTTTCTTCTACTATCTGTTCCCTCTTGATCTTCTGACAAGTCAGATGGAACCACTTCTCGCACTGGTTGCACAGCACGCCTACTCTTAGGTTCTTTCTACAGCTGCCACACTTGACACTGAACACTCCGTTGTCGCTTGCAGGTCCTGGATTCAGTTCGATACCACCAATAATTAGTAGTATCGCGATCACTATGTGAAAGAAGAGACACTCAGCCAGACCTGCCAAAGCTGTCCCTTTCACGCTCCGCTGCATCCTTGACCTGGCCGCCCAGCCGCCTATCCTTGCCCGGTACAGCTCCAACTCACAGCCCATTGCTCAAACCTTTTCTCCGCTGTGAAAAATACGTCCTTCCTCTCCACCGGCCTGAAGAAAGTCATCATGCAGAAATGCATATAGAGGCCTGAGTGAAGTAATTTTAATGAATGGTTTAGTTATTATCATTTTATTATGTTGTTGCTTAAATTTTCTAGTGGATTGATCAAGTAATTGTTAAGTAATGATTCAGTCATTATTATTTTTATTATATTCAGATATTATTACTTTTATGTCGTTCTTTGTTCTACTTTGTGAAGGATGGATGAAGTAATTTTAAGGAACGTTTCAGTTCTTATTATTATTTGGTTATGTTTTTGATTATATTTTCTGACGAATTGATCAGGTAATTGTTAATGAATGATTGTCATTATTATTTTTATTATATTCAGGTATTATTACTTTTATGTCGTTCTTTCTTGTACTTTGTGAAGGATGGATGAATTAATTTTAAAGAATGTTTCAGTTATTATTTATTATGTTTTCGATTATATTTTTTGACGGATTGATCACGTAATTGTTAAGTAATGATTCAGTCATTAATATTTTTATTTTATTCAGGTATTATTACTTTTATGTCGTTCTTTCTTGTATTTTGTGAAGGATGGATGAAGTAATTTTAAAGAATGTTTCAGTTATTATTATTTTATTATGTTTTTTTATTACATTTTCTGACGGATTGATCACGTAATTGTTAATGAATGGCTCAGTCATTATTATTTTTATTATATTCAGATATTATTACTATTATGTCGTTCGTTCTTGTACTTTGTGAAGGATAGATGAAGTAATTTTAAAGAATGTTTCAGTTATTAATTTTTATTACGTTTTTAATTATATTTTCTGTCGGATTGATCACGTAGTTGTTATTGAATGATTGTCATTAATATTTTTATTATGTTTCTTTTTATTTTCTAATGGATGTATGAAGTAAATTTCAATTAATGGTTCATATGTTCTTTTTTATTTTCTGATAGAGCAAGTATTTCTTAATGAATGGTACACCGATAATTATTTTCAATATTTCTTTGTTTATGCTCGTATATTCTAATGCAGAGCTGGGCAGCAAGAGCGGATTCTACTCTCTTACGGGGAGCCATATGATTTCTCTTCATCCCCTTTCTTCCCCGCCGAACACCGCGCAGCGTTGATTCAGTGACGGATGAATTTTAAGCGTCCCCTTTTAGAGTCTAGTTCCGCTCTCGATGCTCAGCCCTGTTCTAATGGATTGATGCATGGCTGGGATGGATGAATTGATGCGAAGGATGGATGAAGTAAATCTTAATAAACGGTTATTATTGTTATTAAGTTCTTTATTACACTTTAATGCATGGTAGTAGGGTGGAGTGAAAATATGAAGTTTATGGATTCAAAATGTAATACCAGGGAAAAGTTGTGGGGTGATATCATAAAGAACAATGCAAATTCTTTTTCTCTAGCTTAATATTTAGAAGTGCCCCAAGAGCACCATATTTTGAAATTTCACAAAATTTAGAGGTTCGGATTTTTTTAGCGAGAAAACATTCTGAACAGGCGACAAAACATTCTGAACAGGATACCAAGAAAATGTTAGAAAATATATGTTAAAAGATTCTGCATATTTTTAGTCTCCTGTTATGAAATGACACAGAAACCTCAATTTATAAGAAAATTTGGCATAATCACTAAACTCTTAGACTTACTTACTTATTTACTTACTTACTTACTTACTTACTTACTTGCTTTTAAGGAACCCGGAGGTTCATTGCCGCCCTCACATAAGCCCGCCTGAGCAAGATTAATCCGGTCCCTATCATCATATCCCACCTCCCTCAAATCCATTTTAATATTATCTTCCCATCTACGTCTCGGCCTCCCCAAAGGTCTTTTTCCCTCAGGCCTCTATATGCATTTCTGGATTACTCTTAGGTAGACTATGATATAATAAATACAGTTAATGGAAATTCATTCTTCTGCTGTTGAAGGATGTTTAAATCAGAACAATGGCTCTAATTAAGACAAGAAATCTGACCTTCTGCCCTGTATTCGGCATGCTGGAGGGGCTGAACCCATCACGAAAACCTACTATCATGAGATAATGAAATATCTATGGATCAAAAATGAATTAAAACCTGAACTCAAATCAAAAGAACCTGCTGTTTGAGAGACTTCAGAAAGAGTTACTTCAAAAGTAAGGAAATCTGGGTAAAGACATCTATTCCGACAGTCAGTCAGTCATACAAGAACATTACTCGTGCTTACCATGATCAATACAATAAATACTTTTTACTGCAACCCCAATTTAAAGTCTTTCAAATGAAGTTTAAATATGTGATTTTACAGCAATTCACTAGGTATATAATGAAAAACAAAATAATAGAACAAATCAAAATAATAGAACAGATATACAAAACGACAAAAAAATTACAATTTTAAGAAACTTCAAACCCCTTGGGGCACCTCAAAAATTAAATATAGACACTCCATATTTTTCACATTCCTAAGTTAAGTGAAAAGACAGATTTTGGCAACTATTACATTTAGAAAATAGATAAAAAAATCAATTCCATGTATAGATTCCCTCCATCCTAATGGATAGTAGCCAAATGAAGCAATTCTTAATTAATGATTAATAGTTTAATTATTATTTCATGATGTGCTTTGTTCATATTTTGTAATGGATAGATGAAATAATTCTTAATTAATGATTCAGTAATTATTATTGTTTTTATTATGTTCTTTATTTACGAGTATATTTTCTGGTGGGTGGATGGATGGAGTAATGCTTAACTAATGGTTCAGTAATTATAATTTTTATAGGTTTTGTTTCTATTTTCTAATGGGTGTTGAATTTTTATTTGGGTAATTTTACGACGCTTTATAAACGCGCTATGGTTATCTAGCATCTGAGTGAGATCAGAATGATAATGCCAGCGAAATGAGTCCAAGTTCCAGCGCTGAAAGTTACCCAGCATTTGCTCTTAATGAGTTGAGGGGAAAACCCCGAAAAAAACCTGAACCAGGTAACTTATCCCAACCAGGATTTTAACCCGGGCCCGCTCGTTTCACGGTCAGACGTGCTAAGCATCACTCCACAGTGGTGACCTAATGGATGGCTGGTCAGAGAATAATGAACTATTTATCTGACTCTTACAACTTTGTACATTCTTATCTCTTGAAACTCGCATTTGCATCATTTTCATGTTGCAGGATTTTCGATCGAATATAATCTCTTCTCTTTCTGCAGTTTTCTGCGTTTTATAGATCCAGGAATATAATTTCTAGTGCATTATACCGTGATACGAAATCGGGTTGCTCCTTAAAGCATTTCGATTTATGTTATATATTTCAGAGGCGACACACCTAATGTAAAAATAAGAGGAGTATCAAGCCATCAAAGCAGAGCACGCGCTATCCACAATAATTCCAGATTAGGCCTCAATATATCCCGCTTATTTTAAAAGCCGAATCGATAACTCGAGGGGTAAAACTGTAGTTACACCAATACGTTACACAGCCGTGTTGAAATTCGCTTTCAAGCCCCTACAGTGTAGAGATATGATACGAGAGGGTTTTCCAAGGTAGGGAAAGGGGTTATGGTAGGATCTACACCCACTAGGATATTTTTTCCCCGTAACTGATCGATGCTAAGCGAAACCAAAACTGGAAGGGCAGGACTTTCCCTTCCATGAGGGTTAGGATTTTTTTGTCCACGTGAGGACGGGCCAAGTGGGGGTGGTGCCCAACCATTTGTATGGTAATGAGTTCGAAAGAGTTTTGTTTTATATTTTAGTTTTATTCGTTTTACTTTTCTTTTGGTTTCTCCGACGAAAGTTCTACCATTCTAAAGCCAGGTCACACTCACACACGCTGTGAATGAGGCTGGTTTTACAACTTCGGAACATTCCGCAACTTTGTGAGAACGAATTTTCAGGTTGGGCTTATTCTTGCATTATCGGACTCTGCTTTGGAAACTTAGAACAACGTTACTGTTGCATTTTAGCGAGTCGAAATGTCTGAAGCTTGGAACTGGGCTACGAATGAAATCTCCTGCGAATGATTATCCGGTTCAGATTTTTGTAAACGTTACCCCCTCTAATGAATTTCTAGCAGCAGATAATTATGTAAAGTATTAACATTTTATAAAACAATTATCTTTGCAGCCATAATCTGCGGATCTGTATACAATGATAACGACCAGGATAGAGAGGAGAATGGTAGAAAATGCAGAAATGAATTTTCTTAGCTGAACAAAGGTTCAGATATCAGGATAGCAATGTTGATATAAAAATAATCGTATTTAACTTACACAATAGAATATAGATATGTGAATTTATTCTGATCAAAAGTTATACATATGGATATGAAAAAAAACTTCACTTCATATATATATATATATATATATATATATATATATATATATATATATATAAAATGGGCTATTCCATCTCAAATCGACCGAAATATAGAGAAAATTGACCTTGCAATTTTTAAATACAATGAAACTTTTTCTGTCCGTTGACAACTGTGATACAATGCTTAGTGCAACGTTTGAGGCATCAGAACTTCATAGTGTGTAAATTAAAAATATTTAAATCTATCGTATTTTCATAAAATTAGCAACTTTAAACTGTTGTGGCTACGAAACCCTTTCACCCAATGATCAAAATCATGGTTTATTTTGATGCTGAGAAATTAAAGTTTATATTGACATGTAACCAGTTTTTCTTACTTTTTATGGAAATGGAGAAATTTAGATTTTTCTTCATTAAGACGCCTTTTCCCACGAAAAAAGTATTTTTAAAATACATGGTCAGATTTCCCATTGAAAGTACAAATAAACACATATTTTTTATTGGTGCACCGTTGGTAAGAAAGTGTTGAAAATATCAAATAAAGAAAATAAATAGTACGCGCGTGAACTAACCAGCTGACTGTAGGTAGTCGAGACAAGCAAGGCCAGGAGACAAACACGTGATGTGTCGTCTAGCAGTCATGGCTGGGCTAGCTTTATCACAAGTTTTAATAAACACAGGAGTAAAAGGACGCCCAATGCTCGCTTATCTTCAGCTCTCGGCCAGTGTTTGGGGTACTGCGCCGTTCAAGTCTAGGCGTGTGAAAATAATTTATTTAATACCCTCGAAACTTATTGCCGAGCCACTAAGCAAACAATGCCGAATCCTTCTTAATAATGCAAGGTTTTTTCTCAATATTTTTTACATTTTTACAAATGGGCGAAAAGCCTAAAAGTAAGTAAAAAACAGATTAACTGTCTCTCTGTATACAATAAAAATAAATATTACATCTTATCATAACCTACTAAATGTCAGCTTCAAAATGAGCTCCCGTTCAATGTTCTGCAGTAAATGGTTCCAGAGTTCTGAGCGCTGAAAGAGGCTTTTTTTTTTATAAAATACGCCAAATTTGTCGCTCAATAGTACGAAAACCGTTTGACATTCGATAGTATATTTTGAAAATGCACTCTCCTCAGCACCTTGTATGAATAGGGTAAAAATTAGAGTATTAAAAAATGCGAGGTTTTTTACTAATCGATTTCATATGGAATAGCCCATATATAGTCCACCGCTCTGGAGTAACGCTTAGCATGCCCAAACATGAAACGAGCTGGCTCGCGTTCAAATCCTGGTTGGGACAAGTTACTTGGTCGAGGTTTTTTCACGGGTTTTCCCTCAACCCATTAAGAACAAATGCTGGGTAATTTTCGGCGCTGGACCCTGGACTCATTTCGCGCCGGCATTATCACCTTCATATTATTCAGACGCTAGATAACAGTTGATACAGCGTTGTAAAATAACAGAGTATATATATATATATATATATATATATATATATACAGTACATACAGGATAAACCATAAGTCGTGTCATTAATTTCAGGGGGTTATTCTTTGAGATATTTCAAACCAAATAGTTTAACACAATTTTGCTCGTTTTTGGTTCCTTCTCGAGATAAAAATTGTTTTATATTAAACATTTCATAGCGTGTTTTGGGAAAACCATTGATTGAATTCCTAATATGCTCAGTGAATTTAAGTGATCGGTGTATTATGATAATAAATTATAGAAATAACGTTCGTTTTTTCCTTTAAATATGCATGAATTAGATCCGAACAAATTGTAACATTTTAAATTTCTTTCTCAGAACGAAAAGTTATATTTGTTCAGACAAAATTTCTACACATTTAAAGGATAAAAAAATTATTGAAATCATTTATTATCGTAATAGATTGATCTCTTAAATTAACAGAGCTAATTGGAAATTCAATTAATGGCTTTCCCGAAACATGATAGGAAATATTTCATATAAAAAATATCTGGAAAAGTAAGCAAAAATTAGCAAAATTTTATTAAACTTTTTGTTTGAAATATCTCAAAGAATAATTCCCAGAAAGTAATTACATTACTTACCGTTCACCCTGTACGTTGTTTTAAAGAGCAAGAATTTCAATTTTTTGAAACACAAATTAAAACGAATCCGGTTTTCACCCGAAATTACTACCCAGTTCACTTAACTGGAATATCGGACTTAGACTCTTTCGACCGCGACACTATGGCGCGGAGCCAGCATCACTAATAGAAAAAGGATTAAGTCCAAGAGCAGATGCCGAGGAAATTTGTAAAATTGAAGGATTGGATGTAATGCATCGAAATACTGCAACGACATATTGTTTCAACCTCATTTATTTTATCAATTCGGTGGGCATATAGAATTCGCTAATGATAGAGTGCCGAAATACTCTATTAGTTTTAGCATTATCTGCTTTAGTACACATAAGTACGAGCGGCGTTAAAAATATTATTGGGATCTTTTATCGTTGTAGTTGTACGGCACATGAACTCTGTCTCTTACTGAAACCATACCGTCTACATTTATGTAGTAAAACGAGAGATCTGTATGCTATGCTTTGCAAGGGAGACGTACAACTTTGCTTCTCCATTTTCATGAAAATATCTTTTAGGGTAGAAAAAACCTATATGGGGTGTGAAGTTTATGCATTGAGGTTAAAGCTTTTTGTAAAGCCGCCAAAAAGTTCCCTCCCTTCCTTTTCACCTTTAGAAGTAGGATAACAAGGGAGTTTGACACCCTCGTACCCAAACTATAGACACTACATCACTGAGAGGGCGTTATTCTCATTTGTTTAGCAGTGACGGCTAAGGGTTGGTTTCAGCGGAGAGCTGTACACTCCATGTCAACACGCCACTTGTGCGGCGCTGAATGAAGAGTGATAAGGAACAGATAACGGATCTGCTCAGGACACGCTCCGCTCCGCGATGTCGAGTAGTTCTTGTCAACTTGTCGTTTCTCTTTCAAAGAATACGCACATTTAAATGTGAAGTTTCTATTCAAAATGTAGGGATATTAATCCTATACAGAGTGGAAGTGAAATAGCCTTGCAGATTTTCAGAGCACATAGCTCATGTTGTATGTAACAAAAAACTATACTATATTGGTGGAATGTTAATAGTTTGTTCAGAAAAAAAAAAAAATTTTTTTCTCAAATGTTTAACAATCTCTTATTCGGTAAATAATGCGAGTAGGATCGTTATTTTTGTCCATAACCATAAGAAAACTAATCAAGAATAATGTATCCCTCTGGCGTATTTCAATATTGTGAACGATTTTCGTCTAAATTCAAGCCACTGCACCCTGCGAGTTGGTTGCAACACAACGCTAGACAACAGTTAATCTAGCGCACGCATGCTAAAACCCTGCACATTGTATAGTTGCCTCGTTTAATTATTAGGCAGCGGCATTCCTTTTAAGATTTGTAGGTCTTTATTGCATGCACCGATAATAAAATGAAAATGCGACGTTGTCACGTCTTGTTTTTTGCTGCTATATATTAATATAACATGGATATGGGCTAGGCTTAATTGCTCAAAGCATGAGTTAATTTGAAGATTATTTATATTATTTAGATTATTTATTTTAAATTAATTATTTAAAGAAATAATTAAATAGAATAAATGAATAATAAAATAAAGTAATATAATTAATTTTCACTGTGAACTAGAACAAGACACACTGCTAAAATTTGCAACTCTGGTTTATACACTCCGCGTGGAGTATTGGAGCGGCATTCAAAAGACTTCGACGACGACAATGGAGCGGCCTTCAAAAGACTTGACGACGACAATGGACAGCGCGACATAATTAAAATGATTGAAACTACAAAGCTTCCGTCCTCTTTGACACCGCTAGCCTACTAATTGAACGTGGCTACTTTACAGTCGGCTCTATGCAATGTGCACTTTCTATTCCCCTACCTGCAGCGAGTGAATCGCCTTGGAGAGGAGCGCAACGTACCTGCAGCAACATATCAGCTTTTGTTTAAGTAACACAGTTTCAGTACGGGTGCACATTTGGCTATGATAAATAAAGTGAGTTCACAGATAACGGAGAAGAGAACTTACGAATCATATAACATAATTGTTATAATGTTTTCCTCAGCCAACAACAATTATTTTAAAATGAAAGGCTCATGTCGAGGTAATAGTGTTGTGACAGTTTAGACTAGATTAGTAAAGTTCTCAAAATATGATATTGCAAGCTCTTATTTCTTAATCAGTATCTCACGGCAAAACAAACTTGACAATGGCGTTGTTTTGGAGTCTGTACTAACACAGCCACCAACGGTTAGACGACTTACGACTTCCATTTCATAAGCTGGTAAGTGATGAAAATATAGTGAGGAATACATATTAGGCTCTTAAGGTTGTAAGGAGCGAAGAAAGCAACTGTTTGCAAGGCGGAAAAATTTCTGGAAAAATATATAATCACAAATTTTCCATCTTACGTCATTATATTATGTTAATATACTTACATTAATTAATCTTTAAACCTGACATAAATAGAATATCGTCGCTTCACAGCTTGTGAACTACAGTTTTAATTTCTTTCAGTAACGCTCCCAACTTTTCGATACTTGCTCTCAACGTTTTCCAAATAAACTATATGTGAATTTAAATTCTAAGCTTCATTTTTATTGTATATTAATATTAATGTTAATTTATATTGACATATAGCAAGGAAATGATTTCAGTGTAAAAACTTCACAATGTCTACTGCATGTAAGTAATTGGGAGTATAATATTTTCTTCAACATTTGTGTACCAATGGTCCCAATAAATAATAATGCTTGACGAACAATGAAAGAGTAGGGTCTATTACTTTAAAATAATTAGTACCTACTACGTAAAATGGAGTACTTGTTCGTTTTTTTTTTTTTTCGTTATTTCGAAATTACTGCAATATTTTTTTCTTCAAATACTGTAAAAAATTATGTTACTTAATTATTCTTTACGGATCACTACTTTGTGAAGTATAACTAAGTAATATAATAATAATAAATTGGGCTAACCGTCTATGCTTATCTAGTTTGTATTTGAATTAAACATTAACGTTTTCGGCACTTATGTGCCATTTTCAAATGTACATTTGAAAATGGCACATAAGTGCCGAAAACGTTAATGTTTAATTCAAATACAAACTAGATAAGCATAGACGGTTAGCCCAATTTATTATTATTATATTACAACTTATCGGAGAATTACACAAAATGAAAATAAATGAGTAAGCCTAAGGTATCTTCTATTACAGTTGTCAAATTTAGACACTGATAATAACTGTTTTTTTTTTCATTCTGCTAAGTGTGTTTATAATGTTCAAATGCTTATTTAATCCAACCCTAGAAGAGCAGGATAGTTTATTGTACACCCCTCCATCTAAGAACTGGTAAGAGCAACGCTTGAATGATGCAGTCTGCACAGACCGGCGATCCGCGCACATAACTGCACATTTAGTGTCTGATTTCTGGCATGAAATTAAACGCAAAATAAATACGAGATATGCGTGTTATTATTCGGTTGAGAAGCTTTTGTTATGCAGTATGCTCTAAAAAAACCTTGAAAGTTAGAATTTATAACACAGTTATATAACCGGTTGTTCTGTATGTTGTGAAACTTGGACTGTCACTTTGAGAGAGGAACAGAGGTTAGGAGTGTTAGAGATTAAGGTGCTTAGGAAAATATTTGGGGCTGAGAGGGATAAAGTTACAGGAGAATGGATAAAGTTACAGAACGTAGAACTTGTACGCATTGTATTCTTCACCTAACGTAATTAGGAACACTAAATCCAGACGTTTGAGCTGGGCAGGGCATGTAGCCCGTATGGCCGAATCTAGAAATGCATATAGAGTGTTATTTGGGAGACCAGAGGGAAAAAGACCTTTGGGGAGGCCGAGACATAAATGGGACGTTAATATAAACATGGATTTAAGGGTGATGGGATATGACGGTAGAGACTGGATTAATCTTGCTCAGAATAGGGACGATGGCGGGCTTATGTGAGGGCGGCAATGAACCTCAGAGTGCTTTAAGAGTCATTTGTGAGTAAATAAAATGCTAAAATCCGCCATGATTCAAGTGTCATTATTTTTAAATCTCTATATTTTTAAGGGAAAGAAAGGCTGCAGTGAAACAAATGGTCATGTTATCCAATCTATAGTGGAATTCACTACGCATTTGTCGTTGGAATGCATTACATTTTTGGTAGCCGATGGGCATGAATCATTGAGACCCTGCAATGCCTCGACTCGAGGCGCCCATATCCTGGAGTACAGCTCGTATTCATCCGTGTCAGCAATGATGACGTCGATTCTTCACCCACACTAGCAACTTTTCATTTAAAGTGAGCTTTATATGTCTATTCACCTCGACTTCACTCCCCGAGGAATATATCGGCGGGATTGTAGAAAGAAAAGGCCCTAATGGAGTCACTGTATAAAGTGTTAGAGCTGGGACCAGATTTATATCACCTACCATCTATTGTCTCACGAATACACCGACTCATACCCACGCGTGTTCCTGGACTATATACACTATCATTAATATTTAATGTGAAAGAGGAATTTAATGAATTTTGTGATGAATCAATAATTCAGCATACCATACATTGCCTTGTGATACATATAGCAGTACAAGAGGCGTCCATAGCAGTCTGCTACATGTAGGAATTAAAGCCATTTAATAAATATATAATATTAAAAACAATACTGAAACAATATATTCTAAACTGAATAAAATAATGTGTTTATGTGCAGAGTAATTCACATCAACTGTACAGCTTTATAATCTCTAAAATACAAATGTAGTGAAAAATAATTACATGATGCATATACTTTGCTTTACACAACGAAACTTACATGTGAGATACAAATTTGACTAGTTAGGAATAGCTCCCTTTATATAGCAGACTTAAATAATTTCAAGTGAAAAAATATTTCGGGGCCGGGTATCGAGCCCGGGACTTTTAGCTGAGCGCACCAACGCTCTATCGACTGAGCTACCCAGGATCTCTACCAGACCCCGGTCTGAGAATAATTGAACCGGCTTATTGAGAAACCCCACATGTATAGAAAACTAAACTTTTCAGGAGATACAAAAACATTTCAGTCCTAGATTTGTATTTTTTTCTTAACACTTTAGCTAGAATGAATATTGTTGGGAATATATGGGATTTCTCTTCATAATATCACGAGTCTACATGTTTAGAATACGAAATCATATATAGGCGTAACTCAATTTCGTAAAAACTATGGACATGTGGGGTTTCTCAGTATTGTAATTCAATCGGACCGGCGACGTCTGGTAGAGTTTCTGGGTACCTAAGTCGGTAGAGCGCTGGCGCTCTGAGCCTAAGGTCCTGGGTTCAATATCCGGCCGCGGAACAATGTTTCCCTTCAAATGATTCAATCCTTTTGAGATATATTTATGAAAAATTGCACCAGAGAAGTTAATGCATATTGGAACGTTACATCAGAAAAGAGATAACAAAATATCGGTAGAAAGTGTGAGGGTTATCGCCCTGATAGCTAGAGTACTAACAGAGATAGAAATTTCATACAAACATACTTTCTTAGAACGTTGTTAATGTTGAGTGTCAGAACTCGTTATCATAATATTAAAGGAAAACTGAATATTGTATTCCTCAACGTTAACAGTTCATATCTACCTTTTATACGGAGTGGAAGTAATTTACCTACACATTCTTGGATAAAGTACAACAACAAATTCTTTTACCACATTACTCGTCCTAAATGAATATATTTTTGAGAAAAAAAATCCTCAACATGTAAACATTGTTTTATTAAATAAGTACTATTTGTACGCAAATATAGCTTTCAGGTAAAGCTTCCTATGTAGCGGACTTGAATAATTTCAAGGAAAGAATTTTTCCGTGGACGGGTATGGATCCCAGGACCTTTGGCTGAATGCACCAACGCTCTTACCAACTGAGCTACCCAGGAACTTCATCCATCACTGTCTCAATTTTTCCCTTTATGTCCACATAACTGGAGTGGGCTGATAAGAAGCCAGAAATCCACATCAAGTGCACACAAACTCTGTGTGACTTGGAATTGTGGCTTTCTGTTAAAGTACCTAATAGTAACATATATGTTATACAAAGCTAGCTTTCAGGTAAAGCTCCCTGTGAAGCAGACTTGAATAATTTCAAGGGAAAAATTGTTCCGGGCCGGGTATCGATCCCGGGACCTTTGACTGAACGCACAACGCCAGTACCAACTGAGCTACCCAGGAACTTCACCCGACATCGTCTCAACTATTCGTACAATTCTAAATTTTACTCTGACCGTTATAGAAGCTAATAAAGAATGATTTATTCCCTTGAAGTTTTAAAATTAAATAGACGGTTTTCTTGGAAATTAGATAAAAAAATTTACACGTAGGCCTTATTTCCTACCATTATGAAGTCTGTCAACCTTACAGTAGTGATTAAGGGGCAAAATGCTGTATTCAGACCGAGTGCATGTGTGTGTATTCGAAGGTGAGCCGGCGATGCTCTCTTGCCAGAACTTTGTCTAATTTTCTAATTAACCATGCACTTAATTCCAAAACGCATAATGGCTTTTGTTACTTATTTTAATGTATTCTATTGCCTCCTTCAATCAGCATAGTTATATCACTACCATCTTGTATATAAACCAGCTTTCTTTCATTTTCATATCTTAGGCAGCATAAAATTACACAGATTGTATTTACAAATCTGTAAATTATATAAATATATCGTATATTGCAAAATTTTGTCTCATAATACAGACGCACAAGGAACTCTAAGAAGTAATTTTAATAGGTTATGCACTATAAATCAGTAGGCCATATGAAATTGTGGAAAGAACATGTTCTCCGAATGTAGAACAGAATACCAAAGAAGATAGTCAAATATATTCCTTGTCGTCAAAGAAGTGTAGAGCGGCCAGCATAACAATTGAATGAGCCGCTACAGATCATCGAGGTCTAAGATTGGACTGGATGAAGAAGATTATATTATGAACTAGCCGTACCCGTGCGCTACGCTGCACCCGTTAGAAATAAATATAAAGTAATTACATAATTAAAATAGAACATTTGATCCAGGAAACATTCGTGTTTGATAGAAGAATAAATCGTTTAAAATGTTACTTAATTTAAATTGTATTTAAAAAATTTAAATGCGATCATTTGGAAGCTCTTTTAATCTTACCTGTCCCCTACTCAGAAGTTACTGTAATAGCCTAACATTATAGCATTATGTCCATCTAGAGGAGCTACACTTTCCAATGGTGAAATAATAATTAATTATACAAATCGGTTAATTTAGCTTCCGATACTACTTGATACAAACACAGAAACATTCTCTGTAGGCTATGTTTAATAGTTTTCGATTGTCGTTGTCCAAGGCCTCTTATAGACGAAGTCATTTGTTTTCATTTCAGTACACCGCCTTAGATGGCATTGTATTTTAATTTTGAAACTCATTTATCTCATTAAATATCAGCCCTATCAAACTTTTTGAAAGGATAAAACTTATCGGAAATAATTTTCAAAGAAACTTTTGTTATGTAACACATTTCACAAAAATCAATAATATGCGAGATATTTCGATTTATTTAATTCAGGCCCCCTTATAACCCCCCTTTTTAAATAACGTATTTTGAATTTCATATAGCCTAAAATCTAAGTTACAACGAACTTAAATTATATTCCAATTTTCATCGAAATCCGTTCAGCCATTATTGCGTGAAAAGGTAACAAACATCCAGACAGACAGACAGACATACAAACAGAAATGTCAAAAAAGCGAATTTCGGTTTCAGGATGATTAATTATACATGTTAACATCAATTATTTTTGGAAAATGGAAAATTACCAGAAAAATTTTGCCTACAGATTTATTATTAGTATAGATATTGTGTTCACAGCGAAGAAATTCATCAGACAGTCATATGGATTTATTCATTTATAATTACCCCAATTATATAATACTCTTCTAGTAATGAAAAAAATTCCAAACCTACATCACATAAGCTTATTAGCTGATACAGGAACTCTTCGGTCTACACAGCTCAAGTCCGTCACTCGAGACAAAAGAAGACAAATTCAAAACAAGACAACACGCTCAGCACCAATGAAAGAGCGACAAAATATATCTTTGCTGGAAATTGAACTCAGGTCCTCGGAGTTCATAACTCGAAACGTTACCACCTGGGCCACGTTGTGAGATAATATTTGGAATTTGTCTGTAAATTCTGCGGAATTGCATTAAAGATTCTTTTCACGCGATTCCAAAGCTTCGATAACCAAGAAAATTTATATTCAAGTCAGTCTCTTTCGTGTAAAGAGATGGATGTTAACATGTAATATTTATTCATTGAGAATTTCTGCAGCAGAACGGATTTATTTATTGTGTGAGTAGCCGTGTGATAGCTTGCATGGTGCCTAATTCTGAGTATCTAACAAATATCGTGAAGAAGTAACATTTAACATTCAGAAATAAAGACAAATTCTGCTTCTCTGAACTATTTTACGTAGTGCATATAACCAGGAAAATGTTCTAAATGTGCCGTTTTGACAGATTCATGATCATTATGTAATTAATTTCATAGAAAATAATGTGTATTATTTCAAATACTTAGGGGTGTAGGCCTACTGTAAGTAGATAGATAGATGGATTTATTGAGCAATATTATACATACAGATGTACTATATTATCAGAATTTTCTCTTAAATTCAATGCGCGGGTCTTCTGACCGTACGTGCTATGTAAAACAAGTCCTACTTTGTAGGTTTCACCTCTCTCATTTATGATTAGATCCAACCACTTTACAAAAGAACACACATATTAAAATTAAAATCGCACAAACAAAACACATTATATAATATATCCTAACCTAAAACAGGCATAAAAGTGTATAGGCTAATTAAATAGTTACCATTATCCCTTCGTCAGTTCACATCAACAGCTGAAGTTCTAATCTGTCTCGCCTTCAAGAGGAACAATCCAGTCTTTTGTTCGCATCCTCTATTCCCCATGAGGTCAAGACATGCAAGCGAACTCCTATTCTGACTTAGCATCGAGTGTGGTAGATATTTTCTTCGGATATGTTCCGGTTCGACACACTGCTATAAAATATGTCTCCAGGAGTCCTTTTCCCGCACAGTGGACAAAGGCGCTCTCCTTCTTCGCTGACAATACTGTAAATAGTAACATGAGCTACTGCCAGGAAGTCGAAAGGAGGATAGCAATGACAAAGGAACAGAAAAAGGAGCATATTCTGTGGATCTTTGTTAAAGGAACTAAGGAAGACACTACTGAAATACTTTTTTGGAGCGTGGCAATACATGCAGCAGAAACATGAACATCACGATGAAGTGAAGAGAAACAACTGGAAGCATTTGAAATGTGGGTATGGAGAATAATGGAGCGTGTGAAATCAAGAGATAAAATAAGAAATGTAGCTGTGCTTACAAACAGTGGGCGAAGAAAGAACAATGCTAAAACTGATCAGAAAGAGGAATCGAAATTGACAGGGGTCACTGGGTAAGAGGAACTGTCTGCTGAAGGTTGCACTGGAAGGAATGATAATCGGGGCAGAAGAAGATATCACATGATACACAACTGTAACGAGGGCGGAAAATAGGTATGATTGTAAAATACTGGGTTTACTGTGAAGGACTAGCCCTTGTACAGAAAACTATGAATGAATGATTATTCAACGAAGCAAAACAGTTAACAATAAGTACATATACATTTGACTAGAAACTTTTTCATGTGTAGCTACTGTAATAGGAAATTAAATATAAATTCTACGAAGCACTTCAAAACTAATGGTGAGCATATCGATGTAGAAACCGATATAAAATTGACATTTATCGATATTATCATAATGAATACTATTTCGATATATTAGGCCTATTGCGATATCGATAAGTGATTTGACATTTTGTTTGTCCACTCATGATTATCCGCTTACAATATTTGAAGAGGAAATTGTTTGGGGTTTTCATTCTAAGAAAAAGAAAAAAAAAAAAACCTTGCTGCTTGTCGTATTAGTAACGGTTTGTCAGCACAGCTATAACGCTATTTACATGTGCAAATAATTCCAAGAAAGAATATTCGCCTTAAATCGTGAGTATCTATTTCGAATTTTGGAACCTTGAGTTCCAAAATTTATTGTAGTTTCAGCAATTTCTGTGCCTAGCGAAAGTGTGTTTTATAAAACAGGCGAACTTTTTTCTTGCACATCGTTCCTATTTGAAGCCTAAACCTGTCAATATACTTAAACGAATAAACATGAACAGAGACGATTAATAGGCAATACAAACTCTAAAGTATATGTAAATGTTCTGTAATGCAAGTTCAGTTTTGCTAACATTTTGTTAAGTTGTCCCAATATGTGTTTCTAAAAACCATAAATAATTAGGCCTATTGTTGTGCCCCAAAATTTATCTTGTTTATATCGATATATTTCGATACGTATCGGTACAGTAAAACCTGTATTAAACGACCACTGCTGGCTCCATGAAAAACAGGTCTTTCAGAAGGGTTGTCTCTCAATAGGGGGAGTTATTTTACTCAAATAATGGGTTAAAACGTTTCCATGTTAATCAAATAAAAATGTGGAAAATATTGCTAATAATAAAAGCTTTAAATCAGAACTTTATTTCTTAATTTACGTTATTTTTTCCAATTTTATTCTTTGATTCCCCTTCACAATCATAAATTTAACTCTAACTTTTTTGCATTTTCTTTTTTCAATCTCGTTTTCAAAACCATTCTTTAATATGTTAAGAAGTTCATTTATATGTTCTCGATTCATACAGTCTTTCAGTGGTACCGATTGTTGAATTAACCCAATATTACATAAGACTTGTTCCAGTCACATTTCTTTCGGATGTAAATTCTCTCTTGACTTCATCCTCGTCATCTGTGGGTTGATCACCATATTTTTCTAATAAGTAGGAGGAAGAAAAAATAAATTATTGCACTGTAATGAACAAGTAACGATTTGATTGTTCATATACAAAACGAAAAGTAAAACCGTCATACGGCATGAGAAATCTTACGTTTCAAGAAACAGTTAAATAGCGGTGCAAATCAGCGTATTCCGAATCTCATCGGTCCGGTGGCATCAATGACGTCACGTTGCAGCGAAATAAGGAACAAAACTGCTGGAAGGATCGATGGCTGCCATGGCGACTGTACAAGTTGTTGTCTGTGCTAGGCTAGCAAAATTTTGCTAAATTTTCGTACTCCCATCTCGTTCAAACAAAAGATAGCATAAACAATTTATTTCTTGAACCGGTAGTAATAACGGGTCCGTTGACATGTTCGCTCATAAGCCATTAACATATTGTTTTTACGTTGTGCTCATTACAAACAATACAGCAGAACTATAGCAGAACACACCGCCATGAAACAACAGTGCACGATGTTATTCGTCTGCTAATTCCCGCCCTATACAAGAACCAATCAGATTCACTGATGGCGGCTGATGGAGACTGCCATCACCTCTGCAAGTTGATGGCACCGGTGCGACATCGGTGGAGCATCAATGACGTCATCGGTGGAATTCGGAACACCGTGATGCCATCGGATTGCTCACCGGTGAGATTCGGAATACGCTCAATAACCCTTTGTCATACCTCAGAGTCCATTTGCAAGCGGTCATTGTGCATTTTTCTTAGCAATCCCCAACATTTCTTAAGGGATTAAGGAGATGATTATTCAACGTAAATACGGTATCATTTAACAACGTTGCCAAACATCATTTTAACTTCTAGTAGTGTACGAATTTCTTGGAATTTAAATAGGCTACAGTAATGTAATACAATACTAAATTGTAAATTTTTAAAATACAGTGTGGTTTTTTAAAAGCGGTAAAATTAAGGAAAAGTCTATTCAGTCACTGCTCGGTGCTCGGGGAGAGAGGTGGTCTCTTAAAAGGGGTGTGATTTACATTGATTGTATGGATTTTTAATTCGGTTCTTTAAAAAATAGGTCTTTAGGAGGAGTGGTCTATCAATAGGGGTGGTTTTTCAGACAGGTTTTACTATATCTGTCTTGCTTATTGGCATGTAGAAATCATACCGATATTAGATCGATAAGCACAGCTCTACGTGAAACGTGTTCAATACCACTGGCGAAGAAACCGGGAGTTTGATATTAGAAATAAAAAGAATATATTTCTTAGTTATTTACTAGAACGTCCACAAATAAAGCTTTCAATGATTGAAGTTAACGGATAATTACTGTTTCTAATTAAACATGCATTAAGTACTTAACAGAGTCTTAAAACTCAGTGTCTTCTAATTCCACCTTAATTCGTTTATGTAACGCAGAGGTTTACATGCCAGAGATCCCTCCTCCAAACAGAAATTTCTAACTCTGTTCGTCACAAAAATAAAACGTAAGGGAAAGCTTTCACTAAGTTTGCTGTATAAGCTGATAAAGTTTAGTAAGCCGGGTTCACCAAAACTTTACCAAGACTTCTAAAACTGCTAACGGTCTGAAAAAGTTTAAAATCAATTCAGTGACTCTTCGTATTTGCGAGCAAATTGTGACCGACTTTGATTTCGAATTCCCTAAGCTGTCATTTTTATGTGTGAATTCAAGCACAGTTCAGGAATTATCATTAAAAAATGATCGAAGAGTTTAACAGATCAGCTTAATGGCATGAGATTTCATGTTTTCAAGATTAGACTCTAAGAAATGATGTTGGAATTTTCAACTATGCGTTGAGGTTTAATTTTTCGACGTTTAGGAAGTATTTAAAGTTTCTATTCTCACAGTCGAAGGATCGTTTGTTGGTTTGAGCGTACTGTTTTCTATTAGCTTAAGCAACTTCACAAGAGAAATCACACCAAAACCCCTTCATATAATATAGCTGTACACTTAGCTCAGATGATAAGATAGGTAAGTACACTTATTCGTACATAAATCGAACAGGGGTGTTCGTGAAAGCCCTGATCACATACATACATACATACATACATACATACATACATACATACATACATACATACATACATACATACATACATACATACATACATACATACATACATACATACATACAATATGTATGACAGATTTAAACTATAATGTTAGTTGATACGGGTGCTAAAGGAGGAGAAGGCTGTACATTATGTTACTGATCTGTTAACTATGCAACCTGAGGAGGCTTGTAATTGTTTTCAGCAGTGATGTTATGATTAGCTCAAATGTTTGGTATTTGCATACTTGTTCGATCTATTTTGTGTTTTATAAGGTCCAATTAGTCCCCTCAAATAACTAATATTAGAAAATCAAAATATAAATCTACAGAACCAAGAAGTCAGTTGTCCACATATTGTCTGGATATATACACTAGTTAGTCTTCACACCATACAACATTGTAAAGATTTCATTCAAATATCGCGTTTACCTTTCACCCTCATCACATAACATATTGATCAGTTTGGAAAACTTATTATATGTCTTTCGCGCGTTAAATTTCAGATCATACACACTCTTTGACTCCACATTACACTACACAAAAACACTCCCACAGGAAACAAGACAAAAGGCGCCAGGACCTGCAACAACCAGTTCTGATGAGGGCCAATAGCAGGCCGAAACATGTTAACAAGGTAACATAAAATGAAACATATGAAAGACATAATACATTTTCCAAAGTGATATGGTGTTAAAAGTTGTGTAATCAAGATGTATATTGATCAGCCTAATGCACTTTCAAAACAACAGATTTTATAAATTTCACTATGTTGCCATCTAGCGACTGCAAAAGTAGTCACATTTTAACTGTGATGGAATTGCATGGAGTAGTAGCTTGCAACTATACTTCCATATAGGTGTTGTTACCAAAAAATCATTCTCGACAATGGATATCCTAGTGATTTTTCTCTTTTATATTTTGCAATTTCATAACAGGAGAACGGCCAGTTGATATATATCAAATTGGGAATGACCAAGCCCACACGAGCACTGTAATGTTAAGGATGGTAGGAAATTGCACTGCAAAAAAATGCAGTGAATAATAATTTACCACGTAAATAACATTCCCAAGGTGTAAATTGCACTATAAGACTACCAAAACTTAATACCTATAGAAATATTGCAACAAAATTTATCTTTTACTTTCAGAATCTCTAAAAAATCTTTCAATAAACGTGAAACGATCAGTTTCACTCTCTCCATACGCAGAGATATGCATTTCAATGTGTAGTAGTTTTATTTTATTAATGTGTAGGGATTATTTATTTTGCGTGTGCTTTGATGCCGCCTATTTTGACACAGACCTAGATCTGATTGGTAAATCAGCTCTTCCACAGAAACATGAGTAGAAGGATTAATTGAATTAAAACGTGCTTTGAAATGTGAACTAAAAGACCACTTCCATTCGTTGCTCGTACGATTTCCGCCGATTTGGCTGCCCACATGTAAGGAGGAAAGGGCGCACTTTCATCAATATAATTTCCAATCAAGTAAGAAGAAAATTTCATTATGTTGGCGTTTTCAGGTTGTGGAGACATCAGATCAAAAGTAAACGAATCTGCAGCTTCACCTGACTCCAAATAAATTAACACTAACACATAGTGTAACCAAGGTCCTATGAGGCGCTAACGTAGCATTGCCATCGGTAAAGTACGTGTGTACGTATGTTAAGCGCGGTACACTTTGTACAAAGCTTTCCTAATAATATTGAAGATAAGAAATAATGAAATTTACACCCTCCAGTGCAATGTAACATATAGACAGCACTGCAGTTTATGTATTGAATTACAGAGCTTCAGTGCAATTTAGTGCGCTGACTACTGTATTAAATAGTAAAAAATGAGTATGTATCGTCTGCCCGAGTCCAGTGAAATTTCTTAAGCTGAAAATATGTAGAATTCTCTTATACGTACAACGATAGACGGTAAGTTACAGTTAAATTCAACCCTTCAGAAGTTAAAAATGAATAATTTGTTTTTGATAGCTAAATGAAATACTGGAAGTATAGAATTTCACGTATACTTCGAGAAACTTCAACATTGAGCAGAATATTCATCTAAATACTATACAGTCTCTCGAGAGGAGACTTAATGACTGATAATTAAAATGTCGTTTTTATATGAATTTTATTTGATTTACATTTTCTAAAAATAAACGTTATTTTTCCATTACGTAAATCCTATTTTCAATAGTTTTAATAATTTCAGAAATGACTTAACTTTTAATTTTAATAACCTCATACGTACCAATAACTCTGCTACAGAAAATAATAACAAAAATATGCCTTAATAAACTTCTTAATTATCCTTCAAAGCTGTCGTATTCAGAATTTAAAAGTATTTGACTTCCATCAAATTTATAACAATGTATTATTACATTTCGTACATAAAAACCGAAACATATTTAATGTATATTAACATAAATATAAAACCAAAGATCAGACAACATATGCTTGACAGTTCCTAAATGTACTACAACTGTAGCATATAATCACAGTAGCAACTTTGGTCCAAGGCTTTATAACATGATAATAGATAAATTCCCAAACATACAATTTGCTAATGCTCCTTATTTAAAACAAAATCAATTACAAAAATTGCTGTTACAGAGAACATTTAAAGTTCAATTATTGTGATATCTGTGTTTTTTCTTATTTTTTCTTTCTTTTTTTCTCTGTTATTTAATAAAATATCTTAACATTAACTTATGTGGAATGCCCCCTGTGCACGAGTATGCAACTTACTCTTTCTGGGGTGCTAGAGTGTTTTTATATACAAAATCAATATGTATTTTTGTTCTGCCAATAAAGTATTATTATTATTATTATTATTATTATTATTATTATTATTATTATTATTATTATTATTATTATTATTCATAGTAACCCTTGCCCCTATCATGTCTAAAATTATGTACAAACTACCTGGGATATTTTCTGAACCCGGCCTTTTTTTTTTAATTTTTAATTAAATCGTTGTCGTTTTCTTATTATTTTATTTGTACCATATGATGTGTTATCATTTATTATAATTATAATATATTTATTTATATTATTGTTGTGTTTTTTCCTTTTATAAGGAACATTTTATTAAATTTTTATTTTTAAATGTTGAGGTAATACAGTTATAATACGGATAATACAGATGAAAATAATTACATAAATTGAACCTACTGTTAATACATTGAATTCTGTAAAAATTGGTTTAAAATATTATGTTGATTACATCCTTTTACAATTCAGATACCTTTTTCTACTGCTTAAAACATCTTCGGCATCTGCACTATTAGGCCTATACCGAAGTAATATAAATAAAATGGTTGATAAAAATAAATTGAAGTTAATATTCATACATTAAACTCTGTAAAAATTGCTTTACAATGTTTATGTTCACTACATCCTTTTACAGTTCCGATAACTTTTTTGCAGATTAAAAGAACTTGGGCATCGGCATTATTAGGCATATCCTAAAGTTATATGAATAAAATGGTTGATAAAACATAAATTGTAGCTAATGTTAATACATTAAATTGTAAAAATTGATTTACAATGTTTGTTTTAACTACATCCTTTTACAGTTCAGATATCTTTTTCTGCAGCTTAAAACATCTTGGGCATCTGCACTATTAGGCCTATCCCAAAGTAATTCAAGTCTATGAAACAAGTTAAAATATGCATTTAAAACAGCATTGGGAGAAATTAACTGTTTCAACCTTCGTAATAAAAATATATAATTTTAGATAGTTCCTGCGTATATTTCCATGCCAGTTCTACATCTATCCAAAAACCTAGTAACTTTACAGATTTTTCAGTTTTAATGTCATTCCTTAGCTAGGATAATAGTAATGGCGGTAGGAAGGAGGAGGAGAAAGAAGAAGAGGATGATGAAGTGCAAAATTCTGCCTGAAAGAACACTTCTTATATCAGGGTGTTAAAATACTGCTAATCACTACCACTACTGAAATTAAGAAGTATTATCCCTTCGAGAGGGACTTAGTAAAACCACGGTAAATTCTCGTTGAGTATGAAGCGCACCATAGGGATTGAATCCTCTGAAGAACACTTGAACAAGAAGCCGCAACAGTTAGCGGCTACAAGTTTGTGAAAAGTTTTTGCTGAGGAATGTACAAAGGCGGCTTCAAAGAGCCCTGTGCGGTCCCGCATGTCGTGTACTGCAGCCCCCGGGAAATTGCGTGCCCTGTACTGGAATGTCCTTGTGGAGTTTCATTAAGAGACGCTTTTTGTAATTCCGAGTAATGGAAGTTTGAGGATTGCGCGTTATCAGCACTGGATGAACTTTGTCATATCAACAGCGTTGCATCCCGTGTTGTTCCTCGCTCATACATTCCATAACATACAGCATTAGGCCTATAATAATAGTCTCAGTTTTAGAGCATAACACTGCCATGGTGTCATTTATTTAGCATTATTTTAAATATACTTTATCTACTGAATTAGTCCACACCTGTGGAGAAACGGTCAGCGCGTCTGGCTGCGAAACCAGATGGCCAGGGTTCGAATCCCGGTCGGGGCAAGTTAGCTGGTTGAGGTTTTTTCCGGGGTTTTCCCTCAACTCAATACGAGCAAATGCTGAGTAACTTTCGGTGCTGGACCCCGGACTCATTTCACCGGCATTATCACCTTCATTTCATTCAGACGCTAAATAAACTAGATGTTGATACAGCGTCGTAAAATAACCCAATAAAATAAAGATTACTGAATTATTAACGTTCGAACGTTTATATATATATATATATATATATATATATATATATATATATATATATATACCATTTATGTTACACTGCATCACACTTTGTCATAAGTGACATATATGATGTGATGTGATATGATATGTGATATATGCTATGATGCGATATACGATATGATGTGATATGAATTATGATATAATGTAATTATGACAGCATGTTGTGTGCTATGCGTGATACATTATGTAATGTGATGATATCTGCTCCCTTTGCAGCATGGGAGAAGACGCTTTCCATGTATTATTAGAATGCCAAGAAACATACAATACATGGAAAAAGTGGATAAATAATAAATTTTTGAATATGAATAGGTATGTAGCATATAAGAAAATATGTAATATAACCAATATAAGAGAGTGAAATAAATTGGACAAATTTTAATGATAGTGAAGATGAAATGGGAAGATAAAGTTAAAAGTAATAGTGTATTAAACTGATCTTGTAGTGTGTATGTGTTCTTTTGTTTGTTTTTGTTTATTTTTTGTTTTTTAGTTGTGAGACTTGGCATAGGTGATTAAAATTGTAAACTAAGGCAGATCTGGAGTGATAAAGAATTATAACAGGTCTGTCTTACAGATATATGATGGATGAATAAATATATCATATCATATCATATCATCATATCATATATCATATCATAGTAAACATAGTAACATATATACAGGCTGTCTCCGAGGTGGTGTTACAAACTTTCAGGGATGATGGCGTAGGGCACATGTATCAATTTGAGATAAGGAACCCTGGTCCGGAAATGACCGAGTCGAAAGTTACAAGCAAAAATAGTAACGGTTAGCGCGTCTGGCCGCGAAACCAGGTGGCCCGGGTTCGATTCCCGATCGGGGCAAGTTACCTGGTTGAGGTTTTTTTCCGGGTTTTCCCTCAATCCAATATGAGCAAATGCTGGGTAATTTTCGGTGCTGGACCCCGGACTCATTTCACCGGCATTATCACCTTCATCTCATTCAGACGCTAAATAACCTAAGATGTTGATAAAGCGTCGTAAAATAACGTACTAACTATATATATAATGTGATATATTACAAACATGATGCGGTAATATTCATATCATCGTTGTTCCTGCAATAACTTCTATATGCAAAATATGAAATTTGTCAGAACGAAGAAAAACACATTTTTTCCTTCTAGCCTATGGCAATAGTGCATAAAGAGATCGTGAATTCTTATATTTTCGAAAGAAAGAAATATAATTACGTATAGGAGATTTTATTATTTGCTGTATCATTATTTAAGTTATTTAATAGAGCAAAAGTCTGAAAATTGATAAATATGTCGCATAGGAGTTACTGCCGGAACAACGACGATATGATATCATATCGCAATATCATACATATATCCTGTGTTATCATATCTTATATCATATCATATCATATCATATCATATCATATATCGCATCATATTACATCATGTATGATCTTATTATATCATGCATCAATATATCACACCTTATATACCATATTATATATCACCTCATAGCCTATATCATTATCATATAATATCATACCATATCATATATCATATCATATTATAAGTTATATCGTATCATATCTCATAGGCCTATCATATCATATATCATATCACATCATAACATATATCATATCATATCTACATCATGTCACATCATAATCATATAATGCTGCATGTTTTATTTTAATCTGTTATTTAACGACGCTGAATTGTCTCAGAGTCGTCATATCAAATATCTCCGCTTACACGCTGCGGAGAAAATGGAGTATCGTGTAGATGTCTGCAGAGTAACCAATGGCGCACATATAGATCGTCTATAATCTAGGTAACCCAACAGAATGAAAAATAATTATTTCATTTATGTAAGTAACTTTGAGAGTTTTTGTACAAAATAAAACAAGATTCATATTCCTATCTCAGTTGCAATACGTGTAGTGATTTTTTTAAAATCCGATAATCGTTAAAAAAATAATAAGTGAATTATCTTTGTGGCACTGCCTTTCTCTTCGACTTTTGCCTTATCGACGTGAATACATTTTTAAAATGAGACCGATATCTGGCATACTAGAACACAAAAATGGTGATGTAACGTTTGCACGGTGACCTATTACACTTCAATTTATTTATTTCTTTCATTTACATAGTCTTCATACCTAATTCTGAATCCTTATCACTCTAATTCTCCTGCTAGTGTTTGCTATCGGTTTTATAAAGTGTAACATAATTTATATTGACCATACGTTGCTACTAATTTACTTTTATAAAATGTGAACACATTTAGTAAACAAAGTTGAATGGATTTCATTTTTGTACATCTGTCCTTTTTCAGGATCTTTCTTCTGGTCCATAAGATTAAGCCTGACACTGTTAAGAACTTCATGTCAGGCGGATTAATTTTTTCAGCTAATTTTTAAATACCACTTTTCGCTTCCTCGCAGCAAGACAGGAGCTCTTAAGCTTAAGAAGAATGTTTTTTCATCAGAGAATTGGTTCACCGTGTTGTAAGTTACTATCTAGCGTAGCCTACATGAAAACCACCACTAATAAGAGAGCACGATCAGGATTCATCAGAAGGTTCAATTTTTCTGCTGTATTTCATGGAGAAATTGTATGGAACTTTCTTATTTGTACAGGGACATCATCTTATTTTTACTTCAATTTTGATTGTACCTGAGTTTTTTAATGTACTTCACTCCCACCCCTTCTACTAGTAAACTCCACACAGAACCAAGGCCGCGTATGCAGTGAAAGTTCCTTTACGCTCATAGCAAACAGTACTGAGTTAGTAAATATAGTACATTCCTGAAATATGTTCGCGTTTTCCAGTGACGAAAGAGCTTTCAATATTGAATCATATTTTCGCACAGATACTGTCGTCTGTTTACCTACGTCGCATCCCGGCTTCCCCCACCCGGTTCTGTTCGCCCCTCTGTAAAGCCTAGTGGCTAGGCTGTCTTAGCTCTTTTCTGAAAATATTATTTTCTGTTAGGAATTGGACGTCTACGTAATATTATACAACTGTTTAAAATAGCTCAAATAAAAGGGCCTCGTTAAGTAATTAACTGTCACGTGATTTCTCCTCTTTCTGCGACCCTGCGACAAAACCACTTAAACGGGCAGTAGATAGCATGTTTGAGTAATTTTATCTTTTTGGATCGGGTAGAAATGAAGATTGAATTTACAGTACGTAAAGTACGTACTCTTTAATAGAGTAGGTACAGAATTATTTCAACATGAGTTACTAATACGAAGAACGAAACTGGTAATTGGAATTAGGTACAATAGTCTATAGTGCGATAATATGCACAAAATAATTGAAGCCTGTATCGAAATGAACGGCCACCATTTTAAAAAATATGTTTAAATTCTCATATTATGATTATTTTTCAATTTAACTTCATTCTTCATATTGTACGCTAATGTGCTGTAGAGAGTATAATATACATTGCATAATGAATACGTCCGCATGGATAGATCAATTCGTGCGTAAAAACACTTATTGTTAATACAGTACTGTATATTGATTAAACAAAAACGTAATGAAAATTATCAAACTCAAAATCGTGATATTTCCTAGTTTACGTAAATGGATCAACTACTTTCCTTTCCTCCTATACCTAGTAGAGTGATTTGTTTGTATTTTACGCAAGTATCTTCAAACTACAGTCATGGAAAGGGGTAGCAAACGGTGTTTCCGGTTCTCAACCATTAATCCAAAGGTATAGCCAGGTTAATATTAGAAATTTTAGTAAAAGTAAGATGATGTCCCTATAGATAGATCTTGTGATGTTACAAATCTGGTCATTCTCACAACTAGACGATGAGCGTATTCCGAATCTCAGTGCTGAGCAATCTGATGGCATAACCGTGTTCCGAATTTCAACGATGACGTCACTGATTCTCCAGCGTTGTCGCATCGGTTCCATCAGCTCGCAGAGGTGGTGGCAGTATCCATCATCCGCCATCAGTAAATCTGATTGGTTCTTGTATAGGGGGGAATTAGCAGACGAATGACATCGTGCACTGTTGTATCATGGCGGTGTGTTCTGCTGTATTGTTTGTACTGAGCACAACGTAAAAAAACTATGTTAATGGCGTATTAACGAACATGTCAACGAACAATTATTACTATTGGTTCAAGAAATAAATTCTTTATGCTCTCTTTTCTTTGAACGAGACGACAGTATGCAAATTTCGCAATATCTTACTAGCGTAGCACATACAACACTTATACAGCCGCCATGATACCCAGCAGTTTTGTTCCTATTTCGCTGCAGCGTGACACCATTAATGTCCACCGGTCCGGTGAGATTCGGAATACGCTGGATGATTCTGGTGACTTCATTTTCCCCACTCCGTTTTTAGAGAAGTCTGTGAATTTCTTAATGCACTTCTCCCATATCTCTTCATCAGACGCGTCGGAATCCATGATCTATCCCTACATCGCTGACCATCTCGATCTCCGGACTTAATTAGCGATTTCTTTATGTGGGGTTACGTGAATGAGAACAGAATCATACGAAAGGAATAGAGGACATATTGCCTTGAAAATTTGACTAATTTGCTTACCGGTGTCACCTCGATGGATTGTGTGTATGGTGACGGAAAGTGCACACATGGATGTTGTGATATATTTGTATTTTTTTCTCTAACTAGTAGAAATCGCTTGCTACTATCCGTTCGTGTTATTATCGTGTGAAATAAGTATTTTTGTTTCAATAGCCCTAATTTGAGACTGGCCAACATTTAACATTTATTTTTATAAGTCCATTCCCTTCAGTTAAAGTCAGATTCTTCCGTAGATTCACAATGTGTTCGACAATAAGATGCCGATGCTGTATAACTTTTAATTTTATTTTTATTTGTAACTAGACAGTCTGTAATTCAATTGTAGAAGATGAGGTATAAAGACGCCAGAGTACAGGCGGTCTGGTGGAGCCTTTTGATAATTGCAAGCGTCGGTCTCAATACTCTTGGCTGAACAGTGTCTGTTCCTCTCCAAGGGATAGAATTCCAGAACTTTGATCATTTGAACCTTTTGCACACCACTTAACTATGCACAGTACTCAGAAAGTAAATTAGACGTTAAGTGCTTTAAAAATAAAGAGTACTTGAGTTTCGGCGAAGCATAAACTAAATATCAGTATGATACAGACCGCAATGCTAATAGGAACGCAACATAGTGGAGCTTTTTAATGGCCACATAAAACTCTTCAACTCGCTCCTTGCTTAACTTTGCCCCTGTTATTCCTCCCTTTTGCAGCAGTTACTTCTTCTTCTCCTCCTTGTGTGTGGCGGGGGAGTGAGCGTCTTCCTTTAGCATGCTAATCAACTAGTAAGAGAGAGAATACCGCAGTTTTCTTTCACAGCGGAAAGGAAAAGATTCTTTTAATATGGCTTCATGGAACTGTATCCATGTAATACACATAGGCCTACCTGTGCAAGTACTTTATGTATGTCTGTATGTATGTATCTGTATGTATGTATTTTTTATTTCACTGGGTTATTTTACGACGCTGTATCAACATCTAGGTTATTTAGCGTTTGAATGATATGAAGGTGATAGTGCCGGTGAAATGAGTCCGGGGTGCAACACCGAAAGTTACCCAGCATTTGCTCGTATTGGATTGAGGGAAAACCGCGGAAAAAACCTCAACCAGATAACTTGCCCCGACCGGGATTCGAACCCGGGCCGCCTGGTTTCTCGGCCAGACGTGCTGTCCGTTACTCCACAGGTGTGGACCTATTCATTCATTCATTCATTCATTCATTCATTCATTCATTCATTCATTCATTCATTTATTTTATTCCATAGATCTTACATGAGCAATGAAGCTTTAAGATGTGGAACAAGTCAAAATTTTACAATATTACAATTACACTTTTTTAAAATTTTTACAGTTTTACAATTTAGTAATTTTATACAATTTTTACAATTTTGTGCAATTTTTTTACAATATTTTGGCGAGATGTAGTGAGATCGGGTGAGGTCCGAGGATTCGCCAAAATATTACCCGGCATTTGCCTTTTGGTTGGGGGAAACCTCGGAAAAATCCAACCAGGTAATCAAATCAAAGCGGGGTAATCAAATCAAAGGGGTTGATGCCGAGGACTCGCCATAGACCATTCGACTTCAGTCCCACGGCTGTGGAAAATCTCAGAAAAAACCAAAGACCAAAGGGGGATATGTATGTATGTAAATATCTGTATGTACGTATGTATCTGTATGTACGTATGTATTTGTATGTATGTATCTTATGTATGTATGTATGTATGTATGTATGCATGTATGTATGTATGTATATGCATATAATGCATCTGTATCTATGTATCTGTATGTATCTATTTATGTATGTATGTATGATTTTTTTATAATTACAGCATGCCCCATTACCTAAGTAATACTGCATGTTTTCACTTTCTATGTAGTAGGCTACTAATATACAGTATATACAATATTTACAATTTGTTAATCTTAATTTACTTAAAATGGCTATGTATGTATCGACCTTATGTTGTATCGCACATCTTTAACACTGTAGTAGTGCCTGTTCATATAACACATTTCTAAACTCAATTTTAGTTATGTTTCATCACGCATTTTTGTTTTACACTATATTAGTTGTTTTGTCACAAGTTTATAGAATGTATGTATGTATGTATGTATGTATGTATGTATGTATGTATGTATGTATGTATGTATATATGTATGTATGTATGTAGTGCACACCTGTGGAGTAACGGCTAGCGCGTCTGGCTACGAAACCAGGTGGCCCGGGTTCGATTCCCGGTCGGGGCAAGTTACCTGGTAGAGGTTTTTTCCGGGGTTTTACCTCAACCTAATATGAGCAAATGCTGGGTAACTTTCGGTGTTGCACCCCGGATTCATTTCACCGGCATTATCACCTTCATCTCATTCAGACGCTAAATAACCTGAGATGTTAATATAAATAAATGTTAATAAAATAAAGTATGTATGTATGTATGTATGTATGTATGTATGTATGTATGTATGTATGTATGTAGCCACCGGCGTAGCTCAGTCGACTAGGCGCTTGCCTGTCGATCAGGAGTTGCACTCGGGCACGCGTTCGATTCCCGCTTGAGCTGATTACCTGGTTGGGTTTTTCTTAGGTTTTCCCCAACCGTAAGACCAATTTCAGGTAATCTTTGACGAATGCTTGGCCTCATTTCACCAATATCATCTATGACCAATTTCATCGACGCTTAATAACTTCGTAGTTGATACTGTGTCTTTAAATAACCAAGTAAAAAAATTGTATGCATGTATGTACAGACATGGACAAATTATAATAATCTAATAATAATATAATAATATAATTCGTCATATCATCTATCAGTATAATTCACAGAGTCTCTATTGATGTAAATATGATTGTTTACATCTTCTGATATATTTTTCCAATGGCTAAGTATATTTTTTCCGGCTATGTTGGTACTACTGTAGTTTTAATTATATACTGCAGAAGATACTCTCCCATGGCCTGCAAGAAGACCGGACATGAACGAAATTGAAAATCTGTGATCTATACTGAAGAAGAAAGTGAACAAAAAGAGGCTTACAACGAAACATGGACTCATTTAAGCACTGTCTGATATCTGGCTAAATGATGCTGATTTTCAAGGAAAGTGTCAAACTTTGGTTTCCAGCATCCCTGACAAAATCAACATGTTAATAAAGAATAAGGGAATATTAAAAAAATATTAGTAACCTCAAGACTCAATCTTCTGTTCATTATATCTGTGCAAAATACTTTTTGTCCATTATTTCTACCGATAAATACAGCTTCGTTGCACATATAATTAATTTAGTCTAATTTATTTGTCCACGTCTGAATGTATGCACTTGTGTGCGTATTATGTTAGATTTTGTTATATCTCTGACCTATAGAGATTTACATTATTTATTTCTTGTGGAACACTGTTTGTAGGTGGTTTGGATTATTTGGCTGTTCTTTTATGGCTTGGGTCAGCAAAGGCTAGAAATCACGAAATTGTCCAAAACATGTTTTTGAAATATATTTTGCAGCTGACTGGAAATTATAGAATTTTACTGACAACCATTATGTTGTAATTTAATTATTATTTGGACAATTGTAATTAAACCATATTATGCCTGAACAGCAAATCTTGAATGTGGAAATGTCAGTTCTGTGACGTGTCCCTGACTACATTGTCAATAGAATTTTTATTGTCATTTAGCAGTTAAAAGACTAGCACAGAAACTTAATCATAAAAAAAAGCAAAAAAGATATTTTTAATTCAATATTTTCTAACGTTAATAGAAAGAAAAGAGTCTGGACTATAATATTTATTTTAAATTTCTGAATGTATAAAAGTGTCTATACCTCATTTGTACTGCAATGTTTCTTTTGTAACAGCCTATACTCATCTGTTAGAAGTCTGCACGTGTTCAGGCCGCCACTTGGAGATATATGAATAGGCCTAACATACTGCCCAACAATGCAGAAAAAAGAAAAGTGATCCCGGTATAATGTGTAAACTTGAAGACGAAATTATAATAAAATAGAGTTTGTGCGAGATCGTGCGTATTTGCTTGCTTTCCGCACAAAACCAATACGCGGTAAGTGTGAAATACCACATTCAGTATTCCCAACGTAATACACATAACAATTTCCCTCTTCTTACCGCTTAAGCGCCATATTCATTTTACTGCTTTAGGCTTTTAACATATTATTTTTAGAGACGTTTAACATAGTAATAATTATAAATTGGAAACTTACCACTGCAATTTCACCTAAATTGCACTGTTAATTATTGTTTTTAAATTTTTGCAAAAATTAAGTAAACTCTACAACACCACAAGAGTTATTGCATTTGTAATGCAAGTAACATTAAAGAAGCCGTGAAAAAATCAACAAGATTCCAGATGCCGATGTTATTATTGCAATATGTTATATAAATAATATTGTTAAAATATTAAAATGGAAAAATAAACCATTACATAACCTTACCGTTTGTTTTAAGTTCGCATTTATAGACTGGGGGAAAAAAAGACAGACTTATATCACGGCCTGCTGGAATATAGTAAACACAGCAAACATTTTATAGCAACAATTTGAAGATAGATATTTTAGTTTTTAAAAGTTGCCGTCATTGAACAGAAACCAAGATGGAGATTTCATTGCAACTAATTAGAAATTCCTCTTTCAGGTATGTAATAAACGATCTTCGCAAAAAATAATGTACGATACACGAACGGTATGTTTGTTTTCATGTTCGAGGAAAAGATTGAAAAAGCGAAACGTAGTTACCGCTCTTGTAACGCATATTACTATTACATTTCATATGATATCTTCAGGAAAGTAAACTTCATATAAAAACGTTTCTGTTAGCACTGTTACGTAGATTTATTGATGCATACATGTGTTTCTGTATGAGAGAGAAGGAGAGGGAGATTGTTTTAAGTTATGCCCTGTTATAATTTGTAGTAGACCTATAATTCAAACCCTAAACAATTCGTTGCGAAACATCACGGATATGGACGTAACACTGTAAGAAAAATGCCCCCGAAAATATATTTATTAAATGATCATATTCTGATATATTGTACCACGGTCAAGCTATAACAGGGGAAGAAGGTAAATGATGTCCCCCATAATCCCGTTATATGGGGATTCTATGGTTTTGCTTTGCCTCCCCCCCCCCCCAAGGAAACAGTTCTCTCTCTGCCTGTGCTCCACGTAGATTAATTTAGGAAAAAACACTAACAACAAACTGCAAACATTGTTGAACACACCGCGGCGAATGGTTTTTTGCTATATACTATTTATTTTGTGAAATAAGAAAATAAAGGGGGCGAAATAAACTTAGATTGAAACCTCAGAGGTCTATGAAAGCCTGAATATGTACGCAAGTCAGAAGTATATGCCTTTACAACATATTATTTACTTTATTGTTTTGGTGTTGCAGACTAGAATTTTCAACAGTTACAGCGTTGTGCTGTGAATGAAAATATGCTCCGTCCTCGATATGCAAATGTAACGATTTTTAAAGCGCATATCCGGATTCCAAATTCCCGGCAATTTCTACGTAAGGTCTTTTGAACTTCTTATACCTCGACAGCGTAATCGTTGCCGGGAATAAGTAGCGTTTAATTAGAAATATCGAGCCTGCACCCCGTCCTGTTATCACACGACTCGTGAGATTACAAGGGGTTGCCACCCCTGACTCTATCACTTCCGAAGCGTAAATAATCGACAAGCCATACCTCCCCATCCCTTTTTAATAGCACAGCTTCCCTTTAAACTGCATATCCTTCCTGCGTTTTGAGTCTAATCTCAATTAGAGCAAAAGAACTAACTGGTTTTGAGTTAACTACAATTAGTAAGGGAAAATCGTCGCCACTAGGTTGGCAATTAGTAAAGATAAGAACGACTGTTTCTTAGGGCAAGCCTTCGTTATCAAAACTGGCTGCTAATTAAAGTTCTATCTCTCATTATTCTCGCTCTCTCTCCTCTTTCTTAGAGGCAGTTAATTTTTATTGGTCATTATGATTCTATCATCTTAGTTGGCCATATATCTACATATAAGCTCTAGACAGAAGCGCTTCCATTACATTAAGTAGCTATAATAACTTCAATGTAAATAGCCTATAAATATTGTAAACGCCTCTGTTAGAGGTTGTTATATGATCTTAAATAATAATCTAGGTTTATTAAAGACTGACGAGTCACATAGCATTAACAAAGATAACTACAAATTGAAAGAAATACATTTCACGAAGATGACTCAATCTTTGTCATAAGTTTCAAACGGTTCGCAACAATTTAGTTTCTTTATCGTGTTGTTCATAATCGTAACCAGACATCGTAAGTTTATGCAAATGCATGTTTTTATTGGAAGGTCATATTTGTCTGCAATCGAGGTGACACCCATTTTTAAGTTAAGGGGAGAGGACGGTATTTTTTTAAACTTTTTTCCTATTTGGTGTAAAATATTAATTTTTTGTATGTAGAGAGCTCATAGCTGTGGCAACTCAACCAAATAAAAATATTTTGAAAAAAAGAAATTATTTGGGGGCCCAAATTTGAAAAAAAAATTATACCCAATGCAGGATTGTACTAAAACCGATATATCTAAACCGTTTTTAAAGATAGATTCAAACAGTTTTTTTGCAATGTATTTGCAAACGCATGTTCTACAAACTGTCTGTAACAGAATTTTGATATTAGTCCCAACGTTTGTAAAATAAACAATTAAAATTAGTAACAATTTTCTGATTTCCTTTCTTGCAAACAAACGGGCGTATTTTTAAAATGAAATCAATTGACAAAATTCTGTTACAGAGAAAAGTTTCCCAATAGTCTAAAGAATGTGTTTCCTAATTTCAGGCATGCATATTTAATAGTTCAGAAATTATATCCATTTTTGTCTGGCAATGTAGCAAAAAAATGAAGTTACTGGAAACCGATAAAATCGGGCGTGTGATTAAAAATCCATAGCGCAGGAAGTTTAAAAATGACGTCTCAACATCCGATAAGGGCACAAGTACCCACAAAATATTATGCAATGCATTCCACACATATCAAAGAGTATTTTAAATATATATATATATATTTTTTAAATTTTATTTACCGGAAACAACAATAAAAGTGGGCGAATGATTTAAAAATCCATAACGCAGGAGTATTTTAAAGATTTTTTTTTTTTAATTTTACTCATTTTTCACCAAAAAAATACCATCCTCTCCCCTTAGGGGATTAAAATTGTAGTAAAATTAATATGCATATTTCACGGTAATTTAATATGCTGTTCATTTTTGCATATGCATGCATGGCTTTGCCTACATTTTGCATATTTTGGCTTAGATTTTGCATAAAATACAATTCCATTTTCAATGAAATATGTACTTGTAGCTGTTTCCTTATTGGTCCCCACCCAGATGCATTCTGAAGATCGGGTGACAGCTCCAAATTCTTATAGTTACGTATGCAGCCGCTAATGCATGCGGGTGGCGCCTCCGGCTAACTCACCTCAGACTCACATCTCATTAGAGATGACGTGATAAACTGTTATTTTTATGAAACAGTTTCTACTGTAACTGTTTCATGAACGAAGCTGTTCCAAAATAACAGTTTCAAAGAAAAACTTTCATAAGAATATTTTCATAACATCAGTGCCAACTTTTTCAAGTGTTCCAACTGTTTCAACTTCTCATCTGCTTCAGGCATAGTGCTGCATTGGAGTTAAATCGCTCGCTTGAACTCGGTCGAATGTCGCACCCTCGAGTGAGATAAGATCGGTCGTGATATGCTCGTAATAAATAGAAGCACAGTACAAGGTCATCTCACCGACATGTCTTATCTTGTATGGAAGGCGACAGATAAGATACACATATGTTTTGCTCACACGGTAAAAATAAGGCTTTATTTTCTGCGTTTATGACAAACGTGTAATGGAACATACCAAAACAGTAACATGAAGTTATAAATAAAATAGTACGAAAAACTTCGATATACAGTTATTATTGCTAATTAATAATTATTCAATATTTGATGATATAATATGATAGGTCCATACATAGTGTTCCCCCTATATACTGCGACAATGTAGAAACGTTTTACAAAATATTATTGATATAGCAGTAGATTAATAACAATAATAGTAAAGAGATAACGTCACAGAAAATATAATAAAACGAAGCAAAACTGTTACAGACGCAAAGATTGATACACTAGTTATTAGAGATTATGATTATTAATAGAAAACTTGATACGGTTCTTGCATTATCGTGATTGTGTTCTCCGTTTATAATAATTACATTTACATCCAATAACAACTATCAGATGTGGCAAAAACAAAATCATTCCGGTGTGGGGGAAAAAAAAAAAAAAAAAAAAAAAAAAAACATTTACCTACAACATTTATATTACATTTTAAAGCAAGTTTTGTAATTGTACTATGGAGAGGTTAGTTAAACATTGCAAAGTTTTGAAATGATAAACATATATTATGTTACTACACAGTTCATCACTGTAACAAGAACGAATGTTTAACGCTCGGCTTTTATCATTCGAGGATTTATCGCTCGCGACAATTTTACCCATCATGCATGTGCGCTACCTATCGGATTATGCTATGAACTAGTTGGCGCTCTAGCGAAAACGTCCGATGCAGACGTCTGGCTTCAGGAACATGTTTCAAAGCCCTTGAATCGTCTTTAAATCAGTTGTTCACTGTATTATGACGACGAAAGTCGTTTTTCTTAGGTTACTGTTAAACAGTACGGTAAATAACTACAATACAAAATGAATCGATATTAGTAAAAATAACGCATATAATCCTAGGAGAGTTTCATAACGGTAAGACATTAGCCGATGATATTTTCGCGGTATATTAATAATTAACACTATGTTTCTGCACCATGAACATATTCACCATCAATGGACGGCTAATAATAATATTTAATATCAGATTTATTTATCAAAACCGGCCCTTCGCTATGGAAGTGAAACATGGGTGCTAAGACAACAAGATCGAAAAAGAATAGAAGCATCAGAAATGAGGTTCCTAAGACACACCCTGGGAGTCACATTAAGGGATAGAATGAGAAGCGAAGACATACGGAAAGAACTTAAAACAACAAATATGGTCGAAGAAATTCATACCTATCAACAACAATGGTATATGCATGTACAACGGATGCCCCCTGATCGTTTCCCACGGCAAGCATGTTTTTATCAACCCCAAGGCAGACGAGATATTGGTCGGCCACAAACAAGATGGACTTCGCAATTCCGTTAGTCTCGGAACGGGATTTACCCATGCTTGATAGGAAGAAGAAGAAGAAGAAGAAGAAGAAGAAGAAGAAGAAGAAGAAGAATATCAGATTTATTAGGAAATTTGATTCGTACAATTAAATTGCGCTGCCCTCTATAGGCTAATGTTGCACGAAGGCAGTGTGGAACATCGATATTGTATCTACTTTCGATTGGAGGTCGATGATAGCGCTACACGTGGTCTTTGCAGACAGCAAAGTACCAGGGAAGCTGTTTAGAAATTGAACTGTTTATCTCTTGGAACAATTTAGGACGCTGAAGCGATTACTGGATCAGTGTATCACTCTTGGAACAGTTGGAACAGGTTATTTCACGAAACTGTGTCAATACGAAACAGTTTAAAAAAAACTTTCAAACTTTTTTTACCCATCTTTACGTCTCATTCTGATTTGTTTTATCCACCGATAAGGTTAACTTTTTCCGTTGATGAGATGTCGAAGAGTAATTCTTTTTACTTGAAGAAATGGATTAAAGAAACTGAAGATAATTGTTTCACTACGGACGAGGTTGTCATACTCTGCAAACTGTGTAGTTGCGAGATGAGTTCCAAGAAACAAGTTTTCTTTTTTTAATAATCTAAAATGTTATATTTTTCACTATAAAATAATAGCAGTTATTTATAATCCTTTATAAGATCTCATGCGATAAGAAGTACCAACTTATGCAGTATTGCAAGACAATAAAACATGAGCGAGCTAGAGCTTCAGGCAAGAAATCTGTACAAGTGCAGGAATTTTTGAAAACCTTATTTAGTAGACAGACTGAACAACCAGCACCGTCTTCAAAAAAGTCAGACAACCATCCCTGATACTGCAGAACATATTTGACTTCAAATATAGGTAGATAGATGGTTTTATTGAGTAATATTATACATACAGATGTTATATTATCATAATTTTCTCTAAAATCCAATGCACAGGTCTTCTGACCGTACGTGCTACGTACCTAAAACAAGTCCTACTTTGTAGGTTTCACTCCTCTCACCTATGATTATATCCAACCACTCGAACTCTCTAAAAGAACACACACATTAAAATGAAAATGGCACAACAAAACAAAACAAGAGGGTTACAATACAACAGATAACATATTTGTGTTTGACACATTAAGGCTAAAAGAAAAAGAAGAAGAGGGGAAAACTGCATTGCACATTTGTAGATTTTAAAAAAGCATCCGAGTCGGTAGAACGTGAAGCATTGTTGCACAAAGCTGTGGAAAAAAAAGGAATGTGTCGAGAATGATTAAAGCTATATCAGCAATATACGAGAAGGTGGAGTTTTGTGTAAAGTACGGTCGTGACAAAGTTTCGGAAAATGTGGCTACCCGTAGACTTCAAATATGCAACACTGACATCATGCGCCATTGAACGCATGTTTTCTGCTTGCAAACTGTTGCTTACAGACAAGAGGCACAAACTGACTTCTGAGAACTTTAAAAAAAAATCCTCGTTACCTACTGAAATTTGAACTACACATAGACTTTTATTGATCGTTCTATATAATTTTACCTAATTAGAATGTAGCGTTTCGGTTTCAATAAATTGATTTTGCTTATTTTGAACATACATAGTTCAAAAGAATTCATTCATGCATAGTGTTCTGCCCAAGGTCAGTTCTTTCACTGGAAACTCAGCTTTCTCCAAGCTTTCCTATTTTCTGCCTTCCTCTTAATCTTCGCATATGATCCACATATCTTAATGTCCTCTATCATTTGATATCTTCTTCTGCCCCGAACTCTACTCCCGTTCACCATTCCTTTCAGCGCATCCTTCGGAAGGCAGTTTCTCCTCAACCAAGTTACCCAGTCAATTCCTTTTCCTCTTCCTCATCAGTTTTAGCATCATTCTTTCTTCATGCACTTTTTCCAACACAGCCTTGTTTCTTATTCTATCTGTCCATATCACACGCTCCAGCCTTCTCCATATTCACATTTCAAATGCTTCTAGTCGCATCACTTCACTTCGTCGTGTCCATATTTCTGCCTCATATAATGCTACACTACACACAGAGCACTTCACGAGTATCTTTCTTAGTTTTTTCCCAGAGTTCCGCAGAAGATTTTCCTTTTTATATTAAAAGCTTCCTTTGCCCTTTGCCCTTTTGACTTCTTGGCACTTCTTACTGCTTATAGTAAATTTGTGGATAGAGATGTAACTATTATTATTATTTATTTATATATTTATTATTTAAATTTAAATATAAATAATACAGAATATAATTACAAAAATAGAAGTATAAATAAAATAATACAATCAATATGAAAAAGAAGATACAGTAATGTTAACAAAATTTGAGGACCGAATGAGCAGCGCTCGTGTTCGGTCGCAGTTCAGTTATATTATTAATATGCCTATAAGAGAATATACAAAATAAAATAAAATAGGAATAAAAATAAAAATTACAGCTACAGTGAAATTATATAATATAATATATTAGTATGAGAGGAATATAGAAAAAAAAAAACAAAATAGGAACTAAAATTAAAATTACAGCTGCAATGAAATGATATAATATAATATTAACATAGAGAAGAAGTCCACACCTGTGGAGTAACGGTCAGCGCGTCTGGCCGCGAAACCAGGTGGCCCGGGTTCGAATCCCGGTCGGGGCAAGTTACCTGGTTGAGGTTTTTTCCGGGGTTTTCCCTCAACCCAATACGAGCAAATGCTGGGTAACTTTCGGTGCTGGACTCCGGACTCATTTCACCGGCATTATCACCTTCATATTATTCAGACGCTAAATAACCTAGATGTTGATACAGCGTCGTAAAATAACCCAATAAAATAAAATAGAGAAGAATAATATCGTACGTGAATGAAGTAGGACAATTTATGAAAATATATTCCGAAATTATAGAATAAAAATATAATATAGGCTGATTAATTCATACACATAGGCTATAAATTTATTTAATCAAATTGAAGACATTAAGACGTTTCTAATTTTCTTGTTATACGTTAGTGGGTTACATGTTAGAACAGGGCTGGCCATCGGGAGCGGAACCAGTCTCTAAACGGGGACGCTTAATATTCATCCGTCACATAATCAACGCTGCGCGGTGTTCGGCGGGGAAGAAAGGGGATGAAGAGAAATCATATGGCTCCCCGTGAGAGAGTAGAATCCGCTCTTGCTGCCCAGCCCTGTGTTAGAAGTTCTAGCTGTAATTTAGCTAAAGAATTATAGAACCGAGGTCCAAAATTAATGCTGTACTTTAGACCAGCAGATGTAAAACATTTAGGTTCTACTAATGTTGATTTATTATTTCGTTTTGTGTCATGATTATGTGCCTGTAATATAAACTTACTACGATTTTTATGATAAAATTTGAACGGTGTATATTTATAAATTTGTTCAATATTAAATACATTAAATTCAGAATAAATTAATTTAGTTGGATAATCAAAACGTTTCATCAAACAATTTTTAATTATTCGTTTTTGTAGTAAATTTAACGGACTAAGATTAATTTTTGTACTTCCATCCCAAACAATAATGCCATATTGAATGATAGACTGAAAAATGGCCACATAAACATTTCGTAGAACTCTAATGGATAAATAACATCGAAGATTAACGAACTTATAAATTGTTTTACGAAGCCTCTTACAATATAAATGTATACTTTCAACTATACCTATGTTATTATTAAAAGCTAACATCACTTAATTTTTTTAATATTTCTTAAGGACAAAATGAATATTAGAACAGAGCATTTTAAATTTATTCTTGGAACTTACTTCCGCAGAGGAATTTTAGTTGGAGAGCTGTATCTTTATGTTACTTATCGCGTAAATGAATTTTTGACCAGTTGACCGTCGAAACGTTTTCAGATTTGTTAATATTAGAAAAAAGAAACATAATTAAAAAAGATAGAATACTAAGTGCAAATCTAACACATTTGAAAGTACCCTAGATTATTAAAGGAGTGAAATTGTCTGTCTATGGTTGGGCCAGTCAGCAAAGAAACCTTTGACGACATTAATAAAATCAAGTACCGAAACCTCATATTCAAAATTGAACACTGGTATTAGCGGTTGTTATGATTAGAATTTCTTCATTATGTTTTCTGTTCACAATCCTAAAGTAGATTTTCAGCAATGGAACGTTAAAAAAGTAAATATTATTTCACTTAACTCTATCACTTTTTACACATCTGATAACTTTCCATCTATAAGTTACAACGCAGAAAATTTTCCCCCTGGCTTTTAAATTTCTTCGTAATATTGCCCCTGCTAATGCATAAAGGCGAGGTATTACTTTTTAACTTCTTCACTCGTAAGTAATTCGATATCTTTATAACTCATTTGCATGACGCTGTACTCTCAAGGAAACGGTAGGCCTACCTTAGTATACTAGATATCGTTGCCGCTGGTTGAAGAACCAACGCACGTGCGTTACAGAGAAGGGTATCAGAAATACTGATGTACGAAATTCAAGATGCAATGGTCAACATGTAGAGATTCTACAGTCATATTCTTGAGCACTTTGATATTACTTATACACATACTATGAATGTTATCTGCAACACCTGTCTATTGTTTTTCTTTTTCAAGAACTGTCTGACAAGTAAGGAAACGGTGTCGACAGGCACAACTTGTCTGGAAATGAACATGTATGATGCACACCCACCAGCAATGGGAACTATCACTCCAGCAATAGTAGTGAAATTATTGGCGGATTTCTTCGGTCTACCAGAGGAAACATCGCGTCAAATTGATCTTATAAAATTTGAACAAATGAAGATTCTCTCGAATCAGGGTGTAACCACAGTCTAGTATATACAGTCACGAAGCTCAATACGTAGTAAATATGCATTCATAGATAGTTGCTAACCTCTACGATCGCTAATATCGCCTCATTACAGACAATGCGGAAAAGTACCGGCACAGTCAATTGTTCCTAGCACTCTCACAACTCAAGCTCCGTGACTGTATATACTAGACTATGGTGTAACCAACAAATCTATAATACGCGCTGCAGGATGAAGGAAAATAATTTCAGGGGCATATTTCGTTAGGTATATATTTACTACCAGAACCATTTGATTAATCAAGGATGCATGTTTATTCAGCTATTGGATGCATTAATTTATTGTTATAAATGAATGCTTCAAAATTACTTACTCCACCGAAGTCGCATATTTTATTAATTTTGTGTTACACCTTTTATCGAGGGAGGTCTTCAAATCAAGAAGGAATTGTTAGAGGAGGACCTAATTGTGGAGGAGGTCCATACACTCGTCCATGGCGATATATTTTCGTCAGATGAGGATATAGACAGCGATTATAGAGATGACACACTAACATATGACGAGTAACAATCGCCAGGCGTCACGAAAACACACCATCACCAAAGAATTCGCAAACCAAATTTCCCTATGGACACTTGGCGTATACGTGTAAAGTTTGGACAAAGGAACTAAGGGCGAAATATGACAACGTCGACTCTCCCCAGCTGTGCCTTTCAGGCTTGGCCATTGAGTTGTCTCCTTGAGTCAGCTTCAAGACCGTTATGACCCTAAAACGAAGAATAAGGAACAAAACAGTCCTTCAAAAGTTTATACAAGGTATGAAGACGCCCGCTGCTGAACTAAAACATATCTGATGCAACAGTTGAACAGCGAAGTTTTTGAGTAGTTTATCCAAATGCGTGCACCGCATGACAGGACAATTAAGCTCTGGGATATGCAAATAAAGAAGCGTATTGATATTCACAATCAATAGCAGTTTAAGGCGTCCGATTCCTGAAACATAAATTTCAAAGGGGCGTAACAAGATTTTTTCGCGGAAACTCACAAAATTGGCAAGGCATTTTTCCAGGAATCCACGATGTTAGAGGTGAAGGCGAAAGACTTCGTCGGTAATCTGTGAAAGTTTATAGCAACGCACCAGATACTCGATGAGGATGTGCTTAGCGATGACCAGTCACGCTTCGAGAAGGAACTACATTCAGGGAGAACCCTTGCTATGAAGCTGCGGTTTGTTTACGGCGATCATCGCTGGCGATTGTCACCTGGAGTTGCTAGCAGTTAAAGTGAATGCGCACGGTTCACAGCGATGATCGCCAACGTAGATCGTTGGGCGCGACGCAGATTGCTGGAGGTTGCTGAAGAAATTCAGGACGCACATCGTCGCAAACATGTTCAATAATCGATATTTCAAGATCGCGAATTAGAAATATTGAATCGAGTTATGGCAGCAAAACAAATGAGAATTGACAGCGATGCACGCTGATAAGGAAACCACTTCCTGACGATAATCGCCAGCGTTTATAATCGCCGGCGATGTGCGTTCGGCGATGATCGCCGTAAACAAACATTAGCTTGAAAGGAATGAAGCGCATCTTTGGATCCACAGGTTCTATTTCTGCAGGAACACATTCCTACATGATAATGTCAGTGATCACAATGGCTAAAACTCTTCTACCGCACATATTATGTTTTAGTGTCTGGAGCAACGGAGAAATTTCCTGCAAACATGACTCTTAGCCTATCCTGCCAAGTCAGCAAACATGTTCAAACAAGATGTTAAGGTTTTTTTTGAAAGACGTGTTATGACTAGACCCCAAAGGAAGGAAGCACGTGCTCCTATTAGTGTACTAGCGAACAGGGATGATCTCTACACCTTTAATGTTCCTGACGGGATCGACTCCTGTAAATGTCGGTACCGGCAAAATGTACTGGACTCGTGCAGTCGGTAGATGTATACTTATTCCGTCCCTTTGAGACTATGGTGAAATTCGTAACGGACACTGTGGTGATGACATCACATATTAACTTTTGGCACAGAAACCACTTTCTCCATCTACAGTTACTCGTTTATTACCAACATTTACAGCATCTCGATTTCACAACTTCATTCGGTTTGCATTCTTTCGATGTGGTTATGTGATTACTCATCCTGGATACTTGTAAACGCCTCTCCGATATTCCTTTGAATCGAGTCTCCTTCAGGAATGTTGAAAGGAACTTGCATTTATGAAATATGCTCGGTAGAGACCTAGGCAGGTTATGTTTCTTCATTGCACGAAAAGGGTTCAGTTGCGAACCACTCTATAATTAATGATTCCAGTCTTCATTGCCGACTCTTCTTTACCTTAGACCACTGATTGTTTCACTGACTTAATGTAGATCGCAGATTAATATGCAGTGAACAATACGAAACCTTTGCAAGAGTTTATGGAACGGCGTATTCTTCTGCGCAGGCGTGCACAACACGTGACATTTATACTCTGTGCTTCAATCTGATTGCTTTCGTTACTTATTAAACTCCCTCACCTTAGTTAATTCTGTTGTTAAAAGTAGGTATGCCAACTTCTAGCGAAAATGAGATTTTGCCATATGGTATTATTTTTCTCTCTAATCTGTTGTTATGAAAGATGATTACTGTAGTATTTTAATACCCACTCCTGAAAAACAGCAAGCAATTACATACAACATTTTGCTTTGGAGCCATTGATTACAGATCATAGTCCTTTACCAAATCGGCTTCCAAATTTATTTCTTTAAGTACAAGAACTATGCTTCCCGACTTCTGATTTACTTCCTGTTAAGGAAACTAGTGGCAAGAGATTGTATAGTGCTTAAAATTCCATTGCCATCGACCAGATTTGAAACCAAGTATCTTGGATTTAGTGAAAAGACTTTTAACCACTAAGAACGCCTCCTACATGTAAACTAATGTTATCCTTAATCGTGTTCATAAAGACAGAAAAGAAGTTGGTAAAGTCCTCTAATTCAGTTGGAAAGTTGAGTGAGAAACTCGTGTAAGAATTAGCATCCCCTTTGTGACTTTTCATACTCCCCCCACGAGTTACACGTAAGATGCATATCACTTCTAATTCCACACAATGAGCCAACTTCTCCCTCTCTGTTAGTGGTTGTAGAGGGACGGAGATCATTATTCTGTTTTTAAAAAGTTATTTCGAGAAGGGAAGAAAATATCGGCTGTCAGTTCTTTTTGTTGAGAAAGTTCCATGAAATCTAAAATACAAGGAAAGGAGAAGTTTTGTACCTTGGAATACCATCGTTAACCATTCGATACTCAGATTCAACCACTCGAAACTTTTCCTACGAATAAAGAATATATTCTGGGATAAAATCGATGTCTATGCTTACAAATTTGAAATAAAATCAGTTACATCCATGTACGAGTATATATTTCTTCCATGCTGTACAATGATCACTACTATATGTAAATAATGATATACTACTACAAAGGCTTTACCCGAATCCATAGCCTTGTATTATGAAAAGTATGAGACATACATTATTGAAAGTTATACCAATAAAAAGAGAAACTCATCACGTTTTTGGTCCATCAACTGCTACAAGTGCTCGATGTGACCTCCTCGCGTCACGCGACAAACATCCACTCGGTAGTCTAACTCCTGCCACACCCGCTGGAGCATATCACGATCAACTCTAGACACTGCCGCACGGATCCGGTTATTAAGTTCAAGATTAACTGGCAAAGGAGGTACATACACTTGATTTTTTACAAACCCCCATAAAAAATCACAGGGAGTCAGATCTGGCGACCGAGGAGGCCAACGGAGAACACACCGATCGTTGTTAGAAGCCCGTTGATATGGTTGATGCCTCAGTTACATGAAGATAAACCAGGGTTTTTATTTCAACAAGATGGGGCTCCACCACATTTCCATCTGGAAGTGCCTGAGTATCTCAATGAGCTTCTACCACAACGTTGGTGTGGACGGGCATAAAGTAAACATCATGAAGACAAGGAATGAGCAAAAATCATTATACTAACTGATACGTGTACAAAAAATTAGGATGAAGGCATAATACTACATGTAATTCTAATGGAATATGGTTGATTGCATACCAGACTTGTTTAAAAAAAACTTTTATCTTTTTAACGTTTGTGATTATCTGAATTTTAAGTGTTCATTATGTGTTTTTTTATATTCTTTTATTGTGACCTGAAGATGCCATAGTTAATGGTGAAAACATTCGTCTAAACTTGTAAATACCACTTCATGTATTAACATAAAGGTTCAACATATGTACCTAGGATAAGTGATTTGACAGAAAAAACCTATACTATTCCTTTGCTACCACACTTATCGGACCCAACATGCCTTTAAAATTATCCTATAGCTTTTTACTTTAGAATTTTGGAGATATATCTGGCTTAGATAATTTTATCTAATGCTCTAACAAGCAAACATTGTCATGAAGGCAGATAAAAAAGTTTTTTTTTTTTTTCCTTCCACTATGTTAATAATGTCGAAAGATGTGCTTATACAACCTTTGGCCACGAGGAAAAAAATAACAAAGTCTTCAACATATGCTAAATATTGACATAGTCCAGTCAAAATTGCACTACATGAATTGGTTATTAGTTTTCTGATTGTGCCTTTCAAAACAATGTTAAATAACAATACGAATAAAAAATCTCATTATCGGATTTCATTGAAAGTTATAACATAATCCGAAAATTTTATTTTGAATTTTAACCTTCGTATGTCTTCGTGTCTAGACAATTTTGCTCGATTTATATTAATTTATCAAGAATTCAAAATGTAGTCATTGAATAAAAAATCTATCCTCTACTAAAAGAATAAAAAGTCCCATTAAAATCAATGTATAAGCGGTGTAAAGGCAGATTAAATTCACAAAACTCTTCTAAAATCAGAGGTAATAAAATACTATATCAATATAGTATATCGAACTACAGATTATTTTATGTGTCTCATATTAATTATGACATGGACTTCCAGCTTTACTTGCCATCCAGGGATACGCTAAGGATTTTTATTGCCGGTCGAGTTTGAGTCTACGAACCTCGGAATCAGTGGAAATAGTGGTAATCACAACACCATTGAGGGCCACTGAATTGTAATTTTTGACCTCATATTTATACAGGAAAAACATTTCAGCCATTTCGGCAATGAAATCAAAATGCAGAAACCGAAGGAACGCAGATTGATCCTCTGTTACGGTTTCAAAAAAGGACTTTGCATTAACGAATAAAAAAAAAAATCTTTTCACGGAAAGGCAGCAGAGAGCTTCTCATTGACTTTTTTTTTTTTTTTTTTTCGTTGTTGGTAACTCTATAGCATCTATTAGATGCTTTATGGTTGTGCTAACAGATGGAGTTACTTGTCAACAATGTGATGCTGAAACGTGTGTTCAGGTTACTGCCCAGCGACAGTCCTGATGTATTTTTATATTTGTGATGATTGGTTAATTAATATTAACCCGGCACACTCACAATCACACCCACATTCATACAAATTTCCAGACTCTAGACACCCAGGGAATTCCTCTTCTTCAAGAAAAATTCACCGAGAGCCGAGCCCGGGAATCGAATCCGGGACCTCCTGATCTGGAAGCTAGCATGCTGACCAACATACAACGGAGGCAGTCTACTCATTGACTTGTGTGCAGAAACCACCAATAAAATTGAGCACTAAGAAATATGGATCATAGATTTCACTCTTTGATAATTTCAGAATATTAAAAACTAGATACTTACAGTAGTTAATAGCCTAATATATTTTATTCTGCAGTCCCAATCCGAAAATTTTCCCTTAAATTTGGCAGTGTCTCTAAGCTATATTTTCAGCTGAAGTGAACTAGATTGTTGACTAAATAGCCGGATGTGACATCAGAAGTTACGATCCAAAGCTACGTAATGAATAGCAATCAAGTCCGTAGTAGCTGGTAAACGAAAATGCTTGCTTGATTGTTGACTTGTATACTAAACAAACATGGATACCTCATTAACAGGGAAAGGATTTATATGTAAATACATATTTACTTATAAAGCTAATATAATTTATATTTTGTATTATCTTTATGTTTCACAATGTGTAGGGTTGAAAAATCCTACTTTTATTTTCCATATTTTTCCATATTTTAGAGTTTAGTACATATTTTCGTTAATTTCCATATATTTTCCATATTTCATATAAAACAGTCCATATTATATTAGGTTTAACAATAAAACAAAACAAAATTCCATTAACTTTTAAAAATACATTTCAACAATAGAGATTTAAACACATGTTCAGTAATCCCTTTAACATCAGAGTTATTTGAAAATTAGCAGTCCTATCAACAATGGGAAAGTAAGTTACAAAACTGTATTAATTTAATTTAAAATTTTTAACAGACTTCAGTTGTGCAGCTCAACAGTTAAATGCCAGTCAGAGTACACATAGGTTCAGTTTTGTAAATCATACTATAAAGACGGTAAATATGCCAAAAGTACGTCATTCAGTCAATTTAAAATCAAAACTAACAAGTTACATTTCAAAATTTAAAGAAGATGGTTTATCAACTGACAATAAAATATTATTTTGTAATTTGTGTCAGTGTGCAGTATCATCTACACAAAAGTTCCTGGTGCAACAACACATTACAACTAGTAAACATCAGGCCAACAAACAACTAAATTCCAAGCAGAGACAATTGTTTTTAACACAACCAACAACATCGAATGTAAGATCTGAGTTTAACATCGACCTGTGCCGTTCTCTCATCTCTGCTGATATTCCTCTCTACAAACTAAAGAATAAGGTCTTCGGAATTCCTTGAAAAATATACTCAACATACAATCCCGGATGAGTCAACACTTAGGAAGACGTATGCTCCATCCATCTACGATGAGACAATACAGAAGATAAGAGATGAGATTAAAGATAGTTCAATTTGGGTTTCCATTGATGAGACTCCCGACAAAGAAGGTAGACTTGTTGGTAATGTAGTTATCGGTTTGTTAAGTGAACAATATTCTGAACGAATTCTTTTACATTGTGATGTTCTAGAAAAGTGCAATAACAAAACTATAGTTAAACTGTTCAACGAAGCTATGGGTATCCTGTGGCCAAAGGGTATTATGTACGATAATGTGTTATTCTTTATTAGCGATGCTGCCCCTTATATGGTCAAAGCTGGACAAGCATTATCTGTTGTATATCCTAAATTGACTCATTTTACTTGTGTGGCGCATGCATTTCATCGTGTGGCAGAAGTGGTCAGAGACAATTTCCCTAAAGTAGATTTGTTGATTTCATCAGTGAAAAAAGTATTTCTCAAAGCTCCCAGTAGAGTTAACGTGTTGAAAGAAATGTACCCTGAAATTCCATTGCCACCAAAGCCAATTTTAACTAGATGGGGTACATGGCTAGAAGCAGTTGAATATTATGCCGAACATATAGACTCTATTAACAATGTTCTCCTTGCATTGGACTCTGAAGATGCAGTCTCAATTGATACTGCGAAAACAGTTACCTGTGACATAAGTGTGAAGAATGACTTAGCTCACATTCAGCATACATTTTCATGCATCATAAAAACGCTCAAAAGTCTCCAAAATAGGCACCTTTCACTATCTGAAAGTTTTGAAATTATAAATAGTACTGTGGAACAACTGAATCGCGGTAGAGGTAAAGTTGCAGATGCAGTAAGAGCTAAGGTGGACACTGTACTTTCAAAAAACCCTGGATATGAAGAACTACAAAAGGTTGTTGCTGTGATGAGTGGTGAATCAACAGTGAAGATTAACTTGGACTTATCCCCAGCAGACATTGTGAAATTGAATTATGTACCAGTTACTTCTTGTGACGTCGAACGCTCTTTTAGTCAGTATAAATCTATCCTCAGAGACAATAGAAGAAGATTCACTTTTCAGCACTTGAAAGAAATGTTTGTAACCTATTGTTATGGTAACAGACAATAAAAATTGTGTTTTGTTGAAACTACATTGGAAGATAAGGTACGTCCATTATATTTTTTGTTTAGTTTGATTAAAATGTACCAATATTTAACGTACATAGTCATTTTTTTATAATTTTAAGTCCATATTTAATTCCATATTTTGGTAAAAATCCATATTTAATTCCATATTTTGGTAAAAATAACTACATATATATTTACATATTTCATATATTTTTAGTCCATATAAATCCGTTCCCTGCTCATTAACAATTGGGGGTTATGAAATCTGATGATGCTTTGGAAATAAAATGTGAGTTCAATGTAGAATAACATGTTAACTTGGAACATTGACATTGTTGGTAAAAGCGTTACATTTTTTTAATATTGTAAAATTTCAGGTAATTCTCCACATTTATTTCGATTGTTGATAGCTAAACGTAATTTTCATAGATATCTTTTGAACATCTTTTACAATTCTACATCTTTCTACATTTCTTTTCTAGTGTCTCAGGAAATTACCATTCAGTTCATAAACCTGAGAATTAAGTTTCTTGAACTGTTTACTGGAAAACTGTTTATAAACAAAGAATTCGAATTTCCAAAAAATAACAGCTGATAACTCGTAATTAAACTGCATTAGAACACTGCCTTCGTAATTTAGTGCTATACCGTAATTTCATGGGTTTGAGAAAAATAGTCTACGAAGAAGGCCATTATTCCAGCATACATGTTCAAAGCTCTCTAGTGTGTAGTTTACAAGTCAGCTAGTTGCTAGTTATTAGCATGTAGTATAGACTTAAGCTTTGAGACACGGCCTTTTTCGTCTGAACGCGAACGTAATATATTCAAGACCACTATTCTAGATTGTATAAAATTTAAGCGCCAATTTAGATCGGTGATATTATATTAACTGGTTCATTTGATAGTTTGAAGTCATGTTATGACTTATTAAATGTATTTATTGCCGTGCCTTAACTTTAATCAAACTTTTATAACAGATTACGTATGCAGTGTGCATTAAAGAGACAGTAGAACATTAGTTGTGCTTCTATTTGAGAGCTTGCAGATAGAGCTGGGGACGGAGCGAGTAGAACTGTTGAGTTAAGGCTGGTTCACAATAAACCGAGAACGGAAACGACAACGAGAACGAGAACGGAAATATTGTTAAAATAAATGTGTTTAAATGTGAGCATTCACAATTAACTATTGTGAATGCTCACATTTAAATACATTTAGTTTAACAATATTTCCGTTCTCGTTCTCGTTTCCGTTTCCCGTTTATTGTGAACCAGCTTTACTCGGTTCTATCGGTTTATGTGCTTGGCAGCGGAGCACCGAAGTTACTCGGTTAACCGTAACCGTTACCGGTCAGTTCAAACGTTCAAACAGAGTTCACTTGTTTTACTTAATTCTAGCAAACAACGTAGGTACTGTTGTATTTAAATATTTTCTGCTGCAGAACAAATTATTTCCTTGTCCCCAAGGCGAGCTGAAAGGACTCTAGAATTGAAGAGGAATTCATTCTATCATATGACCTGTCAAGTGGGCCTAATGAACACTGACAGTCTGAACATATTATTATTATTATTATTATTATTATTATTATTATTATTATTATTATTATTATTACTAATATTAAAGTCCAGGAGTCCACACGTGTGGAGTAACGGTCAGCGCGTCTGGCCGCGAAACCAGGTGGCCCGGGTTCGAATCCCGGTCGGGGCAAGTTACCTGGTTGAGGTTTTTTCCGGGGTTTTCCCTCAACCCAATACGAGCAAATGCTGGATAACTTTCGGTGCTGGACCCCGGACTCATTTCACCGGCATTATCACCTTCATATCATTCAGACGCTAAATAACCTAGATGTTGATACAGCGTCGTAAAATAACCCAATAAAAAATAAATATAGTCCAGGATAACAGAGAAAGTATGGAATTGAACGGGTTACATCAGCTCCATGTTTATGCGGATGACGTGACTATACTAGGAGAAAATCCACAAAAAATTATGGAAAACACGGGAATTTTACTTGAAGCAAGTAAAGAGATAGGTGTGAAAGAAAATCTCGAAAATACAAAGTATATGATTGTGTCGTGACCAGAATATTGTACGAAATGGAAATATAAAAGTTGGAAATTTATCCTTTGTAGAGCTGCAAAATTCAAATATCTTGGAGCAGCAGTAACAAATATAAATGACACTCGAGAGAAAATTAAACGCAGAATAAATATGGGAAATGCTACTTATTATTATTCGGTTGAGAAGCTTTTATCATCCAGTCTGCTCTGAGAAAAGCTGAAAGTTAGAATTTATAAATCAATTATATTACCGGTACTTCTATATGGCTGTGAGACTTGGACTCTCACTTTGAGAAAGGAACAGAGGTTTAGGGTGTTTGAGAATAAGATGCTTAGGACAATATTTGGGACTAAGAGGGATGAAGTTACAGGAGAATGGAGAAAGTTACATAACGCAGAACTGCATGCATTTTATTCTTCACCTGACATAATTAGGAACTTTAAATCTAGACGTTTGAGATAGGCAGGGCATGTAGCATGTAAGGGCGAATCCAGAAATGCATATAGTTTGTTAGTTGAGAGGCCGGAGGAAATTAGACCTTTGGGGAGGCCGAGACGTAAATGGGAGGATATTATTGAAATGTATTTTAGGGAGGTGAGATATGATTATAGAGACTGTGGATTAACTTTGCTCACGATAGGGACCGATGGTGGGTTTATGTGAGGGCGGCACGGTAATGAACCTCCGGGTTCCTTAAAAACCATAAGTATTGTTATTATTATTATTATTATTATTATTATTATCATCATCATCGTCATCATCATCATATTAGAGTGTTTCATTAGTATTAAAATATGTTAATAAAGGAAGTGCATTATATTTTTCTTCTATTTGTGTTAATGGGATTTGTGTTGTGTCATCAGTCATCATTTTATTTGTACTTATTTCTACGAATTGTTACCTAATTACTTTAATTTATCAATAGTATTACTCTTCACCAAAGAGAACATGGGTGTATTGAAGGCTAGTAATGTTATAAAAGAAATAAACATTATGTTCTTCAGTTTAAGATTCCACGTTTAATTGATTATTTTATCCACTTTCCGTAATAGTAAATAATTCTGTGTGGTCATTTTAAGTGTTTTAGGCAGCGCTTCATGGAGCCCGTTTCTTTCTATCTTCTTTTTCTACTTAGCTGCAGCGTTTAACGTTTACCTCACATGTTAATTTATTAGCTGTTAGTATTATAAATTATTGTATCAATTTTATTTCGTCTGTCATATATAACAACACTGAAAGTTAAATAGGCCTTTCATACAACATAACTCCGCAAATAGTTGTAATCACGTAAATGAAATTTGCAACCGCCATTTTACAATGAAGAGAAGCACACTTTTTTCTCGTCAATTGGCAAATACTTTACTACAATGCTTTTAAAACACCGCTTGGTTTCACTTTCAAAGTACGTTCTAAAATCGACTCAATCTATCTAAATTTTAAATCTGCCGCCACAAATTTGTATTCGGTTCAACCGAGTAATGACGTCACAATAACTGCTCCGAACCGAACCGCTCCGTCCCCAGCCCAACTTGCAATCTTACACGTAGACTAGCTTATATTTTTTATGTTTCGTTTTGAAGAGCTTTTCCTGTCTACAGCACAGGACTCCTATTGGCGATCTCTGTCCTTCATCCCAGAAAGGAAATCCAGACATCTGATTGGCTGTCATCACATAGGATGATGAGTTTACTAATATGGCGTTTGTTGTAATATGTACACAACGTGAACTCCGTACTTATGTTATATTTTTGGCATTCTTTAATGTTTTATAACATAATTGTGACAATGAAACTACTTTCTGTGTTCAACAAACATGTGCGTGCAATCAGTGGTGTGCTTTTGCGCTAGGGCTTATATATATTTTGTTATTTTTATAACCGTGAGCTTGATCGTTTGTGGCGTCATTAAAGATATAATTTAATAGAGAAAAATGTCAAGACATGACAAGGGAAAAGCTCTCACTCTACCTATAGTGCACGTTAAGTTTCAATAACCGGGGAAAATAAACTGTGGGCTTGTATAGTTTGGTGGTCACAATGAAGGTAATTTATTTGAATTATAATTTTACTTATATTTCAAGATGCTAATTTCTGTTCTGTGTTTATGTGAAAATCTTTTAATACGAGGTTTATTATCAAATGTTCCATTTTGAACTGAACTTTTCTAACAATTTAATATAGGATCAGCATATGAATACTGTGCGTAATGTTATAGACAAAGAGTGTTGTTCTAGAGAAATATATTTTAATATATCCAGTAATCCTGCCAACACTAGGTATTTTACGGTAATAATGTGTGTCAGCTCCATACTGAAGTGGAAAGGTTATGACCATAAATTCAGTGAACAAGATTAAATTATCGACAGAAAATTAGACACATTCCTCATAGTTATGATGTTGGTAATTTATTATCCCAAATATAAACATTTTTCTCGCAGTTTATATACACAATTAACTTATTCACAGAAAGAAACCATTTACATATTATTTGTTGCACTGTGACACTCTATTTTATTTTCTTAATTAAAATACCATAACCCACTGCTGTTAGGATCGAACAAATTGCATCTGTTCTAAAGCTGCATCTACACCGTTGCTTACGATATTGTACAAGCTGTTGAAATACGGGTCTAAAGTGGTTCCCGCGTTGGGACATTTAAAGTACTCACCGTTGCTTATTAAATGCTTCGTACAATATTTTATGTATGTGTATGTATTCACACTGCAAATGGGTATATACCCGGTGGCAGTGGTAACTAATTACACTCAATAATGACAATTAATAATAAACACAACTAATAAAAAACAATAATAATAATAATAAAATAAAAATAATAAAAAATAATAATGATAACAAGGAGCATCCTAAATTAAATGAACCATAGTCAGTTAAAATAACATTTAAATAAATCTAATTTGTATCTTAACCCTAAGTTCGAACTAAGACCCACGAGTCTGACAGGTTCATATCAATACATATACATATGGTCAATAGACGTAATTTCAAAACTTCTACGTCTCAGTTATATTAAAATGAATGACTGTCATTCTTGACATTAAAATATATTACATATTATAAACTAATGTACTAGCTTCCTTTTGTTCAATTCATACACCGTACCTTTTCGGAAATGGGCTAATGAAAGAAACTTCGTACATTTTACATGAACACTGTAGTCTAACCTTTTCACTTATTTATTTATTTTTTATTATTAACAATAATAATAATAATAATAATAATAATAATAATAAGTTCCAGTGAATTAAGGTACTGTATCTTTCATTTCCCTGACTTCATAATTTAATCATTTGTAAGTGGGCCTGAATTTTCTCTCTTTTTTTTTTAAATGGCCTATATTGACGTTGAAGTGTTATGATTTTTACTAATGCAAACTGCAGTCACAATACATGATTAGTACAATTATTGTGCGATTTTTCTTGCACACCTTGCAGTGGTGAAATAAATATCTAATAGGTCTGCTGACTAACCTGCAGTGGATAATAATAGCAAATGCTATGATATTTTATTCTGTGTAAACAATTTTTAAATTAGGAGTTAGAATTAAATTAATTAGGAGAAGTTAGTCTGCAATATATGTGATTAGAAATGGTTTCCGCATTTGACGATTTCCCAAAACATAAATAGGCTATCTCAGGAATCTCAGGGACGATTTATTTTTAGAATTTTGCCGCCCATAGGCACATGCGGATCTGCTCTCCCCGATCCCCATTTCTTTCTTAGTAATGTCTGCACTCGCTCCCCTGAGCTGTTGTCTGTCGTCACTCATGACCTGTCAATTTAATGAAAATATGAAGTAAAATCTGCAGTGAACCATGTAGTGATAGTTGTACTTTATCACAACGAATAATTGTAGTAATTATTATTTATTTATTACTCGTAATAATATTTGATTTGGCTTGGAGGATGAGGGGAGTACGGTACACTAAACTCGGCACGCGGTACATTAAAATCGCATTGCTGCGTATGTTGTCCTAAATAATGCAAATCGTATTATGTGTGAATATTCAGAAGTAATAATTAACCATTGTCGTGGAATATTGATGATGATGATGATGATAATAGTAATAATAATGTCTGAAAGTAGGAGACCCCGGTAGTTCACTTTCAGCAATTATAACAAATTAGAGGGAACGAAATCTGAAGGAAAAACACGGAACTTGAAAACAATCAACTTGCCAAAGTAAATGAACCAGATGAAGAATGTAGTATGAAAGAAAAAAATTTAATTAAACAAATTCAGATTTTCGGGAAAGAAAATAGTGAATTCCATTAAATGACGCTGAAAAACTGCATATTATTATTTAACAAATTATCAATAAATCTCAAATAAGACTGTAATATGCTTGTCACGTTTATAATTTTCGTACTCGATTAGTAATGCAAATTAATCAAAGAATCTTCACGATACACAATGCTTAGTAATGGAACTATTTATCATTTAATAGAACTGCGAGGCGAACTTAGCGGCGGAAATTGTTATGACGCTCAGAGACCCACTTTTCATCGTGCTATGCGCCAGCTTGTATATAATCTCGTAAGCAACGATCTACACAGATCAATTTTTCTTGCGTCTATGCATGCAATCTGGGAAGAATATTAAAAGAATCAAGTTTACAACGCGCGCTCAATTAAGATGCATGAAGATTTTGTGTCTACATTCTGCGCCGTTTTGAACGTCGTCTTCACTACGTATACATATTAATTAATATCAAATATCAATCTTGCATGCATTGCTTGAATGCTCAAAGTTTAAATTAAAGTTTAACCGTGCAAATTCACTTATACAGTATGTAAAAAAAAACATGGGAACATTTTGTAGGTTGTACCCTAGGTTGAGCTTGCTGTTAACAGACATAATATTTTTACTTTAAGCTGGGATGTTACAGACTTCGTCTATAAATTCGGTTATTACATGGTGATCTTTTCTATTATATGTTTGCATATTTTATATGAGCACGGATACTCTATTTCAATTTCGTAGTTGCTTTTTGTGTCGTAAATACACATACAAGAGTGTGACTGAAACTGGAACCTGTTCTCAATAGCGTGTGTGCAGTTCAAGTGGTAGTGTTTGTAACCAGGCTTGGGTTTCCTGTACATGCCGAGACTCTTCTACTGTAACAGGCCTTATATTATTACAGCATGGAACATAATATGGTGATGGTTGTCGGTATACAATACCATTTATATACTACGAGACAATTTGCAAGTAAGCAGATTACTGGCAACTACCATCGCTTCGCTTGCGAAACTTGACGCTATTACCACAATCTAGTGTATATACGGTCAAGAAACTCAATACGTAGTAAATATGGATCCATATATAGTTGCTAACCACTAGGATCGCTACTATCGCTTCATTACAGACAATGCGAAATAGTACCTGCACAGTCTATTGTTTCTAGTACCCTGAACAACTCAAGCTTCATGACTATACTGTATACTAGACTGTGCTATTACTCTTCGGTGGATAACACGGGATACGTTGGATTTTTCTCAATACAAAACAGTATTCAATCATTTCGGATTTTCTATAGCACGCGACACTGTAACTTCCAACTTTTTTCTGTTACGGTGCGGAAATCTGGGTGAAACTGTATATAGTAGAGTGTGATAATACTATATTAAACTCTGATTTATGATTAACTAATTTTGTTGTCCGCAAGTACATATAAAACAATTATAACTTTACAGAGAAAAAAAAACTTTAAAATATCGTCTCCTTCTGCCGGAATCATCAAAAAACGCCAAATAAACAGCTAGCCGCTAACGGTAAAATTCTGTAGCTGACTATAGTCCGGAAAACACCAGATTTAGCTACAAAACCACTGACTTGGCAACACTGCTGCTAGCTACACCAACGTCGCAATGATAACTGAAAGAAAAATAACCGTTAAAATAACGTTAGACCCGCACTCATTGTTGCAAAGAGAATATGAACTGACTGAAAGACAATAACATACATTCGGTGCAGTCACTTTCATTGTAGCCTTTATAGAAATAAATTGAATTATACCTGTAGGCAGTTTTGAATAGTCAATTAATAAATAATAGATAAATAATTAAATAAAGACAAAAAAAAATTTGTTTTGTAAATTAGACATTTATATTTAAAAAGGCAGAAAAGGACATCATAAAACTGTAACGTTTCAGTCACAAAGGTATAATTCGTACAGATTTGCTTTCAAAATGAAGATAGATGTAACACATTTAAAAAGGCATTCTGATAAATTTCCGGTCTCTGTTAATTAGTGTCATAGTGTCTATATGAAATGTCCTCTCATTATTGCCTGGTATATCGGTCTCCGCTGACAAAATCTATACTAATAATAAATCTGTAGCCGAAATTTTTCTGGTAATTTTCGATTTTTAAAAAATAATTGGTCCTAACATATATAATGAACCATCCTGAAACCGAAAATCGCTTTTTTGAAATTTTTGTCTGTATGTCTGTCTGTCTGTCTGTCTGTCTGTCTGTATGTTTGTTACCTTTTCACGCGATAATGGCTGAACGGATTTCGATGAAAATTGGAATATAAATTAAGTTCGTTGTAACTTAGATTTTAGGCTATATGTCCTTCAAAATACATTATTTAAAAGGGGGGTTATAAGGGGGTCTGAATTAAATAAATCGAAATATCTCGCTTATTATTGATTTTTGTGAAACATGTTACATAACAAACGTTTCTTTAAAAATAATTTGCGATAAGTTTTATTCCTTGACAAATTTTGATAGGACTGATATTTAATGAGATAAATGAGTTTTAAAATTAAAATAACTGCCATCTAAGGCCGTGTAATGAATTAAAGACAAATGACTTCGTCTATAAGGGGTATTGGACAGCAACAATCGAAAGCTATGAAAGATAGCCTACAGAGAATGTTTCTGTGTTTGTATGAAGTAATATCGGAAGCTAAATTAACCGATTTGTATAATTAATTATTATTTCACCATTGGAAAGTGTAGTTTCTCTAGATGGACATAATGCTATAATGTTATTACAGTAACTTCTGATATGATATAATATAATATAATATAATAGGCTATAATATAATATAATGTAATGTAATGTAATATAATATAATATAATATGTAATATTATATAATATAATTTGTTATTTGAAGGGTTCAGAACCATAGTGGGCCAAGCGCCATTTACTGAATACGTAGAAAACAAGGGTTAAAATTAAGTTATTACCATAATTCAATGGAGACCTATAACAAGTAAAATAAATATACACATTAAATCTAAATGATGTCAATCTTCATTAAACTATGGTTGCATGTAATAAAAATTAAACATGTTAAAGGAATTGTCATTGCACCAAATGAGTGTCTCTGAACCAAAAAGATCGCATTTTAATTATTTGGATGCAATTTAAATTAAGTAACATATTAAACGATTTATCCTTCTATCAAACACGAATGTTCCCTGGATCAAATGTCCTATTTTAATTATGTAATTACTTTACATTTATTTCTAACTGGTGCAGCGGAGCGAACGGGTACGGCTAGCATTAAATAAGAAACGAAGGAGTAACTTATCGCCTGCTTGTTTTCTCGCAGTCTCTCACAAGATTCTCTATTTCACTAACTACTGCAACTGGCCAGAAATCTGTGCGGTTTCGAATAGGAAATCCGCGTTCTCTGTCTTCTTAATTCAAGGCCATATATTTAATTATTATCGAACCGGAACGGAACATTTTACGCACCCGATTGAACCCGCTTAGGGTCTGTGTGAAGCACTTCACTCCGAGACACGCTACAGCGTATCAGTTTATTGTGAGCGCGGTGTAGTGGCTACACGAGATATCGCTTTGGGGTCACACAGAGTGCAGCCCTAAGTAAAGGGCGGGCCACAGGAGGGCCCATTACTAAGAGCGAGGCCACTCCACCACTCCGGAGTGGGTCCCTGTTCTCCATTACCACATTGACCGCTTAGGTATAGGATGCCTACAAAACAATGACAATTACGCTCATTGTTCACTCAATAGTATCTATTTTTCTTCTCTGTTAATTCGTTTTTATAACGAGAGATCAGAAAACTAGATCTTAAAGAAAGTGTTAACTTTTCGAGTTTTAAAATATATTAAAAATGATACTAAATTTTGTAAGTCATAGTAATTATGATAGAGAAGCTGTTTTATTTCATTAAAATATTACTTCATTAAACATTAATTCCTTGTTTTTTTATTCTTAAAATGATACACAAAGAGAACATTTTGATGTATGAAATAGTGTTAAATGAATTGGTGGGAAGAAGTATACAATGATATGGTTTTATTTTCTCTAGAATGTATAATAATAGCATGTTTAATAAAAAAAGGACATCGTAATATTTTCGCGTTATTGTGTAAATATTACGTAAGTTAATTTATGTTTAATTAAATACGAATAATTGAAGAAACTATAAAAACAATTGGAGGAAATCTTCAAAACTGTGTTATTAAATTTACAAATAACACTTACTTACGTCACCATTGTGTTTGTTAATACCATTGCTCAGGAAGGCGCGTTAGCGCCGCAATCGCTGGCAGGCTTAAGGTCGTGGATTCGTTTCCCGATGAGACATAGATAGACTTCCAAGTTGAGACATATTTACTCTGAAGTTAAGTACACACAGAATAATACAGTGTTTACAAAGCAGCTGGCAAGCTACTCTCATATACACACATTACATCAGTTAGATGGGGCTTTTTCGCTAAGGACAAATTTAAATATTGTGTAGATCGGAATATATTGCATTATCGTCTCTCGGGTGTAGAAACATAACATTTCTCTTAGGACTATAAACAGTCATACAGTGAAAAATTGTTCTTACAAAGGCACTAAGTTTCAGTTTTTATTTATAGTCCTAGGTATAGTTTGTATTTATAGTCCTAGGTTTATTGCATCTATTTATTTATAGTTAGAAGTAAATTTTCGTTTATTTTATTTTTTTATTGCTGTAACTATTATAAATTTTGTTAATATAATTATTGTAATGGTATTATTGTATATTATATGTCACTGCCACCGGATGTATACCCAATTGTAGTGTTAATAAATACATACATACAAGCAATAATAATAATAATAATAATAATAATAATAATAATAATAATAATAATAATAATAATTGGAGCAACAGTAACAAATATAAATGATAGTCGGGAGGAAATTAAACACAGAATAAATATGGGAAATGCCTGTTATTATTCGGTTGAGAAGCTTTTATCATCCAGTCTGCTGTCAAAAAATTTGAAAGTTAGAATTTATAAAACAATTATATTACCGGTTGTTCTTTATGGTTGTGAGACTTGGACTCTCACGTTGAGAGAGGAACATAGATTAAGGGTGTTTGAGAATAAAGTTCTCAGGAAAATATTTGGGGCTAAGAGGGATGAAGTTACAGGAGAATGGAGAAAGTTACACAACACATAACTGCACGCATTGTATTCTTCACCTGACATAATTAGGAACATTAAATCCAGACGTTTGAGATGGGCAGGGCATGTAGCACGTATGGGCGAATCCAGAAATGCATATAGATTGTTAGTTGGGAGGCCGGAGGGAAAAAGACCATTGGGGAGGCCGAGACGTAGATGGGAAGATAATATAAAAATGGATTTGAGGGAGGTGGGATATGATGATAGAGAATGGATTAACTTTGCTCAGGATAGGGACCGATGGCGGGCTTATGTGAGGGCGGCAATGAACCTCCGGGTTTCTTAAAAGCCAGTAAGTAAGTAAGTAAGTAATAATAATAATAATAATAATAATAATAATAATAATAATAATGCTTTATTAGAATATCAGAACACACATTATTTGTAATTGTACATAGATTACAATATAAGGAAACGAAGTGATGTAATTACAGTAATTATAAAATATAGATCACAGAAATATACCTGTCTGAAAATAATAAGATTACTATAAAAGAAACAACATTTACATAAAACATTAAAAAAGTAGTAATATGTTCTGTTTAATATAAATCTAACCCCCTAGAGAGTAAAATTCATGTTCGGAGGAACAACTGAGTACAGAGAACGAAGGTAATATTATACTTAAAATGTAAATAACTCAAGTATTGTATTAGAAGAATTTATTATCAAGAATGAAAGTTCCGTAGGTCAATTTGGTAACAAAATAGAGTAAACTGAAAATCAAGTGAATTAAAAAGAAGTACAAATATCATAAATTCTGAAGATACATTATTTAAAAAAAAAATGTTATGTTTTATTTAACGACGCTCGCAACTGCCGAGGTTATATCAGCGTCGCTTGTGTGCCGGAATTTTGTCCCGCAGGAGTTCTTTTACGCGCCAGTAAATCTACTGACATGAGCCTGTCGCATTTAAGCACACTTAAATGCCATCGACCTGGCCCGGGATCGAACCTGCAACCTCGAAGGCTAGCGCTATACCAACTCCACCAACCAGGCCGACTTTATTTAAAGCATACACTACAATAAATAAAATATATTTATGATAATTTAAATTACGTATTCTAAATAACTCCTATTTATAATTTGGATTTATATTTTACAATTAATATAGCTATCGGCATTTCAAAAGCATGTGATCATAAATGTTTAGTCCATAATTCTGTATTTTTCTGCCAACAATTGTGACGCCTTTTGTCTTTTCGAATAAAATATACTTATTTCTTTTTGTAAGATTTTTCCTTGTAAAAATAATTTAATAGTTCATATTAATTTGTCCCAATTGAATTTTTATAGACATAGCAATGATACCACGTTGTCCAGACTGTACCAGCTTCAGTGTTAGTACGTACAAAACTTCCAACCAGTAGTAGAGAGACAGCAAGGAGATGCACTATCACCTTTATTTTTTAACTTTGCTCTAGAATATGCCATTAGGGAAGTTCAGGATAACACAGAGTTTGGAATTGAAAGGGGCTACATCAGCTTCTTGTCTATGCGGATGACGTGAATATGTTAAGAGAAAATCCACAAACAATTAGGGAAAACACGGAAATTTTACTTGAAGCAAGTAAAGCGATAGGTTTGGAAGTAAACTCCGAAAAGACAAAGTATATTATTATATCTCGTAACCAGAATATTCTACTAAATGGAAGTATAAAAATTGGAGATTTATCTTTCGAACAGGTGGAAAATTCAAATACATTGGAGCAACAGTAACAAGTATGAATGACACTCGGGAGGAAATTAAACGCAGAATAAATATGGGAAATGCCTATTATTATTCGGTTGAAAAGCTTTTGTCGTCAAGTTTACTGTCAAAAAATCTGAAAGTTAGAATTTATAAAACAGTTATATTACCAGTTGTTGTGTATGGTTATGAAACTTGAACTCTCACTTTGAGGGATGATCAAAGATTAAGAGTGTTTGAGAGTAAGATTCTTAGGAAATTATTTGGGGCTAAAAGGGATGAAATTACAGGAGAATGGAGAAAGTTACTCAACGCAGAACTGCATGCATTGTATTCTTCACCTGACATGATTAAGAACATTAAATCCAGACGTTAGAGATGGGCAGGGCATGTAGCACGTATGGGCGAATCCAGAAATGCATATAGAGTGTTAGTTGGGAGGCCGGAGGGAAATGGACCTTTGGGGAGGCCGAGACGTAGATGGGAAGATAATATTAAAATTGATTTGTGGGAGGTGGGATATGATGATGGAGACTGGATGAATCTTGTACAGGGTAGGGACCGATGGCGTACTTATGTGAAGGCGGCAATGAATCTGCGGGTTCCTTAAAAGCCATTTGTAAGTAAGTAATGGGAACTATTATATCTACTGTATTAGCTCTGTTATCGAGTGTAGACATAGAGAATAATACTTTCTAACGAATTCAACTTAAAGATTTATTTCCCTTGCCTTCTTGGAGGAGTAGAGCCATTATGTAGCTCCGAATCTTGGATTTTTCCACATACGATACGGTGCGAAAATACAAAATTCACGCACTATGACAAAAATATTTTGGAACAGTACTTTCAGATGTGTCCTAGGACGTAGCAAACACGTAAGTTTTTGTTTATGAGCACGATACAGCAGAAAAGCGTAATCCCCTAATTATTGACCAAACAACTGTGTATAACGAATTCCAAATACTTTCTTTACATTTTCTTTTACGTTGGAAGGAAATCTATGTTTAGGCTCTCCTAGTATTTAATACCTTCGGGGCGGATTAAAAAGCGTAAGGAGTTGTTTGTTGCTGGTACATAAGACTTCTTATCAAGCTGCTGTGTATCAAGATCTAGCGAAGCTCAAGGGACTTTGGTGAAAGAAAGTTAAGCTGAAAACCGGTTTATAGGCCTACACGAATTGACTGAGCCAAACATTGCACTTTTGTAGAACGTGTATAGTTAAACGTAGATTTCATGGAATGTTTTACTAAGTGTTAATAATGTTTTACAGTAATTATAAAAAAGCTTGAGAGAGTCTGTATACAAAGTATTTATTTGATTTTATGTCAAACATCAACATGAGAATTATGTGAATTTTTAGAGTTGAACAGTAAAGAAACAATGATGATGATAGTAAAATATTAGGTCTAAACATTAAAAGATAATCAAATTTATAAAATAATTTCGACAAGAATGTTGTCTTTCATCCACTTTGTTCAACGCTTACATTATAATAGCCCAGTGATGTCAAAGCAAGCGCATTTTTCTGACCTTGACGTCGTGCGCTGGCAGCAAGCGCTAAGTATGGAAAGAGGAAGGGTTGTATATATGAATAAGCAACCTGTTGAGTTAAGAAAACAGTGGTGCACAAACTTCAGACGGAACATGAAATTTTATGTCGTTATTTTTATATGGCTTCTTTCTGTTTAATATTATCTATATTGTCTGTAAAACAAAACTACTAACACTGATTTCTTAATATTGCACTTGTGTTTTAAATCTTAATAACATAATAGAGAGTTAGGAAGGAATATTCACTTAAATTCCATAGTAGTATAATATTATACTGTATTAAGTGGATGAAACACATCATTTATAAAGAAAGTGATATTCAAAGAAAGAGATTGGGTATGACATGATAAGTTGGAATTTGTATTGATGGTATCTTTAGCCTTACAAAAGTAATCAATAAACTAATCAAAATAATATTACAGTACAAAGTAAAGTTACCTAGGTACCGTATCTGTTTTAAGTGTAACTAATATTACATAACAAAACTCTTATCGCATTATGCTTATAAGGTGATATTTGTGAGCAACTTCCTGTCATCAGAATATTAAATTATTTTCTCGAAATCTGCTAAAGCTATAGAGCAGACATTTTTACAACACATGGGCACGTATCTTTTGCTTATGATGTAGCAGTAGTTGCTTTGTTAATTCATTTCCTTACAAACAATTTCCGTGCGAATATTTTCAAAATTTTCAATACACTATCTTCAGTAATACGTATATACGGTATATTAGATTTACGAAAACATTCTGTAAGGCTACTAAATAAATAGGCCTATACCTGAAAATTTTACTTTTCTATACGAAAAGTTGGGAAAATATTTCTTTTGAATAAAAGAATGAGCATTAAAATTAAAACTTACATTCTTATAATGCACTTATACTTCTCAGGCAAATCTAAAAATTAACATGGATACAGTTTTAATAAGTTCTCTTCCCTTATGTATTGAATCAGTGCTGGCCATCCCTGAATATAGCTCGACCAAGCGGCATATACCACCTCTTTCGTCTGTCTCTTTCCTTTCCGCTGTAAAGTGCTCAGGCTCTCCTGGGCTCTAAAGCGCGCGCTTGCTTCTGTGGGCATCAATTGACATGCCTGTAATAGCCCTAAAGACATGAAGGAGATAATGTAAAGAAATGAATGTTTACATAAATGAGAAAAAAATGTAATTCATTACCTATATTTTGCAGATGATCAGGTGATAATTTCCGAAAAATATGAAGACGTTGACCAAACGATATTAAAATTAAACAACGGATACAAGGAATGATATCTAGAGATGAGTATTTATATTTAGCGAAGAAGCAGTACAAATCATTTTAGATAGTGAGGAATGTACGTACAAACACAATTTATTGTGACAATGGAGCAAAAGTATTTTAAATCAAAGAGTAAAATAATAACAAGAATTGAAAAAAAATACTCGAGTGTATTCGTATGATATGGCATAATAATAATAATAATAATAATAATAATAATAATAATAATAATAATAATAATAATAAATCGCATGAGTTTGGTATGATAACCTGGCAGGCAAAGCGCGAAAGGCTGATCAGGGATCACTGACAGTAGCATGTCCAGTCCCAAAATGTGGCAGATGTTCATTGAAGGGGATTCAGAATTCATTATGGAAATGAGGTAGAGAATTGTCTTTTTGGAAAGGGGAGACAGTACGGAATAGTCAGTACAACGTTGTTACCAAGTTTGCTTTCGTTTGCTGCAGAATGCAAAAGGACGTAAGTTATGTAGTCGCCATTTGCTACACTGTACGCCAGTGATGTCAAAGCAAGCGCATTTTTCTGATCTTGACGTCTTGCGCGGGCAGCAAGCGCTAGGTATGCTAGGAGGAATAAGCAGCGTGTTGGATTAAGAAAACAGTGGTGCACAAACTTCAAACGGAACGTGAAATTTTATGTCGTTATTTTTATATTACTTCTTTCTGTTTGTTATTTTCTATATTGTCTGTAAAACAAAAGTACTAACACCTATTTCTTAGCCTAATATTGCAGTTGTGTTTTAAACGTTAATAACATAATAAAGAGTAAAGAAGGAATATTTACGCAAATTCCATAATAACTACAACTATACTGTACTAAGTGAATTAAACACATCATTCATAAAGAAAGTGTTATCCCAAAGAAAGACACTGAATATGACATGATAAGTTGAAATTCATATTGGTGGTATCTTTAGCCTTATAAAAGTAATCAAAACAATATTATAAGTACAAAGCAAAGTTGTCTAGGTATATGTTTTAACTGTAACTAATATTACATAATAAAACTCTTATCGCATTATGCTTTTAGGTGATATTAGTGCGCAACTTTCTGTTATCAGAATATTAAATTATCTCGAAATCTGCTGAAGCTATAGAGCTGATGTTTTACAAACACATAGGCACAATCATCTTTTGTTTGTGATGTAACAGTAGTTGCTTTGTTAATTCATTTCCTTACAAACATTTTTCATGCGAATATTTTCAAACATTTTAATACACTATTTTCATTAATACGTATTTACGATATATTAGTTTACGAAAACATTGTTTTAGTACCTGCAAGGCTACTAAACAAACATAATTATCTGAAAATTTCACTTTTCTGTAAAAAAAGTTGAGAAAATATTTCTTTTGAATGAAAAAGCAGACTCGTGAAAAATGAACATTAAAATTAAAACTTACATTCTTATAATGCCCTTATACTTCTCAGATAAATCTAAACATTAACATGGATACAGTTTTAACAAGTTCTCTTCCCTTTATCCATTGAATCAGTGCTGGCTATCCCTGTATATAGCTCGACCAAGCGGTATATACTACCTGTTTCGTCTGTCTCTTTCCTTCCCGCTGTAAAGCGCTCAGGCTCTCCTGGGCTCTAAAGCGCGCGCTTGCTTCTATGGGCATCAGTTGACATCACTGCTGTACGCCCTGGCGGCGCATGTATGAAACGAAATTCACACATCAATAAGACCAGAACTTTGAGGTTTTTCAACTTTCCGATAATATAGAAAATTCAAACGAATACTAAATTATTAACCAAAAAAGACATGATGGCCGAAAGAACTCTCAAAGGCTTCTGGATAGCTAGAAAAATAGATAAATATTGATACTCTGTCATTTCACTTAAGTCGCACATGATCGTGCCGTTATAGTTGCTTTTACATACGTCTAGTACATACTCGTATATTTGTTAAACTCGTTTCTGTTTAATAACCTCACTTCTCAGTTTTACATTTCTCAAATATTCCACAATGATTCCAGCACACCAATCTCTACAATGACAATTTCTTTGAATATTTCTGTAATAATAATAATAATAATAATAATAATAATAATAATAATAATAATAATAATAATAATGACAGTCACTTAACGGTTAGTAATGCCATCTGAAGTAGGTAGTGCATTTTATAATTTTCTGCTATATCTATAGTCAGCGAGGATCTTGCATTAAAACTGTGTGAAGTTAAGTGAAACAAAACTGAGAAGAAAGTAACCATTAAAGCAAAATAAGGGTTAAAAGGCGAGAGGTAAAAAATGAAGTAAAAAACGAGGAGAAAATTGCATGAAAGTGAGTGGAAAAAGAAAACAGGAAGTAGCAGCGTTCGGACTGAAACTAGCAGGATAACGTTTTCTCTTGATGGAATAAAAACCAATTCGTTTCCTGCCTCGACACCCTCACCACCTCAACCCCTAGCCAATACCTCAACCCTCTTCCCGTCACACACAACCGTCGTCATGCGACATTACAAAATAACAGTTTATTGGATCCAAGTCTCAACAACTAAAGTATAGTTCAACCGGTATATAGGGAGATCCGCGAATTATTGAATTAAAATAAAACACATGTGACATTATAATGCTATAAGGTCGACGATTATATTCTAAGATGGAAGAACAGTTGGAAGAAGGAAAAAGGTACGAGAGATGCAATTGGACTGCTAAGAACAGTCGGCGAAAGATGACTAGAGAAGAATAAAGAAGTGTATGTATGGGTAGTATTTGTGGACTTAGAAAAGGCTTTTTACAGAGTGAATTGGAATAAACTAATGGAAATCCTAAAAAAATTGATGTGGATTGGAAAGAGAGAAGGCTGTTCTGTAACCTGTATATGCAACAACGAGTCAAAGTCAGAATAGGATAAGAAATGTCAGGAGGAAGTGAAATAGGGAGAGGAGTACGTCAAGGACGCCCTTTATCACCTACCCCAGTGATCGGCAGAATCAGTGCTCTGTGACCTCATCCCTCAGAGCAATCGTACTCTCCTTTAAGAACATCGGCTTCCAGAGCTCTGAGCGGTGAAGAATAACTGATAAACTGCAATACTCAACTCTACATTGTCGACCTATATATATAATTTCGTGCGTATGATTGTTTTATATAATTTTGCTCGTTTTTGTTTCCTTTTAGAGATAAAAATAGTTTTATACTAAACATTCCTTTGCGTGTTTTGTCAAAGCCATTGATTTAATTCCCAATAGCATGCTCAATCAGTTTAAAAGAGTAGTGAATAATAATAATAATAATAATAATAATAATAATAATAATAATAATAATAATCCGAGACACGAGAGCCCATGAAGGACCATGACCGACCAGCCGGTTGCTGGCCTCACGTCCACATGCCGAAGCAGAGGTGGACGATCATCCAACCAGAATGGAGGTGTCGTGTGGTTAGCACGATGATCCCCCCAGCTATTATAATTGGCTTTCATAACCGGATTTCACTGCCTATCGTAGCTCCCCAAGTGCATCACGATGCTGGGTGGGCACTGGTTCCAAACAATGGTCCAAATTTCATGAAAACATTTTTTTACCCCATGAGGATTCGAACCATGTTGTCTGACAAAGACAAGCAAGAAGAACTTGAGGAGAGGGCGTTTCGGGTCTCTTTTACGCAGTTGTATGAATCGTCTACAATCTATCAACAGTCGTCTACATTTCTACAAATCTCTGAAGAGGCCGAGAGGAACAGCAACCAAAGGGGCGATTGTTTTTGCGTCACGCAAATACAAGTGGTACTCTAGTTTTGAGACGAAGATAACAGAAGGGGAATTATGGAGAGTGTTGGTGCAATTTGGAGGGAGAAACGGGAGAAGTCCGAGAAATACGAACTTCGCTACCTACCACAAACACAACTCCGCTATCGCCGAAATTTGATTTGGGGTCGTAAATCAGAGCTCTTCGATTGTGCGAATAAGGAGGCTAAGCAGTGTGAAAATCCAGAAAAATGAAGAGGGATGTTGCTACAATTTGTGGAAATAATACACAACTGAATACACGTTATTGGATTATACTCGTATGAGAAGAAATATTATTTTCGATTACCATGGACTAAACTCATAGAAGAAAAGCTGTTGGGGTACAAGAAATAATCTTATAGGTTACGGTCCACACCTGTGGAGTAACGGTTAGCGCGTCTGGCCGCGAAAGCAGGTGGGCCGGGTTCGATTCCCGGTCAGGGCAAGTTACCTGGTTAAGGTTTTTCCGGGGTTTTCCCCTCAACCAAATATGAGCAAATGCTGGGTAACTTTCGGTGCTGGACCCCGGACTCATTTCACCAGCATTATCACCTTCATCTTATTCAGACGCTAAATAACCTAAGATGTTGATAAAGCGTCGTAAAATAACCTTACTTACTGGCTTTTAAAGAACCCGGAGGTTCATTGCCGCCCTCACATAAGCCTGCCATTGGTCCCTATCATGAGTAAGATTAATCCAGTCTCTACCATCATATCCCACCTCCCTCAAATACATTTTAATATTATCCTCCCACCTACGTCTCGGCCTCCCCAAAGGTCTTTTTCCCTCCGGTCTCCCAACTAACACTCTATATGCATTTCTGGAATCGCCCATACGTGCTACATGTCCTGCCCATCTCAAACGTCTGGATTTTATGTTCCTAATTATGTCAGGTGAAGTATACAATGCGTGCAGCTCTGCGTTGTGTAACTTTCTCCATTCTCCTGTAACTTCATCCCTCTTAGCCCCAAATATTTTCCTAAGAACCTTATTCTCAAACACCCTTAATCTCTGTTCCTCTCTCAAAATGCGAGTCCAAGTTTTACAACCATACAGAACAACCGGTAATATAACTGTTTTATAAATTCTAACTTTCAGATTTTTTGACAGAAGACTAGATGACAAAAGCTTCTCAACGGAATAATAACACGCATTTCCCATATTTGTTCTGCGTTTAATTTCCTCCCGAGTGTCATTTATATTTGTTACTGTTGCTCCAAGATATTTCAATTTTTCCACCTCTTCGAAGGATAAATCTCCAATTTTTATATTTCCATTTCGTAGAATATTCTGGTCACGAGACATAATCATATACTTAGTTTTTTCGGGATTTACTTCCAACCCTATCGCTTTACTTGCTTCAACTAGAATTTTCGCGTTTTCCCTAATCGTTTGAGGATTTTCTCCTGACATATTCACGTCCGTAAAACCTACTAAAATAAAAAAAACACTTAAAGATTACGGCAGTGGTGTCACGAAATCACCACGGCAAGTTTGGTTTTTAAGTTTATTCGTTTGCCGCATGCTCCTCTGTAAAAGTAGACATAGCCTATAACTGCACGTCTATTCAACGTTTAAGGCAGGCGTGTAGAAAGTATTACAGTATGGAAGGGATTGTAGTTGTAGGGAAAATCACAATCATACGGTTGAGACAATTTATGTTCTAAGTGCCTGAGATACGTCATGAACAATAACAATAATCAGCAGTAAATAAATTGTAACTTAACCACTTCCCTGATTAACCCGAGTTAACTCGGGTTGCTAACTTGTGTCGAAATTTATTAACCCGATTTAACTCGTTTGAGTCCCATTGCCTATTTCATAGTGATTTTTTAGGTATGTAAGAAAATTAGTGATGTACAGTGATTCTGCAATATTAAATAACTTCTTTACGGAAATAAAAAAATATGACACTTTTTTTCACAAAACTGGTAAAATATATAGTAAGGGAAGAAGTTTATGAATGTATATAACAATTCTACAAAAGACGAAGAAATAAGGTACAAATATTATTTGAATATTGAAACAGTTGTGATATATAATTATGCTTTTATGACTATTGATTTAAAAATTAACAGTACTTCACGTAAAACAATATAGTATCTATATTCTTCTAAGAGAAAACAATATGTACTGTACTTGAATTATATTACGTCACGAAGCATTGGAAGAAACTTAATTACTGGTACGTAAATACCCTACGAACTGAAAACAAAAAGTAATTATTTTCTGAGCTTTCATTTCATTACTCATAGGCTATGTTGCAATTGGAATGTGTATAATGTTAAAAGACATTTTCTTACATTGTAAGAGTTCATTTTTGTCATTTGCTGCACAAGTTTGACGTTTATTTTTTTACATATAACATTCTCTGTATCAAGTAATATTACGTTAGTGGTTGCAGTCTTTAAAACTGAACATAAATGACTGTCTATCAGTTGACTCAGATTAAATATATTAAATTTCATGAAAGAAATAACTGTTTACATCTACATGTAATGCCGGAAGATATTATTTCTAACACAAATTTATATTTTATTATTTACAATAAAAATTAAAAATTGAAGTAATTGAGGAAATTGTGATGACGTCAATGCTTTGTACTCTTTAGCATGAGGTCGAGTGATGCACTGTATTAAATTTGTATTCCCCTATCGAGTCGAGGGGTAACAGTAGAGGTAAGGTTTGAACGCTTGCTGTTGCTTGAACCAAATTGAAGAACAGTACTTAATAGGACGGAATGACATCGTTGGGTTACGGCAAGTGACTAGAATGAACGCCGCAAAATTATTAACAGGACTTTAAATTAACAACGAAAAAGGAAGAATACTCATACAGTCGCACGATGTGCAAAAACGCTAATCTAGATGGACAAAATTAATAAATTCTCTGGATTTGAACGGACTCTTATGAAACTTTGTACAGATCTTACAGTAGCACATATTCTTTGTGTACAAAGACTGATTACGTTTCAGTAAGAGGAACTACCCCATTATAGCGAGCGATTATAGAGAAAATTAATAACTTCTCTCCTCTTTAAGAGATTTTTATGAAACATTGTTATAGGTAGCATATATTTTTGTGTACAAACTATATTTACGGTTCCATAAGACGAACTACCACTTTATAGGAGTGTATTTACACAAAATTAACTTATCTCCTACTTAACAGATTTTTATGATGTACACCAGTTACAGGTAGCGTATATATTTTTTTATGTATAAACTCTTATTACATCTGTATGCTACCTGTAGGCTAATTGTTGTACAAAGTTTCATAAAAATCTGTTAGATAGGTGAGAAGTTATTAATTTTGTCTAAATTCACTACTATAAAGGGGCAGTTTCTCTTATAGAAACATAATCAGACTTCGTAGACAAAAAATATATGCTACATCTAACTTCTGTATAAAGTTTCATAAAATCTGTTACCTAGGAGAGAATTTGCTAATATTGTCTAAATGTACCTGCTATAAAAGGGTAATTTTTCTTGTGCAAACATAATCAGAGTTGATACACAAAAAAATATATGTGTCACCTGTAAGGTTGTATAAAATTTTATAAAAATCTGTTAGAATGCAGAGAAGTTATTAATTTTCTTCAACTACTAGATTTGCGTTATGATCCACGGTGAGTATGTTAAGGTTAGACAAAAATGTGTCCATTGTATTTTTTAACCTGATGTTCAATGTCATGTGAATAATTTTGCAGGCCTAAATACTCACACAGTGATTAAAAACTTCCTTAATCCATTATTCTTTTCTGCTGTTAAGTCAAACGTGAAAGAGTTGCCGCCGCGTTACCGTATGCCCCGCCCCTGAAAAAAAATGAATTACTGATAAAAGCGCAAGAACGCGCAATCTTTAAAACTAGGATTCAACACTCTAAGTCAGACGTCTCAATAGGGCCTTCACGGAGCATATCCTCCTCTCTCATTTTTAATGTAAGAGTGCAACAAGATGCGGGAGCAGTTCGTGTATCTCCGGATGACGTCACTGACCGCGCCGTTTGAATGTATAGATAGACATCTCCAACCGTTACGATATAACAGTCAGTCATTGTGTTGTAATCTTCAAAGTTAAAAAGGTGAAAATGGCGTTCACAGATGTAACAAATAAATTTAAATCTCAACAGAGATTTTTTCAAGACAGTTGGGAGGTGGATTTCTTAATTATTAAGTCGAGTGTCAGTGATATTGCGGAATTCTTGGTTTGTGGGGTGAAGTTATGTTGTAAGAAAAAGTACAATTTTCAACGGCATTACAAAGTTAAGCATGAGGCCATGTACTCAGGAATTCAGGGCACAGAGCGAATGCTTCTAGTTCAACGTTTAAAATCAGCAAAACACCTAGGCAGCTCATCTGTGGATTCAAAATTTTCATCGGTAAGTTACTATTTATTTTCTTTAGAATCTGATGAAATGTCACTTTGTTAACTCTCTTCTCAAGAATGGCTGGCGCAAAAACTTTCCACGGTGGTCACGACTAACGCGGGCTTGGTTTTTAAGTAGAGAAATTGAAATTCGATCTCTAACCTAAGGGGTGGGAAAGAGAAGAGTTTCAAAATAAAAAAGTCAATGATTTAAAATTACACAACCGATTTTTATAGGACTTTACCATTGGCTTCGTTATAATCTTCAGTGTGTTATCGACTATGTTTTATTTGTAAACTTTTACTTCAAAGGAGCAGAAAGGGATGGATAATCTCATTTCCTCCAATCTTGATGAAATCTGATACCTGGAAATTTTTTTAATTGTAAAATAGGAACAGGACATTAATTTATCAATGCGTGAACATGAATATTCAAAATTACAGTAAATAAAGTTTCAGTTTTTCAACAGTTCGCTCAACTCAATTGGCTCTCATTGGTCTGAAAGTGTACCTAATACAGTATATTCTTGTTTAGTTGTACTCATGACTATCAAAGTCATCGTCAGTTACAAAGCAGACTTATACAGAATACTGTATTCTATACTTTTCAGGAATCAGCATTGAAAGCTAGTTATGCCGTCGCTCATATTATAGGTAGAACTGGAAGACCTTTTGCAGAAGGTACATTCGTAAAAGAATGTCTGTTAAAAGTCGCAGATATTATGTGTCCTGAAGTGACATCATGTTTTCAGAGGATATGTTTGTCACCAAACACAGTGGCTGACAGGATAGAATAATTAGGTAAAAATATCAATAGCCAGCTTCGAGATTGTTGTCAGCAATTTGTTGCATTCTCTCTTGCTATTGATGAGAGCTGTGATATATATGACACAGCTCAGTGTGCTGTGTTCATCAGGGGAGTTAAAGATGATTTGTCAGTCATGGAAGAGTTACTTGACTTGATACCCCTGACTGACACAACAACAGGTGCAGACTTATTTGAATGCATTGTGGAGACGGTCGACAAATATGAACTACCTTGGGACAGGTATATTTTAATACTTTAATTTATATTTCAACGAACATTTTAATGAACATTCAATAATCAATGTATTTCCTTGATTTTAATTCAGATAAAGTTATAATTAGGTTTTAAATTGATAAACATATTTTGTTAATTAGGATTATAGAAATTATTATTTTATTAATTTTAGGTTAGTATGTGTAGCAACTGACGGAGCACCAGCAATGAAGGGCACCAAAAAAGGTCTTATTGGTCGACTGAAAGAAAAACTAGGCAATCAAAATGTTACTTTCATACATTGTTTTCTGCACCAAGAGTCCCTTTGTGCGAAATCTGTGAAAATGTCTCATGTGATGGACGCTGTCGTAAAAGCCACCAATTTGATAAGAAGTCGTGCATTAAACCACCGCCGCTTTAGGGAATTCCTAAGGCTAGTGAGGAATGATTACAGTGACATACCATATTACACTGAAGTTCGCTGGTTAAGTCGTGGAGCTCTTCTCTCTCGTTTTTTTGACCTGAGGAAGGAAATAAGAGAGTTCTTGGAGGAAATTAAAAGTCCTCTCCCTGTACTGGCCAATAACGAATGGATACAAGATCTAGCCTTCCTCAGCGACATTACAGGACACCTTAACTCCCTAAACCAGAGCCTCCAAGGAAAGAACATACTTATTACGGCAATGTATGAACAAATAAAAGCTTTCATAGAGAAAATAAAACTATGGGAGTTGCAAGTTTCAGTGGGTAATTGTTACCATTTCACTAATCTAAAGTCGTTAAGTAATTTGAATCAAGATCAGTGTAACAAATATAGTGAAATACTGAAGGACTTGAAGAAAGAATTTGAGACCAGATTTAATGGCTTCACTCTCCTGGAAAGAATGTTCAATGTATTTATAACGCCTTTCCTGATTCAGCCCACCGACGTGCCGGAGGAACTACAGATTGAGTTAATTGAAATGCAAAGCAGCACATTTTTGAAGAACAATTTCCCGACAATGAGACCGCAAGAATTCTACAATCTTCTCGGAAAGCACTGTTTTCCACGGATACGAAATGTTGCAATAAGAATTGTTGCTATGTTTGGCTCCACTTATACCTGCGAGCAATTCTTTTCTCTAATGAAGATTGTAAAGTCGAAGCATAGATCACGCATGACACAAGCCCATCTCATTAATACCCTCCGTCTGATGACAACTCAATCGTTATCTCCAGACGTAGATGAAATTATAGTGAGAAAAAATAATTGTAGCTGAGAACAGCATAACAATGCAGTTTATTGGACAGGAATAGAATTATATGCATTTAAACAACTGTCACCAATATATTTTCTATAATGTTAATTGTCTTAAATTCCCTGTATGTTATAATATTTTAATGATGTTGACAGTTCGGATTGAAGTAATTCTCAAGCAAAGATAGTTGTTTCTTGTTGTTTAGTCAACTATCCGAAGACAGGTCTTAACCTCTCAAGTGGTACCAAGAAGGCACCACTTATGAGGCAATTAGGCCAGAAGATAATGGAGTAAGGTAGGCAGTTCATTTCCCCCTAGAAGGTAGTTAAGAGTACAATTTAATTTACTAGCACTTTTACTCAGAACAATGTGTTTAAAAATGAATTTGTGAGATAATATATTAAGTCTTTCAATATTGTATTTTGTTGTATGTTAAATATTAAGCATTTGAATACGTTTCAATTTAAAATAATTGTTTGTAAATTCCTAAGATGTTTTAATTATCTTTTTAATATATTAAAAACATAAGAAAACATATTTCGCTTCTGTTGTATTGAATATATTAATATTGATATATCGTAAGATTACGTACTTTAACAACCAACAAGTTTCATTGTAATTTAATCATTATTTAATTGAATTTTATTTTATTGAATATATAAGTTTAAAAGAAAAGAGATATGTAAAACAGTTTAGCCAGGAATGAACTATTGTGCTTAAATAATTACGCAACATGTATTGTTCTTCATGCTTGTGATCTTATTTATAGTCACTGACATATCATTAGATAATAAGTTATGATGATGATGATTATTATTATTATTATTATTATTATTATTATTATTATTATTATTATTATTGCAAACTACTTAAGAAATTTATTCCGAAAACAGCCGACTAATGTACTGTTTACGTACAGGTCAAAAAGTGTAGTTCTGTAGCATTTCTCCGTTACAGTTACAACTTAGCTCGCTCACGCTTGTAACATGAATACGATCGGCTATCTTCGGTATTGAGCTTATCTGTCCAGCTGACTATGTTGTCTGAACTTGCTCCCTACGACAGATTCTGTGCGTTGGCCTTGAGACGCCTGTTCTAAGTGATGCTGTATTCAATGATAAAAGAATTGTTGCAACCGGACGTGACCGACTGTAGTAAATCTCACTTTATATTTGGAGAACTTTAAAATAATATATTTTTCAATTGTACGAGTAATATTTAAACCGTACTGTGAGAAGAAAAATACTTTGCAAAATTGAAATTGAAGTTACATTAGTAAGGACGTACCTATATGAACAGACTACATGTTTAACAACAGAATAAATGACTAACAATTGGCACTTATTTACCCACGTAGTAAGTCTCTCTGTCTACGAATGAACAGGAGCGAGATGTGTTTAGAAAGAACTCGTTCATATCCTTGTAAATATAGCTTGCTGCTGATAAAACAGTAAAAGCTATTCCTCACAACATTCTTCAAATGTTAAACAACATGAATTCATGTTCACCTATGCTTAACTTAACAAGTCGAAATTTAATTTTTGTCCATCTAGATTGGAAAAATTGCCCACTGTGAGTCGGAGAGATGATTTGAAACAGATGAACTTCGGACCTACATTCGTGATTGATCTGTGATTCTGATTGTTTTAGTACATTTTTATTTTTACTTCTCGGCTTGTTATTGTTGAGAACACAATTTGATAACTTTTAAATAATATTTTCATATAGGCCTACACTAGGAGGAATTAAAATTCACTACTGTAGATATACTCAGTGTCAGTTCTGTGTCTTAATATCGCTTATTTAGCCCTGTAGCATGACGTGGTCTCATAAGTCAGTGGTTTAATTATCTCCAAATCGCTACTTGTACCCCTCTATATAAATCTTTCACGTTAAATGGCCTGTTTGCAGGAAGTAATATTTTGAGCTAGCGATAAATTCAATATAAGGAAAACGAATGCGTAGCGTGACAATTCAAAACCAACAGTCTAGTGAACACCAGGTGTATTATCATGCTCAAGTAGGTGGATATGAATATACAAACAAATTTAAGGTCATGCATTTTATTCAACATTTGGAATCGTCTTTTATGCAGCGTGAATAAAATATATAGAAAAACTTTCGAGGCTAACAGATGGGATTAAAATAAATATGCTTAGTTACTTGCGTCATATGTACCTTTGTTGTTATGTAAAGCGAGTCTAAATATTAATACGGTTTACATTATTTCTGGCGGAAAAGTAATTTAACTGCTTATATATTTCGAACAGCTACCGAAGAGTAAAAAAATTACAGAAAATAGGGATTTCCCCTCGATTTCCCAACTCTCATGTTGAGCCATCTTAACTATTCAGTTGGAAGAACATTGGTTTACAATAACTGTGGACTCTGGTTCGAATACTGGTTATTGTGTAATCGTATTTCTGGTAGGCAAAGCAATGATCTCTGAGGATTTTTCTTGAAGTTCTCTTGTTTTCTTCCATCATACCACTGCCACTCTCCTATTCAATATTCTTTTTCATGGAATTAGGCCCTTGTCCTGTTTTCACATCAAGAGGTCGAGTCACTCCATCTGGTCATCTGTCGACCGACGTTCATTCTTCCTTTAGGTAGGTAGTGAAGTAAAATCTATTCAGTATTCACAGTCATCAATTCAGTGATATTCACCAAAACGGTGCGGACAGGAATGTAATAGAATACATAGAATGTTTTATTTTCGCTGGCAGAGTTAAGGCCATAAAGCCTTCTCTTCCACTCACAGCCTTAATTAATACAATATTGACATACATTATTTATTGATGTATTTATTTATTTAATCTGACAGGATTTAGACCATAAGGCCTTCTCTTCCATCCTACCAGATAGCACATATAAATACAAAAAAGAAATACAAACACTGATGAAAATAATACAAGTTAAATTAAAGCCCTATAGAGGGTCAAAAGGGTTAAAAGAATACTATAGAGATCTCATCGAGCTAATACAAGAAACAAAGGAAGAAAGAAAAATAGAGATAGCAATGATGATAGTGATGATAATAATAATAATAATAATAATAATAATAATACATTACATATTAATTGTCAATTTTACAACAGCATAGTTCCAATATTTATTATGTCATGGGTTAAGCCGAAGTTGCGCAAACTGACAGATGTTCAACAAGCAATTCCATGAACTGGAATGTGATTTTTTAATTTAAATTTGAATTTTGATATTGTCCGACAATCTCTGACATGGTCAGGGAGACAATCCCAGAGGCGTGGAATCCATATGCTGAAAGATGATGATTAGAAGGATGTTCTATGCAGAGGAATAGAGAGAAGGTACATGTTCCGGGTTCGAGGTAGTGAAAAGTAAACAAAACGAGATGCTAGGTAAGAGGGTGTGGATAATTTTAAATAGTAATAAGAGGGAGTTGAAGAATCTTCTTTCTTTACGTGGATTCCAAGACAACGATGTTACATGATCGAATTTTCTATTGTTACAAACGAAACGAACGCAGATATTGTGATTATGTAGTCTGTGGGCAAGGTCAGTATTTCGATTCGTGAATAGAGAATCACAATAATCGAAGTGGGGCATCACTAAAGTTTGGATCAGGTTCTTTTTAAGGCTGAGAAGTAAAACGTTGGTTAAGTGTCTGAGGGAATGAATTATGAGAAAAGGTTTCTTACATATATAGGTCATTTGACTTTGAAAATTTAAATTTGAATTTAAATATAGTTCTAAATTTTTACTGGCTTACATATTTAAGTAATGAATATTTACAATACACTGAAGGTTCTCCAGCAATATTCTTCAATTAAATTGTAATGATAGTACATATTTATTTAACTTGAGATAAAGCTTGTAGGAAGAAGTAATATCTTAATTTATGAGTTAATTAATTCAATTCAGTCTATATGCAATGTGTAAACAGTTATAATTAATATATATTACTTTAATGTACAGAAGTACATATGATATTTCCATGCAGATATTCTGCATATTCTGAGACGATTCTGTCCGACGCCGGGGTGGGTATCCGGTGTGGCTTAGTGGATAAAGCATCAGCACGTAGAGCTGAAAACCCGGGTTCAAATCCCGGCGCCGGAGAGAATTTTTCTCCGTTCCATTACTCTTTCGTCGAGTTATAATTGAGATAGCTAGTTGGTTAAATGTTGAGAATTAATTTAATAGCAATTTAGCAGGTCATGGCTTTTATTAATTGATATTATCCCAACAATTGTCTGGAGAGACTTTCGAAACCACGAAAACCCAAAATAGTAGGATCGCAGCCCGAACTTTCCCAATACAGGGCAATTTGTTAATCACTACATCACCTTGCTCGAATCATTCTTATCTAGCAATTTATATTTTAAAATTTTATTTTGATTAAAATAAACATCTGGATAGTATTCGAGTGATAGGTTATGAAAATTGATTCAGAAAAATGTATTTAATAGCTTAATCTTCTTCTTCTTCTTCACTTCAAGGATTAGGTTCATGTTGAACCTGTACCGGCACCCATTTCGCTCTTGGTCTTCCTACATCTCGTTTTCCTTTTGGTTTATATCCCATTGCTAAAGATGGCAGTCTGTAGTTCGGCATCCTTTGTAGATGTTCACACCACCTTCTGTTATTTCTCTTTAATTTCTCCAGCAATGGTTCCACCTCTAATTTCTTCCGTATATCTATGTTCTTCTTTTTATCTTGTATTGTACATCCTAGTGTACTTCTCATAAATTTCATTTCTGCTACCTGGACTTTTGATTTATCTTTTTCTGTCATTATTCTTATTAATAGCTTAATAATATATTTTATTCCGCATCATTTGAAATCCCTTCAAAACGTAAGAGGAACGTTACTTTAGCCCAGGGATCGGCAGAAATGTCATCATGATCTCTAGCAATAGTGGTGGGCAGCGCAGGGGCAGAGTTATAAACTGTCTTTGCTTCGCCCCCTCCCTTCCGTCCAACTCCCCTGAAACTTCAGTTCAAAGGCATCTATCAGTGGTGGGTTACCTGCTTAAATTTAGATTGCTTCTTTCTCAAAACCTTCGTCTGTTCGGAAACGTATGCTTAAGGAAGAATGTGAGGAACAGTATTTGTTGTGCATATGGTGACATTGTAGACGCCTCTTGTGTTCTAAAATTCTAATAGGCACTTATAAATCGAACATTACGACACGTCATAAGATTATCACGAAATCATAGGTAAGCATGAACATATCCAATGTAATAGTAAACGGACATGTATACAGTAGAAAATAAATATAAAGGTAATTTTCTTTTCGTAGGGCTGAACGGGGCGAAGCAATTAAAACATAAAAAAAACTAAATTGGAATAATAGTTCCGGTACTAAAATATGATACAAGCTATGAGTCAAAGGGAACTCAATGCAAGTTATGTTATTGCTTTGAAAATCGCAAAATCATCGAACTCCTATAATGAAGGACAGTTCATTAAAACATGTTTGAATAAAGTTGCTAATATTATTTGTCCCGAACAATCTGATGTTTTCAACCGTATGACAGTACAGAGGAGGATGAGGGATATTGAAACACTAGCTGAACTAGAAATAAAATCAAAGATGCATAAACAGTGGTCTAATCTCTCGCTTTAGGTGGAAACACAGTTATTGATAGAGTAGAATTGATAATGTTCACCCGCGGAGTTACGAAGGATCTCTCTGTATAAGAATATTTGCTCGATGTCATTGCACTTAAAGGAAATACAATAGGAGAGGAGTTTCTCCAAGCACGAATAAAATATATAGAAGAAATGAGTCTGAACATAAAGCAGCTTGTATCTGTAGTAACATACGGGACTCGAAATACGACTTCAAAAAAGTCTACTAGATGGACTAACGTGTTATTAAGACAGCTGGAAATAAGTGAAGAGATAAAACGTCGCCATTGTGTGTAATACACACCAGACTGGCTTAGATTCATTTAAAATGCTCTCCATAGAAAAAAATAATAACTTATGTGTAGTCCTATCATAAGTCGCCTGCTACTACCCTTCATAGTTGTTATGTCTGGCTCTATATTCAATATATTTCGAAACACTAACTTGTTTTCTCAACGAAAACTTCCAATATCTAAACAAAGACCGTGACTAGTAGAGGAAAATTTACGAGTTGTAATAAGAGTGGCAATTTGTGACGCATTTTCGTAGGTTGTTGTAGCACAGTAAAAATAAAGGTGAAATAAAATATAATCTGTCCATCTATAAATCAATATTGTGTATTCTACGTCAGATGATTGGGTTGAGAGCCCGCCACTGGGATCCGAACGGAGTGCCCTGTACTCCTCGATTGATATTACATCATATGTATTGCGACTTGCGTCCAGTGATGTCATAGTGAGTACAAATTTGCCGACGGCTGCCATAAGGCCTTCTCTTCCACTCAACCAGCCTTAATCAATACAATAGTGACATACGTATTGATGTTATGAATATTTTCTATACAGTAAAGATTCTCCAGCAGTGTTCTTCAGTTAAATTTTAACGACTATTATTTAATTTTAGATAAAGCTTATACGAAAAAGTAATACCGGTATCTTAATTTATGAGCTAATGTAACTCATTTCAGTCTATATGCAATATGTAAAAAGTTATAATTAAGTTGAGATATTAATAATAACAATCAAGGTTTTATTTCATATACCGTCTATGCTTATCCTTTTAACAAATTTATTTGTTTTTCAATACTTTGTTACATATATTTTGAATTGAACGCTTTCGGCTCTATTGAGCCATCATCAGAACCATTTATGCCAAAAACGTTCAATTCAAAATATATGTAACGAAGTACTGAAAAACCAATACATTTGTTAAAAGGATAAGCATAGACGGTATATGAAATAAAACCTTGATTGTTATTATTAATAAATTAGCTTATCGGTCTCATCATGCCGTTTAAATTTAAATTTTTAAGTTGAGATAGCTAGTTGGTTAAATGATGAGAATTAATTTAATAGTAATTTAGCGGGTCATGGCCTTCATAATTGACATTATCCTAACAACCTAGATCATATATACCCAGATAGGTCGGCCTTATAGGCTTTGACGTTAACAACTTTTGTCAGATTTACTACACTGCCATCTAGTTGTTACATAAGGAGTCACGTCATAATTCCCATTTTAATTGCATTAGCGACTGTACTGCCATCTCGTGTTCGTTTACGGCGGACGGGTGGCGATCCTGGCGGTTGTTCACTTCAAAGTGCTGCCGATTTTAACATAGCGATGAGTTATTTGTTACATATATGATCTAGGCTAACAATCGTCTGGGACTTTCGAAACCACGAAAACCCAAGCCAAGATAGTCGGATCGTAGGATCGCAGCCCGAACTTTCCCAATACAGGGCAACTTGTTAACATCTACATCACCGTGCTCGAATCATTCTTATCTAGCAATTTATATTTTAAAATTTTATTTTGATTAAAATAAACAAATCGATAGTATTTGAGTGATAGGTTATGAAAATTGATTCAGAAAAAATGTATTTAATAGCTTAATTATATTTTATTCAGCATCATTTTAAATCCCTTCAATATGTGAGAGGAACGTTACTTCAGCCTAATATGTCAATGCACATTCGTGTATTCCAAGAACTGTTATTGGCTCGTTCTAGAAGATTTACGGAATATGAGACGCTTGTTATCTGATTAGAATCCTGTGATGTGTTTGACATGTATAGCTAGAATCATATAATGCAGAACTTAACGGTAGGTATATCCACTCAGTTCACAAGTCTCGCGCACGCACAGCGATTTGACTTTATTGCCGGGGTAGAACTTGTGGGTGGGGGCGCTGGGGGTTCGAACTGACACGTTGGGGGGAAAGAGATGCGTACACTTTGCATCTTATCCTACCCTACTACTTCCATAGAGCCTTTTCCTTCCCCTCTTTACCCCGCTGTTTCGTTTCACCCCTTACACACCCCATGCTGCTTGCACCCATTTAAGCAAGTTGCAGGCGAATGAGAGAGGGAGCTTGCACTACGAGGGTAGATTGGACCACCACGGGAGATTGCAAAGTGCTTTTTGAGCGCTCAGACAGTAAGAAATTACAACTACATGCAGCCACCGCAGAGGTGTCACGATGTTAAAGGGTTTTAAAGGAATGAAAAACGTCAATTCTAGATCCTAGCAGTAACTTCGTTCGCGAGATTTATTGTTTTTTTTTCCCCCCGGATATACCGGTACTTCAAATCAGGGAAATAGGAAGAAAGTTCCTAGCTTCGCGTCAAAGGTTCTGAAGACCCCTACTAACAAGGAGAGGACATGCTCTGTATATCACCGAATGGAATAAGATTGTGTGAGATGAAAGTACAAGACGTACTGTTTAAAGTCATACCTGATATGGGTGGCCAATGACCCCTCGTTTTGGAAATATTAGCTATTGTTTGTGACAAACTTCCGTTAGGTGCCCAATAGGGAAGCATTAGCATATGTAACAGCGTAGCCGATATGGTTGGATGCTGAGTTGTTATCCAGGCAACCTGAGTTCGAATCTTAACTGGTTCTATATTTTTTTCTTTCAATAATGATTAATATTGTGATCACAGTTATCTGTTTACATACCTATATCATATTTCCCAATGTATTAAATGTTTCATCATGTTTTAAACAAATGACTAATTGTATGACTTGAGGCTTTCCCGGCGTTTGATGTAGAATAACTCTTCTCGGGTTCTCAGCCAGATGAGTTGGAGATTAGCTTCCAAGCTTTCGACGGCTAGCTCTGCCATCTTCTTCAGGGACGAAGATGGCAGAAGAAGAAGAAGAAGATGGCAGAGCTAGCCGTCGAAAGCTTGGAAGCTAATCTCCAACTCACCTGGCTGAGAACCCGAGAAGAGTTATTCTAAATTACTAATTAACTAACATTATATTGTAAAGGATAAACAATGAAATACTGCTCACGTAGGAAGGTAAGATGTGTCACTGGCGTCTGTTCTATTTCTGTAGCAGCTATTCCATTTCATTTTGTACCCGATTCATTATGTCATAAAAACACACAAAACATACATATTTCCTGCACTATGCACAGCAAATGAAAGAAGGTTGTCCACAGTCATACACTTTTTTCCGCACTTCTGCTGCGAAACAGATATCCTTCACATTCACAAACACTTCTCGCATATTTCAACATGGCTTTGAATATAGGAACTGACAACTGAAAGTGAATTAAAATAATAATAATAATAATAATAATAATAATAATAATAATAATACTAATAATAATAATAATAATAATAATAATAGTAATTATGATGATGATGATGATAATAATAATAATAATAATAATAATAATAATAATAAGATTTAAAAAATGAGAAGGCATTAGGATTCGAACTCGGGTTGCCTGGATGGCAACTCAGCATCCAACCACATGAGCTACGCCGTTACACAGTATAATACTTCCCTATTAGGTACCTAACGGAAGTATGTCATAAACAATAGCCAATATTTCCAAAACGAGGGGTCATTGGCCACCCATAATTACCAGGTATGACTTTAAACAGTGTGTCTTGTACTTTCATATCACAAAATATGATCTAATTCGGTGATGTACAGAGCGTGTCCTTTCCTTGTAAGTAACTGAAGTGAGAGTGAAAGATAGTGATTCCATCTCTCTTACCAGTACTTAAACTTTGGACTTTGGAGCTCTCTTCCTCACTCGGGTTAGTAACAGAAGATCGATCCAACGCTGTGGAGTAATGGCCAGCACGTCTGGCTATGAAACGAGCGGGTCCGAGTTCAAAACCTGGTTGGGACAAGTTACCTGGTTAGGGTTTTTTCGGAGTATTCCCTCAACCAATTGAAGCAGAATTGCTGGGTAACTTTCGGCGTTGGACTCACTTCGCCATCATTAATTCATCATCATCATCATTCATACATTAGCCCGGATTAAGTTCACGGTGCAGCGTGCTGTACTTGTACAAGAACGCGGCCATTCGGCTAACCAATCATTCACAAGAATAGGAGTGGTAAGCACAATAAGCCTCAGGCTGCAGTGTAAGTCTTCGGGTCCCTCCTCCGTACAAGAGAAAAAAAACAGAAGATCGATGTTAAACGAGTGACCTTCAGGTTATTCCCGTTCTTACGACTAAAAGAAATCATAATTACACTCTGTACCAGATGTCTTTGAAGCAGATCATAACAAGGGTCTCGATGCATCTCATGTTATCGCTGCGCTCCCATTGGTTGGCGAGTCATTACTTATCTGAGAGCGTTGTAGACACTAGCGCGTGCATATCCTGGTTACGAGACGGTATTCAGAGACGCGTCCACTGCTACAGTTCTATTGCGTCTAGCATCTGTGCGGTGTATGAGCAGACGTCAACAGTACAACTAGTGACTGATGCAAGGAGGTATGTTCAAAGACACATTATTTTAATTTTCACTTTTCGTTATATGAACGTAGTCGGTCACTTAATTCATACACAGACATTTAGTATCGTGTGAACCGCGCTCTCTTGCATTTCGTTCCGTTTATATCTACTCCAAAGACATCTGGTATAGAGTGTAGTTGAAAAATATGTTACTGTAGTTATTAGGGTTGCAAAGTGCTTTTCGAAGGAATTTAATTAAATGGAAATATTTGCCGCTGGTTTTTAACTTCTAGAGCTTTTTGATGAAACAATAATAATATAATATAGCAATACATAAATAATACAGCTTTTCAAGTCAATGAACAGTATAAATGTTCAAATGCGTAGTATGAGTTCTTTAAAAAGATATAACTAAAATTATATCTGTAGCTTTTAAAATGGTATAAATAGACTAATTGCATTTAAAAACCTGTATTACTTTTATTGGTGATGCAATACTGTTAAGAAAGCAAACTCTTATCGTTTATAAGAAATTGAGTTTATATTTGAAAGTATTTTGTCTCGTATGTATCATATTATTGAGTAATTCGAAGAAATGAAGTAAAATTATAAAACAAAATGAGAAATATCTGTTTTAATTTTTCACATTTATATAGAGGAGAGTAAAGACTTTCATGGAATAACTTTTAGTTGTCAAAAGAAAATTTCAATTCGTAATATCATTGATGTCATATCTCCAACGATTCCGACAGAATCGGCCTTTGTGGATCGAAAGAAGTGATTTATTTGAAAATGACTGGTATAAGGTAACCGATGATAGATGGGTACATGGGCGGAAGTGCTCAAGACGAACATAACAGACATAACCGACCTCATGTTCGTTCTGTAATTCTTCTAATTGTCTAAGATCCACTTCTATATAATACCATTGTTATAATTGCTATAATATAACAAATTTTAATATGTAAAGAACTATACATATACCGGTAATCGTCTTATAACATACTAATGGGTGCAATAAAATGCACGGTTGGTTTTGAAATTCCACATAATTACGTAAGTTTCGTTACACTTTAAAACGAAAGCCTCGCATCTCCTCGTCTATCAAGTTCTGTTTCTTTCAAACAAACATTCTGTTGACAGAAAACATCCCCTCGGATATTTCAATGTGAAATTACTCCAGCATCTAGTAGTCCCTAGGTTCTCCCTTATGTAAGGGGTATACTATATATGTAGATAAACCTTATTTGCTGAAAGAACACAAGATTTAGATTCCTTCGGGCCCTTGGAATGGACCACTTCAATCTAAGTTAAGCTAAAAGTAAAAGCGATACAAGTGTAGGCCTGACAGAATGTGCCTGGGAGGCATTCTGCCACGCCCAGTCTCAGTGACACCGTGAACAAGTAGCGACATCTTTTATATTTTTCTTAAATCATTGTTTACGAAGTATATTGCTTTACTTGTGTCTGTGAGATTCATATTTTCAGACATTAGGATTTTCTTGCTTCCAGCCATTCGGATTCTCATTTGTTTAAATATTATAAATCTCATTGTTCAGACATTCGGACCCTTACCTGTTCAGACATTCGAACCGACAACCTTTCAGACATTCAGGCCCTCACCAGTTAAGACATTGGAACCATTACCCACTCAGGTACATGGACTTTCACACCTTTAGATATTTGACCACCGTCCATTCAGACAGACATTCGCACTCTGACGTAGTTCAGATACTCGGTCTTCGGCCGTTTGGATACTTGGGTCATTGACCGTTTGGAAATTTGAGTCTTCAGCTTACAAACAAACATTCTGATAGGGGCAGAAAAAAAAGTTATTTTTTTTTCTTTCACCATGTTAATAATGTCAAAAGAAGTGCTTACACAAATTTTGGCCACTCGACCGTAATTACGAGGTGCGTAAAAAAATAGGTTCGAAAGGGGCCGTTAACGAAAAGAAAACACAATTTCTTTGGAAAAATTAATTGAAAGACACAGAAATTGTTGAGCTATTTTTAAACATATTCTCCACTGGAATTGAGACAGAGAGGCGCAGACGGCTTTCAAACACTGGTTCCAATCCCAGGCGGTTGACTTCTACGACACACTGATACATAAATTGATAACTTATCTTAATTACAATGGGGGATATGTTGACAAAAAGCACAAATGCTGTATCTATTGCAATAAATTTTTCCATGCAATTGTGCTTTTTTTCTGTAAACGGCACCAGGGAATATCACTTTCTAGACGGCGTCGTAATTGCGGTCGAGTGGCCAAAATTTGTATAAGCACTTCTTTTGACAATATTAACATGGTGGAAGAAAAAATAAACTTCTTTATCTGTCTCCATCATAATGTTTGCTCTTAGCCGTTTGAGTGTATATTTCCGTTCAGTTATCCTAATATTTTCCGTTCAGAAATGTCAAATATCTGTGCTCTCAGCGTTCATATCTCGAGGTCTTCAGGTTTGAGATTGCGGGAGTTCAGATCATCAGAAATAGAGATCTTCGTATGTACGGCGTTCCGATTGCAGAAGATGAGAATTTTAATTTATTCTGGCCCTGCTTTCGTGAGGATTTACAACTAACATAAAGCTTTTATAAGAAGCGACTTCCCTTCCTTATAAAATAGAATGACTCAAGAGCAAAATTATCACGTGCGACAACATGGGGCGAACACGAAGGACTGTAGTCTGCACTCAATTTCAAGGAAGATATAAATTTTTGTATTTATTCTGGAAATGAAACAGGAGTTTACACTTTTCTAACCGAAAACGTTATAGGCCTACACTCGGGAATATGTCAAATTTATGTAAATTAATGAGTATAGTTATCTTTATATCGGTCCTCAAAATAGCGAGTTCATTCAGAGATGCCGTGATATGAGGACAGTGATTAATTGTGACGTGTATCCGCAGTATTCGGATTACACCTGCCGCAAAGCCGCTTTGTACGCCACAAACCTCACAGGATCTAGCAGGGATCGAAACCCTCTTCCTCTGGTTAGAGTCCGTCAGTTATGATTAAATGGTAGGATAATTTATATTACACTGAAAGGATATCGAACCCAAGTGCCGATAGAGAACTTTTAGTCGAATACTTTACGATACTGTATCAATTACTATGATATTTAGCGTGGATGGAATTTACGATAACGAGATGGTATTTGGTGAGATGAGATAGGGGATTCCCCATGTGACTCTCATTCGCCTCGCAGTTGGAATAAACCTCGGAAAAAATACAGGTAATCAATCCTAGTGGTATCGAATTCACGCATGCGCGCAGCTTCGGATCGGCAAGCAAATAATTCACTACCTAGAGACTACAGTTAAAATCTCGTTAAATATAACTAGAATATTTGGTTGGCAAAGACGATGTTCCGACGAGTCTTCGCTATGAATTCCCGTCTTTTGTTCCAGCACCTCAATTTCTAAATAACTTGGCAATTATGTTTGTCGTCAATATAGAAAACGAGTGAAATGTACTGCAATGTGTAACATTTCTATTAAATGAATTCTGTGAATTTTATATAACGAGAGTTGAACAAAATATTTAACTCAAACATTCCTACAGGTAATGTCTACACTTTATGGCTTATGCCATATACAAAACAACCACAAACATGAATTTGTATTTCTTTTTTGTCCGTTTGTTGTCGATAGCAACAGAAAAGAGGGAAGATCTCTCTGTTCCGCTCTGCGCTAAAACATGCTGTGTGGCTGAATATCCTAAGAAGAGAATAATATATAAGCATAACTTATTTTAAACCGAAAACATTTCGGACTTAAAAGATGAATATGATGACGCTTATAATCTGAAGATTAAACAATACTTAGCCTATTTAAAATATTAACACAACCGGCCAAAGTGGATGCTGAAAAAAAAAAAAATAACAACAATCCCGTAGTCTATTATAAAGAAAAATACCACTTTCAGAAATCTAGATCGTAATACCATTGTGAGAAAAATAGCCATAAGTGCCTTGAAGGGATATATTCGGATTTTACGAAATCACTAGTATAGTAACAACGTTTGAAATTTATTTATATTTCCATTTTCTGTATATTTATTCTATTGTAGGCCTACTTGTTGAATTTATTTCATTACATAGATTTTTTTTTATATTCGACGGTAGTATAAGGATACAATAGCCTATATCAGGTATTCATAGATTTCAAAAAGGCATATGACTCGGTTAAGAGAAAACTGTTATATAATATTCTTATTGAATTTGGTATTTCCAAGAAACTAATTCGATTAATTAAAATGTTTCCCAGTGAAACTTACAGCAGAATCCGTAAAGACCAGTTTCTCTCTGATACTTTTCCAATTCACTGCGGACTAAAGCAAGGAGATGCACTATCAGCTTTACTTTTTAACTTTGCTCTAGAATATGCCATTAGAAAAGTCCAGGATAACAGGAAGAGTTTGGAATTGAACGGGTTACATCAGCTCCTTGTTTATGCGAATGACGTGAATATGTTAGGAAAAAAATCCACAAACTAATAGCGAAAACACAGGAATTTTACTTGAAGCAAGTAAAGAGATAGGTTTGGAAGTAAATCCCGTAAAGACGAAGTATGTGATGGCCTCTTGGCCAGAAATGGAAATACAAGGTGGAAAAATTCAAATACATTGGAGCTAAGAAGGATGAAAGTTACAAGAGAGTGGAGATATTTTCACGACACATTATTGCACACATCTTATTCGTCACCTGATACAATTAGGAACATTAAATCCAGACGTTTGAGATGAGCAAGGCATTTAACACGTACGGTCGAATTCAGAAATACATACATATTGTTTGTTGGGAGGCTAGAGGGAAAAAATACCTTTGGGGAGGCCGAGACTTATATGGGAGGATAATATTAAAATAGGTTTGATGGATGTAGGATATGATGGTAATGACTAGATTAATCTTGCGTAGGATAGTGATCGTTGGCGGAATAATGTGAGGGCGGGAATGAACCTCTGGGTTCTCTAAAAGCCATTTGTAAGTAAGGTTTCTTTATTCTTCATTTATTTTTTCAAATTACGTGTTTATTTGTTTCTATACACGTTCATAAATATCTAGTACACTTTGTCAGTCTTGGCAAGCTTTTAATATAGGAAGTTTGTAAAATTGAAGTTTAAATGCGGGGTATATTTATTAGAATTATATTACATTTACCGGAAATATAATTTGGACCTCTTACCTTATTTACTGAATTTTTAAATTGTTAGTCATTCATTACCATTAATATTGCATATTGTTATACCATGTCATATTGGCATTCTGTACATTTAGGAGGTTGTTTTCTACTAAACTACTGTATTATTGACATGAATTGAACTTCCAGAAGTCTCTAATGTTTTTCTTGATCATTCTTGTCTATCTTTGTATATTCAAATGGCAGAGAAGGCTGTTAAATTTTCTTCCCAATTGGCAGGGAATATGTTATGTAATTAAGAAATTGGGCTGCATAAACTTGAGCTATATTGCATTGTACTATCGAAACAGAATGTCGTGATGTTTTATGCGTATAAAGAAAGAAAGAAAGAAATAATACAGTTAGAGCGGGCTACGTGTATATCCTTCTTTTAGGAAACATCGGAACAATGTATGCGATCTCTTTGGATGACCATATCGAGCTCCTGGATGGAACAACGATGATTATTAGCACCAGCAATAATAAAAATAACAGTAATATCATAATTTATGTTTTTATGAGGGAGTAAATTAATTTGGATTCTTAACATTAATATGATATTAGGTACGAGGTTTGTTCATAAGATAAAGACTGTAGAATATAGCTTAATATCTGACATATAGCCGTTCATGGTATCCAATCCAGAATTACGATGGGTTTATAACCAACCACACTTTCCTTATTTGCTTGTCATAATCGTTTAGACTTTAACGACTCAAGTTACGAGTTGTTGACATTGCTGTGATTTCAGCCTCATGATTTCTTAGATACTTGGAAGCCTTAAACGAAAGTTAGAAACAGTTCTTAATCCGTTTGAAATTATTTAATCTGATAATACTATATATGCTTAGTGCTGGGTACACTAATATATCTAAACAGGAAACTATATAACTTTTCGCAAAATCATTTCCCTTAATACATAAATATGCTGTTTGCGGTATATGCCAGAGCTAGATGTAGGCCTAGTATTAATATTCCGTTGAAGCCAGCCATATCACTATCCGTGATATCAAGCTTGACACTGGAGCTGTAGTTCGCGGGTTTAAACCCAGCAGAGGGCTTTGGGTTGTTCAACGGCGATGAAACTTATTTGCGTTGTTGAATAAAAATAAAGTTTGAAGCTCCGTGACTTGTTTTTGTCCCGACTGCTTATTGTCATTATTAGTGAGATTGGTGATAGAGACATATTGGCGAGATGTGTCATTGGAGTTCCTGCGGTACAGATCTCGGATTATATCTCTGCCGGTCCGTGGCTGTTGAATTTAAAATGGCTTATCATACAACGTAGGCGTAAGCGTTTTGAAAAACATAACTTTCCTCCTCTCTCCTCACTTCCCCACAGCAAATGTGACGTCGCACAGAGACAGAGATAAAATCCGAGATCTGTAGCTGAGTGGCTTTGACCTTCAGTTCGTCACCCAGGCGGGTCGAGTTCAAGTCAGGTCAGGCCTGGAATTTATCAACAGTAATATCATTAAAAGTTTGATTTATCTAGAGAAAATCAAAACTCGAGTGGGATTTAATTGACTATTATCCTGTTAGAAGAATGTATGTAAAGATTACAAGAAATAAAGTAATCTAATACAATAACATATTAATTGACTTACTAAAATTCTATTTCACAAATGTTAGCTTCACTAAGACGTTTGAATGGAGCCGCCATTTTCAGTTGACTATTTCTACGGTAAACAAATGACGATCGCAAAGCATGTTTTATAGTACCGTAAAGAATTTTCAGTTTTAAATGTTGGCAAACAAAGAGACTAATGCTAGGGAATTGATAAAAACAAACAAGTGCTAGGGAAGTAATAAAATTATATCGATAAATAATATCACAAGAATGAAGAATATTGCAACCTTTTGGAAAAAATGAAATCAGAGTTTACTAGCCTTTCATTTGAATACGTTCAGGATATTGATATAGTTTTTTTTTTTTTTAATATTTGCAAACGCCATGTCGATTGATGTTTGGAATGCTAATTTCCTTACATCACTTGAAAAATCACTTTACCTTAATCCTCGGACATTTTTATAAAAACAATATTTGCAATGTTTATTTTACCCATGTCTGCGAACAACACAAAAAAATGCGTCATTTTAAGTAAAAATAGATTGCGTTTATGTGGCAAAATGTCAGGAGCGTTATTAAGTATTGCTGCCACAAACATTGAGCCAGATTTCAATCAAATTGTAGACAATCGGAAAGGAAACTGAATACACAATGAGTGAACACATTTCTTAGAACATTCCGCCACTGAAACAAAGAAACGGTGTTACAAAGTAAACACACAGAGATAGGTATTCCGCTCGTTTCGTTGAATGTAGCCTCCATGGCATGGTTTCAAGATAGCCAGTCCGATGTGGGCATCACTGCAGTGTAGAGTTTTCATGGAGTTCTCCCGTTTCCTCAAGTTAGGCATCAACATCATTCGTTTCTGTCTTCATTCCAGTATCTTTCCATACCATAAGACCTCTCCTATGTGTCCATAAGCATTATTTTAAGAAATACAGGAAATGAATATACAGAATAGCCTATCAAGTTTTCTATGCATAAGAAGCTATTTTAATCTTACCTATCCTGGATTCACTCAGAAGTTACTGTAATAACATTACAGCATTATGTCCATCTAGAGAAACTACACTTTCCAATGGTGAAATAATAAATAATTAATTATACAAATCGGTTAATTTAGCTTCCGATATTACTTCATACAAACACAGAAACATTCTCTGTAGGCTATGTTTAATAGCTTTCGATTGTTGTTGCCCAAGGCCCCTTAGAGACGAAGTCATTTTTTTATTTTATTACAGCGACTTAGATGGCTTTATCTTAATTTTAAAACACATTTATCTCATTAAATATCAGTCCTACAAAAATTTTACATAGAATAAAACTTATCGGAAATTATTTTTAAAGAAACTCTTGTTATGTACATTTGTCACAAAAATCAATAATAAGGGAGATATTTCGATTTATTTAATTCAAGCCCCCTTATAACCCCCCCTTTTAAATAAATAATTTTAATGCCATAGAGCCTAAAATCTAAGTTACAACGAACTTAATTTATAGTCCAATTTTCATATAAATCGGTTCAGCCATTATCGCGTGAAAAGGTAACAAACATCCAGACAAAAAGAAAGACAGACAGACATACAAACAAAAATGTCAAAAAAGCGATTTTCGGTTTCAGGATGATTAATTATACATGTGAACACCAATTATTTTTGGAAAATTGAAAATTACCAGAAAAATTTTGGCTACAGATTTATTATTAGTATAGATGTGTATGTTCTTTTCTAATATTTAATAAAATTCGAACCCACATGGGCTTACATAAAAGCGTTACATAAGGTTATTCAGAGATATCTCTGGAAACCGAGGTTCCCCTATTAATTTTTGCAGTACCTAGGGAATGCTTCTTCATACTTTTCATGTTTTACAACATTGATGTTGATTCAAGCATACACAGATTAGAGCGCACTGCAAGTACATTAGCTACAGGCGCTTTGAATATTTTTCTTTCCAGGCAAGATCACGTAAAAGACAGAGTTTCATGTAGCTAAAATTTGTAAGTAAGAACGAATACAGTAGTCAAGAAAGGAAGTAGCTGGATTTAAAGAGAAGAAAAGTGAAAAAGAAATTCAATCCTGTGTGGAATGATAAGGTTTTAAGTGAAATCGGAGGTTATGTGTAGGGACAGTGTATGGAAAACTAAGAGATAAACATTTAGTAAAATCATACTTTCAAGATGAATAATTAAGAACATTTCTGTAGCAGATAGGTCTACTTACAACTTACTTACAAATTACTTTCAGAGAATCCGGAGGTTTATTGCCGCCCTCACATAAGCCCGCCATCGGTCCCTATTCTGAGCAAGATTAATCCAGTCCCTTCCATCATATCCTACCTTCCTAAAATCCAGTTTAATATTATCCTCCCATCTACATCTCGGCCTCCCCAAAGATTTTTTTCCTCTCCGGCCTCCCAACTAACACTCTGTATGCATTTCTGAATTCACCCATACGTGCTACATACCCTGCCCATCTCAAATGTCTGGATTTAATGTTCTTAATTATATCAGGTGAAGAATGCAATGCGTGGAGTTCTACGTTGCGCAACTTTTTCCATTTTTCACTCCTCTTAGCCCCAAATATTTTTCTAAATATCTTATTCTCAGACACTGTCAGCCTCTGTTCCATTCTCAAAGTGAAAATCTAACAGAAAACATATTATTAGATTTTCTTGTTTTAAATGTTACATTACCTTGTTAACATGTTTCAGCCTACTATTGGCCATCTTCAGAACTGGTTGTTGTTGGTCTTGGCGCCTTTTGTTTGTGTTTCCTGTGAGAGTGTGTTTCTGTAGTGTAATGTGGAATCAAAGAGTGTATGTGTTCTGAAATTGAGTTGTGTGCTGAGAATTTTTACTCCACATTACAGTAAACAAACACACCCTCACAGAAAACACAAACATAAGGCGCCAAGACCAACAACAACCAATTCTGAAAATGGCCAATGGCAAGCTGAAACATGTTAACAAGGTAATTTAACATTTAACACAAAGTCTAATAATACGTTTTCCGAAGTGATATTTTGTAATCAAGATGTATAATGAAAATTGAAGTTTCACAACCATACAGAACAACCGATGTTATAACTGTTTTATAAATTATATCTTTCAATTTTCTTGAGTTAAAATTGGATGAGAAAAGCTTCTCAACCGAATAGTAACGGGTATTTCTCATATTTATTCTGTGTTTAATTTCTTCCCGAGTGTCATTGATATTTGTTACTGTTGCTCCAAGATATCTGAATTTTTCCACCACTTCAAAGGATAAATTTACTGTTCTATCGCATCTGAGAGAAGAAATTCTCTTGCTCTCAATTCAGCAGTTTGGTAAATTCTTCTATTGAAAAATGAGCAAAAAAAATTGTGACACTTTGATCGTTGTTTGGATCGCTCCCCTTTAAATGAAATAATCAATCTGCTACCATGAGGCTTCTAATGGGGTTGCGTCCGAGAAAACATCCCCCTCTTGTAATGTAATGAATATCAGACATCATTGTCACTTGTGCCCTTTTTGATACGTAGAATTGCTCGGTCTATAGAGTGGTTTTGAATGTGCACTTTGGGTGACGCAGAAGGTCGTACAGACATCTTTAAAATATATGCGCGGATGGATATAAATTTTGCACGGAAAAACGTAGACTACCATTTTTTTGTAACAGAAAGGGAGGAAAAAATGTATAAAAGGGTGGGACAAGAAGTCCACTCAAGAGACCATTTATTGTCGCAGAAGAGAGGGTTGGAATGGCACAACTTTTCTATTCCTTTTTTAAAAATCCGTTGCTTCCATCGAAAACTACCGTGAATATTCAAATAGACGTCTAGCGCTCTCCTCCGCGAACTTAAAACTCTTGTGATAACATGTATGGCCGTCCAGTGCTATGAATACAGATTATGCAATATGTTGACTACGCGATCAAAAAATTTATAGTCCTTCACAACGCACATTCATATTTTCTCTATCATTGTACAAAATATAGGCTACATATATTATGTCGTAATTCTTGAAAAAGGCAATCAATTTTGAATTATTTTCACGGATACATTGTCGCACCCCAGATACAAAAAAAAAAAAAAAAAAATCTTTCAGGCATGCTTTTTTGTGTACAAGTATCACTTCTCAACTGGTGGTGGATCTTGTTCAATGTCAGTACCTAAGAATCAATTCGTTTTGTAATGATGCCGATGAAGTACAACAATATTAATTATAAAAAATTAAGGACAGGTATTTTGAAAAATAAAAAATTGCTAGACTATTTATTAAAATCGCCCGAACGATTTTTTCATGATTTCTTTAGTACATATCGTCATGACCGATACATTAATTGGTATTATCAGAACGTTTCGAAAAGTGCTTTTGTCGTATAAACTTGACCTCTGACGTGACAAAATTTAAACCAGTTATCATTACAAAATTAATTACATTATAATAAAAAACATTACCTTCATCTTCTTATTGCCACCGTTAGGAAATCATCGTCATCATCATAATCATCATCTTCGTCATCGTCTTCAAAATCACTATTCGGTACCGCCTTAATCACCAACAACTTCATATTTGTCACTACAATATTACTTACAAACTTACTTACTTACAAATGGCTTTTAAGGAACCCGCAGGTTCATTGCCGCTCCCACATAAGCCCGCCATCGGTCCCTATCCTGTGCAAAATTAATCCAGTCTCTATCATCATATCCCACCTTCCTCAAATCCATTTTTATATTATCCTCACACCTACGTCTCGGCCTCCACAAAGGTCTTTTGCCTGCAGTCTCCCAACTAACACTCTATATACATTTATGGATTCGCCCATACGTGCTACATGCCCTGCCCATCTCAAGCGTCTGGATTTAATGTTCCTAATTATGTCAGGTGAAGAATACAATGCGTGCAGTTCTGCGTTGTGTAACTTTCTCCGTTCTCCTGTAACTTCATCCCTCTTAGCCCCAAATATTTTCCTAGCACCTTATTCCCAAAGACCCTTAATCTCTGTTAATCTTTCAAAGTGAGAGTCCAAGTTTCACAGCCATACAGAAAAACCGGTGATATGATGTTTTATAAATTCTAACTTCCAGATTTTTTTTAACAGCAGACTAGATGACAAAAGGTTCTCAACCGAATAATAATAGGCATTTCCCACATTTATTCTGCGTTTAATTTCCTCCCGAGTATCATTCATATTTGTTACTATTGCTCCAAGATATTTGAATTTTTCTGCCTCTTCGAAGGATAAATCTCCAATTTTTATATTTCCATTTCGTACAACATTCTGGTCACGAGATATAACCGTATACTTTGTCTTTTCGGGATTCACTTCAAAACCTATCGTTTTACTTGCTTCAAGTAAACTTTCCGTGTTTTCCCTTATCATTCGTGAATTTTCTCCTGACATATTCACGTCAACCGCATAGACAAGAAGCTGATGTAACCCGTTCAATTCTAAACCCTCTCTGTTATCCTGAACTTTCCTAATGACATATACTAGAGAGAAGTTAAAAAGTAAAGGTGATAGTGCATCTCCTTGCTTTAGCCCGCAGTGAATTGGAAAAGCATCAGGTAGAAACTGGCCTATACGGACTCTGTTGTAAGTTTCACTGAGACACATTTTAATTAATCGAACTAGTTTCTTGGGAATACCAAATTCAATAAGAATAATGTAAAAAAACCTCTCTTAACCGAGTCATATGCCTTTTCAAAACCATGAATAAATGATATACTGTACCCTTATACTCCCATTTTTCTTCAATATCCACTACAATATTAACCATCATTAAAACAAGAATTACATTTCACAGCACCATATCATTAATCGCCGCTATTGTATTACTAGCAAATCTACTTTACATTCATCTCCACTCTTTTCGTGAACACGACTTTGATAATCAAGTTCATAACCAAAGCTCGGATCTTGGGGACTTGTGTGTCGTGTGCTTGAGTAAGGTTACAGGCATAACGTACACAAAGCTCACGCTGCAAGTGCTCAGGGACAGTCGTTTGTACTAAGAAAGTGGTCACATCGAATGGCAAGAAGACGAACGAATAAACTGTGTCACGTCGAAGCCAATGACATTAAGAGAATTACAGGTAAACGGTCTGTTTGAGGAATTAGAAAATACGTGTTATTCGAATGGGTGTTATGGAAGTTTGAAAATGCATTTCTTAAATTTTAGGTACAGAATTTCGTGGAGGAATTCTGAGGAGATACATTATTTTCTTCTAATGCAGAGTTTATATCTTGTAAGTTGTACCACACATAAACTAGAGCTGGAAACGGGCATTCATTGAAAGACATTGCAGTCCTTTAAATTGATGGAGAATTTGTCCATAGCCATGGATCAAGTCGTAGAGGGACCTTCCCTAGTAGTGATACACTAATTGAAAACTATTTGCGAGAAAAATTTAGGATATACTTATCTTTCTCAGATACGAGCTCTGCTGAAAATCGAACAGGAAACAGTGACAGTGAAATATTCAGTATTTTATTTAGGCCCAAGACTTTATAATAAAATTTCAAACCATTTTCCAAATTTGAAATTTTTTAAAATTGAAACTTTTAAAAAAGAATTTTGTAAAATTATCCATGATATATAATAGTAACAAATGTACTTTTTTTACCTTTTATTTCTATCGACTATATTCATGTTTTTATTGAATATCACTGGCTTCTGTCGGATTGTCAATTTATATTAAATGTGTATTTTTCTCTCGTTTTCCCTTTCTTCTTTATTCTTGCTCTTGTGTTGTACTTATTGGTTTGAATTAAGTTAATTACTGTATTTAGTAAACTGTCCTTGTAAATTTTATGTTATATTATTCACTAAGACCACACCGTACACGAGCCTGACTCTTACGGTAGTGGCTAGAAACATTTTTATTTTATAAATGCAATTTGTACTCACTAGGTAGCTAGTTAAAATAAATAAAATAAAAAAATTAAAGTTTGCTCCCGTCACTTCATGTGACGTGGAAATAAGTTTCCTTCGTTTCAAATCATGTTTAACTAACAGACGAAGAATTTATGGGTTCGAAAATCTTCGAATGATGTAGTCATACACTGTAATGAAATGTACAGAGCAGAACTGTAAATTTGATGTATTTTGCATGTTTATTTATATATATGCTATAAAATTAGATGTTTCAACCTATCATAATATTATCATTATGTTGTTCCAGCCAGGAACCACTTTTATAGCAGACCTGACAGTACCTCCGTGCTGGAAGCGGGAGTTTGTTGACATTGAAGTCCGGTCGCTTAGCCACGTACAAAGACACAAGTCCCCAACTTCCGAGCTTTGTTCATAACATTCATTTCTAACTTAATGACCGTCTTCTTCATCCACTCCTCTTTAGCCGTCACTAACAGCATTACCTTCATATACATCCACATCATCACTTTATTTATAACTTTCGCTATCACTTGTTACTCCCCCATTAATTTCTTCATCATCCCCCATTTTTCAATGTCATCACCATGACCAGCACGTTCACCGTAATTATTGTCACCATCACTCCCGTCTTGACGACTAACTTCACTCTTATAATTATCATATTCATCACCATTGGCATCACAATTATTGTCATAATGATCATTCCCATCGCTATCAACAGTATTGCAATCAGTACCGTTACAATTATCGTTATCATGATCACCTTCACAGCCGTCACTGTCACCAATACTTTAGTTAGCATCACCATCAGTTCCACCTTCGTAATCACTATTATCACCATGACCAGCGAATAGGGATGATATAGAGTGGGCACTGAGCAAATTTTTCTGTTTTGTTTCTCTGTGCGCCAGCGTTTAGTTCCACTTTCAAGGGCTAGAGGTTAGTCTAATCGAGCACACGCTAAGATAATAATTGAATATAAGAGTTGAGACAGGATCGAAACATTGCCTACCTTATTGCATAATCCATTAACGCTTCGAATAAATTCAAGTTAACACAGCTTTTTCTTATTTCTCTTATATATATATATATATATATATATATATATATATTACACAGGGTGTTTAAAAAATATAGGGCATAATTTCAAGTACGTATTCCCCATATGTAGACAATACTAAAAGTTCATTACAACATGTGTCCAGAAATGCTTGGTTTCGGAGGTATGGCCTTCAAAACAGTGATATTCACCGGAAAGTTTTTCTTCCCGCACGTAGGTGCCGTAACAGAAGATATTAACAGAGGACACACTTGACAGTTAGTTCCGAGGCGAAGGGTACATTGAGTGTTGTGTTTGGCGTTGTACTGTGCGACATGTACTCAAACCAGGAACTGGCAGAAGTGCACTTCATGTACGGTAAGGCGGACGGCAATGCTGCGTTGGCTCGTCGTTTGTACCAGGAGAGGTAGGCCTATCCTGACCGATGGATCGGTAGAGGTGGACCAATTGCTTGGCCTCCACGCTCACCTGATTTCAAGCCTATCGATTTCTACTTGTGGGGCCATTTAAAATCATTGGTGTATTCGTCTCCGGTGCCTGACTTGGAATCCCTTCTGAATCGAATTGTGGCAGGTTGTGAGGAAATACGCAATACTCCTGGAATTTTGGATCGTGTTTGCAGGGCCATGAGACATCGGTGTGAGGTCTGTATTCAAGCAGGAGGTGGATATTTTGAACATCTACTGTAAAGGCAACTACCTGCGGGAAGAAAAACGTTCCGGTGAATATCACTGTTTTGAAGGCCATAACTCGGAAACCAAGCATTTCCGGACACATATTGTAATGAGCTTTTTGTATTGTCTACATATGGGGAATACATACCTGAAATTATGCCCTCTATTTTTGAAACAACCTGTATATATATATTAAATTATAACATAATACAATACATTATAGAGTTATGTATCAAATTCGTTTAATATTTGTATACAATATATAGGCATATGGTTTTACTTCTCATGGGAGTTTTGTTTTTACATTGCCAGCGATATCAAATCATTACATATTTTAACTGTTGATGGAGTCAACGTCTCAACTCTCATTATGAAGGAACTCTAGAGTCTAGACATTACAGATAATGACGGATTTATTATTTCATCGGTCAAATTCATTTTTAGTACATAATGTACTTAGATGTATTAATTGCATATCTATTATATTCCGCTGTGTCGACTGCTAACGGTGTGATGTCAGCGCCAACTTTAGGTAGAAAGCAGAATCTCACGCTCAAGTTAGTTTGAAGGTCATTGAAATCAGTCCTGTTACATCAAAGGTACCGAAGCGAAGTGTCCATACTTGTAATTCCCTATACGCTGCCATAACCGCCACCATGACCATGAACCTCACTAACACAACTGTCATTATAATCATCACCATTACCATAATGATTATTGACGTTATAATAACTACCAAATCACGTCATAATCACCATCTCCATCATCATCACCGTCATCATCATCATCACCATCATCATCATCATCAGGCCTATTATAAGTAGCTCAGGCAGTAGCGCGTTTGCCTGCTGATCCGGAGTTGTGTTCGGGCGTGAGTTTTGATTTCCGTTCGGGATGTTAACCTGGTTGGATTTTTCAGAGGTTTTCCCCAACCGTAAGGCGAAAGTGAAGTAATCTACGACGAATCCTAGTTCTCATCTCTCCAAACACCATCTCGCTACCACCAATTCATCGATGCTAGACACCAAGTAGATGATACAGCATTGCTAAATAACCAACTCAAAGTCATCATCATATAGCTATCGGCGTATCCAAGCAATATGCTCTGTTAGCATCATTATGAATTTAGTGTTGACTGTAATTGTCACCATAATAATCATCGCATATCTTAACCTTCTGAGTCCTGAAACATTTCTTGTTTTATTTTTAAAGTTCAATGTAATTCTACATTTCAAACAAATCAGACAGGAAAAATACTAAAAAAATTCTGCAGGTTACAGTTAGGGCACAAATTTAAGTATATTATACTATACTTTGAATCTCTGCATATACATCTTGTATCATATGAATTATGGTGTAGTGTATACTATACTCTCAGGACTCAGGAGGTTATATAAAATATTCTAAAGAAATTCTTTCCCGTATAGTACATACATATGCTTATTTCTTACTAGTTTAATGTTGCGTTTAAACTTTAATTGTTGTCATTTATTTTCATTCCTTTGATTGAGGTTCTGCCTTCCTCTTTTCTCCTTATATGATCCATATATCTTAATGTCGTCTGGCTATGCATTCGAGTTTCACGATTTTATATATCGTTAATAAGAAAAAAAGCGACATAAGCGACTATTACCACATTGTTCATCATACAAAAATTAGCTCGTACTATATTTTTTTTATTCAAATAGCCCCAGCCCAGTTGGGACTGTTCCCTTGTTACAAGCACTAGTAGCACGATACTGTCAGTGGAAGCACAGTTTATTATATACAGCCACGAAGCTTGAGTTTATGAGGGTACTAGAAACAATAGACTGTGCAGGTACTATTTCGCATAGTCTGTAATGAGGCGATAGTAGCGATCCTAGTGGTTAGCAACTATCTATGGATGCATATTTACTACGTGTTGACCTTCGTGACTGTATATACTAGACTGTGGTGGAAGAGTAAGTCGCGTCGACTTAATGTCACGGGAGAGCCAAGCTATGTCTCTATCCACATAACATGTTTAGAAAAGAACATAGTTTGACCTTAGGCAAATTATCACAAGGCTATAAGTGCCATGAAAGGTAGGGGTATTAAAGAATAGAGATTTATTGTCTCTAATTAATCGGTTGAAATAATACAATTGGCTGTCGTAATTGAGATTTCAGATTTCGATCGAGTTTATATGCGGTTGAATATATATCGCCACTTCAAACTGTTTGAGACTATTGGCGTTACCCTCCATGGCACCGCATGGGTAAGCACCCCGCAGATATCCACCCTCGTCCATTCCAATGTATTGCTTATCGTAAACGAAACCATGATTGACGGTAAAGTTTACAAAACAAGGGGCTTTGCTATTGAAGCTTTGCAAACCCTCCCTAAAAATGATCCCCCCTTCTCCCAAATCCTGTGTCATAATAAAAAATTGTAGTGAAGATTACCAGAAAACAACCCTCCGTCCGGTTCTGCTGAGGGTGCAAGTGTATGGCAGTTACAAACAAACAGACGCACGTTGGTAATGGAGCGGATGATAAACGGTGTTTGTCACGTGGGCAACTAAATCATAGATCTCTCTCGTACAAACGAGATTTTCCTGTACTGTCACTATGCGTCAGCAGCAAAAGCAACAACAAGATTCTCTTCATGTTTCATTCAAGAGGAAGTATGACTTGATTTTAACACTTTTCCACAATTTCACGAACAGAACTTCGAAAGATTTACATCCTTTCTTAGGCTAACCACGAGAAGCTACAGTATGTTCCTCTGTCAGCGTTTAGAGACATCTCTGAGTCGTTGAGGACTTTATCCTATAACTAGAGCTACAGGAAAGAGTTATTTTCCTTCCACTCTCAAAGTATTTTCTTGATTTCATTTTGATGTTTATAATGGGCATCATTTCTTATTTTATAATTTATTCCGTCCTGTAATAATGCCATCTCATAAACGATGATGATGGTAATAACAGTATTCGTCATCATCATTATCATCATCAACATCAACATCATGATCATGGTCATCATACAAACATTGTTTGAACAATTTGTCAGTTCAGACTTCTCAAATTGTTTATTTTATTGAGTATGCAAAGTAATTAATTTTTTAGGTCTAGATATTATTGTTAATTGTAATAATGTTAGCTGTTCTTTACTTTTCCCTATAGTGTACATTTTCTTTTCACTTTCTTCTTATCAACTTATGATGTAATTGGCAGTTTTGAAGACAAGCTCTTTACTAACGTTCTCGCAGAACTTCTTATCCAATAGTGTAGGCTATAGACCGTGGTTTTTATAATATATTTCATCCCCGTAGGTTTAATTGCCACAAAATCGGTTTCTGAAAGTGTTCATAATTCGTAACAATAACGGATAGAAGGTAAAATAATTATTTAGTACCTACAGATAACATTTGCACTAAAGCGTATGTACTGCAGAATGAAGATAATGCAGTAGTAATAATTTAGTTGGTATTTATTTTAAAATTATAACAGAACATGGAAATACAAACTCACTTTTACCACAAAAAATCCTCACAGGAATTTGATCTCTTACCTATTTTGTGGAAAGTCTCACGGTCCACACCTGTGGAGTAACGGTTAGCGCGTCTGGCCGCGAAACAGGTGGCCTGGGTTCGATTTCCGGTCGGGGCAAGTTACCTGGTTGAGGTCTTTCCGGGGTATTCTCTGAACCTAATATGAACAAATAATGCTGTGTAACTTTCGGTGCTGGACCCCGGACTCATCACCGGCATTATCACCTTCATCTCGTTCAGACGTTAAATAACCTAAGGTGTTGATAAAGCGTTGTAAAATAACCTACTTAAAAAAAAGTCTCATGATGAAGTTGTTCAGTCGTATTCAGTGTATAATTGCTTTGGATGCTGCATCATATACACATACTCGTACACATATGCACACATGCGTACACACATATACATACCTATATACCTACGTATATACATACATACATACACAATGCCTGTACGTACGTACGTACATACATACATACATACATACATACATACATACATACATACATACATACCCTCATTCATTTATGTATTTATTTATTTTGCTAATAATTCTAACATAAAATATATATAAACAGAAAAACTTTAGCTCGTCCCTGAAAGAGTAGAGCTCGTGCTTAGGGGCGGATACCTGAATTGAAATTAAGAAGTATATAATACAATTTGTCTTATGTGTACTACGCAATAAGAATATATAAATTTAAATTTACAATTTCTCAATTTTTATAAAATACATACATAACATTTTAAATTTAATACTATAACTATTAGAATTCATAAGATTAGGATATTTAAATATAAATTTGTTATATATTCTTACATACATACATACATACATACATACATAGGACTACATACCCAGACAGACATAATACACACAGATCAGCATATGATGTTTCAAGGATTGCAGGACGTTTAATGTATTTTCATCATAAAATTAAAAGAAAAAAGCTTGCAGGTTGCAACCAATAATAGTGACGAAGCAAACTCTTTCCCAAAACACTTGCCGTATGAGCTATTGTAAAGGATTCGACTTGTTGACCATGTGAGAAGAATTAACTCCCTACCTTTAAAAGAAGGTCATTGCGTTGCTCGAATTTTTTGGCTATATCCAATCTTTAATGATATACTGTTATTATAAAGTCAATCATACTTATGGCACTAGAATACAAGCTAATATTTACGTATAACGTATAAAACCTGACATTACTTTAAGATATGTAATATGTTGACAAGGCGACATGGATGTTTGCAATAAAGAAAGGTTTTTTGTTGAATTGTTTAAATTGAAATATCACTTGAGTGGCTACATCATGGGATAAGAATATAATATATACCCGGAATATACCATGAAGTCCTTGTTTTGCTGAAATAAAAGTTAATTTAATTTCGCACTGTGGAAGTATTCACTGCATTCTTAATGATTTATGTAGAAATAATAGATAAATTTGAGCTTTAAGGCGATGGACAGACTTTTTGTGAAGTCATAATAGACATGATCTCAGAGAATTAATTAGTGGATATGAAAGGACAATCCAAGGGCTTGTTGTGATATTAAAATGTATCAATACTCCTACGCAGTGTTCTAAATGGATTTGTGTAGAACATGTTGAAGCTGTGGTTACCTGTGCTGCGTCATACTTGCGCAGAATAGACGTAATTTACTTTCAGAGGCAAAGAGCGTATTTGATATTCTGATAAAATACTGAATTCCTCGTTTGTACTCCAGCCAAACTCCGTTTACCGAGTAGGAGACGACTCGGCGTGAGTTCGAATTTCGTTAGAGACGACAACGACGACGATGTCAATCTAGCCTGGGTAGACCGCATCGCAACGCCAAGCGTCTGTTTCCACAAACCAGCGCCAACCACTCAGCAGCAGCTCTTGAGATACTGGCAGTTTCCAAAACATTCGACGCGTTTAATGTGTCACATCCTGAAATTGTGATGGCTTTTATTTCAGTTGATAATAAGTTCCGAGGGTAATTCTACAGTCAGATATATGGAGTGAGTAAGCGAAACTATTTTGAACTTCACAAAGAGTAATGGTGCTACTGTATTTTGGTCTTGGCTGAATTTAGCTTGTGCTAAACTAATGTGTCGCATAATGACTTCAGTTTTAATTTCAGCAGTGATTTTACAACATTTAAAACACACTTCCATTCGTCCCCTTCCTTCCTTCTTTATCTTTTTCTTTCTTTCTTACATCACTAATTTTATTATCATTTTTAATCCTTGTTCCGTTATTTATACAGTGGAAGCTCGTAAGTTTGACAGAAATAAAGTTCGACATCCTGTAGTTCGACTGCTTACGTAGGAGAATTAGACACGCTCCTATACGGGTACTAAGAAATGGGTTTGCCATTTAAATAGAAATTGGTTCTGTGTCTTGTAGTGATACTTTTGTTAAAGGAAAACAGAATATTTTATTGATTAGGGCATCCATACTGATCACTGATTTTAAATGAATGAACTCTTTTTCTATTTGACAATTGTGCCGTTTGTGAGACGGAACTGTCGAAACCCACTGTGGTACTAGAAGCGCGTACACAAGTCTCGGGGCGGACAGGAAATGAAATTAAAGTACTGTATTCGTTGATGGATAACCAGTAAGAATTTGTATTCATTTCACCTGCCACACCCACTACCCTTATTGGACTGAACTTTCAATTCTGTTCTGTCGAACTTAGGAGAGTCCACTGTATTTCATTTTCGTTTCCAACCTTTATGCTTATTTGAGTTCCATAATTCTCTTTTTCTTTCATATTATCTTTTATTCACTTTCTAAACTTTATTTCTTTCATTCCCTATTCTTTCATATTCTCATTATTTTTTTTATCCCTTTCACTATATCTTTTAACATGGAATGTCTGTCTGTGAAGGTATCACTCGAGGAAAATTGTAACACTCACCCATCATGAGAGTTGCGTCGATTCTTCCTTCAATAAATTCATTAGTTAAAGAACTTCATTTATTCATTCATAGCTTAGGTTATCCTTCTACTACAACACTGATCAGATTGAATGAGCAATCTATACTTATGTTAGGAGATGAATCCTCATTATTTGTTTTTATATTTTAAGAGGTCACGTACATCGCAGCATTTCCTGCAACTACAACATTGATCAAATAGAATGCGCAGCCTATACTTATTGTGATAGCGGGTCCATCCTAATTCTTTTTATATTTTAAGAGTCTACAGTAGGCCTATGTGCATTGCAGTATTTCATGAAGGCAACCACCTGGCCATCCGGGATGTCCCCTCTTTATATGGGGAATTCTAAAATTGATACTTTATATTTCAGTATTTTATATCTTTAGACAAAGAGTTTCTGTGTTCTGTGATTTCGGTATTAGATGTACTTGAAAGAGATTTACGTGAAACTTTTTTAAAGTATAAAAATCTTAACGAAATGTTAAACTTAATATTACTTTAATAATAAAGAAATGTCACTCGTACACAGATTGGGTGATTAATAAATGCGGGGATTATAAAGACAAATTGTTAATTTACTTCTAAAGTAGTTACTATTTGTTTTAATTTTCAGATGAATCCATTTCTGTGTAATTATATATTATTCATTATAAGTTCAAATAACCCAAAGCAGTCATATTGATTTATGAATCGTTTCGATCATCAATTACATTGTTATCTCGAGAGTAGGCTTCTTGAAATGAGGAAACGAAAATCACGAACAGCATAAACATTTTACGAAATTATAGGGATTTGATAAATCCCTTCTTAGTTTTAACTATTTCCATAACCGTTCGTTTTAGTCCCTTCTTTGTGCTATTTTCACTTTATTTCTTTTCGGTCTCTCTTCGTTGTGTGTGGTGCTTGACTAGTGTAGAATAAATCTTTCCTTGTTAGAAACTCAACATTTCTAGATTATACTGTGAGAATAATTTATATCCGAATTATAGAACTAATTCATCATTATATTTTATTTTCCTGGTGTGTATAGCTCAGTATCATCGTTCAGTGTAACATGAAGAAATGAAGAGTCCACTGCAAGAATGATGGATGTCATTTGGAACACATTTTTCAGGAGAAGCAATTGAAAGTTTGAAATGCTTAGCGCTCAAAGCTTAACTGTGATTTTCCGATCATTACTGGACAATGACTATCAGTGCTAATGCCATATAACTCTCTATGTATATTCTATATGTCTTAAGCTATGCATTGACAGTCTTGGTTCATTTTCGACAAGAAAGTGACATCCATCATTCTTGCAGTGGACGCTTCAATATATATATTTTCACCTCTATACGTTACTGAGACACAACCAGACTATAATATTTCCTCCTGTGAACATAAATAAAATAAAACAATTAAATTGAATTCATAACAAGAAACACAAAAGCAATTCTCTTATTGCTTCTGATTAGGACGGTTATGCTTTGTATTCTCTAAACATTGTAAGATTGCAAGCAATTTTTCCCCTTTCATTATACCAAATTTGAAGAAAAGTATTGTAATGATTAAAAAATTTGATTTCGTGATTACGACAGAAATTCTCATTTAAGCATTTATAGTGCACAGAAAGTGATTTTCTTCATGCTATCTCTATGAGTTCAGAAATTTCTTATAAACTATAGATTAAGTTAGTTTCACATCCCATTTCTACTTGTAAATTCACCCGGAATGATGTGTGAAATATAATTTCCAATAAAATGAATGACATTGCACTTCAATAAACTTCAGAAGACTACATTTTGCAATACATTATAATAAACTAGCGTATGAAGAGGTGATGCTTATATCAAGGAGTAAACAGCTTCCTAAGAGAAAAGTATTATTATATAGTGTATCTGCATTTTAAGTTTCGGTTTTTGTCAACCATTCTACTTACTTCAACCATAATAATGCACAGAGAGAGGAGAGACAACAGGTTGGTTATTAGTTGCAAACCACCTTGATTCTTAAAGATTGGCTGATGGTAGCTGTAAATTACCTTTGTTTACACATAGATAACTTTCCACAAAAACGAGATTTTAAAATTTTCTGAGAGGAAGGAATATGCTTCGACTCTCGTTATGAAACATTAATACATTTCAACTCTTATGTCTCTTTTAAATACCGACTTTTCTAAATAACCTTTATTAGCAATAATAATGAAATTGAAATTGTTATTAATATACGAAACATCTAATTGGGTCCCAATAAATCAAGGTGTTAGACAAGGATGTGGACTCTCACCACTTTTGTTTATCATATATATGAGCCACATCCTCAAAATTTGGAGGCAAGGCTATCATGCCGGAACACAAATCAACCGGAACACTTGTCTCGACATTCTGCAGTTTACTGACGATCAAGTTATCATTGCAACATCAGAAGATGAAGTGCAATGAGCCGTCCACAACTTACAAATAATTGCTTCAAAATAGAAAATGGAAATATCAACCGAAAAAACCGAAAACATGGTCTTTTTAGGAAAAGATCCAGTTCCATCCAAAATCATTGTAAATGGCACATTAATAGAACTTGTGAATTCATTCAACTATTTAGTTATAATCTATCATACATTACTGATGATGATATAGACAACAAAATCTCAAAATTTCTAAAAATTGCTGGAACCATCAACAGTGTATTCAAGCTTCCCAAGTACGAGGACATACAAGGATGAAAATCTACCAAACTCTCGCACGATCAGTTTTGGCTTATGGCAGTGAAGGATGGACACTAAGAAAATGCGACGAAAGACGGCTAACAACTGCCAAAATGAGATTCATGCGAAAAACTGCTGGATACTGTCTTCTCGACCATAATCTGAACGTAGATATTCTGAAGGAATTAAAAATTGATTCTATTGTCTATTATCTGCAGCAATATAGGCTTCAGTGGCAGAAACATGTCAAGAGGATGGATAGCTGTAGATGGCCCAGAGATTTTGTCGTGTCCCAAGAGGTCAAAGAAATTTAGGACACCTATGAAACGCTGGCAAGAGACCGTAACAGATCCACGGGGGTCTGACACTTGAAGGCTGATGATGATGATAATTTATATACGAATATAAACAAAATTAAGACCATGAGTGTAATTAATTAAACAAGAGTATATTTGCTTGCACAGTAATTGATTAAATATATTTAGTTGTTTGGAATATTTCGAGGAAATAAACATTAATGTTTTATTGTTAAGATGAAGACGGAAGGAACAAACTTACCTTCTAAAAACTTCGAAGCACGAATGTTATTAATGTCTTATGCTAAATTCTTGTAAATATTATTAAGCTGTCTCATTACAGTGTTCATATTTCAGCTTGTAGACCTTAAGTAATAATCGTGCTTACTGACGTCGTTATCTTAATGCTCAGATAGTTCTCTAACTAGTTTCAAGTGTACAGATGGGGTTGTAGTTAAGCCGTTTATATTTAGCTTAAGTTGATATGGATGCTCTTACCATCCACTTGCCATTATACAATAGAACAATAATTCCAGCACTCTTAAGTGGCGTTAATGAGGCGGAAATGATAGTACAACATGAAGAGTGTTTCCAACATTTGGTGGCAGCTGTGTGGGATTGTTTGTCTAACAATCAGGAACCGTGTTTTCCTTCTTGTTCAGATTCTCGCCCTGCCAAGTAACACCGCCGTGTCGTGTGATTACCTACCTCGGTGGGGGGTTCAGCTTGCGTCGACGACTGCTGATTTCCAAATCCATCCATCTCTCACCAAAAACCTCGCTCTCTCATCATGTCATCTTTTTGGTTGTTTTGGCGTTGTGCCATATACATACTCACACCCTCCCTTCCTCTAACCACTTACCCATATTGGGTAATTAGCAGAACAAACACTGTGTGTTCGCGCAGGTCTACATCAACATTGCAGGAGGGGTAGCTTTTAGGAGGTATAGTGACAGAACCCTTCAAATGAGGGGGTGGTTGCCATGTTTAAATACTGTTTTAACCCCCTACCTCTCTCTACGGAGGCTTGACATGAGACAGACAGGTTCTAATTTTCGTGTTTGATATTCTCTACTTTCATATAACGCACAGTGGATATAACACCTCTTTCTGATTAGTAACTTTATTACAAACACCAGTGTACAGTACACGATTTATATTTACTAATTTATTTTTTTTAAGACTAAGATTAAGTAGAGTTACTCGTTTGTAATATTATTATTAATGAGGTCAGAAAGCCCTAGAACAGGGTCATTGCGTTTCTACTCATTCTGTTTTGTAGTCAGTTTCCATTCCTAAGCTGTTCTTGCATAGAATGACACACCACATCTTATATACAATTTCCCAGGACAGAGATTTATATCAAGAAATTTTATATTCGACAGTTTTGCAGAACATAACTTCACACACATTTTTTCCCTGTAAAAGGTAGTAGCCTACATAAAATCTGTCACACTTTGTAACATTTTAAAATATAAATTAAAATGATTAGCCTTAAAGTGATTTATTTTTCTACTCAAAGTACGTAAAATGTGCCCTCGAAATGTTATATTTGCATTAAATTATTATATGAACTTTAATAATTCTCATTTTACTTTATTTCTTTAAGAGCTGCAACGTACGATTATTAGCTAAAACGTTCATTCAGTATTCATTATAGTCTCAACCAATAACAGCAATGCGTAAGAGACGGCGCTGATCTTACTCATTTCTCTTAGAGTAGGAAAAACTTGTGTTTATTCAGGAATATTCTAGGAACTTGCGTGTTTGTTACCATGCAAACAACTACGCCTAGTTGTCATGTTCGAATGTTATAATTCGTGAGAAGGCAATGAAATTTTGAGGGGGAAGATATTGAATATCATGAGTTTCTTCAAGAAGAAAGTGAATATCGCATGTTCACTACACGTGAAACAAAACTGTCCCGGAATGATAGGACTGAAAAAAATTTACTGGCAATTCACCGCCATACATAGAAAAATAACTTAGTTCTACAATACTAAACTGGTGTTTAAAAATTATATACTGTACGTTAGCCTATTTCATGTCAAACAGTAATAAAATTATGTCTTATAGTCACAAATTGTGATCGAGTTTTAAAATTTAAAATAGTTTCATATTAAAATGTACACCGTTTTTATTACAGGGCATGTTTAGAATTTCACTTGAAGTTATTCCTTCTGAATTCTCTTTTACTGTTTTTATGATTTAATTGTTCTTTTGCAATATTTTCCAATTCTATTTCGTGACTGTTGATACGACTTTCAACACCCTTAATTCTCTAACTGTAATGTCTCTATAGATGGAGATGTTAAAGTAGAGATGTGATATATATATATATATAATTGTTAATCAATAAAACTTTAATCCTAATAATTTGTCTCTTTGTTTCAGGTAAGTGTGCAACAATCTATTTGGCATCCCAACTGAATTTGTTCATCTGCGTAAGTAGCTTGTCTTTTACAACTGAACTATATAAGCGTACTTCATATGGAGTGTGTTAAAATCAGAGAAGATTTTATTGGTTTAATGCGTTTCTTCCTGTTAGAAATTGCTCAGAACATTACAACAACCACAGAAATTCTTCCGTATCTTCCTACATTTCTGAATTCTGCTGATGTAAGGTATCATAAGCTACCAATTAGTCCCGCGTTTTTCCTATCTTCGTTACAATACTACGGGCTTGTGGAGTTCAATAATTCCTTACCCTACAACTTTTCTTATCCAAAATTATTTTTTGAGACCCTTATGCATAATTTTATTACCATTAAACAGAGAAACTTCACATGTCTTGTCGCTAAATTTTACATAAAGAAACATAGATCGTAGTACGACACGTTCTTTCAAACAATAACTGTAAACATTTATTTTAGTATATTCGTACCTGGGGCACAAGCACCAGCTCGAAAACAATTCAAACAGGATAGCATGAAGAAGGTTGTTTGTATTGAAGGAGCAATTTATTTATGAAATATATGAGAGTGGCGCTAGTTCAGAAATAAATGAAGCTAAAACAATGATTCATGTACTGCCACCTTAATTTAATTTTCAAAATATCACATTATTATTGTCATTTCTTCGTTCTCACGTACTAGCCCCTCTCGTACTTAGCGTACAGACCGATTATTTAGTCCTGACAGCTCGGTGACGCGAAAGAGGGGAAGTAATAGGAGTAGTGGGGAGAACTCCGGAATAGTGATGAGAGTGGTCAGTAAAGAAATGCAGTACAGCTTAACTGTACTGGAAACACACCGCAATACCGCCGGCGTGACATCTGTTCGCTCTGAAGGCAAGCAGACTGACTAACCCGAAAACCCCTTGGCGTAACTTAATGGACTCGCCTGACCAGGCGCACATTGTCGGCGAATGTCAGGACTAAATAATCGTACTGTACTCTGAATATTTCGTCTGTTAAAGGTGAAACCAAATGGTTGCGTGCGTGGTAGAATATAGTAAAAACCTTATGGTGGGGATAAGTGAGCTCGCTTGCTACGGGTAGGAGTGTAGCGAGAGGGGAAGCTTCTCAGTTCACATTCTTCTGCCCCTGAGCCGCAGGTTAGTTTCATGAGATACCGAATGGCCTACAGTAACATCATCGAACGTTAAAATGTTCTGGAAGTAATTAACGCAATATTTTGCTGCAATTAATCACACAGCAAAATAATGACAGAGTATTCCTCCTTTGTAAACTCCCCAGCAACACTAGAATATACGGAGTGTTTCCGTGACCATGTAAAAAATTTTCGGGACAGGCAGATGAAGCCTTAAGAATTCATTTGAGAAAAGGAAGTTGCACCGGGAAAAGAGACTAGGAGGGCGACGGGTTTAACTACGAGTATCGAGTGGAACTGCTTATCCGAGGCTGCGCTAAGGCTTGTGTTCGAACCCAGCTTGGTCGACTACCTGGTTGGGTTTCTATCCGTGGTTTTTCCACAGCTACAAGAGAAATGAGAAGTAACTTATGGTGAATCCTCAGTTTTATCCCACCAGATAACATTCCCTATCATAAATCTCACTAAAACAAGATAACCTCGCTTTTGATTCAAAGTCGTTAAATATAATCGATTAAAGAAGAAAGACTGTTGTGAGTTACAACACTAAACAGTTGACACTAAAATACCAGAAATCCAACTAAAAACTCTCAGATATAGGCCTACACTAATTGGACTGCAAAGGAAGTCTTCCTTTTCTGAAATTGATTTTCATGACTTCTTCCACCCCCCCCCCAAATTAACGTTCGTTGCAAAACTGTGTAGACAGAGTGGAATAACACCTTGTGAATTTGTTTATTTATTTCCTTATCTTTTTATTTATTCACTTATTTATTAATTTATTTAGTTATGTGGTATTATTTATTTAAATTTTTATTTATAATGTGAAATATTAAGATTTAAAATGGAATAATTAAGATAATCCTAACAAATTTTACATTCTCGATATTCATATACTATCGTAGAATATAATTTAATGTAGTTGAAAGAGCGAAAAACTGTGACTTCCGCTTCACACATGTCGAGAAAGCGATCCGTTATAAAAAATCTTGTAACTACAATCCTCATTTCATGCCCGATGAGACTGTGCCCTATTGTTAAACTTAAAGTGATAAGTAAATTTCGTAATTGTGAACTGCGAATGGTTATTAATAGTAGTCTACATTTTAGATAAAATGTGTATTATCGTAGTATTTAATTGTAATTAGAATGCTTGATAAAGTCCTGAGTATGTAGTTTCCATTATATAGTCTATCAGAGCTAGTTTGGAGAGTATTTCTTCTTGAAAAAGACTAAAGAGGAACACAATTCTGAATCATTTTTGCAAGATAGTGTATTTTCTCGTCGTTCCAGCAAACGACCGCGACGATTGAAAGTTGATCTTCCTGAATTCAGAGTTGCCAACCTAGATAAGTATGTTGAAATATTACAAATAACTGCTCTAGTGTTGTAATGATAACTTATGCCTTCTATGTATGCTACAATGTATATAGAATTTAATGCAAAATGTAGTGTTAATTAATATACATTATACGAAACGAATCAATGCATTTGAAATATACTGAACTTTATTTAAACAAGTCAAACTTCACTTGACAAAAGAAAATAAAAATTAATCCAATTCAAAAGTATGTGAATAACTTTTACTCCTGTACATTGAAGCTGATGGTAAAGCATGTACGTTGGCCAGACTGCTAACATCAGTCAGCTGTTCATAGTGTAACGTAGGTACTGTATATTAAGATTAAAATAAGTATATATATTATTTTCAAAATATTGTGCAAAAAATACTCTACAATAAACGTCTGTGAAGTGCATTACAAAATCTAGGAAACTGAAAAACTGGCTTTGCTTATTTTTCAAACTTTTCCTCCATTTTGTAAAAAGTACTTCCCAACCTTGTATCGCAATATACTCTTGTTTTAATTCAAATATTATTTATTGTAAATAAATTCATAATGTCTCATCTGACCCACCATGTCTCCATATTACCACAGTGTAGTCTATACAGTCACGAAGCTCAATACGTAGTACATATGCATCCAAAGACAGTTGCTAACCACTAGGATCGCTAATATCGCCTCATTACAGACAATGCGAAATAGTACCGGCACAGTCTATTGTTTCTAGCACTCTCACAACTCAAGTTTCGTGACTGTATATACTAGACTGTGATATTACCTTGATACAATAGTGTATTTCACAGTGGGTAACCACTTCAACCCAGCACTGCGTCCTATTGGATTTATTAAGTTTACCATCCAGCCATATATACTTATTACAAATTCCAACCAGCTGACTACACCAAGGTTCGCTCAGTAACCAGGTTTCGAGCAGACAGCTCGTAAATGTAGACTAATATGTAGGATTTTAATATACGTAACTCAATAGAGAAACTTGCTTTTTTTTTACCTTTTATAGGCTCTTGAAGTTCATATGTTATTTATGTGTTTTGCAAAAGGGCTTTCGAATTATATTAGCATTTTCGTACACAATAATCTGATTAGTGTCATACCCAAGACGCGTATAAGCAGAGTATTGCATTGTAAGACGAAGACGCTGATAGAACTTCACTCAGGTCGCCGCACATCTAGAGAAATAACTCGCAGAACACACTTCATAGCGAATCCACTTAAACTATAGAAACTTTTCTCAATGTCTACGTAACATGCAAAATTTCCGACCAGGAAATGAGCATCCTAAAGGCCTTCAGTTACCTAAACCATCTGATAAGATAGTTGGAACTTTTAGTTGGTGATTGCATACTAAACTAAACTTCGATTAAACCTAAGTTGAACCTTAATTCAATAGGTTTTGGGAAGCGCAGCAAATTTCGTGGTTAGCACGTAAAGGATTAATGTCTTACAACACTGAAACTGGGCCACCCTTGTAAATTTCACTGTCCAATTACAACTGTAGTAAAATAGCGGACTAGTGGGAAGACAAATTCTCTGTCTGAATTGAACCATACGGACATAGGGCTGAACTTAACAAAACAAATGAAGTAATTATAAATCTGCTTAGTTAGTAAGGATAACTAAGTGCAAATATAAATTGTGCAATGCCTTTCTATTTGAAACATAATTACTATAAGCAAATTTGCAATTCAGATTAAATTAATCCCATACATGTAATTGGAATTTTGTTTGGCATTCAAACATGTTGCGTTCTGATTTGCAGATTATTGTATCAATGAGGTGATTTGTATCCACATTTTCGCTATGGGATTTCTCGTCCGTTTTCACAGTAACATTCGTCGCTTTCATTGTCGTTATGTTGAATATCAAAGTAATTTTCATTGAAGTAATTTTCATGAACAGTATCATTATAGTTCCACCATCATAATCACCATTATCATTGTCATCGTCCTCACGATCGACAGTTTTTATATAATAGTTATTTTCATCAATGATTTATTTATTTATTTATTTATTTATTTATTTATTTATTTATTTATTTATTTATTTATTTATTTATATCTACCCCCAACAGAAGCAGGCTTTACAGGTGGCTTACACAGACACATACACAAAATACATAATAAAAAAAAGAAACAACACAAACGAAAGAAAGAAAATACATAACGGTAATAGATGCTAGAATATAATATTGCAGTTAATATAGTGCCAAATGTCAATATAATGATGCCATTGTTACTAATCTTCACAAGCGATCATCATAGAAAATTTCCCCATACTCATGTTATCTCTTCAGTTATCATTAATTTACCATCTTCGTCACAATTGTCTCTTGCTATCTTCGGTATCATAATCAGAGATATCATTGTAGTCGCCATAATTACAGAAATCTTCGCCGTTATCATTATTTTAATAATCTCTGTAATTGTCATCGACGTTAGTTCACAATCATCGTCAAAATATTCTGAATCTGATCATAATACATAAATCTTCGACATTATCATCATCTATATAATCGTCATTATCGTTACTTTATCTCATCATCCAAATTATCACTTTTAATGAAGTCGTGATTGTTGATATAATTTATTATCCTTACCAAAAACATTGTTGTCACTGTCGTCGAAGTTGTCATGATTGTCATTATTCTTATTGTTTTGAACGGAATTTCTATCGTTAAAATAATTGGTTTCGTCATCTACATTATCAGCTTCGTCGTTGTTATCAAGGACGTCATCGATATTATGATGAAAATAATCATAGACTAATTGTCATTATCGTGGCCAACGTCACCACAAGCAATATGTCTGAGATTCGTTCTGACTTCAGATAAGCTATCGCTTCCCGCCAGCCGGGCATATATGAGTCCGTCGTACAGCGGTTTCTTGTTGTTTTAGAGCAGTGCTGTCAAAGCAAGCGCATTTTTCTGACCTTGACGTCGTGCGCGGGCATGAAGCGCTAGGTATGGAAGGAGAAATAAGCAGCCTGTTGGATTAAGACAACAGTGGTGCACAAATTTCAAACGGAACGTGAAATTTTATGTCGTTATTTTTATTTGGCTTCTTTCTGTTTGATATTATCTACATCAGTGGTCGTCAGCACTCGCTGAAATGTGCAAAGGGTACGCGGTGCTGTTCCGTGTGCACTGTCGTGCAACAGGGAGAGATAGAGAGCATACCCGCTAGGAGCTACGGAATGCACCCTAGTGCACTGCGTTTTCCGCGAGTAAGAGAGACTAGCCCCACCGTGCTCTGTGCTGACAATCCCTGATCTACATTGTCTGTAAAACAAAAACTCTAACATCAATTTATTAATATTGCAATTGTGTTTTAAACGTTAATAACATAATAAAGAGTTAAGAAGGAATATTCACATAAATTCCATAGTACTACAACTATGCTGTACGAAGTGGTTGAAACACATCATTCATAAAGAAAGTTATATCCCCCCCCCAAAAAAAAAAGAGAGATTAAGTATGACATGATAAGTTGGAATTGATATTGATGGTATGTTTAGCCTTATAAAAGTAATCAATGAACTAATCAAAACAACATTATAGTACAAAGCAAAGTTACCTAAGTACTGTATGTGTTTAAGTGTAACTAATATTCCATAACAAAACTCTTATCGCATTATGCTTTTAAGGTGATATTGGTGAGCAACTTTCTATCATCAGAATATTAAATTATTTTCTCGAAACCTGCTGAAGCTATAGAGCTGACATTTTTACAACACATGGGCACATATCTTTTGCTTATGATTTAACAGTGGGTGCTTTGTTAATTCCTTTCCATGCGAATATTTTCAAAATTTGTAATACACTATTTTCATTAAGCCTAATACGTATTTACGGTACCTATATTAGATTTACGAAAACATTGTTTCAGTACCTCTATGGCTACTAAATAAATAGGCCTATATCTGAAAAATTTCACTTTTGTATAAAAATTTGAGAAAATATTCCTTTTGAATAAAGAAAAACTTGTGAAAAATAAGCATTAAAATTAAAACTTACATTCTTATAATTCACTTACACTTCTCAGACAAATCTAACAATTAATATGGTTACAGTTATCTATTGAATCAGTGCTGTCCATCCCTGTATATAGCTCGACCAAGCGGCATATACTGCCTCGTTCGCCTGTCTCTTTCCTTTTCGCTGTAAAGCGCTCAGGCTGTCCCGAGCTCTAAAGCGCGCGCTTGCGTCTATGGGCATTAATTGACAAGACTGTTCTAGAGTGACTACCAAATAAATTCTACTGCACTTTTAAAGTTATGTACTCATCCAGGTCACACAAGGTGGTGCTTCCATTTGCCACACATTTCTGGCATTTGCTTAGGAGATACCGTATGTTAGGGGAATATTGCAGGCGTTGTCCAATGTCATCGAGAGTTTCTTCTCTGAACATTGTAAGTCGCCTTCTATTCTTCTCATCTTGGAATAATTCCCGTTTCCCGAAATTTATTAATTAATTTATGAATCGAATCACAACTTGGAACTCGATCACCTGGGAATTTCTGTTAAAATAAGATTGTGACAGCACGAGCGGATTTTATAGTACATACGAAACGTAAATACCCATCCGATGTAGAATGGAGTAATTGGGCCTATTAATGTTAGTAGACTGTACATGTGTAGTTGCTTTCACTGTTCAAACAACACTGTGTCGCGTGAGAATCAGATCAAAATCAGTTAACTCCGCGCGTCCACTTCCCTGTCCGGCCGTAGGCGTTGCCTTATCGGCTGAAGCACTTCGCACCGCAGCTTTGGTCAGATGATAAACGGATGACCCAGTATTTCATACATTCTTTAGAATTTATTCGTAATATGCATTTTGGTTAAAATTGTGTAGTAAGTATGTTGAAGATAAAATACTAATTGTTGTTCAGTCAATATTATGGTGGAAAACAATTTATTGCCTGCACAACAGAGTTCCTGATATTTTATCGGAACTTGCACACGTTTTACTTAACGTAGTGGTTCAGAAAATATAGGAAAGTTTTCCATGCTTTGATAGGTAGTTGGTAGAATTGTCATATTACTGAGATACTTATTCTCAAAATCATTTATAAAATTGAAATAACCCGAAGTTGTTAGAATGACACATCTACATAGTGAAAAGATATTAAAATTTTGTAGCTCTAGGCCAGTCACGCTTAGAGACACAACCTTTTCCATTTAAGAAATCGAACCTAATGGATATTAGGTGTAATGCACACTTTATTATAATAAGTGTACTTCATCTCAACGTGTGCATTGTGGGTCTCTATCACCATGGCATGGCGCGTCCTCAGATTGCGGATAGAGAAGACTGTCTCCAGATACGGAGAGTAGCTGCGAATATATTGAATAAGCAGTCGCGGACAGCCAATAAGGGGTGGTCCTCCAACTTGGGGGTTGGGCGAAGCGCTAACAATCAAACTTTGAATACATTTCCTTTACACCGAATAGGGCAAACGACAAGTTCCAATACGACTTTTTCTAATATCTATGCAACCCTTGCCTTTCCTCTTCGTTTCATATTTTCTGCATAAATCCGTCGCCCACAGAAATACCTTCATCACTGGTTATTAAAGGTAATAACTAGTGGTTTTTATCTGATACTATTGCCTTTTTGGAGCATTATACACAAAATAAAAATTCTAGGTTCCTCCTTTTCCTCCTTTTCTTATAATGGAACCGATATTGTTGCATTTATGATTGTGCAGAAACGCGAAATTCTCTCAATACGCAAGTTAAGTTGAGGGGAACTCTGGCGAAATAAAACACCATTGCGTATAAAAAAAGAGAAATCGACGGAGATGGAGGGAGTGAACGAAACATTTTACAAAAATCCTCCCATACTCTATTACACATATCTTCACCGACAGAACACACACCAGAAAAATCTCATTATTCAAACACAGGCCCTGTTTCAGATGGCTGATAGAAATCCCCTTTAATCTTAATCCGATTATGCTTTTTTGTTTTTTGTCAGCTGTTTCCTTTTCCAGCTTTATTCCTATCAGGAAAATTAGTTGATGAATCTGGACCATTTAAAAATATGTCTCTTGCATTTTCTCGCACCCCTCTTGCTGGAACATATTAAATTCTGCCATCTCTAGAAGCTCCACACATAATCCCTCACTGATTACCCCACCGCGCTTTTCCAACTCTTTTCAAAATGGATCTGGCATTCCTGCCGTCGTTTCTGCCATATTAATCTAATAAGGGTGTGTATTCCATTCATATACAAAGTACATTCTGCCTTATAGTATTGAAGTAAGGGTTTCGGGAGAAAGTGCGAAAGAGAGAGAAGCGAAGGAAGAGAGAGGGAGAGGAAGGAGTTGTGAGAGATTTGATTACCTGTTTTTCGTTGTGCCTGAGAATGGGATTCGAGCATGCAAGATGTGACTAGAATAGAAATTAGGTTTTCTGATAAACTTCCAAGCACTACACACATACACAAACATGGGAGTGTTAGTGCAGATATACCCCCGGTGTGACGCTGCAGATATAGACCCTTACCCCTCTCTGCTTGCTATAACAATGAAACAAAATGGAGACAATTTCCACTTCTATTTAACTGTCTAGTAGATGGCACGAGGGATGAGAAAAGGGGTGGGGGTTAGAGGGAAAACGAGACATGAGGAAGAAAAGTACTTTTTCTTGTGGCAATTTCAGAAGGAATTACACAGTTCTTTAGGCTTGTAAGGACCAAGTGTAAAGAAGCGTTTATGAAAGAAAGCGCTTTCAGTTCCTTTGAAGATGTGTTTGGAGACAAAACAAGTCCATATTTTTATTATACCTGTAAAAAGAGATGTAAAAGGTATAGAGGGATTTGTGGAAACCGTTGCATAATGTGGAAGTATTGCTTGCTACAACTTATTGTTTTAAATGTGTGTTACTGTAAGAGTTACAGAATAATCTTTTCATTCGTTATTTCAAGTTGATATCCAGGCACAGAATTAGTATATTGTTCGTTGGAGAAGATGACGTATTTCGTGACAGTTGGTTTGTCACTCGTACACCGTGTTTCGCTTATAAGTATAATAAAAGAAATAGTTATAAAGTCAAAAGTAGGCTTTGAAATCGAAGAAGGTCAGTACCGTTTTAAAGAGAACGTGTAAAAGTTTTGATCTAACAACAACATTGTTGTTGTTAGATGAGTCACGCATCACGCCCATGCACAGATCATTTCACTTTATAAATCTTATCGTGTCTTGTGTCTTTGGGATAGAGATGGGAAAAATTATTTTCTCGTAACAGTTCCAACTGTTCCAGTTCCTTGAAAATACTAGGTTCCAAATAACAGTTCCAAAATAACAGTACCATATGTAACTTGTGTGTAACTGCAAGGTGAACAGTGGTATCTTGGAACGGCACGGTTGATTAGTATCACAGTCTACTATATACAGTCACGAAGCTTGAGTTTTGAGGGTGCTAGAAACAATAGACTGTGACGGTACTATTTTGCATTGCCTGTAATGAGGCGATATTAGCGATCCTAGTGGTGAGCAACTATCTAATGTTTGCATATTTACTACGTATTGAGCTTCGCGACTGTATATACTAGACTGTGCTAGTATCTTCTGATGGAACACTAGTATTTTGGAACAGGTACGTACTGCTAGTATGTAATGTAACAGTGGTATTTTTGGTACATGCACGTACGACTAGTATGTAATACAACAGTGGTATTGAGGACGTTAATTGATCACATACTTCCCTGTATACCATGTGATGCAGTATGATGTCATAGTAAGCCGAGATGTGAATTGGTGGAAAAGAAATGTTTTCTAATGCCAAATTGAATTCGTAGATCAGGTTTATTCGAAGCAGGAAATGTAATGCAATTTTAAATTATTTGTAAATTTTATTGGTCACGAAATCGATGTGGATCCCAATGGGAAATAAAACTTAACCTATTCTTTCTCTTCTGCTCAGCTCAAGTTTACAGTAGTGTTCAATTTCTCCAAATCATTTCGGTCGTGCTAAAATTCATATTAATACCGTCATGAAGAGTAATAATCTCATTGTAATGAAATATGAAAATTCATCGTTGTATTTTTTTTTTAAAGAAACTTTGACAATAGTTATGATTAGAATTTAGTTTAATTTCAAGAATTGGTAATGAAACTAACAATGAAAAATATTTGTAAATAAAACATAACTTCTATATTTTCATTTCCCTTGATAAAAATCACACTGTAGTTACTATACTCTACTACAGGCATTATGTTAATTGTTTGGTAGAATCCTATACACAGTAACATTAGTTTCAAGATAATGTGTAAATTTTTTAAAGAGGCTCTTCATATCATTACTATTTACCAGGGAAAGGATTTATATGTAAATACATATTTACTTATAAAGCTAATATAATTTATATTTTGCATTATCTTTATGTTTCACAATGTGTAGGGTTGAAAAATCCTACTTTTATTTTCCATATTTTTCCATATTTTAGAGTTTAGTACATATTTTCGTTAATTTCCATATATTTTCCATATTTCATATAAAACAGTCCATATTATATTAGGTTTAACAATAAAACAAAACAAAATTCCATTAACTTTTAAAAATACATTTCAACAATAGAGATTTAAACACATGTTCAGTAATTCCTTTAACATCAGAGTTATTTGAAAATTAGCAGTCCTATCAACAATGGGAAAGTAAGTTACAAAACTGTATTAATTTAATTTAAAATTTTTAACAGACTTCAGTTGTGCAGCTCAACAGTTAAATGCCAGTCAGAGTACACATAGGTTCAGTTTTGTAAATCATACTATAAAGACGGTAAATATGCCAAAAGTACGTCATTCAGTCAATTTAAAATCAAAACTAACAAGTTACATTTCAGAATTTAAAGAAGATGGTTTATCAACTGACAATAAAATATTATTTTGTAATTTGTGTCAGTGTGCAGTATCATCTACACAAAAGTTCCTGGTGCAACAACACATTACAACTAGTAAACATCAGGCCAACAAACAACTAAATTCCAAGCAGAGACAATTGTTTTTAACACAACCAACAACATCGAATGTAAGATCTGAGTTTAACATCGACCTGTGCCGTTCTCTCATCTCTGCTGATATTCCTCTCTACAAACTAAAGAATAAGGTCTTCAGGGAATTCCTTGAAAAATATACTCAACATACAATCCCGGATGAGTCAACACTTAGGAAGACGTATGCTCCATCCATCTACGATGAGACAATACAGAAGATAAGAGATGAAATTAAAGATAGTTCAATTTGGGTTTCCATTGATGAGACTCCCGACAAAGAAGGTAGACTTGTTGGTAATGTAGTTATCGGTTTGTTAAGTGAACAATATTCTGAACGAATTCTTTTACATTGTGATGTTCTAGAAAAGTGCAATAACAAAACTATAGTTAAACTGTTCAACGAAGCTATGGGTATCCTGTGGCCAAAGGGTATTATGTACGATAATGTGTTATTCTTTATTAGCGATGCTGCCCCTTATATGGTCAAAGCTGGACAAGCATTATCTGTCGTATATCCTAAATTGACTCATTTTACTTGTGTGGCGCATGCATTTCATCGTGTGGCAGAAGTGGTCAGAGACAATTTCCCTAAAGTAGATTTGTTGATTTCATCAGTGAAAAAAGTATTTCTCAAAGCTCCCAGTAGAGTTAACGTGTTGAAAGAAATGTACCCTGAAATTCCATTGCCACCAAAGCCAATTTTAACTAGATGGGGTACATGGCTAGAAGCAGTTGAATATTATGCCGAACATATAGACTCTATTAACAATGTTCTCCTTGCATTGGACTCTGAAGATGCAGTCTCAATTGATACTGCGAAAACAGTTACCTGTGACATAAGTGTGAAGAATGACTTAGCTCACATTCAGCATACATTTTCATGCATCATAAAAACGCTCAAAAGTCTCCAAAATAGGCACCTTTCACTATCTGAAAGTTTTGAAATTATAAATAGTACTGTGGAACAACTGAATCGTGGTAGAGGTAAAGTTGCAGATGCAGTAAGAGCTAAGGTGGACACTGTACTTTCAAAAAACCCTGGATATGAAGAACTACAAAAGGTTGTTGCTGTGATGAGTGGTGAATCAACAGTGAAGATTAACTTGGACTTATCCCCAGCAGACATTGTGAAATTGAATTATGTACCAGTTACTTCTTGTGACGTCGAACGCTCTTTTAGTCAGTATAAATCTATCCTCAGAGACAATAGAAGAAGATTCACTTTTCAGCACTTGAAAGAAATGTTTGTAACCTATTGTTATGGTAACAGACAATAAAAATTGTGTTTTGTTGAAACTACATTGGAAGATAAGGTACGTCCATTATATTTTTTGTTTAGTTTGATTAAAATGTACCAATATTTAACGTACATAGTCATTTTTTTTATAATTTTAAGTCCATATTTAATTCCATATTTTGGTAAAAATCCATATTTAATTCCATATTTTGGTAAAAATAACTACATATATATTTACATATTTCATATATTTTTAGTCCATATAAATCCGTTCCCTGCTATTTACCTTTCACTTTAGATTCCAACATTTCTTTCAGTGCGACGAAAGGATTTCCAATTCTGCTTTCAAACACTGGTGCCAACCTATATGGGCTCGTGGGATCCGAGCCCGCCCAATAATTTATCATGTTATCATTATACTTATGACATTTATTTAATTTACACCTCAAATGTTTGAGCCCACCCAGTGTTTTCTCAAAGTTGGCGCCACTGCTTTCAATAGTGCCAAACATGCTCCGTTCTGTGGAACAGGTGTTGTCATAATGTAGTTCCAAAATGAAACGAGTATTTTGTAACAACAAGTATTCCGTACTAGCGTTATTTTGGAACTTAGTATTCCAAAGTGTTGTTACGTTTTGAAACAGTGCCAAGCAAGGAACTGTTCCAAAATAACCGTTACGTTATTTTTCCCCACCTCTACTTGGGGAAGAGTTAGTAGCCATATGGACACCACAACAGAAAGTCTTTTGTGTGCTATCATTAGCAGAATAAAAATCTGTGATTTGTATACAGTGCCTATTTGGTCGTCAGTAAAACCTTAGAGCGAGGAAAGCCGTTACGATGTAACTACGTATCAATAATGAAATGGGATAGGCAGCTCAGAGAAACGGGAAATTTGTTATACAAAGCAGGTAATCATTCCAAGCGTACAGTGTCTGAGGAAAATGTCGATCACATTCGCGAGGCATTTCAGAGAAGCCCGCGGAAATCCATACGACAGGGTATTGTGCAGCTGAACATCCCACCAACAACAGTGCATACAGCGCTATACAAAAGATTGCGTTTGCGAGCGTACAAGCTGCAACTTCACCACAAGGTTACGCCGAATGATTGATGGGAACGAAAACACTTTGCGGAAACAACGTTTGCACAAGTGGAAAATGACGATACATTCCTAACTTGAGTGTTCTTGTCAAATGAGGCAACATTCCACGTTAGTGGAAAAGTAAACAGACACAATAAAATTTGTCGCATCTTGGGGTCGGAAAATCCTCGTGTTTTAAATGAATACGAACGAGATTCCCCTAAATTGAATGTTTGGTGTGGGATCATGTGTAACAGTCATCGGTCCCTATTTTTTCGGTCAGAAGACGATCGCTGCAAACACGTACCCTGGTATTATCGCCGCGGCCTCATACTTTACATGCCGGCATCGTACAATAACGTGCGGTGTGCTTTTAAAACATAATTTTGCCGACTAATTGTTGCTCTGTAGGTTTCACTCTAGCGTCACGTTGTCACGTCTACTTCCTCGATAAGAATAAGCACTAGTTTGTTATATTGTTAAATTATTATTATTATTATTATTATTATTATTATTATTATTATTATTATTATTATTATTATTATCATATACGAGTGCGTTGACATTCTTAACTCTTAATAATAACTCTTTAATAATAATTTTTAATCACATACCTTAATGTTAGTCCTCAGCACAAGACATTGCAACCTCGGTTTTAGTCCACGTGGATTAGACAAATAGGTGTCAATTTATAATGGAAGCAGCTTATTGGTTGCAACACTGAAATTGAGGGGAGTGGTTGGAGCGGCGACATAAAAAATTGAAAACATAATATAATTAAATTTCAATGACGTGCCGAATGTTACGGACGAGGCCGCTCAAAGACCTGCCGAATGTTAAGCATGAGATCGCGGCGATATGTTGCAGCTGTATGCTGTGCCTCAACTCCCGGTGGAACAATTTTCCACCTCACTTTGACAACGTAGTTCGCATATTCTTAGATGAACACATCCCTGCAAGATGTATAGGAAGAGGATCACCTTACATCGTATGGCCTGCCAGATCACCAGACCTAATACCATTTGATTTTTGTTCCTGTGGGAATTTAAGGACGCCAGTATGTGATTTGGCAGACTTACAGGATATAATTTATGCTGCTGTCAACAATGTCACACCATAGATGCTTAATAAAACATGACTCGAGGTAGAACACCGGTTGAACATTTCCCGTGCCTAATGGAAGTCATGTTGAGGTTTATGGGACATAATATGCTGCAGCTGTATGCTGTACCTCAACTCCCGGTGGAACAATTTTCCACCTCACTTTGACAACGTAGTTCGCATATTCTTAGATGAACACATCCCTGCAAGATGTATCGGAAGAGGATCACCTTACATCGTATGACCTGCCAGATCACCAGACCTAATACCATTTGATTTTTTTCCTGTGGGAATTTAAGGACGCCAGTATGTGATTTGGCAGACTTACAGGATATAATTTATGCTGCTGTCAACAATGTCAAACCATAGATGCTTCATAAAACATGACTTGAAGTAGAACACCGGTTGGACTTTTCCCGTGCCTAATGGAAGTCATGTTGAAGTTTATGGGACATACGGTAAAAAAAAAGAAATCCTGTAACAATTGGTTCCATCAATAAATTCGTATTAGTTTAGAAGTTATAGCTATCTCTCTTATTATGCTTATAAGCTGAACACCCGGTATATAAGCCAGCAGAAAACTACAGTTTTTCTCTTCTTATATTTTCTTCTCTTTCTATTCTTCTGGATTCCGAGTGGATATGAGTCCTAGCTACTGCTATATTAGCGATCTATTCATGATACCCGGACAATAGCGAAGAGTTACGCAGAGTGTGGATGCCTCCATTTATTATTAAAATTCTTTTTCAGCATCAGTGCAGCCTTGACCTTACATTACACGTGTCCTCATGGGATATATTACACGCACTGATAAAGTCAGAACAGGGAAACAAGAAGTTAGAAAGCAGTTTGCTACACTCTGAGAATTGTCCATTAGGCTGATATGAGACTTCGTACAAAACTTGCTTGTTATGAAGTAGAAAAAGAAGATAAGATTGAGATTGAATTGAATTGTCGAGGAAGGATAAGAAGATTGCCATCTGAAAGTGTGTCTGATGTACAGAGAACACTAAAAGTAAGCTGGTAAAGTTTTCTGAAGGTTAAAGTCTGCACATGAGAGGGAAGCGGAATGTATTTCAGTAATTAACACTAGCTGCGGGGAAGGGAATTGTGACGTCTTTCTCCTTTATTGTTAAACAATAGATTGTGTCTCTAATCATAAACTATTTGACAATAGAGTTGTCTTAAATCATACCTACATGTTATATACAGTATACAAAGGAATACTACCACTTACGAACTCGTGAAGGTAACTGATTAATTGCATAATATATAGTTAGGACACAATCTGGCAACATGTAAATGACTCCATGTGGACTAATAGCAGCCACTAAAGAATAATCGAATCTGATTGGCGCTGGTCGAGAAAGGTAACTTCCTCTGTGTGGCTAGCAGTGGCGGCTCGTGGGTATTGAATTAAGTGGGGCTGTATACAAAAATAAACCAAGCAACTTATTTTATTTAAAGATTAGTCCCATGCGCCTTGTCTTGTATGTTGCAAATTTTGAATCATCATCTTATTAAAATCCGGTATGTCGTTTAACATAATCTTTGCAACGGAAAACATAGCTAATGCGGTCACTTCTCTCACCGTATTTCTAAGATAGGATCTTACTCTCTTCAAAGACGAAAAACAAAGTTCTGATTCGGAAGCTGTCATTGGTATGGTGATAGCTATGCGCAGTAGTTCCACAACTTCTGAAAATGAGGCCTGCAAGTTCTCAGATAGAAGAAACTGCAAGAGCTTGACTGCGTTACTGATATTTCTGCATTCTTGTCTCTGATACAACACAGTGAGTTCCGTTTTTAGTTTGTCTTAATCGAACATTGGAAAAAGCTTCACACATACATTTAGGTCATTTTCAGGAAATGAGCTTTTGTAGCATTCAAATTTTTCTTGATCTGTGAACTGGAATCGGGTGTTAGCTTGTGTGATAATAAGGTCACACACTTCCTTGGCTGCCGCAACCTTGTCTGAATCCCTTCTACCTTACGACGCTTTTTAGGGTTTTCATTTTCACAGATCTCGCTGCTCAACTGTGCACTGTTCCGTGCTTGCCTCATTTATTGTGATGTTGTTAGATGTTTCAGATTCCATTATGGTTTGAAAACATTCTAGCAATGGCTCCTTCTTCTCAGGAACAACATTTACTGTTCTTATTTTAAAACTCTATCTTGTTGCCCCAGCTGATGGAATTGTCTTTGAAACACATTAATCTAATACAGACTGTGAGGAGCTCGAGAGAAGAAAGCAGGAACATTGGATAAATTAGCAAAAAATATGCGAACTTTTGTATTTTGTTTAGCGGCTCTTTCCATTATGAGATTCAATTGATGGGCACTTAATTTCACATTTCTCCTGAATTATTAAGATACTGAACTGAATAGACTGTAAATATTGTACAGAATTAAACAGTGTTGCACTTGTTATACTCATAACATTAAAGAAACTGTATTTAAAACTGCGCGCTACCGACAAACTGCTGCAAATTTTGCAGCGCCTGGAAACTCTGGATTCACGGCAAGGGGCAGCAGGGGGAGGGGTAAAACTAACGCGCAAAGCATCCGAGACGAGACTGGAGCTCCAGGGGAGGAAGTGGCTTCATCCTATATTCCTTGTCTCTGGTTTCGCTCTGGCAGCACCAGGGGAGGAAGTGATTTCACTAACGATTGCGTGCATGTCAATGAGAGCGAAATTTTATGAAAAATTCGAGCCGCTAAATAGAGACTGTATAATAAATGTATTTTACAACATAAAACGAGACAAGAGCCACAAATGTCTGGGGGTGCTGCAGCTCCGCAGCCCCCCTTCGAAAGCAGCCCCTGGTGGCTAGCAATTATTAAAGGGCCAGAGCGATGAAATTATAAGAGGCGGCATCATTGTAAATCAATGAAGGCACTCTTTGAATATTTTGCTTATAGGTATGTACAAAATGTCTTCTACTCTCAAAATTATTTACTACGTGCAGTTCAATACATGGTTTTAAAAGAAGTATCCAATATTTTAGGAGATGATAGTATGCATCAAAACAAGAAAAAATGTCTAATGAACATGGGTCCTACAACACATACTTTCTGAGATCTGAATACTTGTTCATAGATGGTGTTCAGTGTGACGTCCATTTATGGCACTGTGGCATTTCTCTGTCCTACAATACAGCAGACTGCCAGATAATCATACCGTAGTTGACAGTCCTGGCATGGAATACTGATACGTCGAAAGGAATACTGAAAACAAAATTATGATTGCGGGTATGAACGGGGTTCAGCACAGATTGTGTTCTGAATTTTCGTAATCAGCATGTGTGGGCTGATGAAAATCCCCATGCAGTTGAAGAAACAAGGCATCAGCACCGATTCTCAATCAACTTATGGGCAGGCGTTCTTGGTGATAGATTACGGGCCAGACGTGCTACCATAGAGATTAACTGGGTCTCGTTATCAGGACTTTCTTATTAAAGTATTGCCTACATTGCTGGAGTATATGCCATGTCAGCAAAGACTGCAGATGTGGTTCATGCATGATGGCACACCAGCACATTTTTTCCGCAATATGCATGAACACCGACCGCTGGATTGATTGGGGAGGCCTCACACCTTGGCCTGCTCGTTCCCCAAACCTAAATCCCCTAGACTTCTGGTTATCAAGAACAACCAGGTCAATTTCAAAGAGTGCGTCGTTCCTTACGCTGAAGGGCAGAGAAATGCACTGCCATGAATGGACGTCACACCGTGCACCTGCAATGAACAAGTGTTCACATCTCAGAAAGTATGCGTTGTAAGATGCATGTTTATTAGACATTATTTTCTTGTTTTGATGAATATTAGCACCTCCTAAAATATTGGATACTTTTTAACACCCTGTATATATAAGTTGCATAAAATTGTGGCTTACAATTTTGAGTAAGATGGATATCTGATAATAAAAACAGTACGAAACATAGTAGTTATCTGTTTTTACCATAGACAGAAAAGAAAATAATGTGAATAAAGAGCAGTGCATACATTATATAGTCGGCCTCGGTAGCGTAGTCGGTATAGCGCTGGTCTTCTGTGCTCGTGGTTGCAGGTTCGATCCCGGCCTAGGTCGATGGCATTTACGTGTGTTTAAATGCGATAGGCACATGTCAGTAGATTTACTGGCATGTAAAAGGATTCCTGCAGGACAAAATTCCGGCACACCGGCGAGCTGATATAACCTCTGCAGTTGCGAGCGTCGTTAGAGTATGTAGAGAAGTGGGTTGAATTGTGGATTGGTAGCTGGAGAGATTGCTAGTTTGACAGAGGTACTCACTGCTTTTACTCGTATATTAATTACTGGCTATCCTACTGACTGATTGACACCACTTCTGCTTATTAGGAGCATTTTCTAACGAACTACTTGGCAGACATTTAAGTGGAAGTGCAAGGGAAGAAATGAGATTAAATATTTTAAAATATACCGTGAGACTGTGATGAAAATCAATCACTACTGAATTGAAAGTGAGATAGAGATTTTAGAATGTGACCTGCAATTATGCCGAAAATTTGAAATTTAGTAGCAAAGACTGAGCTATTGTACAGCAACGAACTGAGACTTAGAAAAGCCTGCAGGGGTTTATAAATTCTAGAGGAATAAAATAACAATGCCGGCGAGGCGGTGAAGTCAGGCTTCGATTTTGGGAGCACCTCCGGATATTATTCCACATTGTCGACTTGACTCTTGCGTCATTCGTCGTTCCGCTTTACTGGCACTGCCTCATTAATTTGCAAGTCGCTCTACACTCTACATCAGAGTACCGAGCGTGGCCAAGTTCCATTTCATAAGACATGCGATTCTAAAAATATGCGAAATTAAATTTAAACTTAACGCAGCTTTACCTCTCTCTATGTTCATTCTACCATCAATACCTCATATGACTGTCCGTCTGACTTCTAGTCCACTTATCTATTGACCTAAAATGTCACACACTTACGTATTAATTCTAAACGCAATGGGTGCTATTCATAGACATTTCTCTAGCCCGCGCTACGAGCGTGCTAAACTAGCCCCGGCTATCGACTGGTTACTTGTATAGGATTCATATATCATATCGCTAACACTGGTTTGTGATTAGGAAGAACGTTAGTTCGCTGATCATCCACCGGAAGCTCGCGCTAAGAATGTCTATAAATACGGACCAATATGATTGTTAAATTAAGTTCAGAGATTAAATTTTAAACATTTTCGGTTCTAGAAGTAACATATTGTCTGAGGTAATATTACTCGTAAGATTTATTAATGGATTTGTTTTTATGATTTTTCTAAATTCATATTTAATATAGACCTATTACTCATCTTTCACAGTAAGTTAAACTTGTCTCGTATGTGGTGAATGTGAACAAAATCTGTCCGTTTTAGGGGATTTTTTTTTATATTCGTATACAGGCAGAACTATTTTTGCAGTTTCAGGGATTATAAAACCCTGTGTTCCAGTGGAAAACTTGAAACCAGCTTTATGGAGTTTCGTAGTAACGAGTAGCTGTGAAAGAGATCTGTATCAACTTAGAAGAGATAGCGATAAAGATGTATTTTTAAATTGATCAAGAAGAAGCAAAAAATAAAATGTATGCCACACACACAAAAATACTACAGAAGTTACCCAACCAATATAGAAATTTCTCTTACAAATTTGAAATTGTACACGGTTTTAAATGTCTGGTATGTCAAATAACACTGAGATCAAGCAAAAATACTTTCGAGAAATGTTTCTATATACTCCGAAAACAACTGAAGTCACATTTCATTTCGAGAAACACAAACATGCTAAAATAAAAGGTACTTACAAGGCCATTAGTGAAATAGCGACACTTACGAAGACTGATGTTACTCCATCATCATCTGGATTCGAAAGCTCCATATGAAACACTCAATCAGAATCATGGTAATGGTGAAAATAAGGTGAGGAGTACGCCCACATTTTTCGGCCACTCCTTAGGTTAGTCTCATTTTTTCCTCTCAACCCCATCTTCCTTCGTTTCCCCTTTGTGTTTCATTCCAGTTTCATCATTTTTGTTCCTATTTTTTTTCATGATTTTTTTCGTTTATTTTGTTCTCCCATTTCTTCAAGTAATTAATTATTAGATTATTTTTTATTTTTTTCGTTGGAACAACCGTTATTAATATTAATATTGTTCTTACTACTGTCATAAGAGAATTAGCGATATTCTTTTAATAATTATGTTAAGCATAATCATTTACAAGGGATCAATTTTTAAGTTTTCGTAGAATTTCAAAGGAGGAAATCCCTGACAGAAATTAAAATTTAAAAACGTTTTCTACAATAATGTCATAATCACTACATTAATGAACAAAATAAAAGAGATTTGGTAGGGTAATAAACTCCTTTATAATTATCGCTGTCCGGTAAGACACAGAGTTAAAAGCAACGTTCCCTCTTTCATAGGCGGGGGATTAAAACTTGACGATATTAAGGGTTTCAAGTATCATGTGAAGGTAGGGGGATAATTCTAAAAATTGTGTTAAACAAGGAATTAAGTCTGGTCTGAACTTGTAATTAATGTGACGTTCGTAAACCCTATCCTACAAGTCTGGAATCAAATCAAAATCACTTAAGCGTAATGCAAGAGGAATATAAGGCGTTTAAGTGATAAATGAAATTCTGTAGTTAGGTACGTAAGAAAAACTTCGCGAACTTTAACATCTGATTTAAAATATGCGAATAATACGATTTACATTGAAGTTCTCACATTTCATATTGTGCATTTCTTCTTAGTTTCGTCCATTTTAATTCGTTTCTTCACGCATAATTAAATAGTACATAAGTAGACTATTATAATACATTTGAGTTCTGTGACATACCAAAAGTCCCATTAGGTAATAAATTCGTTTAGTATCTTCGATATTAATTCATTACACTACACATATAAAATATGTATTTGTCTACTAGTAGAGAGTGGAACCGGGATACTTTAGCAATCAATGCACGCAAGCATTGACTATAGCTTTTACACACTCAGTACTGGACACACACTTCGGATATAAACGAAGATAGGACAGTCTGGTTATGATTGAAAATAAAGTACATGAATGCATACCTTATACATGGTGATATATGACGTATCAGGTACTCGACTGTACTTGGGACCTAGCTTTTAGGCCTGGGGCAGAATGACCCACCTGTTGAATTCGGGTTCACGAATTTCACCCAGGCCACTTATCACACATGGATAATCACCTGGTATATAAAGTACAGAATGGGCTAATGTATAAACCTGAGTGCAGATCCTGCGGTGACTGAGTGGTCAAGCCTTCAGCCTGTCACGGAGGTGGTCCAGGTTCGAGTCCCGATCAGGACTGGGGTGACATTGTGGACAAGGTTGTAGTTTGGTTTGTTTCTCGGGATTCTCCCGTTTCCTCATATTAGTCATCTACATCATTTCGTCAACCTCTCTCCAATCAGTTATCATTCCACAGCACTCCCCGATCGCCGGCTGGCGACGCACGGAGCGGGCTGGCCTAGGGACGAGTGGTCGAAACCTGGGTACACAGAGAACCTTACTGTAGACATATAATTATATTATTACAACGTACCGAAATACATATGATATTTCCGTGCAGAAATTCTGCTTCATCATATCATGGATGAGTGGAACGGAGAAAAATTCTCTCCGGGTTTTCAGCTCTACGTGCTGACGCTCTATCCTCTAAGCCACACTAGATTCCCATCCCGATGTCGGATTGAATCTTCTCAGTTTAAGTTTCGCCTCCTGGGTTTCCTCTAGTGGCCTACATTATGCACTGTGTCATAGATGTATGACAATGGCACAATGTCCACACATGTGCAGAGGTGCACTCGTTATGAGTAAGGAGCGGATTCCTATGTAATTAAATATTCTTTTTGCGTGTGATAAAACACAATTAACAAAGTAAAAAATTCCGAATATGAAGTTTCAAATTTAAAACCCGAATTTTATTTCACATAAAAACATATATTTTCACAAAAAAAATATGTAAATAAATATTTTCACGAAATGTATTATAAATACATAAATCTTGAAGTTTTTTTACTTAAATCATTTTTTACAAGAAATTTTAAATATTTTAAAACTAAACCAATTAGGCTATATCACTCAGAAGTACGTTATCTTTTTTTTTTTTTTTTTTTTTTTTAATTCTTGGTTGCTTAGTGTTTCTAAGCGCTGTGTGGTGTATCCATGATCCATTTTCTTATATAATAGTATCGCCGCAAGTTCTGAGAACTGGTAGGCAGCATATCAATGTTATTATTAGAGAATAAATTAACATGGACACATAATTAGGAATGTTTATTGTTGCTGAAGATGATTTCATTCCACGCTTTGTTTGTGAAACACAACAGATAAGAGCTCGGGTATGCACATTACCGGTATTTAATTTAAACAAATCTCTCGCCTCTTGCAAGACAATATATATTATCTTGTTGTGATTCCCTGTTATCGGGCTTCGTCAATCGATATCCTTCAAGATATACTGAAAGATGGTTGTTTAAAAACGATTTGGCCTTCCTATTAGCAAATCTAAGCTTTTTGTGTGTCACCATAAAAAAAACTCGATACATCCAAAAACCTGTTGTCTGAAACAGGGAGGTGCGTGCCATGGAAATTAAATTAGACTCGCTACCAGGTTCAGAAGTACAAGTAATTACTAAGGGACAAATTCCAGAATGTGTTTGGGAAAAACAGTGGCTATAAAAAAATGTGTAAAGTTGCTCAAGTATTGGAGGATGTGCCTGTAGGTGAAATTGACGGTGTTGTGTTTGTGACATTCCTCTCTTTAAATATGCACGTCCGACGTCCTGTGATGTGGTAAGATCGTTTTCACAGTATAAGTCGTTGTTCAGAGATAATCGGCATGCATTTGTGATGGAGAATTTGGAGATGACCTTTGTTGTTCACTGCAATTCTCGGCCAACTACTAGCACTCAATTGTGGTTGGTGAGTACGTAATAACATTTTTTTTCCAAGCTAAGTAGGTATTTTTGTTATATTAAAAGAAAAATTCTTTATTTTTAGCAAATATTTTCGTACTTTTTAGCACAGAAAAAATAAATATATTTAAATTTTTAGCACATAAAAATCCGCTACCTATTTATAAACTTTTTTAATTCATTCAATATTCATCTGTTACGCACACATTTTGAATAGTGGGAAGTTACACACTAATGTTAGTTTAGTTATTTCCATATTGTGCCGTTATCAAATTTAAAACACATCCTTACATGTATAAATTCATGTTAATATCTTGTTTAATGAATTCAATATTAATACGTTACAGAATTGAAAATAGCAAAGGAAAGTTCTGTTTAGTTGCAGAGTAGTAAGTGTCGCTCATCGCAAATAAGATGCTCCTATTTTCTCTCTCTGACGAGGGATAACATCGTACAATAGATTATAGAACACATCCCACTATTACTATGCTCTGACTTGCTGTGTTTTTTTTTGTCATGATGTTCGCGACGTGAACCTGGGGCTGTGTGCAACGGAGCATCAACGATGTTAATCAAGGTCTTTGGCGCCGAGACGTCATCAACACGTGTTATCACCGGAAAGCTCTGCTGTCATACTGTTCCTTGTCGACGAGTCGTGGTCTGAATAAAAGAGCAAGTTGTACGATGTAAAATTATTTCCTACATCAGTGCATTAATACCTGAGCTTCGGTTTAGTCTTTATGCACTTTTAAAATCACCTGTGTGTAGGAAGCTTGGCTTTAGATCTTCAAATACAATCTGTCAATGGATAAACCAACTATATGACAAAAAAGAAATAGCACGGGACTATCCTTCGGTCCTTATTTGTGGGGTTCACAACCAGAATGGACCAAGTCCATCTGGAATAGTTCTGAGATATTGAGTCTTAAAGTTCCTGGCTCACGCTTAGCAACCTTCACCTTCCACAGAGTCCGTGGATATACCAGAGTAGCGCAATCACGGAGTCGGCCGCCATTGTTAGTCCTTTTCAACACGCGTGGGATAGGAATATTTAAAGTAAAACTCAGATATTTTCAATTTGAAGGGCAAAAACTTCTAAAGGATCTTATTACGTTTTAGAATAGTACTGTCAGTCAACATACTAATGTATAAAAACTTTATTTAATAATTATTATAGCATAAATATACATTTAAGTGTTCAATACACTCCTTCATAAACGTCACAGTTGTGGTATTACAGCAACAAGAACTTAATAAATTACAAGTAACAAATGAAAACAACAAATTTGCAAATAAAATAACAATATATCTGAACATTTCGAACTGCATTCCTCGTGCAAACTCTCCGACTTCCGCATATAAGGGGACACTATACTGAAATTTTTCGAAGTTCATAGTTCACAACAGTGAAATCAATAAACTATAACAACCATACTTACGAAGCTAGATTCACCAAATTTTGATCACTGGTATATCTGCTTAATAGTGACAAGTGTACAAAATTGCATCCGCCTATGATACGTGATTTGCATTTTATTACTTATTATATTAAAATATTGAACCGCTTTATGCAAAAAGTCGCTTGCACTACAATTTACATTATTCTTAAGTGATTTTCACTTATATTGCTCCTTACATACATGGAATCAAAGCTTACTATAAGGTTTTGCTGTAAAATTAATAAGTAAATTACTAGAATTTTTTATTATAAAAAATAAATATATTAATAGTCATAAAAATTCCTAGTAATTTACCCAGTCGCTGTACAGAAAATTCCAATAGTAATGTTTGTTCAAATGTATATAATAGTACATTATGCAACGAGCCTATAATGATAGTAATTACGACGCGAGTATGTTTGTTTGTGAAACGAGCGCAAGCGAGTTTCACAATTTTCATACGAGCGTCTTAATTACCATTATAGGCAATTTCATACGACATTTTATGCTCGACCATATTTCTAACTTGAAATTATTCAGAAGTATTCATTTTATTTGCATCTGACTGAAGAGTGGAAGTGACCTGTGCATAGCTCGTAAATTGTGAGATGTGCGCAGCCGCGAAAATATTGATTTTTTCCGAGGAACAATAATGTCATTGACGTTGATATAATCTAGAGAATAACATGAACTAATTTTGATATAATCTAGAAATTGATATAGAATTGAAAAACGAGATGACAAATTGAATTTATTTGAATATTATTTACAATTAACGCTAATTATTATAGTAACAGAACATAACCTTCTGCGACAGTATTGGATTTCCAGCCTCCGTGACATTTCCCTCGTCTTTCGATTGCATATCCGAGAATAATCGAAAACCTGAACTTTAATGAATAGGTGTACTTTAATGACATGTTTTAAAGGACTGCTACCAGGTGTATAATTACTACATTTCGGCATGGTCCAGCATAAAGAATCTTATAAGTGAATATCAATGAAAAATAATGTACATTGTGACGCAAGGGACTTTTTGCATTAAGCAATACACTACTTAATTATGTAAACCACTTATCATAGAGAGAGACGAAATTTTGTACATGTGTTATTATCAACCAGATATACTAGTGATAAACATTTTGTGAGTTTAGCTTTAAAAATATGGAAGTTAGTAATTTCAGTATAATGTCCCCAAGGATACACTGATGTGAGATTTTGTTATTTTTGGTAAAAAAAATCGTTTCTCTGTTTTTATCTTTAAAAATTCATTTATGATCTAAAGATGCCCTCTGCCAATTTTCATGACCATACGACCGGTCTATCAGCTGTTCAGGGTCACATTTATAAAAGGCTGCGGGCTCTGACTGTTAATTTAAATTCTCCGTCCACCACCTCCACTCTGAATTCTGCGATCATTTTGGAAATTACGCTATATTTCATACATTATGTATTATATTAGATTTCCGATTGAGCCAGTGTAGCTTCTCGACTTCTCGAAATATTTCTTCATAGAATCCAACAGGTGTTAGACCAACTTCAAAGGCTGCAATTTTTGAAAACTTAAATTTACACAATTTAAAATTACAAATTAAAAGTACAAAATTTCAGAGATCTACCTAGAATAGTTTAGAAAATTGAAATTTCGCATCAGTCTAGCCTTAATAGGATTTCTAGTTTCTACGGTCTTTGTATTTTCCAATCGAGCCAAACAATACAATCTTGTCTCAAGAATGAATTCACAACTTCACAAATATATTATGTCATTCTTGCAAATAGCAAATAGGATTAAATTCAGAAATGCTTGATTTGAAAGGGAGATGATGGTAAACATTTGGCACTGATCCTAATTGGTACGTGATTTTCATTTGTTTTATGTACTCGTAGAAATATCATTGCTGAAACAACTTAAATTCTAGATTAGTTTTATAAAAATATTTTGGGGCCAAAATTTTGAAAAAATAAATATCAAAATACAGTCATTCATTAATCTCACAATGTATGCTCGCTTAGGTAGTGGATCGTTCCTTTTTATATTTATAGTCACTTCTTTTCTTTTTCCTTATTTCTTTTACCTTGTCACAGAGAAAACAAATGTGCGCTTTTTTCAGTTCTCTGTGAACAGTTCTGACCACAGCAGCACTGCATTTTTTCGCATTTAAATTACATTTTTTCCCTATGCAACTGTATACTGCATAGCGCGCGCTGGACTAACAATGGCGGATTTGTCGGCATTTGCCGGCTCAAACGATTGCGGTACTCTGGATATCCACGGACTCTGACCTTCCATAGGAAATGCTGCCCTCTATGGAGTAATAAATGAGTTATGGACTTTGTTTGTTATGCCAAGGAATAAATCTAAGTTTTCTTCATCCAGGATTGTATTAATCCACAAACTGATCACTGGTGGACTTGGTCTCTCTGGTTGTGAGCTCCTCATTTACGCTCGTGGACATAATTTGAATCGGGAACACATTGTTTCTCCACTTACAGTTAGGAGAGCAAAGAATATTTATTGAGGAAGTTCATTCTATGTTTTTGTTTGTTCAGTACGGCAACAGAATTTCACTGCCTCCTGATGCATAGTCTGACAGCAATACTACTTCCGAAGCACTGATAACTTATTATAACTGTTAGACGTCACTTTTTTACACACAAAATATGACACATTTCCCGTTCTTGCTTTCATTAAAAATAAAGTCACATTAAAAGTATGTGTGTAACATGGGACTGGGCGAATGCTATCGGTGGAAGAGAAAATTAATTCCTGTTTGTAAAATGTGAAATTTTTCCATCATTTATAGCTCCAATAAAGACGTAGTCATGTAAAGAACTTAGGCATTACGGGTACTGAAAATAGCTTCCATAAGTAGCTTTATGCTCGACCATGCCGAAATGTAGTAATTATACACCTGGTAGCAGCCCTTTAATGGACCTCATTAAAGTACATCCATTCATTAAAGTTCAGACGTTCCACCAATCAGAAAACACCATTGTAGCAATATGAAAGCGCAAGTATCGACAATTCTCGGATATGCAATCGAAAGACAACTCACTAAACGTCACGGAAGCTGGAAATCCAATACTGTCGCAGAAGGTTATGTTCTGTGACTATAATAAATTAGCGTTAATTGTAAATAATATTCAACTAAATTCAATTTGTCGTCTCGTTTTTCAATGTCTAAATCAATTTCAAGGTTATATCAAGATTAATGTTTATTTTACTCTCTAGATTATATCAAAGTCAATGACATTTGTTCCTCGGAAAAAATCAATACTTTCGCGTCTGCGTACATCTCACAATTTACGAGATATTGCACAAGGTCAGCTCCGCTCCCCAGTCAGATAAGAATAACATGAATACTTATGAATAATTTCAAGTTAGAAATATGGTCGAGCATAAAAAGTCGTATGAAACTTGCCTATAATGGTAATTAAGACGCTCGTATGAAAATTATGAAACTCGCCTGCGCTCGTTTCATAAACATACTCGCGTCTTAATTACTACCATTATAGGCTGTTGCATAATGTACTATTTTGCATCTGAGTAGACAGACACGAAGTTGCTGTGTTTGAAGTTAAAACTGTAAGTAGCTGGGCGTTTTTCTATTCACACAAGGATCTTCTCAGCTTATTCATTTAAGATCAGATAAAGAAGTTCAATTTATTACAATATCCGATAATTAGTTGTTCTGTACATTAATATAATAATTGTATTTAAGTCATGTTAGTCTACTCGTATACACTAAACAGTATTTTTAATTATGTAATGGATTTTTCAAGTTTAGGATTACGTTATACTGTACCTAAAATATTAATCAATTATGTCATATACGTAGCTGGTAATCAGAACGTAAATATCAAATCGATAATTGATGATAATTGATTGTATTTCAAACAACTTTAATATACACTATAGTAAATAAATCACAGTCAGTTGGGAAGGTATTTTTTTGATCTTGATTGCTGCAAACAAGTAGATATGAAATAACAACTCCAGCTCTCTCCCCCTACTTGGAACAAGCAAAAAAGTTTCGTCTGCATAGTGTGTTCATGTGACAAACCTGCTTTTCAAGGACTGGTTGGTTGTAGCAAGCTGCCTGATTTAATTTCAATCAGCTTAAAATAATTTTGTTTTCCGCGGTGTGGGCCTTGGTTAATATAATATATATTTTTTATTTTGCGGTGAAGAGTATTAAGTAAATCGCTGTTTTTAGGATTATTTTACATTGAAATTCCCTTAACTTTTTCTAAATTCATATTTAATATATTACGAACTTTTCACAGTAAACTTAAAATTGTCTCGTATGTACTGAATGTGAACAAAATCTGATCGTTTTGGGAGATTTTTTATATTCTATGCAGGTAAAACTATTTTTGTAGTTTCAGGGATTATAAAACCCTGTGTTTCAGTGAAAACCTTGAAACCAGCTTTATGGAAAACTTCAAACGTAAATCACTTTACATTTATAGTGGAATGTGTACATAATAATAATCCGTGGCGCTACAGCCCGTGAAGGGCCTAGACCGACCAGCCGGCTGCTGGCCTCACGTCCACATGTCGAAGCAGAGATGGACGATCATCCAACCAAAATGGAGGTATCGTGTGGTTAACACGATGATCCCCCCAGCCGTTATAGCTGGCATTCGCAACCGGATTTCGCTACCTATCGTAGCTCCCCAAGTGCATCACGATGCTGGGTGGGCACCGGTCCCATACACTGGCCGAAATTTCATGAGAGAATTTCTTCCCCCATGAGGACTCGAACCAGCGCGCATTCCGTAACGCGAGTCCTAGGCAGGCGCCTTAGACCGCGACGCCACGGCGCGGGACTGGAATGTGTACATAGTAATATTAAATGCAGCATGAATAATATGTTCAAAATGCCTTTGTATTATTAAAGTTTTGTGAAAGAGGACATATATTGTATGTACAGTATCTGTATTACGCTATTTTATTTGTATTGAGAAGTTTAATAACGTTATACAGTATGTTCGACTGTCTAATTTATTAAAATTAAAAAATAATGTTTTCCAAGAAGCCTTGATGTAAGGACAGGTGAATTAATGTTCCCGGTACGGTCTCGAAATGATGGGTTAAATGCCGTTATTAAATTCTCATATAAAAGAAATTGTCTGCTCCCTCTGAACAGGGCTTTACATTTCACTGATCAAAGGCAGTTTGTGCTGCTAAAATACACGTTTATGTTACACAGAGGATACATCTCTGTCCTAAAAGAATGGAAGTTTCTCATCACGCCAGATTGAATAGGGCACTGTTGGAGATCGGGTCACATAAAACAAAACTAAAGAGTGATATACAATGTATAGAAGCTTTTCCTTCGTAATAGCTGCAAGAGTCACTTCAGATCATGTTTGGAAATGTTTGAAGCTGGTTAATTTTCATATTTGAATTTCTGTACTACACTGCTCCGTTGATTTAGTAGAATGCGTTTGAGTCTAAAGAAAGCAGAAAACAGTACAACGTGGTCTGTTGTGACGAGAATTCAAGCCCCCCGCATACCGGTAAAGCATCCTGTCACAAACACTTTCAAGTCTGAATATTTGTGACAAAGTAAATATTATTCAACGCCTTGAAAACGGTACTAAAGCTAAGGATATTGCTGGAGAGTGTAAAGTAACATTTATTTATTTTTATTTTTTTCTTTATTTATTGATTCATCATCATCATCATCATCATCATCATCATCATCATCATCATCATCATCATCATCATCACGGGTTAGGCCGTCCAGCCTGTTCCGTCCCAATAGTTAATTAAAGTCTAAAACTGGTCACTCCATCGTCGCCTCGGCCGTCCTACATCCCGTCGTCCCATGGGTATGTAGTTGTGAAGTTTTTTCGAACTCTCTCTGATGACCTTCTCTCTGCATGTTCGTGCCATCTATTTATATAGTTATGTGTTACATCTATTATACTTGAAATGCCTAATTCCTGTCTAATGTATTTGTTTTGTTTATGATATAACAGTGTATATCCTGCCAACGGTCTCAAGAATTTCATTTCTGCTGCCTCCATTCTCCTTTTTTGCAGTTTAGTTAGGTTCCCAAATCTCTGAGCCATATACCAATGTTGGTATGACCATTGTTCTGTAAAACTTCAGGACTGTATCTGTCCTTATCTTCTTAACGAAGGTTCTTTTAACTGTTCCTATTAGTTTTTGAAATTTAAATATTTTTTTGTCAAAATCATTTACATTGTCACATGATAATGTGCAGCCTAATTTTTCAAAATGGTTCACTTGTTCTACTAATTCATCATTAAGGATTACATTTAATCTTATTGGTGTTTTTCTTTTGAATCCCGTTACTTTCGTCTTTTTTTAAGGAAATATTTAGTTAAATTCTTTAGCTATTATGTTCAGGTTATATAAGGCCCTCTGCAGTATTTCTTTATTTCTTCATTAATTAATTAATTCATTCATACTTACTTACTTACAAATGGCTTTTAAGGAACCCGAAGGTTCATTGCCGCCCTCACATAAGCCCGCCAGCGGTCCCTATCCTGTGCAAGATTAATCCAGTCTCTATCATCATACCCCACCTCCCTCAAATCCATTTTAATATTATCCTCCCATCTATGTCTCGGCCTCCCTAAAGGTCTTTTTCCCTCCGTCTCCCAACTAACACTCTATATGTATTTCTGGATTCGCCCATACGTGCTACATGCCCTGCCCATCTCAAACGTCTGGATTTAATGTTCCTAATCATGTCAGGTGAAGAATACAATGCGTGCAGTTCTGCGTTGTGTAACTTTCTCCATTCTCCTATAACTTCATCCCGCTTAGCCCCAAATATTTTCCTAAGCACCTTATTCTCAAACACCCTTAACCTATGTTCCTCTCTCAGAGTGAGAATCCAAGTTTCACAGCCATACAGAAGAACCGGTAATATAACCGTTTTATAAATTCTAACTTTCAGATTTTTGGACAGCAGACTGGATGATAAGTGCTTCTCAACCGAATGATAACACGCATTTTCCATATTTATTCTGCGTTTAATTTCCTTCCGAGTGTCATTTATATTTGTTACTGTTGCTCCAAGATATTTGAATTTTTCTACCTCTTCAAAAGATAAATTTCCAATTTTTATATTTCCATTTCGTGCAATATTCCCGTCACGACACACAATCATATACTTTGTCTTTTCGGGATTCACTTCCAAACCTATCTCTTTACTTGCTTCAAGTAAAATTCCCGTGTTTTCCCTAATCGTTTGTGGATTTTCTCCTAACATATTCACGTTATCCGCATAGACAAGAAGCTGATGTAACCCGTTCAATTCCATGCCCTCTCTGTTATCCTGGACTTTCCTAATGGCATACTCTAGAGTCTAGAGCAAAGTTAAAAAGTAAAGATGATAGTGCATCTCCCTGCTTTAGCCCGCAGTGAATTGGAAAAGCATCAGATAGAAACTGACCTATACGGACTCTGCTGTATGTTTCACTGAGACACATTTTAATTAATCGAACTAGTTTCTTGGGAATACCAAATTCAATAAGAATATCATATAATACTTCCCTCTTAACCGAGTCATATGCCTTTTTGAAATCTATGAATAACTGATGTACTGTACCCTTATACTTCCATTTTTTCTCCATTATCTGTCGAATACAAAAAATCTGATCAATAGTCGATCTATTACGCCGAAAACCGCACTGATGATCCCGAATAATTTCATCTACGTACGGAGTTAATCTCTTCAAAATAATATTGGACAAAATTTTGTACGACGTCAACAAAAGTGAGTTCCTCGAAAGTTACCACAGTTGGTTTTGTCCCCCTTTTTAAAAATAGGTACAATTATGGACTCCTTCCATTGTTCTGGTACAATTTCCTTTTCCCAAATAGCAAGCACAAGCTTACAAATTTCGCTATATAATGCATTTCCACCCTCTTGTATTAATTCTGCTGGAATTTGATCGATACCTGGAGACTTGTACTTTTTCAAATTTTCTATCGCAATTTCGACTTCTGAAAGCGTGGGTTCGGGTATAAATGGCTCAGCAGTTTGTATTTCAATTTCGTCCCGATCATAATTAATTAATTCATTCGTTAATTAATTAATTAATTAATCAATCAATCCATTTATTCATTTACTCACTTCATTCATTCATTCATTTATTCATTCATTCATTCCATCTTAACTTCACCCAATCCTCTCTTCTTTTATTTATTTATTTATTTATTTATATTTATTTATTCATATATTCATTCATTTATTGTTGTATTATATATATATATATATATATATATATATATTCTAGGAAATAAAATAAATTTATATTAACGTTTATCAGATTCGCTTTTTATAATGAATTAATTGCATTAACTATTATAGCTTTGAATTGAAGAATATGAAAAAAAAATCATCTCGATAGCTAGGCTTTTTCCAGATGTAGGAATTTATAGGGAGGTTTCTTATTCAAATTTAACGTATGGGGGAACAATCGTTGTGGAAATCTATTATCACTTGGTGAGCCTTCCTTGTGAGTTCGACGGGGTGACCTCGGTGGCAATCATGAATCTTATACTGACATAGTCGTCCTCGGTAGCGTAGTTGGTATAGCGCTGGCCTTCTATGCGCGAAGTTGCGGATTCGATCCCGGCCCAGGTCGATGGCATTTAAGTGTGTTTAAATGCAAGAGGCCCATGTCAGTAGATTTACTGGCATGTAAAAGAACTCCTGCGGGACGCTGATATAACCTCTGCAGTTGCCATTGTCCTTAACTATACCATAATTTTTTATACTGACATGTGGGCCAACCTGCCTCAGCCCTAATACAGCCACGTCCTTACACAGAAAAGTACCTTATAAACCCCAGCGCCCGGAGTCCCAAGCTTTCCTATATCATGAACACGATACCCGTACAAAACCTAGAATTTCACCCCAGCCAATTTTTAACAATTGCAGATGATAGTATAAAATAAGAGATAGGTAAAGAATACGGGTGAAATGAAAGAAGGGAAGCATGAGTATCGATAAAAAAACTTGTGCAACGCGTTTGTCTATCACTAATTGCATCAGAACCTGACGGGCAGCGAACCGGAGCCGCCTACATGGAATACCAACCTAGTTAGTGCTGAGCCACAGGCGATGGGATATAGATAATAGTTATGAAATTCTCACACGTTTTATTGCTATTGGAAAAAGTGAGAGACAGGGTATGTTTATATAAGTAAAGAACCCTGTAATAAAATAGCTCTCATGTGTCTGAATCGATCAGCCACTGATGTAAGATATTCATGGAGACGCGTTCTGTTTACGCGTGTAGTATAAAAATTGCCATGCGTTTTGCATCTGAATACTCGTATATCAGTAGTTCTTTTAGTTATGTTGAATAAACTAACGCAATTTAATTTGAAAACATGTTGCATATCATTTCTTTTTGTGAAGGAGGGGCGAGAAGCCTAATACTGCAGCGTGAGACTTATTATTGTGCTCTACCACTCCTGTTCTGTGTCATTTGTCGCCGAACGGTCGCGCTCTTTTAGATATACAGCACGCTCCACCTTGAACTTAACTCGGGCTATGTTATTAATGATAACGACAACTGGATTATATGAATGTTGGTGAAATGAGTCCGAGATTAAACGCCGAAAGTTTAACTTATCCCAACCTTTACTCAAAAGCTGTGGACATATAGGCTACCTTGACAAATAGTGTTAAATATTTAAAACCCAGGAGCATTCAGGTGCAGTAAATATAGCTCAGCTCAATAATAATAATAATAATAATAATAATAATAATAATAATAATAATAATAATAATTTACTTAAGGCTTTTAAAGACCTTTGGGGAGACCGAGACGTAGATGGGAAGATAATATTAAAATGGATTTGAGGGAGGTGAGATATGATGATAGAGAATGGATTAATCTTGCTCGAGATAGGGACCAATGGCGGGCTTATGTGAGGGCGGCAATGAACCTCCGGGTTCCTTGCGAGTAGAAATAAATTGGATGGGACATAGTAAATAAGCAGTTCAACAAAAAATATTTATATTCCCATTTCCTATGGATTTTGCCATGTTCCAGCTCTCTTTAAACTACAGTACGTGTATTGTATATTTATATATTTTTATTTATTTATATATTTATTTATTTGGCTAGAATGCGTTACAATGTTAAATGACAGCATTGACATCTGGTCATATAGCTATCACTCACTTATCAACATACAATTTATTTATCGTCCTATTACTAGTAAAACCAGTTAAGACCATTAATGCAAGTTTTATAAAAAAAGGAATTAAAACTTTATCAGTGCACGAAAAATCATAATAAATTCTTCAAATAGAGTAATTGGTTTGTTGCCTGCATGCAACATTTCGGACGTATTCCATTTTAGTAGAATACAGAGCACAGAAGGACAAGTCGGGGACTGTACTTAACTTATTTTACACAAGAAGTGGACTTAATCGGCTTTATTAGTAATAGAATATATATACATACGTAGACCTTCTTACATTATATGCACACATACTTTTTAAAATTTATTTTACATGTCTTTTAAGTTATTTCCCTCACTCATCTTTCTCTTACTTTCTAAAGGTTTGTTCCTAATAATTTTATTATCTGTTCATTTGTAATTCTTGATACCGTATTGTATACCTGCCGCACCGAGAATGAATGTTGATGCATCCGAGCGTAACTTGAACGCTATAACCGCACTGTTAGAAAAGGTAGGTGGAGTAAAAGGGATGGTAAGACAGTCGCTCTGAAGGGCTACAGTTCTGCAGGTCTAGTCTAGTGTGTCCATATTATACATAAATGAAACTGTTAGTATAATTTACCAACATCTTTTGAATCCTTCGCAAATCTTTCATCTCGTCGCACATGCAGATGCTTCCAGTTTGTTTCGATCACACTCTGCACTTACTTATTGATGGAACTGGAACGTTCAGCGAATTGCATCAAAACTTGTCCAAAAAGTAATGTATGTAGATATTCATGGAATTTATGACGTGATTTTGTCATGTGGAAATGTAGCAATGTTTTATGAGTCGATAGAGATGCCGGATTTCTTATTTACAGAGTGGAGCACGGCGAGATGTGCAGCATGCGATACCAATAGCGAGCAATTTCAGAGTGCAGACATGACAAGTCGGGTTATTGCGTTGCCATGCCAACGGTTGGAACATCTGACGCTCTGCAAAAGGAGTCGCGTTTTATAGCCGAGCGGAACTTTTAAGTCCAGTGGGGCATGACTCGAGGGAATCGGTTTTAATTGGCGAATGAAATTGAGGCTTTTACAAGACTGTAGACGCCAATGTCAATTTTGACAAATGATGAAGTAGAACTCATATGTTCTATTGACTTTATATTTGTGCCTTTGAGCTCTGTTCGTATTCTGGCCTTTGTGTGAATGTAATATGAAAGAAACTGGATTTGAAATAGAACGTCCACTGTGACCGTAACGGTTAAGATACAATTTTCATTAGCGTAAAAGTAATGGAGTAGCTAAATAGCACTGTATGAGGGAGAAAGACTAGGATCCATATTTTCGAGAATATACATATGTAGATTTGGAATGTTACATGGAAATTATTAATGGAAAAACACAGGGAATTCAACTTAGAATTTCATTGATTTAGAAGAAGCATTTGATAGGGTGAACAGAAATATTAAATGTATTAGTCACAGACCATGTTCCACAACAACTTATAGGTAACATATATATAATATCTATAAAACAAATGTAATTGCAGTAAGGTGTGACAATACAGGAGTAAGACAAGGTTGCGGCCTTTCACCGTTGCTGTTTATATATATATATATATATATATATATATATATATATATATATATATATATGAATCAAATAATTAGAGAAAGGAAACAATTACCTCAGGGATATATACAACTCAATAGACATTTACAACTAGATTCATTACTTTTAGCAGACGATTTAGCTCTGGTGGCATCCTCAGAAGATGAATTACAGCGTTCAATTTTTAATTTTAACAAAATGATATGAAAATCAATAAAGAAAAGACAAAAATTATGGTCTTCTGCGGAAAATACCCTGTGCCTAGCAAAATATGTTTAGATTCAAAAATATTATAAAGAGTAAATTATTTTACATATCTCGGATACACATTATCTTTTTCGATGAAGTAGACATTTCACAGAAAAATTTTAAATACACCAAAACAATGGGAATAATTAACAACATTATGAAACCTTCCCCAGTATAAAGGCATACTAGAAGTCGCCTGTACAAGATCTTGGCGAGACCTGTATTTTGTTACAGCAGTGAAGCATGGACATTGAGGAAGAAAGACGAAAGCAGAATAACGGCCAGTGAAATGAAATTTATGAGATATACAGCGGGATATACGAAATGGGATCACAAACGCAACGAATATGTAATGGAAGAATTACAATTAGAACCTGTAATTAATCACGTAAAACATTATCGGAACAACTGAATAAATCATCTGCATCGCATCCGTAGAGATAGAATCCCAAAAGTCATGCTCCACTATCGTCCAAACGGGAGGAGATTTCTCAGTCGTCCAAAGAAGCGCTGGATTGAAAATTCAACTGTGAGATCCTAACAGGCCAAATGGCCTAATACTTGAAGGGAAGAAGAAGAAGATATGGAGATAAATAATGTTTTATTGAATATATTTAAGTATTTTAATGCAAGTCAAACACGTTTATAATAATATAATGATAATGTAGTAGTAGTAGTAGTAGTAGTAGTAGTAGTAGTAGTAGTAGTAGTAGTGCGTCTGTGGCTCAAGGTCTTCCATTCAGGCGACCCGAGTTCGATCCCTTGCCAGGTCGTGACGGAATTTGTGATAGACAAAGCACACGTTGCAGAGGATTTTTCACAGGGTACTTCTGTTTCCTTTTATCATTTCACCAACGCTCTCTACCTCCCCTTATTTCATCTATCATCTACAATAGTAAAAGTAGGGTGGCGTGAAGTCTGAGCGAAGTACGGGTTTCAGATGCTTATAAAGGAAAGGCTTGGGGCTCGGGGCCCCTGGGGCTTGTCAGGCTACTCATATGCGGACGGGATCTGGCTCTGTCAGGGGCTGATGAGGAAGGGCTTGGATCTCCAGGCCCCTGAGGCTTATCAGGCTACTCGTCCGCCAAAAGAAACCTGTCCCTATCAGGGACCGAGGCAGGATGGCTCATCTGTCAGCGTCGAATTCACAAATTCCACCCCGGCCACCTGTCGAACTTGAACAATCATTGCCTATATAATATGCACAATGGGCCGAAACATGCCTAAGTGTATGAACCTTTCCTGGATCCAGTCCTCTTGAAGCCAGCTATCCAGGCAGTAGTAGCGGTAGTAGCATAGTCTAGTATATACAGTCACGAAGGTTGAGTTGTGAGGGTACTAGGAACAATGGACTGTGCCGGTACTATTTCGCATTGTCTGTGATGAGGCGATAATAGCGATCCTAGTGGTTAGCAACTATGTATTGATGCATATTCCCTACGTATTGAACTTCGTGACTGTATATACTAGACTGTGGTAGTAGTATAAAATACGTATGTGTACAATTTAAGAATTTAATAAATCTTTAGTTAACATAACTCGGAAGTTACATGACTACAGTTCCACGCTGATTTGTCTCTTCTTTTCTTCTGCTGTACGGGTTCGTTTTAAAGCACACTACAGTTAACCATACTCATATATGGGGATGCTCATTTCACTTCCATTCACAGATTGACAACGCAAGCCGTTGTCGAATTGCAAGCTAATAGACCTGCTGTGTCATACTTTATTCACTGTCCATTTCTACTCATGTTCCAGTCTATTCCCTTACACTCCACTTTATTGTTTCATCTTTCATTCTATGGCATTATGTTTTATTCTGCCTCATTAATTTTAAAACTGTTGCTGTGCATGAAACTCATTTTTCTACTCGTATATTTAGTCCCATTTCTTCAGTTAAATTCTATTCTTTATAATCTATTTTTTCCTCCATATTTTATTTCATTCCAGAATATTACATTCTATTCCGTTGTATTGAAATTTGTTGCTTTGTACTCAATACCTTTCCTTTATAAAGGATTCAATTCTAGTACTATATTTCATTCTACCTTTTATATTTAATTGTATTCCTCTCTCCTTCCATTGTACTTCTCTAAATTTGTATTTCAATTCATTCCTTTGTACTTCTCTGCATTTATATATAATTTCATTCCTTTATGTTTCATTTCACTTCATTATGCTTCACTTAATTCCGTTGTTTCACTCTACTAATATATGATTCATTCTATACCATTATCTTTCACATTAAGTTTTGTTTTACTACCATTCCTTTCAGCTTTAAATTCCTCGTCTATTTCACTCTTTATCTTTTATTCTATTCCTTTCTGTTTCATTTCGTTCTCTGGTTCACTCTATTTCCTTCTGTTTTACTCCATTTCTTTTTGTTTAAGCGCATTTACTGTATTATTTCTTTCTTTTCTTGCTCATTAATATTTCTTACGTTTCTCTGTATTTGTTCATTCCATTTCCTTATGTTTTATTTTATTTCCTTATGATTCATTCTTCTCCTTTATGCTTCATTCTATTTTTATCTGCCTGCCTGTGTTTATCTATCTCTTTGTCTGTCTGTGATGCTTAATGCTGTTAATTGATGCTTCATTTTTTCCTTGTTGCTCCATTCTTTTTCCTGATGCTTCAGTCTACTCCTTGATGCTTTCTTGATGCTTCAGTCTATTGCTTGGTGATTCATTATATGCCTCGATGCTTCATTCTACTCCTTGGTGCTTTATTCTAGTCTCTGATGCTCCATTCTAGTCTTTGATGCTTCATTGTAGTCCTTGATGCTTCATTTGTTTCCTTAATGCTTTATTCTATTCTTTGATGTTTCATTCTAGTCATTGATGTTTCACTCTTTTCCTTGATGCTCAGTTCTATTCCTTAATGCTTCATTCTTTTTCCTGATGCTTTATTCTATTCCTCTAGGCTCCATTATTTTCCTTGATGCTTCATTCTATTCCTTGATGTTTAATTCTGTTCCTTGATACTTCATTTTATTCCTTGACGCCTTAAAAATTATTTCTTTACGTTTTATTCTATTCCTTGACGCTTCATTCTATTCTTGTTGCTTCATTTCATTCCTTGATGCTTCATTCTATTCTTGTTGTTTCATTCTATTCCTTGACGCTTTGTTCTATTCTTTGATGCTTAATTCTATTCCTTGTTGCTTAATTTTATTCCTTGACGCTTTATTTTGTTCCTTTATGCTTCATTGTACTCTTTGATGCTTCATTGTGTTCCATGTTGCTTCATTCTGTTCCTTGATGCTTCATTGTATTCGTTGATGCTTATTTCAATTCCTTGTTGCTTAATGTTATTCCTTGATGCACTATTTTATTCCCTGACACTTCATTCCATTCCTTATTTACTTAACACTTCATTCTATTCCTTGACGTTTCAATCTATTCCTTGATGCAGCAATCTATATCTGGGCGCTACGATTTGTTCCTTGATTTTTCATTCTATGCCTTTAAGCACTGCCTTTTTCGTTTGTGTTTCATTGTTATTTTTTATTTTGCTTCATAGTGTTTCATTCTGCTACTTTATACTGCATTCTACTTCTCCTACTTTGTATTCAGTTTTGCTGCTGTATGTTTATTTCTTTTTCTTCATTGTTCTATTCTTTTTTAATTTTCACTTATTTCTGTTTCGATATACCCACTTTGTTTCTTCGTATTCATTCTGCTACTCACATTTCCTTACGTTTGTAATTCTATTAATGTTTCTTTGTGTTCAAGTCATCGCTTCAAATTCTGTTCTATTTATTTTTAAATCTGTTACAATACGTTCTATTTCATATTTCTTCATTTCCTTCCCTTTATTCAGCAGTATTGTTTTATTTATTTAATTCCGTTTTAATCCATTTATTTAATTTATTCCGTAATCTGTTCCATTCTGCTCTATTCTGTCTTTTTAAATTTATATTTTATATTTTTCTGAATTATAAAAATACGACGTCACGCGCTGCGTTTCTATCTACTATAGTAAGCAAATTTAATCCAGCATCTCAAGATGTGCTCTAATGGAGTATGAAATAGGTTCGGTTGGGGGAGGCGTCGAGTCTATGTGAAAAGCTGTTGAAATCACCGACATCTAGTGGAGATGGTGGGTACTTCATCACTGCCATCTCGAAAACCCAATCACGCTTACATGCTTGCTACCGGGAACAGAGTAGGTCACGACATAAGTACATGAAGTCGAGCACTCCACACCTCCTTCTCAAGACTACGGATACGTTGCTTATGGCTACTTCAGTCTCCTATCTCAGCATTTAATTTACGATAGATTTACACAAAGATCCCGCCGCATGCGTTTCTGTGCTCTCTTTCAGTCTTTTCATTCACACTTCGAGTGAAACTGGATTAACAATTATTATATTTCAGTAGTTGTGTTTTTTATCCTGAAGAGGGAGGACGAACCTGAAATTTTATGCTATCTGCCGATTAGGCGCATTTCCAAACCATTATGGTGGTCCACAAAATACACGCAAAGAATAGCACTCTGAACGCTATGCAATTTGTAATATGCTAGGAACGGCATCAGCTCCAATCATTATGGTCGTCCACAAAATACAGAAAAGTATAGCACTCTGAAGACTATGCAATTTGAGATATGCTAAGAACGGCATAAACTCCATTATGCGAGCGTTCTTCGAGGTGGAATAAAACTCACTGCAACCAGTAACAGACTTACTGATACGTACACGTAACCTGTCAGAAATATGGCAGCTACGAAAATTGAGTGAAACGTTTTGCCCCTTGTATCTTCCTAGGGTGAAGCAAATGAAGCAAAGTGGAAGATATATTCAAGTTCAGAAGTCCAAGATTAGTAATCAATTTCCAGTTTATTTCATCTGAGATACATTTCGGCTGTTAACCTGTTATATTGGTCTAGTAGTTAACAGAGTTGTTTCTAAGCAGAAGAACACCTGGTATGATTTACAACTCAGCTAAGGAATTTTTCCATGGTTAGGATTTGCTCCTCGGTATATTTGGCGTGAGTGTTTGCTTTGTCCTTAACTAGATATTATATATATTTAGACACAAGCGTTACGATGAGTGTGATGTCCTTAAGGAACCATCGCGAACTGATGGTCTTAGGACTCTGAATATCTGGGATACATCGTGTTACTCACACATAAACCGATAAAGAGATTAGAAGAAAAATTGTCGGGTACGGAATAAGTTATGACCAGGCTTCGAGACTTTGCACCCGACGCAATAAGTTTACTGTGCTTGTACTATAGGTAGTTGACTCGCTGCAGGTAGTGAAAGGTAGAGATGTGTTGAGGTAACAACGTTGCTATTTAGAGTAGAGTACGGTAGTATGGGGAAACACACATATTTACATTCTTAAAGTAAATATACATTACACAATGACAATGTCAAAAGAATGTGAAAAGAATTTATTCTCCTGTCTTTTATAAGCATTTGTGATTAATTATACACAGTGTTAATGTTGAAAATAAACATGTATCAATTTTAATTTCTTCATCTGTCCTATTGGTCGTATTTAGAAAGTGCAGTTACAATACCGAATTGCAATGTACTACAAGATACATTTTCAGTGTATCAAACGTAAATCTTTTTCGGTTATCTGCCAAACACAGTTTGTATTGTGAAAAGCTGCGCTCTACGTCGTATGACGTGATAGGAGCAAAACGAAAAAACCTGACTTCATTGCAGTCTCTAAGAGACAGTCCTTTATTCTCGGGTGACTCTATGTCTACTAATTTGCAATTTATATTACACAATGTTTCATATCCGTTATTTTTACATAAAATTGATTTCCACTTCTGTTTCATACGTTCAATAACCTGTGTACTTGGTGTCTCATTAATTCTCTGTGTCATTTCCTCAATTAATTTGAGGGCTTCCGGCATCTCTTGCTCTGACTTTTCTAACCGTGTAATAGTTTCAGACAAAGTTTGAAAATAGGTTTGTATGAAAACCAAATTATTCGTTAGAACTTTCAAATCTAGAACATTTTCCTTTGCGTATTTGTTGGGATTCATTCTACAGTACCCCCACCCACTGTAGCCTACCTTTACCACTAAACTCAGTACGCCGTTATGCGGATTTCACACAACTGCTCTATTGGGTCCAAAGTCTCGAAGCCTGGTTATGACATCTCGGGTTTATTCTGCACAAGGAATTAGCGAGTGAAATTTTGAAGGCTCAACTCCTCGAAAACTACGAAGTATCTGTATGTTATGGTTACCGGGTGTAGCTCATGAAGGAACAATAAAGTTACTTCTCCATGTGTGTCAGAGGAAAATGGAGAGGAAGGTCCTACATGTAAGGCTGCAAGATAGATTACCCTACAGAGAAATCAGAAAAATAAGTAGTATAGGCCTGTAGGATGCAGTAGTACTGCAACAACAAAAAAAATGTAAGCAGAATACATTACAGCAGATAGACCTACGTTTACGCGATGGTGTGGGATTCGTTAGCTCAGAAGAGGAACAGAGGTCATCCGACATATAGCAGGGCAAGAGAGAGGCAGGTATGAAATTCCTCGTATCATAAAACTCATTTTAAACTGTTTATTGGACAGTGTTTTAATGAAAAGTGATTTAGTAGAACCAACTTACAAATGTAAGTGCTATTACCTTTATGGAATGTTAGGTTTTCATTAATTAATTCATTCATTCGGTCGGCCTCGATGGCGTAGTTGGTATAGCGTTGGTCTTCTATGCTCGAGGTTGCGGGTTCGATCCCGGCCCAGGTCGATGGCATTTAAGTGTGTTCAAAGGCGACAGGCTTTTCGTAGTATTTACGTACCTTAGTCATAACTTCATAATTAGGCTACGTATTCCAGCTACTTAAAGACTGAAGTTAAAGACAGATTGGGTATATAGTTCGCGGAACACAGGTAATACAACGGATAAAGATATAAACAAACAGGTTGTCCCTGTGCGTTCGCGGAATATAGTCAACTCCCTACATTCTGAAGCTATACTAGTAAACAGATGCTTGAGTCGTGATGTTCATTTTCGTCGTGACCTTTGCCGTGAATAATAACGGCACTCGTAAGTTACGGAACTTGAACGTATGCGGGTGTCACTTGAAATGATTTTACTGTATATTGCAAGAAATTCTTTGAATAGCACATGGTGCTATTGGTGCAAGATGTGGTACAAGATATTCCTATTGTCTGATATTTTTTCGTGTTTCATTAGGATATTGCATGTCGCTCATCACTGAAAACTCATTAATTCTCTAGAAATTCCCTAAAATGTAGATTATTCAGATTATTAATTGGGATGTTGGCACTGAACATCATGGTAGGCTACACAAATCCATGCTAAATGTCGATTTAATATCTTCATAATTTCCAGATTTTGATGGTACTGGTGTTTTAGATTACGTTCAACACACTTTCTGTGCCTTTTGGTATTGCAGTGTCTTTCAGTGCATAGTTTTTTTTGTCACTTTTACGTTTATTTTAACAATTTATATGTAATGTTGTCTCTATCGACAGTGAAAATATTAGTTCAAATATTCTGAATAATGCCCTGCAATATTACACGCTTGAACGTCTTCTCTAAGGCATTTTACCTTCAATCAGCCACAAAGATGGAGTTATTTAAATAACACGACTAGTAAGAGCAGTGATCGATAAGACTACTCACTATGACTGCGTCCCGATTGTGACTTGCTAGAGGAAGAGGGCAGAGGATGCGTAACTATTTTGTATATGAACGTACCTGTAGCAGCGCTGTGACGTCACATATACTTCGAATTCGGCAACTTCATTCCAGTTTATAGGTAGCTGAAATTCGGAGCCTATTCATAAGTCTGACTTGGTATTTATTATTTTTGACAATTGTAAAATTTATAAAATATATTAAAAAAAAAACAAACAAACAAGGTACGTTTTGTATTTTCCATCGAAGATGACACTCAGTTTCTTCGATATTCATAACAATACCATTACACATTATGTATCTTTGACACTTACAAAAATGTCAAACACTAATAAAACTCTCAGATATTGTATATCTAGTTAAAAATCTTAGCAAGAATAAGAATAGGATTATTTTTATCAAGACTGTACTACATCCACAATGCATGCAAGGGATTCCCCTCGTTTAATTATTTAGAAAATTGTTGAAAAAATTCTACTAAGAAATTCCCATTCTATTTAACTTTTAAAATTCTTTTCTACTCTCTTGATCTCTTTCTTTGCGGCAATTTTACGCTTAAGTTCCACTGCTAGAGGGTGGTAGATTGGGGTAACCATGTTGGTAGGATATTAAGACTCACACCAATCTTACTCGTCCCCTCTCCTCCCCCTTCGCTTCATTAACTAACCCCCAAGCAACCAAACCTCCCCCTTCCAATAACAATCCAATCAGCAGAAACCAAACAAATCCTTCTCCCTTTTTTTTAACTCTGCCCTTCTTGTTTCTTCTTACACTGTATAGTTTCTTCTTCACTTTTCGGAAAAGTTCTTTTTTCCAATTTCCTCTGATCGTTCTCATATAGCAGCGAAGTCGTCCCTGGGGAGCGCATGGCTAAGGTGATTCTTTGGGTCTAGCCTGCCATCAACTGTGGACATGAAGGCAGGGCTCACGCACAAGAGACGGAGCTGCTAGGTCGAGTCACAGCCGAAGTGACAGACTCTGAGAACGTTGGGGGGATTAGGAAGAAGGTTGCCCGTAATCCTGCTGTTCTCAGTCGTGGATGGGTAGGGAACTAAAATTTCTTATGTATATATAGCTAACAACACGCTAAGAAAGAAGGAAGCGAGTCTGTAACTGTGAAACAAAAAAATTTAGTCTACTTCTCCCACGAATCACCGTTATTACTACCCTTATAATTATTTATCGCCATTGTTGTCATCAGCTATTGTAATCAAAAAACAACAACAAACACGAAGAGAAAATAATGTACTGGCATCGATATGTATATGACATAGTAGTCCTATATAATGGAAACAAAAGACAAATAGAAAACCTACATCAACAACTCAACAAAATACATCCCAAATTAAAGTATACAATAGAAACAGAACATAACCAAGCTATAAACTTCTTAGACATCACCATAATCAAAACAGATAACAGACACGAATTCAAAATATACAGGAAACTCACCACAACCAACAACACACATCCACAAATTCATCAAACCATCACATACAACATAAACATGAAGCTTTCCGTACAATGACACACAGATTAATTAACATACCAATGAACAAAAACAACTACACTGAAGAATTAAACACAATAAAATATATAGCATAAGACATTGGATATAACCCTAACATGATAGAAACACTAATAAAAAAGGCAAAACAAAAACAGAACAAACCAACACAGACAGCACGCGAGAATAAATACATAACATTAACATATCACAATACCAATAACAAAATTGCAACTTCATTCAGAAAACTAAAATACAAGATAGCATACAAAACAAATAATACAACACAGAAATATCTAAGTAATCACATCAAACATTCAAATATAATTCAACTGACGTTTACAAACTAAAATGCAATAGTTGCCCACATTTTTACATAGGACAGACGGGAAGATCCTTTTAAACAAGATATAATTAACACATTAAAGCTGTAACCAAACCCTACATCACATCAAATTACACAGAATATATTATCAACAATAATCATGACTACAATAATATAGAAACAGATATGGAAATTCTACACATCACACCAAAAAGTTCACACTTAAACATCTTAGAACAACACAAAATATATAAATATACAATAACATACCCACAACATATAGCCTACTTATTACACAATTACAGTTCAATACCCACAAATTGTTCGATATCATGATACATTATCATACAAATATCCACCTCCCACCATAAGAGCAACACATCCCCACCCATACAACAGACGAATGCAAATGGCAGAATTCAAGATCAACAGTAGTTCGTGGGACACTGGTGAAGACACAACACCACGTCGAAACGGGCCGTCTGTCCAAAGTATATAACCCTTTTTAATACATTTTAACACTTTTCAACGTGTCGACTAAACAATTTTAAGTTTTTAAACAAAGTGTTAACGTGAACTAGAATCTATGTATTGTAATCATTGTAGTCATTACTAGAGACCGGATTTTGAAGGGAAAATTTTTCATCATAAAAGGAAAAAAAAAGAGAAAGTTATAGCCAAAAAAAAAAAAAAAGACTTGAAAAAGGATTATAGAGTCATTCCACGTCAAATCGCACAAAATTATACAAATTTTGACCTTCATATTTCTGATTGCGTTTATATTTTTTTTACCAACTCTATGGGTCTCATAAACCAACAAGTGTATTTTTATTTCCTCCTAAGTCCACATGTTTTTAAAATATTACATGTTAAAATTCGTTAAAAATGTCGCACAATGCAACATTTAAAGCGTCATATTTCTGACGATATTGATGTTAAAATTTCTTTGAAAAATGCATTTAAAAGCTTAAAGTACTGTCCTTTAGTAAATATTTACTAACTAATTTTAATATAATTATTTCAAATATTTTTTATAATTCAATTTTTAAAACATATACATCAATGTGAAATAGCCCTATTAAAAATCTAAAAAAATGCCTACTAGGTGCACTGAAGTATTCTTAATAATTCCAGAAAAAATCAGAATGGGATCTCCAATAGTTTAATGGAAATTTAATTACTTATGACAGAATGTGTAGCGGTCGGCGCAGCAGCAGTGGACGGGAAGCGTTAAAGTGCGCTAAGAGGTTCATCGGCGCTGGATAATTGACTGAACGTTGCAACATTACAGCCAGTACGGATCAAGATACTCGAGGAAACACTGCTAATTTACTTATTATGATATCTTCAAATAATTATACATTATGCTTTTCAAATGTTTATTTTCATTCACATTTTAAATTTTCATTCGCCTACCTTCTTTCTTGAAAGAAAATTGTTTTACTAAATCTTCAGTTTTTGACAACGGAATGAAAGAATATAATTTTAATGTACCAGTTATTGGTTTTAGATTATGGTATCTGGCCTGCAAATTTTCAGTGTGGTTTTTGTGCTTATTGAATGGACAAAATATAAATGACACGTTAGAAATTTTTTTTGTGACTAATCAAACAGTTTTTTTTGTGTTGTTATAGGATCTTGTATAGGCTAACTCTCGTAGAAAGTCTTTTAACAGTATCTCCAATGCCAACACATGGACCTTTACCATGCGACATTGCAAAGAAGTGTCATTCAGCACTAATTCCGTAATCGTCTTCATTTAAGCAATTATTTAATTTTTTTTTTGTATTGTGAACTTGATCCATTGGAAAAGTAGATGATTTTTTTCATATCGTTGAATTCTTGCTTTAAGAAATTGATTGCTTCGGATTGAAAAAAGTGAAAGGGATCGGTGTCATGTTTCATGGTTTCTGAGATGACATTACTTTTGTAACGAATTTCTGTATCTCCTTTGAAGTATACTACGAAAGGATTTATTTATTTATTTATTTAAATATACAGAATAAAGAATATAATTACAAAAAAAAAATAGAAATAAAATAATACAATCAATATAAAAAAAGGAGATGCAGTAGTATTAACAAAATTTGAGATCGAATGAGCAGCGCTCGTGTTCGGTCACAGTTCAGATATAATATTAATAGGCCTATAAGATAATATAAAATAAATTAAAGGAGGAAGTAAAATTAAAATTGTACTGTGTTGTGGCTTGGCATATGTTCCAATGCACACCTTATATAGAATCTTGTATTACAAATGAATAATTTTCAGAAAAGTCTGCAATAACTATGTAATTTTCAGGTTGTACTTTCTTTGCATTCCGTCAAAAATAAAATATGACTGACTTTTGAATGGATGATGATGCATCTTCTACATGAAAAACTTAACATGCTAGGGAGCCTTTTACTTTTGAAACCTTTCACGGGGGTATCGTTTTGTTGTATCTTTCTTTTCTTGATAGGGGATTCTATTGACATCAAACTCTTGTTTAATTCCTCAATATTACTGATTTCTAGCACTGTATCCATAGAACTGCTAGAAGAAATACTGGGATAATCACTTTCCCTGTCCGCACTTTCATTTGATTCATGTTTATTAATATCACAAGAACTACCGGCTTCACATATAATTTCACCTGACCTATGCGGAAATTGATTGATTTTTACGGAACAAATCACATATTTGCACACTCAAAGACTTCTTTAAATTGAGCTTTATCAATAAGTCGCGACTTACGCGTCTTAGTGTACTTTTCTTTTTAAAAGCGTGATTAGGAAGGTAAATGGATTTAAACACTTGTTATATATTACGCGATCTTTACCATCACTCATGTTGTATAGAAGTCACGTCACTGCGCGAAATTCAAACCCAAACTGATTATTTTTCTCTCATGCCATCTGTTTACTGCCATAAAGTTTACTGCCTTACCCAGTCTTGATATCATCAAACACTGGGCTATATTACAGTATAAACTGTGAAGGGCTTCCCCCTGAGCTGACAATAATAAAATAATTTTAGATAAGATATTTACTGTTCCTTAAGGTATTAATCATTTGATGATTAGTATGGTGACATCAGATGCAACGGGAAATTTCCACGGGCAGCCTTCTAGCCTATGGCTGCAAGCAGTTCATTAGCTGGGCATCGCGAGCGCGTGCATGCCTCCGGAAAATAAATTGTTACAAATGTATGGGTGCCGATCCCATATTTATAAATGCAGTAGTTTACAGATAATACATCAGCGAACAAGTCTATATTTTTTTTTTTCAGATTTTTAACTTGGCTATTTAATATAGTAATTTTGCTTTGAAAAAGAAATGATTAAAAAATAGGCCAAATTTTAAATTTATTTGTGATAGGCCTAAAGTAATAAAAAGTGTTGTATTTCGTCTTTCAAATGCGCCAAACCGCAAATCTCAGTTATATGTAGACACAAAGTTCCAAGCGAGTTTATGTAACAGTGCGCGCATAATTTGCGTAACTTCAAATATTCATAACTACACAAATAATTAATAATTGTGAAAATAAAAAAAATACTGGTCTCCTTATTTGATGACTGGAATTCATGAAAAAAATTCGACCATTTCCGAGAAGGTCGTGTTTTATTGCTGTGCGATTTGACGTGGAATGACTATATTACTCCCCAAAACACACTTCAGCGCATTCATAGATATAACTCGTACATGGCACACACAATCTTAGTTATCTCTCCACAACATAAAGAAAGTGTTGTATTTGATCACATTCAATATTTCAATATGTTTCAATATGATCCTTTCTCTTTGAATGCAGAATGTCTTCATAAACAGAAAATGACAGCTTAACATCAACTGAAACCAGAGGTGAAATTTTTTTTTCATCCTGAATTCTAAATCAGCACACTTTATTAGTTCTTCAGTGTCTGGAATCAGAAGAAGAACGATATTTTTATTTTCGTTTGTTCAGTATGTTATAGGCCTATCGGAAAAATATAGGAAAATTATCTAAATGTTTGCAATATTCTGTCAAAAAAGGACCAAAATAAGAGATTTTTTAAAAAAGGGGAATATGGACTAAAAAGGGGGGAAAAAAGGGAGGTCAAAACCACATAATTTGGTTTTTGAACAAAGTTTTGTTTTGAACATCGTGATTAATTATTTCATGTTTCGTGTTGAAATAAATGAAAGGGATTTCCTTTAAAATCCGGTCTCTAGTCATTACAATGATTGTTCCATACTGTAGCGTCGTGGGCTAAGGCATCATGCCTGGACTGGCATTACGGAATTAGTGCTGGTTCCGAGTCCTCATGTGGGGCGTAATTTTCTAATGAAATTTCAGTAGGTGTATGGAACCGGTGCCCATCCAGCATCGTAATGAATTTGTGGAGCTACGATAGATAGCATAATTTTGTTTCGAAAACCAGCTATAACGACTGCGGGAAATCATAATACTAACCACACGGTACCCCCCTCCTGGTTGGATGTTCGTTCAGCGCTCTGAGGCCAGGATTTGTCTGGTCGGCCTTGGCCCTTCATGGGCTGTCACACCGTGGATGAAGAGTAGTACAGTGATTTGAATATCATGATTATAGTAATTATGATTATCGTTATAATATAATTACGCGGTAATCCATAAAGGGCTAAGGCCGACCAGCCGACTGATTGCCTCACGTCCACATTTCAAGAGGTGAACGATCATCCGACGAGATTGTGTAACCATAATCATCTTTAATCACTAATCTTCGTTATCATTGTCATAGTAGTCATCTTAGTTCTCGTAGTTATTAGCACGTAATGTAATCGTAGTAGTTACATCATCATCATCATCATCATCATCATCATCATCATCATCATCATCCTAGCATGTTTTGGACTTTGGGGTCCGCTTCGGCCTCTATCCAACGTTTGAAGGGTCGCCTAAGGATCTCTTGCACGCTGTTGGTAATTTAGAATCTGGCGAGGTATTCTGGTACGGGTCATTCTTCTTATATAAGATTTCCAATTTATTTAATAGTTTTGTAGGCCTATATGGTCTATGATTGGTTCAGTCTGTAGTTCTTTCTTGATGTCAGAGTTTCTCTTAGGCTCTGTTCTGGACTATCCTGCTGTACATCTCATAAATTTCATATCTGCCGCGTCATAATTCATATACTCACCATGTGGACGTTATTCTGATTTAGTTAGAATACAATAAATAATGTTAAAATGTTCAATCTTATGATTTGTCAGTTTAATATTAACATTTGTTAATACATGTTAAATATAAAACAAATGTATAAACGTTTTCGCCATGCACAGCATCACCAGATACAACTTCTACGATATCTAAATTACACAGTGAAATTTTTGTTTTCTCTTATAGTAAACCATCAAATTGGTGTTAAATTTTTTTTCCAACAAATAAGATACATAAAACTCGTGAGTCATTATTACAGTACATATTATTAGTTATTAATATAACACCAATTTGATGATTTATTTTAAGAGAAAACAAATTCCACTGTGTAATTTGGATATCGTAGAAGCAAGTTGTATCTGGTGATTGCTGTAAAAGGCGAAAACGTTTATACATTATTTATATTTAACATGTATTAACAAAAGTTACCACCGGCGTGGCTCAGTCGGTTAAGGCGCTTGCTTGCCGGTCTCAAGTTACGCTCGGGCATATTATATAAATTATTTTTTAAATTTCATTTTATTTTTTATGTTAAAATTAATTAATTGTTTTTGTATACGTTGTTGATTAAGTTTTTTCAATTATAATTTATTTTTACTGTATGGGTTTTATTATTAATTTATAAAAGTAAATTTTTGTTGTACCTTGTGTATCAGGGTTTATTAAATTATATTATAAATTTTTTGTTTCCAGATTTTGAAGGATCTAATTAATTATTTTAGTTATTGTTTTATAATTATTATTAATAATTTCGATCTCCGCTTGGGCTGATTACCTGGTTGGGTTTTTTCCGAGGTTTTCCCCAACCGTAAGGTGAATGCCAGGTAATCTGTGGCGAATCCTCGGCCTCATCTTACCAAATACCATCTCGCTATCACCAATTCAACGACGGTATATAACCTAGTAGTTAATACAACGTCGTTAAATAACATAAAATGTTAATATTAAATTTATAAGTCATATGATTGTACATTTTAACATTATTTAATAAGTGACTTATCTGAAAATAAAAATATGAATTGTAAAAATCTAGTTAGAATAGTTACTGTTAGATGAGTTGAATATTTGTAACAAATATTTTCATTTTTTTCTTTACGAATTCGAATGAAGTATGATATGGCGTAAATAAAAATATGTTATCTTATTTCAATAAATAAATTATTTATTATTCTATTCGCGAAACAGTTTTCTTAAATTTCAGGCGAGGATTTCATTTCCTTCGGATAAATTATGTCTTCCTGTGATAGGGCCTTTACCTATGATAATCCCGCGCTGTGGCACTGATACACTGGAAGGACAATTTGTACCGTCAGCTACAGCGGAAAACGCCTAGTGTATAAGTCTTAGCTATAGTTGAGAAGAGCCAGTATGAAGGAATGGCTTTTACTGTAAGGCGTGATGGAAGGGAAGTAGGAAGGATAGCATATAATACTAAGGAAATTAAGAAATATACTTAGAAATCTAATTTGACGTAAGAGATAGTGTTAGCGCCGGGAAAATGTAGTAGAATAGCCAAGGAAATAGAAAGTGTGATGTGAATTTAAATGAGAGATCTTAAAGACGGTACTAGTGACTGCATAAAACTACTTGTCATTACTGCACCCTCTCTACACACTTGATGAGGAAGGATCCAACTAAAAATACAGCGACATTGAAGGTGTTGCTGTCTGGGATATCTTGCAATTTTTAAGCTACGCAACACCTGGCCTGCTGGCTATTGAGGCTCATGACTATAGCATCTTCACTTAAGTATTCTTGAAAAAGCAGGTAACGTTCGATTTTCATTAATGCAATAATGAGTAATGACATCATTCGTACATTTCATGTAAGATCCCCAGAATTGCTCTCTTTCTACATATATGTGCATCAGTCTCAATTCTCTAGAAAATTTAAATTTACAGAAGTATTTCTTGGAGGCTTAATATGGTCATTATGTGTAATTATGTACCGCACCATAGTTTTGTGGTCTGAGATATCATGCCTAGGACTTCCATTACAGAATGGGCGATTTCTCATGGGGAAGGAATTTTCTATAGTAATGTCACAAGAGGTCTGAGATTTGCTGAGTGGATTTATTTGGGAAATCTCAGACCTCGAGTGACATTTATTAGGACAATTTCGCGAATAAAATAAAAATGTAGGCTAAATAATATATTCCTAAAATTCGCCCACAAAATGTTAATAATTGTATATTTATCAATACTTAACCTATTCAGGTATTGTGAAGTCAAAATAGATGAATAATAATTACTGCAATAAAGAAATTGAATGTTATTCAGTAATGCCAATTGAGAAAAGCAAAATACAGGTTTGAAAATATTAATTACATGTACTGCTCTTTTCTCTTGTTATCATAACAAATACGTTTTCATTATCTCCTGAATTCATAATTTAATTGAAACATTTTATATTATAATTACAAATAACCTGATTAATACATTAATTAAATGAACTATTGTTATGAAGGAGTGTACTTTCTTTAGATACAATGGACATGGAATTAGAAGATGTAGGCGTGGAAGTAGGATTTCGCACTTTATTTAGTACAATGGATTCATGCTCATCGATTTACGTGGAAACAGTTGGCGACACTGACTAAACAAAATAACGACCATGCGATAAATTGGTAGTGGTAAATCGAGCTGCAGAAATTATCGCAATGTATGACTGTGATTGGTTGGAATTCAAAATTTCATTACACTTCATTGGCCGAAAATGGAATGACGTCATATAAACGAAATAGTCTCGTTAAATTACGACCAGCGTATGGGATCAATGCTCACCGAGCATCGTGATGAATTTGGGGAGCTACGTTAGGTAGCGAAGTCCGGTTACGAAAATTAGCCATGAAGGCTGAGGGTAATTGCGCTAATCACACGGTACCTTCGTTCAGGCTAGATGATCGTTCACCAGCTAGCATCCAGTTTGTCCGCTTGGCCCTTCATGGTTTGTCGTACCACGGATATGTGTAGACTATGAAATGTGATCACTAGACTACAAAGTTCAGGTCGCAGTCGAAGAGATGCAGGTTAACTCAGCAGGAAGTTTCGTACGTACTGGCACTGGAGCTGGGAAAGTTTGGACAACTTAAATTGAAATGGAACAAATTTTAAAATATAAAATATTACATTTCTTCCACAAGAAAAAATCTTACAATTAGCAATAATTATATTTTATTTGAAAATGAACAACGCGTCACAACTGCTAGCAAAAATATAGCCTCAGTTATGGACTAAGCATTTATAAAGACCTGCTTTTGAAGTACCAGTATCTATATTAAAGAATTACGAGTATAATGTACAAATCCAAATTAGAAATATGGGATATTTACAGTACGTAATTTAAATTGGCATTAATATATTAAGTTATATTTAAACTACTGTACATTTTAAATAAGTATCTTGTGAATTTGTGATACTGGTACTTCATTTTAATTCATTTGATTTTGTAATTAAGTTACCCTACAAAACTTTCTTTTCGACTTCATACTAATATCAAATTGTTATTAAATACAATACTTCAGTTATTTTCATGTTAAATATAATACTATCTTCTTTCTTACTCTATGCTCAGTTGTCCCTCCTGACAGAGTTTTACTGATAAGGGGGTTAGATTTACGTATTCTATTCTAAATGTTTCATCTAAATGTTGTTTCTTTTATAGTAATCTTATTATAAATTTCAGACAAGTCTATTTCTGTGAGCTATATTTTATAATAATTGCTGTAATTATGTCGCTTCGTTTCCTTATATTGTAATTTATGTGTAATTATCAGGCTTCGGCCTAGGGACACACAGTAACCAGTATGAGGTTTAGAGTACGCGGAGTATAAATGACGTCATGACCCGTGTGGAGGGGTGACTGCAACAGCACAGATGGGTCCGTAATGTGCATTACCGTTGTGTGTATTGCTGCTTGGCTGCGGTACGTGTAACAGGCTTCGGCGTAGGGTCACCTGATTGAAGGTTACAACTCACGTTAATATTTTAATGGTAGACATTTATTGTGTACATAGTAATGTACTGTATAAACTGCATCTGTACAGTGTGAAATATATTTTGTACCATACTATGACGGACTGTTTACACGTTAAGACACGAAGTAACGGCGAGCACCATCTCCCACTCCACTCGACCAACACAACAGTATCGACCGTGCGTTCTGAACTTCATGCGTTTCTGTGGCCAGGACCGAAGCCTGGTAATTACAAATGGTGTGTGTTCTGATATTCTAATTATAAAGTATTGCTATTGCTATTATTATTATTATTATTATTATTACTACTACTACTACTACGACCACCACCACTACTACTACAAGTAGTTATTATTATTATTATTATTATTATTATTATTATTATTATTATTATTATTATTATTCTATTATAAAAGTTTTTAGGCCACTGGCTTAGCTCAGTCGGCTAAGGCGCTTGCCTGCCGATCCGAAGTTGCGTTCGGGCGCGGGTTCGATTCCTGCTTGAGCTGATTACCTGGTTGGGTTTTTTCCGAGGTTTTCCCCAACCATAAGGCAAATGTTAGGTAATCTCTGGAGAATCCTCGGCCTCATCTCGCCAAATATCACCTCGCTATCACCAATATCATCGACGCTAAATAACCTCGTAGTTGATACAGAGTCGTTAAATAACCAAGTAAAATATATATAAAATTTTTAGTATTGCCCTGTGTAACTGTTATTGGCATAAGAAAAAATTTATGCTTCTACACCCGAGACACGATAATAAAATATACTATAGTCAGACTAATATAATATTTACGTTTGTCCTTCAGGCGAACGTTTAGTTTTTTTCCTTGCTCGGTTTATATTGCAAAAGACCTATCTGACTGACATGATGCGTGTCTGAGTGAGAGGAGTACCTTGCCAGCTGCTTTGTAAACAATTTATTACTGTGTGTGTACTTAAGACTAATGTGCCTCAACTTGGAAGTCTAGTGATCACTGTTGATCAAAGATAGTGTTAATAAAATACTTTTAGTTATTTCAATAAACATTTGATTAGCATTAAGTTTGGTTATATTTTCAATTTCAATGATAGGCTGTGGAATGAATAAGTCTTAAAACCTGGTACATATAAAGAATAAAGATGTTTATGCTCGACCATGCCGAAATGTAGTAATTATACACCTGGTAGCAGTCTTTTAATGCATGTCATTAAAGTACACCTACTCATTAAAGTACAGGTGTTCAGCCAATGACAACTCAGCTTATAGATGTTCAGCCAATGACAACTCAGCTTACAGGTGTTCAGCCAATGACAACTTAGCTTTGTACCGTTATAAAACCGCAAGTATATATTATTCTCGGATATGCAATCGAAAGAGAATTAGCGAAAAGTCACGGAGGCTGGAAATCCAATACTGTCGCAGAAGGTTATGTTCTGTTTTAGCGTTAATTGTAAATAATATTCAAATAAATTCAATTTGTCATTTCGTTTTTCAATGTCGAATTCAATAATCAAGGTCAGCTATATCAAGTTTAACGGGATTACATCAAAGTAAGTGACATTATTGTTCCTCGGAAAAAATCAATACTTTCGCGTCTGCGCACATCTCACAATTCACGACCTAGAACAAGGTCACTTCCGATCTTGTCAGATAAAAATAAAATGTATACATCTGAATAATTTCAAGTTAGAAATATGGTCGAGCATAAAAAGTCGTATGAAACTCGCCTGTAATGGTAATTAAGAAGCTCGTATGAAAATTATGAAACTCGCTTGCGCTCGTTTCATAAACATCCATACTCGCTTCATAATTACTATCATTATAGGCTCGTTGCATAATGTACTATTAAGCAATCAAAGAGTTTCATAAAACCTCTGTCACGTTTTGTTAAGTATAAATTTCATTAGTTTTCTGAGAAAAGTCCAACATTTCTGTGCATCGCTAGATTTCGAGAAACAGTCTTTGTAAGCTATGGTTGCTAAGGTGATTGCGTGGTTCAGACCATCAGTTTCTCACGCAGGTGGTCTGGTTTGGAATCCCGGTCAAGCCTGGGATTTCTCATTGAAAAATCGCTAGTGACTCTTATGGATAAGATTCCAGTTGCAGCTTTTCTCAGGGTTCTCTTGGCATTAGTAAAATTCGGCCCATCTCCATTTCATTCTCATATGTATAGCAGTTTTCCAGTTTGGTGACATGTACGAGGGACTAGTCTAGGACATATGGGGAAACTGGATACGCAGCGAAATTTAGCACAGTCAAATATTGTAGCGCGAGAATGCTCCTATCTGGCTGGGAATTAGCGCAATAGCCCACTATGATGGACCTTCACCATATCGGTAAGGAAATTATGTATGTTTCCCAAAACTTCCGTCCATAGCCTTTCCGAACAGTTTTTAGTGGCATCAGTTTACATCATTGTAGACGAGATTTAAAGATGATGAAGTTTTTAGTAAATGAGGCAGGAAGAGTTGGAAGTAACATGTTTTCAAGTCCCTCTGGGAAGACGGATAACATGTATGATGATGATTTATGACTGTATTTTATTAGTCTCGCGTGTATCTAGTACACTGCTCTGTCTGTGTATGTTTTTGATATGTTTTGTTTCTGTTGATCCCTTACCACAAGGTGCCCAACAGTTAATGAAACGAAGTTCGCTTCCTGTGCGAATGCAATAATACTTGAAAGGTCTGAAAATATTACAGATTCATGAAATTATACATATCGAAAATATAAATAATACTTTAATATCAGAAAATGAAAATAACAACTCTCTGAAAAAAGTTAAGGTATTATTTAAAAAATATACACAATAGAAGTAATGTAACTGTGCAGATTTTAACTGTTTATTCTTCCTCGGATAGAGTACAACGAAATATTCTGACACCATATTAGTCCCATATGAATACTCTTCTCAGAAAAAAAACTCCTCCCCTAAATGTTAACACTATTACACTCGATAAGTACTATCCGTAAGATTATGAATGTTACTATTATTATTAGGAAAGATTTATCCCTTTGCAGTTATTAATTAGAATGTACTGTTGCAAATTAAAATGATTAACACGTATCGTAATTTCCTGCCATTGAAAATCTGACAACGCTACTGCAATGTCAAAGGGACGGAATACTGTTATACAGATTTCAAAGAAATGGGCCACGTATTTGCCCTCACTCCCCCATGACCCCGGTAATTCCTCTAATTTTAATAATTGTTTTACATCAAGTGCCCTCTCGTCGATCGCGACCTAATTGAGTCACCATAGAGCCAATTGGCTGGTCTCTACATGAGACGATTCAACAGACTCTGGTCATAATTCAATCGACCCCTTACCTAAGAAACCTCTATAGGACATTTATAAGCATTACCAAAGTTTAAATTTGTATTAATTTTTACACGAAAAAATGTTTCCTTTATCTCTCGTCGTGTAGTCAAAATATGTTTCTGAAATTAATATTTATTTATTTATTTAGGTACTTATTAGAGATAAGCAAAACTAACTGCCGCTCTCGCTCGCTGCGTTCGCTGCATTTGTCTTTCGAGTCTCGGCTCGTCATTCTCGCTGCGCTTCGGGTCTCGCTCGTCATTCTCGTAATAGCATTTGGTCGGCGTGGAAAGATTTCTTAACTTTGAATAACACACATCATTGAAATAAATAACATTATAAATGTTTAAATGAGACAAAAAGACAAAACACAACAGTATCTTAGCTATCAAAATGTTCTGGTTCTATTATATTATATTACCTATGGATATGTAAATAAAAAAAAACAATTCTCAAATAAATTGGCATTTCTAAGAAACATAAAACATGACATTAATATATTTTTACTTGAGATTGCACACTTGATCTTAAACATATGAAAAGAAAAGTCCTAGCCTTTAGTAAGGGCCTAATAATTAAATAAAGACTGGGGAACGGATTATTATACACTGAAAGGTAGAGATGTTTCACATAGTCTACTTGATTGTTTATACATATATAACAGTTGCCAAAGTAGATAAAAGTTCAGCCAAGTATAAACAACTGCTGACATCGGGACTTCGGGAGATGATCAATATCGAGTCTGAAAGACTCACAACCAGTCTTTACGTCAAGGACGCGACGGAATATAACATTATCGTGCGGGTTTTCGACTTTGCGGGCTCTGTTAGTTTCGTTTTCTCGATCGTTGTTCATCCCTAGTAGGTACTTATTTCTATATTAAGTAATTCACTTATTTATTTATTTATTAATTTAATTATCTCTTTATTTTATTTTATTTATTATTTAAAATCTCTCCTCTGATTACAGGATAGGCTCCCGGATAAAGTGATAGAGACAACATAAAAATTTATAATAACATGCCAGGGTCGTAATGAAAAATTACAACAAATAATAGCCGAAATAAAAATATCATCAAATAGAAATTGAATAACATGATGTTACATGACAAAAAAATGTAAAAATTTATCATTGCTGCCAAAATATGGTTCCTTAATATGTAAATAGACAACTTAATTGCAGCAACTGCAATATCTGAAACAAAAGTAGATACTAAGAAAGTTCAAAACTGCTCCACAATATTTCGAAGTGTATTAATTGAAAACTAAAGTTTTCCTAGTCAAGTTCCCGTGCAAACTTTTAATTAGTAATGGGCATAATAAATACAATTGATTATTATTGTTTCATTTAATGACTCTTTTAAGTAATGTAACAGATGATTTAAATCCACACCTGTGGAGTAACGGTTAGTGCGTCTGGCCTTGCAACCAGGTGGCCCGGGTTCGATTCCCGGTCGGGACAAGTTATCTGGTTATAATTTTCTCCTGGGTTTTCTCTGAATCCGATATGAACAAATGCTGGATAACTTTCGGTGCTGGACCGCGGACTCATTTCATCGGCATTATCACATTCAGATGATAAATAACCTTAGACGTTGATAAAACGTCGTAAATATAACCTACTAAAAAACATGATTTAGCCTCGGTGGATTTCGTAAATCTGTATGTTGTTTTGATGACTGTGTGCCACAAAATAAATAACGAAAAGAAAATATTAAAAGAGTAACCTATTTATGAACAACGAGTTGCGCGGGATCAAGATGTGTTGCGGTCCATATAGTATAACTTTTAATTTAGAGAGAGCTGGTAACCCTGCTCCCACTCCTCCGCGTGGGAATTGAGTACAGAAACACAGCGGTAAACACTGAGCGGCATATCCAATTTATAGTCACATGTGAGCGTCCTAATGTTTACAGGGAGTGGGTTGCTTCCTGATGTCAAAGGTAAAGGAATCTCAATTACGGCCAAACGTCGGACATTTCAAATAAAACTGTCAGAACGGATATGCTAGTCGGAATGATATTGAAGCTGCTTGCATTAGTTTGTCTACGTTTCACTACTCTATGTCGGATGTTAATAGGATCCTTCTGAGACTCCTCCTGAACTCATGTGATTCAATTCCTCTGGATAATATGATTATTTTACCTTGTACACTCGTGACTGGACAAACCTTGAAAGAAGAAATGTTAAGAGAAGAATCGGATCGTTAATTAACAATACGTTTCATTGTGGAAGATGACTTTACATGTAGGATTTGTGCCTTTCGCAAGAATTAAACTCGTTTTTCATGCTTCCTTTTTTAATTAAGTTTGTATTTATAGATTATTTTCTTGGACTATTACTCAGAAGATCTCTTATTTTTCTCCTCTTTTGGAAGGCTGTTCGTCAGTTACCCTCAGAATACAAAGGAATCGCACCATCATTCAATGATTTGCCAGGATTTCAAAATAATTATACAGAGTGTTAAAAAAAATAATCCTATATTTTAGGAGGTGCTATAGCTAGACCACTTATAAAAGGCAGCTATGGCGGCAACGTAAATCATTTTATTCTCCCACGGTCACTGCGTGTTTCCCTCTGTGCATTCCCCGACGTCGATCACCGATCAGAATCTGTCTTAACCGAATTTGGCGGTACTAGGCGCTATTATTGTGACTCTTATTGGATTGCGTTGTTTTCTTCAGCTTCAACCGTACACTTCTGGTCAAAATATTTGTCCTCTATTTTCCGCACATGCTCACATAATTTCCTCTATTTTTCTGGGGAATATTCATCCATGAGTTTATATCACACAATATTTCTCACGTAAAGGCATGCCAATACTCTGGTTATAACTTAAACACACAGCACTATTACTGGTATTCATTTGTTTATTTTATACTACCACTTCACTTCACTTTGGCGCAACTGTACTCCCTACGAACTCGGCGTTCGCCATGAACAAGAACTGTGGGAGGGGAGATTAGCGAATGCGCATTACAACTGCATTTACGAAGTGATATCCCTATAGTATGCATCAAAACAAGAAAATAATGTCTAATAAACATGGGTCCTACAATACATATTGTACTTTCTGAGAATTGAACACTTGTTCATAGGGGATGCTCAATATGACATTCATTCATAGCAATGCATTCCTATGCCCTTCAGCGTAAGGAATCACGCACTCTTTGAAATTGACCTGGTTGTTCGTGATAAACAAACGTCTAGGAGATTTAGGCTTGGGGAACGAGCAGGCCAAAATTTGGGGCCTCCCCAATCAATCCAGCGGTCCTGAAATGTCAGCGTCAGGTGTTCACGCTCATTGCGGAAAAAATGTGCTGGTGTGCCATCATGCATGAATCACATCTGTAGTCTTTGCTAACATGGCACAAGGTAGGCAGTACGTTAATAAGAAAGTCCTGATATCGAGCCCCAGTTAATCTCTGTGATAGCACGTATGGCCCTTAATCTATCGCCAAGAACCCCTGCCCATACGTTGATTGATAATCGGTGCTGATTCCTTATTTCTTCAACTGCATGGGAATTTTCATCAGCCCACACATGACGATTACGAAAATTCACAACACCATCTGTGCTGAACCCCAACCGCAACCAAACTTTTGTTTTCAGTATTCCTTGCGACTTATCGGTATTCCACTCCTGGGGTGTCAACTACGGTATGATTATCTGGTAGCCTGCTGTATTATAGGGCAGAAAAATGCATTGCCATAAATGGACGTCACATTGAGCACCTCCTATGAACAAGCGTTCAAATCTCAGAAAGTATGTGTTCTAGGACACATGTTTATTACATATTTTTTCTTGTTTTGATGCATACTATTATCTCCTAAAATATAAACTTTTTTAACATTCTGTCTTGTTCCTGTTACTGTTGTAACTTGTGACATACGGGAAACATGTTCATTCCACTCTTGTCTTCTTGTAGTCCGCGCTTGGATTCATTTTAATATTACACTTTTTTATGTTCTCGCTCCAGATGTGGTCTAATTTAATAACGGCAGCTATTTTTGGTAGTGTTTTAATTTCTGTTGTTTCCATTGTATTAGCCGTAGCTGGCCACATTCATATTGCTTAAATTAAAATGGCTCTCATAATGATTTTGCAGATTATTTTAAATTTTTATGAAGATACCTACGTTTCCATAGTGTGTCATTGAGACATCCAGATAACCAATTACATGACATGACGAATGTTTCAAGTATCACACCGAAAAGGGTGTTTGCCTTCTCAGAATTTTTGATCAAACAGATCTTCGCTGTTCAGAAGTAATTTCTCGGCTAAGGCGCTTGCCTGGAGATCCGGAGTTGCGCTCGGGCGCGGGTTCCATTCCCGCTGGGGCTGAATGGTTGTTTTTCCGAGGTAGTTCCCAACCGTAAGGTAAATGTCAGATAATCTATGGCGAATCCTCGGCCTTTTCACGGCAAATATAATCCCACTATTATCAATACCATCGACACTAAATATCCCAGTAGTTGATACAGCGTAGTTAAATAACCAACTAATAAAAAAGAGAATCTGTCAAAGACTTAGGATCCGAGACAATTTAAGAATGAAGTGAAGTTACAGTGCAACGGAGTACAGATGGTGTGAGGTGGCGCGTGGAGTTTTATTTATCTGTGCGTTAGTGTACAATCAGCTTAGTGATCAGAGGTACAGTATTCTTCCGTCTGTCTCTACGAAACGAATTCATGCCATCACAGTGCATTTTCAATTCATGGTGAACACTTTTTTTCGAACTAGTTCCAAGTATGTACATGGTTATTCTTTGTAACTCTAACGCCTTCAACGTCGACGAGGGACATGAAAAGTTGTGAGATATTTAACCTACTTCATTTTTCACCGTCACTAGATTGTACTATTAACAGTAGAATATAACGCAGCACATTGACGTCGTTGTTTACATTCACAGTACTCGTATGTTTGTCTACTATGTTCAAGGAACTTTATAGTCAAGTTGTGCGTACATTGGTTGCTAAAATGTCCTGGATCCTAAGCCTGGTCATAGTACATATCGTCACCGGTCAATTTGGTCATGTCAAAATTGTCACCGGTTAATTTGGTCGCGTGTAGCGCTACTGTCACCGGTTAAGATGATCACATGTGCCATTATTGATGCAGGTGCATTAATGTTGCAATATATCTCAATGACACTATAATCTAGAATAGGGAAGAAATGTAGAACAATATTACATAAGTAAATATGGTTTATTTAACGACGCTCGTAACTTCCGAGGTTATATCAGCGTCGCCGGTGTGCCGGAATTTGGTTCCGCAGGAATTCTTTTACACGCCAGTAAATTGAACAATATTACATTTTAAATACTTTATTTCAACATATGTTTGATAGATTGAAGTTTATAGTTTTCTACGAATGACATGCTGGGTTAAGGCTGGGTCACAATAAACCGGGAACGGAAACTATAACGAGTACGGAAATAATGTTAAAAGAAATGTATTTAAATGTGAGCATTCGCAATTAACTATAAATTTTGAATGCTCACATTTAAATACATTTATTTTACACAAAATTTCCATTTTCGTTCTCGTCGTTTCCGTTCCCGGTTTATTATGGACCAGCCTTTACCTTCATCTCTTGGTGTTAATGGTGAGTCATTGAATAAAATAGTTGGACGCGAAATCAAATATCAAAAGCAATGGAAAAGTACATGTGAATGATTATACTCTGGGTAGTTCATTTTGTAAACTGTTTGAGATGCATTTAGGAAATGACCTCGAAGCTCTTCAAAGAACGAGTGGGGTATTCATATCAATGTCCTTTAACAACTTCAGAAAAGATATTGAGAGAAGCATTCGTCCAATTTAAAGGCTGGTTCACAATAAACTGGGAACGGAAACAACGAGAACGGAAATAATGTTAAAATAAATGTATTTAAATGTGAACATTCATAATTAAATCACATTTAAATATATTTATTTTAACGTTATTTCCGTTCTCGTTCTCCTTGTCTTTTCCGTTCCCGGTTTATTGTGAACCAGCCTTAATCGTTTAATTGCCAAATTTTGACTTTTATGTAAAAAGGATATTTAACACCGGCAACATGGAACGGGTTTAAACAGAAGGATAGTTCACAATAACCATGTTTTACATAACAATAACATTTTTAAGGTAGTGGTATTTAGAATAAAATATAACAGAATGAAAGCTCTGTACTTTTAGTTGACTCCATTTTCCAAATTTCCTTTTACATACTTTACCCTTGTTCCTGCTGGAATGAAATGGAATTTACGAGAGGGAGCACTATGACCCAGCACTGCGATCTGTTTCGATCTATTGCGCTAACCCTCAAGCTAGGCGCATTCCAAAACCCTCACTGGTTGATTATCCAGGTTTCGGACAGACAAACCCCCTCGTCCCTATGTCAACCCCCTCCATGCGTCGCTAGCCGGCCATCGGGGAATGCTATGGAATGATGAAATGGAGAAATTGTGATGGTATGATGTAGATGTCTAATATGGGGAAAAACGGGAGAACCCCGAGATAAACCTCAACTCCGACCTTGGCCTCCACAAGTGTCACAATGGTTTTTTCAATGAAATATCTCAGTCCTGACCGGGACTCGAACACGGGCCTTCTGCGTGACAGACTGGAGGTCTGAACACTCAGCCACAGCAGGGGTATTTTGTTTTTGTTAGGTAAAATCTAAATTCCTGTAGGTTCCATCTCCCTCCCGGTATATATATAAACACACACACACACACACACACACACACACACACACACACACACTGTAGGATAAAATCACACAACAAGGCACTTTATTTCTTTATTGCGGATGCCGAAAAGTATATTTCATAAATATCTCGAAAGCTATATTTGTAGTATCAGAATATTTTCTCCTCATATTTTGCATATTGAGAAAGTTAGATAACATTAAATTTTTAGAGACTAAAAATCGTCCACCGCGGTGGAGGAACGGTTAGCATGCCTAACCGTGAAACGTGCGGGCCCGGGTTCAAATCCTAGTTGGGACGAGTTACCTGATTGAAGTTTTTCCGGAGTTTTCCCTCAACCCATTAAGATCAAATGCTGGGTAACTTTTGACGTTGGACTCTGGACTCATTTTGCTGACAGTATCACCCTCTCATGTCATTCAGATGCTAGATGACCATAGCAGTTGGTAAAATCGTAAAATAACTAATTAAAAAAAAAAGGTAGACTAAAAATTTGGTGTTTACTTATATTACTAGATTTTTTAATCTCAAATGTTAAAAATATCGAGACATAAATATGAAGATATGTATTAGTAAAATGTAACCTAGCTAGGATCTCTACTAAAAGCCTCAGCCCGCTGCTATTAACGGTGCTCCGAGAGTACAAAAATGTAACTTGATTTAATCCGCGCAACATAGCAGGGTCGTGTTTATATAGTGGCGTCATTGTTTATGTTTATGCACCTGCTAATCTACTAAATGCCTGAGAACAATGCAGACCTGCACACACTATCAATTATGTTTAGACATCAATGATGTTAAACCTTCCACACTTTCTGTTTTGTCTCCGGCTAACTAGTCAATAAATTAGACACAGTTTCAGATCACGTGATAGTAGTTGTTTTTGTCATGAACTTTATGTTGGAGGTAATAATTACGCATAATAAACATTACCAAATTGACCTGTCTGCGTGTTACATTGTAATAATTTTGTAACGTGTTGAAAAGCTTGAATACATGAATGACATTAACTACAGGATTGGAACATACATAATGTAGTGCTGCTCTGTCCAAAGTGGTGTCGTCGGTTAAAATATACTGATTGTTTTATTCAGTCTTATTTTATTTTATACATCTTCTAAGATAAAGAAAAATCAGGGTTAATTTCTTTATACATTTGATGTGAATACGTCTATAAGTTCTGTCCAGCACTAGGTTACTACCACAGGAAGTTAACCGACACTTTTCAGGTGTCTTGTTTCGCCTGTAATTTCTAAACTACAAGACATATCAATGAAGTAAACGGCGATCGATAAAGGATCATTGAATTCAACGTGACCTTGAATTGGAGAGGGTGACGTCATCTAGCGACACGCGGGAGAGGACGAATTGGCGGTTCGCGCCTTAGCCGTGGCAGTGTAACTCGAAAATGCGAAGAGATATAACCTTCGCAGCGGTGTCAAACGAACAGTGCTACAGTCTACATTGAGCAACAATCAGCAATTGAAAAATTAAATTGAAAAAAAAAATGCGATTGAAATTAGTGCGTAGAGAAAATTCACAATGTCGAGGCATATGCAGCGCAAATTGGAGATGGCGTACAAGCAACGAGTAGCAATTATAGAGCACGATGGTTACTGTAGTTACCGTATGCATACAAGATGGCTAGTCCCAAATGTTCCAGCACAGTGAATATGTACAGTCTTTTCAGGGTATCTGAGAATAAGAGATGCTGATGGTCACTGCTGACGTTTACCTTAACAGGAAATTTACAGCGACGTATTCACTTGTAAAAATTGTGGCTGTGTCACCGATACGTGTGTGTTACATATTAATTTTGTGTAAAATGGAGTTTAGTGAGAGAACATTGAGGTCGTTATTTTTGTAGAATTAAAAGAGAAACCGTTTTCTGTTGGACGTATGAAACAGAATGGGCTTACAAAGATAGGAGATAGACACCACATTTACTTACTTCTTACTTTTAAAGGCGTCTCCCCTTTTCAGGGGTTACCTCCTACTGCCATCCTCCAAAGTCTTCTGTCCTGCCAGTCGCCTTTTTTTCAAATTCCGATCTTGCATTACCCTGGCTGCTCCACCTCTCCAGGTGCTTCGAGGTCTTTGTCTTTTCTTCCTCCCATATAGAGACCATGACAGGATCTGTTCGGGCCATCTATCCTCTGGAATTCTCTGAACATGGCCATACCATTGCAACGTTCTCTTTTCTAGTCGTTCCACTAGTGTTTCTTCTTGTTCCATTACATTCCGTATTGTTTCATTTGGAATCCTTTGTAATCTAGAGATTCGGCAACTCCTACGCAATCCATCCATTTCCACTGGATTTAACGTTTGTTTTTGTCTCTGAGTCAATACCCATCCTTCTCCTCCATAGGTGAGAATACTTTCAACAATATCATTTAAAATCATCCTTTTTGCTCTATGATGAATTTCTCTACCCCAAAAATCGCCATTAAGTGTTCGAATAGCACCCTTTGCTTGACTGATACGGCCTTTAACATCTTCCGTACACGTGCCCGATTTGTCAATAATGGAGCCCAAATATTTGAAACGATCTACTAATCGTATCTTCCCTAAACCGGGTATATCCAAGCCTTCTCCCTCTCCTCCTACAATAAGATATTCAATTTTCTTCGCATTTATTTTTAGACCACCTATGTTATATGATTCATTTAATCTCTTTTCCATATATTCTGCATCTTCTCTTTCCTGTGCTACTATCACCTGGTCATCCGCAAATAATAAGGAATAAAGGGTTTTATCATTTACTGGTACACCCATCTTATGGCATGATGCATTCCTCCCATTAAAACATTTTGCAAATATATTTTAAACAGTGTAGGGGACATACCACAACCCTGTCTCAAAACTTTCGTTGTTCTGAATTCTGCAGATATCCGTCGACCCAATTTAACTGTAGCATAACACAACATTTACATATTAAAATAGCAGATGAAAGAAAAAATAGAAATTTTTAGTTTTCATGGCATAAGAAATATCCCTGGCTAACAGGTTGCTCTGAGACAAGTTATATCGTTATACATGTATTGTGTCTGTGGGTGAAAACGAGTGGTCATCATCATCTTGTGGAGTCTGTGTCACAAAAAATTTTCATAGAAAAGCTGAGACACGTATGCTGTATAAAAAGACATAATTAAGCATATTTTTACAGCGAATCCAGTATTACATCTTAGCTTCACCACTGATATATAAAGGATTATCCTAGACCTACCATGTATGATAAATGCGAAACACATTCAGTTTCACTTTAGTATGTTGGACACATTTCATTTTACCTGTTCGATATAGAAGCAACTGAATTATTTTCAATATTTGAAGGTAGATCAGACCGTTCATGAGTGCATTATGAAAAACTATTCTATGGTAACTGAAATCTTCCTCATATGAAAATTACTTTTCAAAATACTAAACAATAAGGTTATATTTAATGTTCATTGCTCCTGGTTATGACTCTGATTGAGCTTCTGGCTGATATATACGTCTATTATCAGGTAGTACATCTCACTTGACAGGTATGTGTCAGAGGAAGAACAATTGCAGAGTGTTTAGCAAAAACGTCAGTTGTCCAAAATCTGGTCATTTTATTTAGATCGGCCATCTGATGCTCCTCTGGGACATGCATGGACACATGTATTTAGTTCTTTGAAAACGTCAATAGTACACTGTCGAATGGCTTCCAAAAAATTCTGTTTCTGTTAAATCGTCAGTAGTCCACAATATTTCTTATAAGCATGTCAGTTGTCCAGGTTTCATCGATATACACATTGTTGGCAGCACCATCGCACCAGAGTAGTAGCTGCAGGCGCTAGTTTGTTTTGTTTCATTTTCCATTCTGCATTGTGAATGTGGAACATTTTCAAGTAAAAATGTTATTTGTCCAAAGGATTTTTTGCTCCAATTACCCAAATATTATGCGTTATGTGTAAACAACATACTACAGATAATTCAATAATGAGGAAGTGTGTTCATACAAATTATCAACGTGAAATGCCAATAATTGTGGAGTTTTTTCAAGATTCCCACAAAAATATGATTTTGGATAACTGACGTTTTTGCTAAACACCCCTCAATTATTTGTTTGCATTTCAAGTCTGATTAGTGTAATACGTAGCTAGCTAATCGGTGATGTATGCAATGGAGGGGGAAAGGAACTGACCATTCTACCCCAATTCTATCAGAATATTATACTACACTTGAAACACAAATATAATTTTTTCTAATGAACACATTTTATGACTTAAATAATGCACGAAGGAGAGAACGGAAATAATTGAGGCGGAATTGTATTGCAGATAGCCTACTTATAAGACTGTTAAGATATGAGACAATCTAAAAGAATTGAGTCGTTTCTTTATAAAGGATGCGGCAGTTTAGGCGATATTCTATGTAGTACCATGCGGGTGACGTTCTGCATCAATTAATATAATCAATACTCTGTTTCCTGTGTTAGGGTGATCAAAGGAGACGTGTGTGTATATGACTTTGGTTTACTATGTACAGTCGAACTTCGGAGTTTAATACCACGACAATATAGAAAATGTGTACTATTGCTTGTTTTCATCATACTCTCATAACATGTGTTGCCTTATTTACATTTAAAATCTGCCATAGGGAACTTCAATTAAATACATAAACCAATGTAATATTTGCTTTAGTATTCAAATAGGTTTTGTGTTCGAGATTTGAAATTGTGCAGAATATTGGACAGTATGTGTGGCAGTCTGTAATGTGAGATACATGAGCAATGTGCATATGTGTCTGCTTATATTCTTATACACAGAGGTACACAGTGCGTCTCAGAAGGAACATAATAGTACTAAAGGAAAGTGGTTATTTCGTCGAACTGTATCCATGTAACTTTGTAATCCTCTATCCACAGTTAACCGGTTATGGAGATACTTCTGGGGGCAATTCTTACTGAGAAGAGGTTTGCACAGCACATATAAATCCACGTTAATTATAAAGCACTTTATTATTGAAAAGCACTACTAGTATTTCTTCAGTGTTATGCCCAAGGGCAGGTCTTCACTGCAAATTCAGAATTCTCCAATCTTTTCTATTTTCTGCCTTTCTCTTTATCTCCCCGTATGATTAATATATCTCAATGTCGTTTATCATCTGATATCTTCTTCTGCTCCGAACTTTTCTCCCGTTCACCATTCCTTCCAGTGCATTCTTCAGTAGCCAATTTCTTCTCGGTCAGTAACCCACCCAATTCCTTTTCCTCTTCCTGATCAGTTTCAGCATCATTTTTTCTTCGCCCACTCTTTCCGACACAGCTTCATTTTGTTATCCTGTATGTCCACTTCACACGTTCCATTCTTCTCCATATCCACATTTCAAATGCTTGTATTCGCTTCTCCTCACTGCGTTGTAATGTCCATGTTTCTGCCCCATACAATGCCATACTCCATACAAAGCACTCAACTAGTTCCTGCTTTAGTTCTTTTTCCCGAGGTCCACAGAAGATGCTCCTTTTCCTGTTAAAACCTTCCTTGGCCATTGCTATCCTCCTTTTGACTTCTTGGCTGCAGTTCATGTTACCGTTTATAGTCCATCCCAAGTATTTGAAACTGTCCACTTGCTCTACTGCCTCTTTTAGAATTCGTAAGTTTACTTGTTTATTTTTCTTCCTATGACCATGGTGTTCGTCTTATTTGCATTCATCTTCATCCCATAGTGCTCACAGCTGTCATTTAGCTCCAGTAGTATATCCCTTGGTATCGTCATATCATGAGCAAATCTTATATACTTTACTCTTCTTTCTCTTATACACTTTCTTTCTCCCATGTTCTGAAAACAAGTAGACGTTGAACAGGTATATGATAAAGGGCATCCTTGAAGTATCCCTTTCCCAATTCAACTTCCTTCTGACATTTCTTCTCCTATCCTGACTTTGACTCGTTTTATACAGGGACATCATTTTATTTTTACTTCAATTTTTATTGTACCTGAGTTTTTGAATGTACTTCACTCCCACCCCTTCTACTAAGGAAGTTCCAACTCCACACAGAACCAAGACCGCAGATAGTAAGCAGTACTGAGTTACTGAGTATAGTACGTTCCAGAAATATGTTCACGTTTTCCAGTGACGGAAAGAGCTTTCAATATTGAATCATATTTTCGCACAGGTACTGTCCGTTTGCCTACGTCGCATCCCGATTTCTCCCACCTGCTTCTGCTCGCCCCTCTGTAATAGCTGGGCTGTCTTAGCTCTTTTCTGAAAACATTAATTTCTCTTAGGAATTGGACGTTTACGTAATATTATACAGCTGTTTAATTTAACTTACATAAAAGGGCCTCGTTAAGTAATTAACTGTCACGTGATTTCCTCCCTTTCTACAATCCTGCGGCATAACCACTTGGACGGACAGTAGATAGCATGTCTGACTAATTTTATATTTTCGGGTCGGGCAGAAGTGAAGATTGAATTTACAGAACGTAGAGTAGGTACAGAATTATTTCAACATGAGTTACTAGTACGAAGGACGAAACTGGCAATTGGAATTAGATGCAATAGTCTATAGTGCGATAATATGCACAAAAGAACCGAAGCCTGTTTCGAAATGAACGGCCACCATTTTCAAAATTGTGTTTAAATATTCATATTATGATTATTTTTCAATTTAACTTCTTTCTCTATATTGTACGCTAATGTGCTGTAGACAGTATAATATACACTGCATAATGAATACGTTCGCATGGATAACTCACTTCGTGAGTAAAAACACTTATTCTTAATACAGTACTGTACTTTGATTAAAGAAAAACCTAATGAAAATTATCAAACTCAAAATCGCGATATTTCCTAGTTTACGTAAATGGATGAACTACTTTTCTTCCTTCCTATACCTAGTAGAGTGATTTGTGTTTTACGCCAGTATCATCGAACTCCAGTCTTGGAGGGGGGAGCAAGCGGTGTTTCCGGTTCTCTAAAGGTATAGAAAGGTTAATATTAAAAATGTTAGTAAAAATAAAATGTCCCTGTATAAAGAATGCTGAACAATCGTCTCTCTTTCCAGTCCACACCCTTTTCTTCAGGATTCCCATTAGTTTATTCCAATCCACTCTATCAAAAGTCTTTTCTAGGTCCACAAATACTATGTACACTTCTTCCAACTCTTCTTCCATCTTAGAATATAAACGTAGATTCAGTATTCGCAAGAGAATCTTCGCTGTGTGCGTAATCAAGCTGATAGCCCTGAACTTGTTACATTTCTTGACATTATTTTTCTTCGGTATTGGAAGCAACACTGTCTCCATATAGTCTTCAGGTCATTCGTCATTCTCATATATTTCGTTGTATAATGACAGAATTTCGTTCTTGTCTTCACCCAAGCATTTCACTAATGTAATGAGGATCCCATTATTATATTAAAATAATAAAAAAAAACAATACCTACTGCTGAGATAATACACTAATTCTTATGGATTCCACACTGCATGATTTCCAAGTAGATATTATAAAGGTAATGTCAAAACTCATTACAGACCAAATCGACCCTGCAGGTGATGAAAGGTTAAGGGTCCCACCTTTACAGACAAAATTGGTTTTACTGTCAGTAGGGATGTCAGTCCTACATGTCCGTCGCCTTTGCCTCCAGTAAAATGCTGCTGGTAGTAATTTCTGTTGGAGGCAAAGTAAATTCCAGGGTATAGTGCAGCCGAAAGAAGTAGGTCAATGGAGAAATTCCATAATGTCTTCGCGAATCGAACCCGCGACCTTCCTGCTTTGCAGCGTTACGCATTAACCACGGCGCTACACTGTGCCCCTTCCACATATTACAAACAATATGGAATGATCACGTATAACAATTAAATATGTGATACTGAGTTGTGCCTACTAAATAGGCCTTATTCAATTGTTGTACTCTATTAGACGTAAAAAGTATCACAGGAAAGTAAATAAATTGAATTCTCGTGTAATTTAAAGAAACTGCTGCAAATGTATATGTGTGCAGTTTGTATTGACTTGTGCGGACTATATGAAAGAATGGCAAGTCGATGATCTCTAGTGTGGTCCGAAGCTGTGAAAATTCGTTGGAACCGTTTTTTTTTTTTTCCAGAATTTTATTACTAAGGCCCTTACGAGTATATGATCCCACGGTAAAAAGTATAGCAGGGTGACGTCTGGCGGCTCGATTTACATATCACGTTATTTGATATCACCTCAAACCGTGTAATTTATCATGATACGTGTAATATGAAATATAGGGACCTATATTAATTATAAATAACATCAGTATCAAATACAAAGTCCCGCACCGTAGCGCCGTGGCCTAAGGCGCCATGCCTTGGGCTAGCGTTACGTAATGAGAGCTGTTTCGAAACTCATTTGGGGAAGAAATTTCTCAGTGTGTCATACGATATTTTGTTACTATCACATTACACATGGCGTGTTAAAAATATTAGGCCCACATATCACTTATGTCATCCAGAATGTTTGACTTTTAATGCTTAGAGACGTAAGTACGTACATATATACGTTAATGCGTACGTACAAACCTGCATGCATACATACATACATACATACATACATACATACATACATACATACATACATACATACATACATACGTTCCACACCTGTGGAGTAACGGTCAGCGTGTCTGGCCACGAAACCAGGTGGCCCGGTCGGGGAAGTTACCTGGTTGAGGTTTTTTCCGAGTTTTTCCCTCAACCCAAATACAAGCAAATGCTGGGTAACTTTCGGTGCTGGACCCTGGACTCATTTCACCGGCATTATCATCATTTCATTCAGACGCTAAATAACCTAAGATGTTGATACAGCATCATAAAATAACCCAGTAGAAAAATACATACATACATACATACATACATACATACATACATACATACATACATACATACATACATACATACATACATACATACATACAGTAATAATTATTATATTATTTTAAAATCCTTAAAATTGTAAAAAAGTTTCTTTACGAAATACAAAAGGTTGGATAAAAAATAATGGCAATAGTTCGATAATTCTGACATGGTTTTATTCACAGGGGTACAACATTTACGGTCCACACCTGTGGAGTAACGGTTAGCACGTCTAGCCGCGAAAGCAGGTGGCCCGGGTTCGATTCCCGGTCGGGACAAGTTACTTGGTTGAGGTTTTTTCCGGGGTTTTCCCTGAACCCAATATGAGCAAATAATAGGGTAACTTTCGGTGTTGGACCCCGGACTCATTTCACCGGCATTATCACCATCATCTCATTCAGACGCTAAATAACCTAAGCTGTTGATAAAGCGTCGTAAAATAACCTAAAAACATTTACGTACCTTCAATATAGTCACCCCCCCACTCTTTATTTATCATCTTTTGCAAATGTTTAGAAGGCGTCGTACACCATCAGCACGTTCATCTTTGTTGATGTTCAGTACTGACTGCTCTATAGCACAAATAAGTTCATCTCTGGTATTGCACCGAGTCCCTCACAGTGGTTCTTTCACTTTGGCGAAGAGATCGTAATCGCATGGACTCATATCTGGTGACTACGGTGGATATTACAGAATCTTCCATTGCCAGCAGCGCAAGAGGTCCTTGACAGCTGCAGTGGTGTGACTTCTTGTATTGTAATTAAGAATGATGGGGTTTTGTACCACCAAGTGTCGTCGTTTTCTCCTGAGCGCTGGACGAAGATGGTGGTGCTTTACGCAGTCCCTGAAAACATTTTTGTGCACTACGACCTCGTGCCACATCAGTTTTGTTGCAGGAATGTTGCTCTAGTTGTGTAAACATGATCTTAGGACACTCGCACTGTCCATATGAAAGTCAACATTTTACACACTGCAGTAGATTGACAGAGTACTGTCGCCGCTGGCTGCACTAACTCATCTAACAGTACTTTTCATGTCCACACAGCTGGCAGCTCTCGAACGCACCATCGTCAGGTGACAGCAGTGTTGCCATAACTATTTATCCAACATTCAGACAATTGTTCAGTAATCAATTTGTTGGCAAATCGCAAACTTAGACTACTGAAAGTATTCTATCTGAGAAGAAATAGCCTCCGGCCACACTGATCTGAAGGTGATGTTAATATTTTAATGTTAATGAACTTCATATCATTAATGTTTCTTATACGTGTCGGTGTAATACTTTTATTCTCTTGTGAAATAATTTAACATTCGGTCTCATGAAGCTACAAAACGTGGATTACTAATGGTCTGAGAAGCATAGAAAACACTCTCTTAACTTATGATAGTGAATTTATTGAATATCTAATGGGAATTGGAACTATGAAGTTAATACAATAAAATTTTGTCAAGAAAACAATGATAAAATACAAATATTGAGTATTAAGAACGAACAAGTAACTTCGCTAAGTTAGGAGTGATCAAATCGAAGTTTCCTGAACTGTGGTAAGTTAATGAGGTTTATCATACTGAAATGGATAGTGTTGAAATAAAGAGAAAAGAAGAGAAACTAGTTTTATTAACCCTGCGTTACTCAGGTTATAAATATTCTCACCATTGCTCAGGTGGGGTTTCACAAACCCCATTTTAAATAAATAATATATTTTTCCGCAAGTTTCAGAAATCAGATAAACTCAATTAAATATACTATTCTTAGTTCACTTAAACAATTTCTTAAGCGAACTCTTCTGGATGTGATTGAAAAGTATACAGATGCACAGAGTACACACTAGCTCCATCTCTTAGATTTTCGTTGAAATATACGCACCGGGGTTTACCGCACCCCACCTGAGTAATGCTGGGTTAAACTTTGTAGGAGGATACCCGTGAACTAATTGCTATCAAGTACATGTTTTATAAATTTCCATAACATTTTTATCTATTATATTGCTTTATTTCTTCTGAATTTTTGTTTCTGACAGTAATAATCGTAATATTACGTGAAATAAACATTACATTTATATAAAACACATGGTTTTATATTCGATTAATGGACAGATACACTAGACAAGTAGGCATGCACAAGTATACACATTTCCTTGCCAACTAACATAATTGTCCCAATTTTGTTTCTATTCATGGTAGATATGATGATGGTGATGACTGAGAAGTAATGATGAAAACGAATTGGTGTAATGAAATTATGAGAATGAAATTTTATTTTACTCCGATTTCTCTTTTAAAACTCTGCTTGAAAAGGAACTCCAACATTAAATTAATGGACAGATTAGCAGGTAGTAAAATAAAATATGAATGAAAAGATTTATGTATAGTTGGAAAAATGGTGAGGCCTACATATATAGTTGCACAGTTGGGTAGAAAGGCGGATAAATGGAAAGACAGACAAACGATAGATGGATGGAAGGTTGGATGGATTGATGGACTAAAAGGGCGGACAGACAAAACACGTAGAGGACGATGTATATATTTATAAATAGATGAACACGTAGTAGCTTAGGTACTTATATTAGTAATACTAACGATTACCATTGACTTATATATTTACATCTTTAATTGGTTACTTAACTATATGCATAGTTACTTATTCACTTGTTTCAAAAATTGCTTTTAAATGGATTTTAGTTAGACAAAGTTATACAGAACATCTGTATCTAAGAATGTAAGTGGTGAAGAAAAATAGAGATGGGCTGTACGATTTTTGCCTGTAAGGGAATATTATTTTGACATGTAAGCTTGATACTCAGAATTAAATAATATGCAATGACGAACAGTACAAGTGGGAATTCCTGGAGCTTGACATCCACTTTAAAATCAAAATCCAGCCATTTCATATCACCCTTCCAACTGTTCCGTTCGCCATTAGGTTCAAAGCAACAGAAAGCAACGTTAATTAAAACATTTTGTACTAGAGTAAGCAGGCTAAACGATTAACAGCGAAAACTGCTTATGCCGTATGTAACTACTGGGTGGCTGCAATTTTCCATTAAATTACACAGGTACTAGACAAAATCTGGCCCGAGTTGGATAGCGTGCGGCTTTGTGTTGTAGGGGGAAAACGAACTGCTCATCTGCACACTGTCAACATCATCAACCGCATTCATGCAGATTGAGCTGTCCGGAAGACTTCAGATCTCAAACATGGTGGATAGAATGTTCCGAATTATTTTGAAGTTACCAACTGTATCTCAGATTTTATGGAAAAGTACTCCTATTCTAAAATTTACTGCATGATATACGAGGGTGCTTCAAAAAGTAAAGTAACAAGAGCTCTCATGGACATACTTTATTTCACAGGCAGATATACTGATACACAGTAGTAGGACACTGGTACGCATTACTTTTCAACATAGTCATTATGCTTGTCTAAACACTTGTTCCAACGGTATAGGGTTGTTTCCGATCTCTGATAACGAATTTGAATGACGTCATGTGCGTCAGGAAACACACCGACAGCTGAATTGCTGCGAGAGGTGACAGACCAGTGGTGAGTGATTTCATAATCAGAGTGCACGGTGTATCACAGTAGCAATATCCAAGAAAATCGAGTCTTTTTGGGAGGGATGCATAACAACTCTTTCCGATGCCAAGTACAGTTACGTGAAAATCATAGGAGTCTGCAAAAAACATGGTTTCATTATTTCCAAGAAACGCATCCTGTGTATACCTAATAAGACTGGCAAAGCTCGGGTGGGATTAATTCCAGAGTGGAAAAAGCAATCAAATCCACCCCCTATCACAAGTCGCCGCACTCACGATATGATACAAATTAATTCCATTCGAGCTTTACCAACCTTAATAAGTACACAGAAGATGCCTTTCTTGGAAATAACGAAACCTCGTTTATTGCAGGCTTCTTTTATTTCCACTTAATGTACTTGTCATTGGAAAGGGTCGTAATGTACTCCTCTCAAAACGGCTCGATTTTCTTGTGAATTTCTGCTGTGAGTCGCCGTGTACTCTATGAGACCACTCACTACTGGTCTGTCACCTCACGTCACAATTCAGCTGTCGTTTGACTCCTGACCCATATGATGGCATTCAAATTCGTTATCAGTGATCGGAAACAACCCTGTAGGCAAGGCATCGATGTCGACATAGAAGAAATCTGCGTCAAGTCCCTGAAGCCACATCATGACGGCTTGCTGAACGGCCGTATCGATGTTGAAGCTCTTACCACACTCACGCTTCTTCAACGATCTGAAGAGATGGAAATCACTGAGTACCAGATCGGGGCTGTAGGGAAGTTGGTCAAGTACCTCTTACCAGAAGCGCCGTTTTCTACCGTACACCTCAACAAGTTGACGATAAATTTATCACACAACAAACTGCGTTTGACCATGTTTCCGTGCCTTCTTACAATTGATAATGCAAGGGTCCGACACAACATTTGCGGCATCTAATGGCTGTCTGATGAAGCTATGCTCTGCTGCTGCGGCCTTGGCGGAAAATTCAAACAAGAAAGGAAATATGTCACCCATGAGAGATTTTGTTACCTTACTTTTTTAATCAACCTCGTACATGGAGAAAGTACACCTGTACTGTATCACTTCCAAAACTATGTTGGTGCATACCTGTGGAGTAACGGTCAGCGCGTCTGGCCGCGAAACCAGGTGGCCCCGGTTCGAATCCCGGTCGGGGTACGTTACCTGGTTGTGGTTTTTCCCGAGGTTTACCCTCAACCAAATATGAGCAAATGCTGGGTATCTTTCGGTGCTGGACTCCAGACTCATTTCACCGGCATTATCTTCATTTCATTCAGACGCTAAATAATCTGAGATGTTGATACATTGTCGTAAAAGAATCCACTAAAAACTACTGCCACCACCACCACCACCACCACCACCACCACCACCGTCTTGAAAATTCTGCTAACGTGCTTTTACAATTTTGTTACGCCTCTTATAGTTGATGAAATTACTGTTATTTGTTTGAAACTTTTTAGTAGGTATTATAAAATATATTTGTCCACTTTACCTTTAGCAGAACAGATGCTTTGTCACATGAAATGTAATTTTACAGCACAGCGAGCACGTACGTGTTATGCGTTAGCGAAAAACAAGAGTTCAACATAATTCTCTATGAAATACAATCCACACAAACTATGCGTTTGATCATTCCATATAAATTCTCTATAACAAGAAACTAATAGTGTAAAGCATTCCACGCCCTGTGTGACCCCTTTTGCACCCCAACCGATCGCAATAACACGTTGAATTTGCCGTGCAACTAGTTTGCAATTACTAATGTGTAACACAGATATTCCATTTCTGATTTAATTGCATTACAGTAGGGACGGTGGTCGACATTACATGAATTATATCGTCGTCCGGTGATGAGATGGCGGCGATATGAGAGAGGGGTCTTCCTTTGTGCAGTTGAGACACCGGGGTGCTTTTGAGTTACGACTTATTGTCTGTCTGTAAACGTTTCGACTGCTAGTTGAGTCATGTGGATTATGTGCTTCCCTAGAGGTCCAAACAAATTTAATCATTTTTCTGTATATATACTTTTTCCCATTGTGGCTCTTATTTTGAATATCTTTCATTGTTTACTTCTCGTTTTCAGTGGTTGTCTTACTTATTTTATGCTACAATTACCACCAGTATTGGTTCATGCAAAAGTTCTTAGTTTTTTTTCACAGTCACAAAAGTTTTATTTGAGGTGAATAGAAGACAGAGTATTCTTCTACATTTTCTATGACTCTCTGCCTACACTGCACATCGTGCAGTTTTCTTAATCTAGCTAGACGAAATTCATTGCCGCTCTCACATAAGCCCACCATCGGTCCCTATCCTGAGCAGGATTAATCCAGTCTCTACCATCATATCCCATCTTTCTCAAATCCATTTTAATATTATCTAAAGTACGAGTAGTATACTAAAGAATACAGATTTGAAGAGAAAATGGACGTATAAAGGTACAGTACATCAGTTATTCATAGTTTTCAAAAAGGCGTATGACTCTGTTAAGAGAGAAGTTTTATATAATATTATTATTGAATTCGGTATTCCCAAGAAACTAGTTCGATTAATTAAAATGTGTCTCAGTGAAACTTACAGCAGAGTCCGTATAGGCCAGTTTCTATCTCATGTTTTCCAATTCACTGCGGGCTAAAGCAAGGAGGTGCACTATCACCTTTACTTTTTACCTTCGCTCTAGAATATGCCATTAAGAAAGTTTAGGATAACAGAGAAGGTTTGAAATTGAACGGGTTACATCAGCTTATTGTCTATGCGGGTAACGTGAATATATTATGAGAAAATCCACAAACGATTAGGGAAAACACGGAAAGTTTACTTGAAGTAAAGCGATAGGTTTGGAAGGAAATCCCGAAAAGACAAAGTATATGATTATGTCTTGTGACCAGAATATTGTACGAATAGAAACATAAGAATTGGAGATTTATCCTTCGAAGAGGTGGAACAATTCAAATACTTTGGAGCAACAGTAACAAATATAAATGACACTCGGGAGGAAATTAAACGCGAAATAAATATGAGAAATGCGTGTCATTATTATGTTGAGAAGCTTTTGTCATCTAGTCTGCTGTCAAAAAATCTGAAAGTTAGAATTTATAAAACAGTTATATTACCGGTTGTTCTGTATGGTTGTGAAACTTGCACGCACTTCGAGAGAGGAACAGAGATTAAGGATGTTTGAGAATAAGGTTCTTGGTAAAATATTTGGGGCTAAGAGGGGTGAAGTTACAGGAGAATGGAGAAAGTTATACAACGCAGAACTTCACGCATTGTATTCTTCAACTGACATAATTAGGAACATTAAATCGAGACGTTTGAGATGGGCAGAGCATGTAGCACGTATGGGCGAAATGCATATAGTAGATTGTTAGTTGGGAGACCGGAGGGAAAAAGACCTTTGGGGAGGCCGAGACGTAGATGGGAAGATAATAATAAAATGGATTTGAAGGAGGTGGGATATGATGATAGAGACTGGATTAATCTTGCACAGGATAGGGACCGATGACGAGCTTATGTGAGGGCGGCAATGAACCTGCGGGTTCCTTAAAAGCCGTAAGTAAGTCAGTAGGCCTATAGTAAAAAATAATTCAATTATCTTACATTTTGAATTATAAATAATGTCTTTTGTATATAAGATCTTCTTATTTGGATCTGAAGTAATAATTCATTTACGAATTTGTTTTGAATAATATTTGTAAAAATAAACAATAAAAAAACTGCAGCATTATTCCCAGCATAATGAAAGAAATTGTTTGTTGCAAACGCATAAAATTAAGAAGCTATGTTTCTGTGCCAGTACACATTTATCTGTATAACTGACATTTACAATTAGGCGTCATCAGTCTTTGTTGAAGCTGGTTGCCTTGCGGCAATTGGTTCTTGAACTACAGAGTTGTGAAATGTTGGAATGACATTCTGTAGCCGGGCTTATCAATGAGTTGTCTGAAAATTTCCAAAATTAAAAAATTATAATTCTCTAATGTAATTAAGAAATTTACATAAACAAGTTTTGCGTTGGCGTTTTATCACAATTTAGCAGACCACTCCTTATACCTGAAAATCGCAATCCTCTCCATAAGTGTTAACATTCCTTTCACTGCATTCTTTTCTTGTTAAGGTTTCAGGTTTCATGTAACTATTGATAAAGTATAAATGACATTCTTAACGTCACAGTTCAAGATCAATGTAAGCTCCCTTGTATCAGTCTGCGAAATGGCTGGTAGCCAAGCGCTCAAGCCAACATTCTGCAAGTCCAACATTTCAGCAGTGAGGGATTCCAGAAATGTGTTTCGTTCTACGTACGAGAATGACTTGAAAAGGGGGTCAGCTCTTGATGTTAGTGTATGGTTCATGTTCTATTTACCAGGTTAAAAATTGCAGGAACATAAACCAGCGCTCCTTCCAGACAAACTGCAGACAATTCACCAAGTTCTTGTAAGAATTTTATAGGGAATAAAGTTTCATTTTATTTTTGACTACGGACACGAAAGTAGGTCTCTGGTATTAAAGGAGGTAATAGAATGTTTGAGAATACCATTCTGGAAAGAGTTATTTTGTCCAGGCACACGTCATAATTTTTATAGTTCACTAAATCGATGTTGTTACAGAATGTTATTGGAATGTGTCGCATCTCAGATATAATATTAATAATGTAGGCAGACTATTTTTTCGTTTTCATCTCTATTAGTTAGTCTTTACTTTAATTGAATAATCTAAAACTGGAATATAAATGAAGGCCTACTTTTAAGGTACTCCAATAACGAAATGCATCACTAAATACGCTGTTATATTCGTATGATAGGCCTATAGCAGCCTTATTAAATCACAAGGTGCCTGAAGAGAGGTATTATTCGCAATTTATCTTAAAAGTTGTCAAGATTATTTTATTCACAATATCGCAAGACGAGAGATTTAAACAGATAATAAAATACTGGGCTTGATAAATTTCCGAACTTTCATCAGTGAACATAAATCTTGGATAAATTATAAGTTACTAGCTGTACCCGTGCGCTCCGCTACACTTATTAGAAATAAATATAAAGTAATTACATAATTGAAATAGAACATTGGGTCCAGGGAACAATCGTGTTTGATAGAATAATAAATGGTTTAATATGCTACTTAATTTAAATTCTATTTAAATAATTAAAATGCTATCATTTTGGTCCAGAGACCACTCATTTGGTGCAAAGATAATGCGTTTAACATTTTTCTAAATTAGTCTTGAATGCATCCTTTAATATAAATCACTACAAAGTAATAGAGTTGATTGTGTACGAAGATCATTTTTATGTTAACCTTACTGTACATCTTTTTCTTTTTTTGTTAAGTTTTTTTTATCCACGCCGTAACATCTGTGGTCATGTCGCGTATTTAGAATGTGTGGGTATATCAGCAGGCCGTTTTTACTCTTGTTGAGTTCCTGTTTGTATTGTGTGTTGTAAATGGCTTGTGTTCATGTAACTGATTATAGACTTTAATTAATGTTTTTGGTATTGGTAATTGAGGCGGTGATGAATAATGGCATGCATCTTTCCAATCCAGCATTTGCCTTTATGATTAAGGGAAATCATGGAAAACCTCAGTCAGATTGGTCGGCCACGGGGTTTGAACCCGAGACCCCCGAATGCGTGTCTCAAATGCTACCGCCTGAGCCAACTTGCTCGGTTGTATATTATTGTTTATACAAATAAAAAAATAAGGTACCCTACATAAATATTATTTTAAGAAACACAGGAAACGAATATGGGTAAATTATGAGCGCAGGAACGCCATTTCATGACGCCTTTTAAAATAAATGAGCTCCAGTGATCTCTATGGTAAAATGAGTGTATAAAATTAGAGTATTTTATGTGGACCAAATAAAGTTGCAATAATCAAGTTATACAATATTTCGACAGAATATCAAGTTTTCTGTGCGTACAGATTTCTTTTCATCTTATCTCAGTCCTCATTTGTAGCATTACATCCATCTAGAGAAACTACAAATTTCAAATAGTGAAGGTTAATTATCTTCTGAGATTACTTCATACAAACACAAAATATTCTCTGTATATTAATATTGATAAACGTCAAGGCCGCCTTAAATAGACGGAGTCATTTATTTTGATTTCATTGTAGCCATCGTCGTCGTTCCTGCAATAACTGCTATGTCACATATCGATTTTCAGATTTTTGCTCTATTAAATAACTTAAATAGTGATGCAGCAAATAATACAATCTACTATATATAACTTAATTATATTTATTTCTTTCGAAAATGTAAGAATTCACGATCTCCTATGCACTACTGCCATAGAATGAATAAATTTGTTTTTCTTTCTACTAAAAAATTTAATATTTTGCACATAGAAGTTACGGAACGACACTATAATCTGAGGCGGCGGTGGAAATGTATTGTATTGTTATTTCAAAATTTTGTATATCCTTAAATATCAGTCCTATCAAAATTCCTCCCGGGATAAAACTTATCGGACATCATTTTTAAAAAAACTTTTCTTATGTAACATTTTTCACAAAAATTAATAATAAGCTAGATATTTCGGTTTATTTAATTCAGGCCCCCTTTATAACCCCCCTTTTAAATAAAGTATTTTGAATGCCATATAGGCTAAAATCTAAGTTACAACGAACTTAATTTATATTCCAATTTTCATAAAAATCCGGTCAGCCATTATCGCGTGAAAAGGTAACAGACAGACAGACATACAGATTTAAATATCAGTCCTATCAAAATTTTGCCTAGAATAAAACGTATCGGAAATCATGTTTAAAGAAACTTTTGTTATGTAACATTTTTCATTAAAATCAATAATAAGCGAGATATTTCGGTTATTTTAATTCAGGCCCCCTTATAACCCCCCTTTTAAATAAAGTATTTTGAATGCCATATAGCCTAAAATCTAAGCTACAACGAACTTAATTTACATTCCAATTTTCATCGAAATCCGTTCAGCTATTATCGCGTGAAAAGGTAACAAACATCCAGACAGACAGACAGACAGACAGACAGACAGACAGACAGACATAAAAAAAATTTTAAAAAATCGATTTTCGGTTTCAGGATGATTAATTATACATGTTAACACCAATTATTTTTAGAAAAGCGAAAATTACCAGAAAAATTTCGCTTACAGATTTATTATTAGTATAGATTACTTGAGACGAGATTTCCATGCAAATGCATGTTTGTAAGGAACATAGGACGTAGCTCAAACTTAGTACTTATTCATTTCATTACTTTCCGGTTCCAAATGTGTGTACGTTTTCCATGCATATTTGCATGTTTTGGCCTTTTTGTGCATAAAACATACATAATGCATATTTAAGCAATTTTTAGCTTAATAATGCATATAATATAAAAATAATTTATTTATTCATTCATTCATTTATACTGGCGGAGTTAAGGCCATAGAGCCCTCTCTTACACTCTACCAGGTCACATTATATATTCAGTTAAAATGCATGTCTTAATGATTTTATGCTCGACCATGCCGAAATGTAGTAATTATACACCTGCATGTCATTAAAGTAAACCTACTCATTCAAGTACAGGTGTTCAGCCAATGGCAACTCAGCTTACAGGTGTTCAGCCAATGACAAATCAGCTTTGTACCGTTATAAAACCGCAAGTATCGATTATTCTCGGATATGCAATCGAAAGAGAATTAGCGAAAAGTCACGGAGGCTGGAAATCCAATACTGTCGCAGAAGGTTATGTTCTGTTATTATAATAATTAGCGTTAATTGTAAATAATATTCAAATAAATTCAATTTGTCATCTCGTTTTTCAATGTCGAATTCAGTAATCAAGGTTATATCAAGTTTAACGGGATTACATCAAGGTCAATGACATTATTGTTCCTCGGAAAAAATCAATACTTTCGCGTCTGCGCACATCTCACAAATCACGACCTAGAACAAGGTCACTTCCGATCTTGTCAGATACAAATAAAATGTATACATCTGAATAATTTCAAGTTAGAAATATGGCCGAGCATAAAAAGTCGTATAAAACTCGCCTATAATGGTAATTAAGACGCTCGTATGATTATTATGAAACTCACTTGCGCTCGTTTCATAAATAACCATACTTGCGTCTTAATTACTATCATTATAGGCTCGTTGCATAATGTACTATTAAGTGAGCACCTCAGTTTCACGATTTTTATGTCCCTTATTTTAGTTTCAACATTCAAGATTGAAGAAGGAAAAAAAAACTAAATAACAGAAAAAGTTTCATTCAAGTTTGCACCCATAACTTTTTGCGATGTACAGAAGTCATTCTCTGCCTTCAAAAACATACTGACTGAGAAGCGCAGAAATCTCACAGAAAGCAATTTAGAAATGTTGGTAGGTTGTTAACTGTGTTAAGTGAAATAAGACATTTGGAACAAAAATGAAAGTGCATATTTTAATGTATTTTTCGCTTTATCGGGCATGATTCATAGTTTGATAGTGCATGAATGCATGCATATTTTGGGATTTTATAATGCATGAAATTCTCGTCTCTACTATTACAATGCTTCGCGTTCACGCGTTCGTTTGGGAAAAATTTAAGTTGGGGATTCAGTGTCGTAGATTAGGATATATAAAAGTACCTTGTCTTTAATAGAGGACTCCAGATAAAATTTTCCGAAAATTTCTCGTCCATTTCAAAATTCGTAACTAGCAAAATTCCGCTAAATCAACGGCATAAGTGCCCGTTGAATTGTCCCATACTCCACCATAATGCATACCAGTCTCGCCTAATATCAATTTGCAGCCATGCCTGTGGCCTGGAGCTGCACGCTAGTCTTCCAACCAGACGACCCATGCTAGATTCTCGACCTGATCTTAATGCTTATTTGTTTTATAAATCAGATACTGTAAATGGTTTTTCTCGGGGTACTTCCGTTTCTCCCTTTCGTTCCACTAATTCTCTCCACCTTCCACTCATTTTATTGTCTGCAGTAGTTAAAAATAGGCGGAAATGAAGTCTTGAAAGAAGTACGTGTTTCCGATGCTGATAAAATAGATTCCGAGAGTTTGGGGCTCCGATGTTAGGTGTTAAATGTCTCTCCTAGAAATAGGCCCTTACGCTATCCCTCAATAGCCACCTATCGGATTTGAAATAATCACAGCGTAACGGGCTACTGTGAGCCTAAGAGCAAGGAGTTGTACCGGTTCTGGCCTTCGTAAGACAAGAGAAGAGAAACACCCATCTGTACATACACCGTTCCTTAGTGTTGGCTTTATTGTTGGTGTCACTATTTTATGGGGTGGTAATATGGGCAGTTCTCAGTATAAAATTCAAATAAGCATGTGTCGAACTGTCCAATTTTCAATGGGTGTGGAGATACAACTACGAGGCGCGTCCAAAGTAACTATCCAATTCGTCCCACAGCTAGTAAACGATAAGCTTATGCTGCGCGAAGCGATTGCGTGTACATGATAGAGTAATGTCCTGGCATGGCGCATGCGCTAGCGGAACTTCCCGAGTGCTCTCAGTAGCTTCGTTGCATTGGTTGAAGATGGACGTTCCTATTCCAACTCCCGCCGTGTGAAGTGCGGTCAGTGATAAAGTTTTTGAATGCACAAGGCATAGCGCCGATTGAAATTGATCGTCAGCTGTGCCAGGTCTATGGGCAAGCAGATGGTGCGTTGCTGCTGTAGACAATTTTGAGCAGGACATCAAAATGTGCATGACGAGGAGCGCAGTGGGAGGCCAACCATATCACAGACAACCTTGTGGAGCAACACACCATCTGCTTACTCATGACGTTAGGCCCATAGACCTGGAGAATGTGAGATTTTGATGATGTGTTACCTGATGGCTAAAATGTATATGGGTTCTGTCATGCTGCAAGAATATGCCTATCCTCGTAGCCGAGGGAACCCCCTGCAACAATATTGGAACCTCGTTTTGTCCTCAGACGATCACAAAAGAGCGATGTGTATACACTATCAATAATTCGTAGACCATGTGATCCCTTCATACCATTTGTAAGACTTGTTATGTGTAACATTAAAATAGTTTTATCCCCTAACCCATTGAAAATTGGACATATGTTTATTTGAACTTTCTTACTGAGGATAGTCCATAAAATAACGCTCTAAAATTTTTAATATTCCTCCTGAATTACCCGGTATAAATGGATGGATGACTGGATGGATGGAGAGATAATAAATAATAAATGAGTGAAGGATGGATGGATGAATGAATGAATGAACATATAAATAATTAAGTGAATAAGTAAATAAATAAATACACCTTGTCTCGCTTAGAGGGATAGAGAAATAAGTGCTAATTTAAAATATAAATAATGGTTATATAACATAACTTTTTGTACAACTTGATGGAAACACTCTCCGAGTTTCGGAAAATGGTTAGTGCAACTCGATATGTGCGCCTCGAGCTACCCTGAAGACATCCTAATGGTATCAATCTTCAGTCAAGTATTCTATAGCATTTGTGGAGTGATTAGCGCAGCTTCATTTATAATGTGTTGTCTCAGTTTTTCCAGTGTCAACTGTACCACGTTGGTACACAACATTCGTCATAAAGCCCCAGAAAGAGGTCAGTGGGCGTCAAGTCGGGTGACCTAGGTGGCCAGTCAAGGGTTCTCCTTGTTGCTGAAAAACCGATCCAGGGACAGTCAATCAACATCAGAAGTTCTGCACATGTCCAAAAACACATTCCCTTTGATTGTTACCTCGACGTCCCTTTGATTGTTACCGTCCAATGACGGAATGTTCTATTGAATGGCGCCAGGTTGTTTCCACGATAAACGTTAGTGCGCATGCGCATGCAATGGTTTTTAAACCATTTATGTATAAACTTGGACAGTTTCTCAATCTTGTCAGATGTAAATCAAAACAATATCATTTGATTTTAAATGGTGAGTATTTATTTCTCGATCCCTCTAAGCGGGACACGATGTCTGTAAATAGACTAAGTAAATAATTAAATACGTAAATAAGTAAATAAATAAATGGTCGGTTACCTTTATTATTATTCATATTAATGTAGAAAATATTTTAGAACAAAGAGATAAAATTTCAACAGATAGGTCCACAAGAGTTTTAAATAAAATATTGGCGATTTAATTTTAAGGAAAAGGCTTAAAGATTTAGAACATTTTGGTAGTTCCTGTACCACATTGTATGATAGCGAAATATTTTATCCTTCGGAAAGAAGATCATATCGAGACTAATCACTGTAAAAAAAAAACATAGTTGATAACGCTAAAAATGACTGAATTCTACAGAAACTATAAATCACACTCCATCACAAAATTAATGAATACAAGGAAAAGTGGATATATCGTTGTACAAAAATGAATATATACGAATAATAACATGTTTGGCGAGTTGGTATAGCGCTGGCCTTCTACGCCCGAGGTTGTGGGTTCGATCCCGGGCCAGGTCAATGGCATTTAAGTGTGCTTAAATGCGACAGGCTCATGTCAGTAGATTTACTGGCATGTAAAAGAACTCCTGCGGGACAAAATTCCGGTACATCCGGCGACGCTGATATAACCTCTGCAGTTGCGAGCGTCGTTAAATAAAACATAACATTTAACATTATACGAATAACATATAGTTGATAACGCTAAAAATGACTGAATTCTACAGAAACTATAAATCACACTCCATTCATCACAAAATTAATGAATACAAGGAAAAGTGGATACAACGTTGTACAAAAATGAATATATACGAATAACATATACAAGTTTTAAACTACAAACAAAGAGGAGATAATGTGACTACGAAGAGTTATACGCTCGACGACGTTCATTTATTCGTCGAAACGGTCCGCCTGAATTTGCTATGGTGAACAATTATTATGACATTTATGTAAACTATACATCTGCTTGTTAGAAGTGTTTAAAAAGATAAAGGATAGGAGTGATAACTTTAACATTGATATTAATTTTAATACAGTCGGTCTATTCGACTCTAAAATAATAGGAGAGTAAACCTAGATTAAAATAAAATGCAATCAAAATTCGTATATGTTTAATTTCCTTTATAGCTAAGTCGATTCTTCCAGTCACAAACCATATCGACCTAGAATAAAATACTGTAGGCCTACGTTATTTTAGAGCTAAACATTTTTCTACACTTCTGGTACAGTTTCGACGATGTTTTTGAGATCATGATTGTATTTTTCATTTGAGCAAAGTGGTATCCTGCATTGTATCATGTAAGTTTCTGGATTCTTTGTGACTTGTCAAGAATTTCTTTCCTTCCCGTCTAGTTTTGTATGATAAGAATTTATTTATGACTACTTACACATATTGCAAGGAATTATTTCTAAAAATATTTTATAAGGCAAACATTTTGAAACAGACTGTGGTATGGCAGTAATTTTTTGCCAGGAGAATAAGCTTTGGTTTCGCCAAGTGGTCAGTAAACACAGAAGACTGTTACTTAATCCATGCTTCGTGGTTCAGCATATCATATGCGTTTTATAAGCCTTCTTTCATTTTTCTTCATAAGTGACCCTTTGCTGCCGATTAGAGTCTGTGTGTTAGGTACGGCAGCTTCTCTAGCCTTTTCGATTAGACGAAATACTGTAGGATAGCCTTTGGATGTAAAAAACGTGGCAGAAAGGAAAAAAAATGACATTTCTAATTGAAAAATGCACAGAATTTCACTTTGAATATGTATATTCCATTTATTTGAAGCGATTCCCGCGCCGTAGCGTAGTGGTGTTAGGCGTCGTGCCTAGGACTCGCATTACGGAATGAGTGCTGGTTCGAGTCCTCACACAGAATGAATTGTATTATGAAATTTTGGTCAATGTATGGTACCGGTCTCCACCCAGTATCGTAATGAATTTGTAGAGTTACGATAGTTAACGAAATCCGGTTTCAAAAACCAGCTATGACGGCTGGGATGATCATCGTGCTTACCACGCGATACCTCCGTTGTGGTTGGATGATCGATGTAGACTTTAGGCTAGGCCTGCATAAGGTTTGCGCCAGTGCTGCTCATCGGAGTGACTACTACTGCGGAGGAATCGGAGATTACGAATAAAGCTCTCCACCGGTGATCTCCGATACTACCGTAGGTGTAACAGGGGACATACGGAGGGATGCGGGGGTACGGAGCGAAGCGACAGTTAGCTCAAGGACGGCCGGCGCGTACGGACTGACGGTAGTTGTGAGTGGAATAAGATGGCACCATATCGGATATCCGTCGCATGGAAATTCTTTAATTTAGTTGAAAGTAATAATAAAGTCGCACACTGTAAACTTTGTGGGCGAATTTACTCTAAGGGTGGTGGAACTTCGAATTTGTTAGACCATTTGAAGCGATCGCACAATCGCGAACTTGATGAAAACAATTACGCAAAACATTTGTTACGATTTCTTTTTAAATTGTTTTAGTGCTATTGTTCCCAGACGCTCACAGTCTATGATAAAGTCTTGAAATTTCTCTAAAACGTAGGGCAGGAGTGTGTACGGATGCTCGTACAGAGTTGGTTTCTGTTGAAAATAGAAGACTAACAGCTGATAGGTATATTTTTATTTTTATTTTATTGGGTTATTTTACGACGCTGTATCAACATCTAGGTTATTTAGCGTTTGAATGAAATGAAGGTAATAATGCCGGTGAAATGAGTCCGGGGTCCAGCACCGAAAGTTACCCAGCATTTGCTCATATTGGGTTGAGGGAAACCCCCGGAAAAACCTCAACCAGGTAATTTGCCCCGACCGGGATTCGAACCAGGGCCACCTGGTTTCGCGGCCAGACGCGCTGACCGTTACTCCACAGGTGTGGACCTGATAGGTATATAAATGAATGTTTGGCTCATAATGTTGTGCCATTTGGCCAATTTGTAAGCGATAATTTTGTTTTAATGCATGATAATGCACGACCGCATATTGCCCATGCGGTCGGAGATTATCTCCAAGAAGTGGGAATCCATGTTCTTCCATGGCCAGCAAGGAGTCCAGACATGAACCCAATTGAACACGTGTGGGGCATGCTGGGACGGCTTGTTAAGAATAAACGACTGAGACCAGAATCGTTACAAGAGTTGAGGCGAGCACTTGGCGAAGAATGGGAACTTATTCTTCGAGAAGACATTGCTAACCAAATTGAGAGCATGCCAAGACGTATGGATGCAGTTATTCAAGCCAGAGGGGGTAATACCCGTTACTAAAAAGAGTTTTTAATGTTTAAGGCACCATAAAATGGAAAAACAGTTATACCAAACGATGCCATAGCTATATGCCCTTTGTAATTTTTTGTAAATTTTCTCATCAGAGATTTTTTTTTCAAATGTTGTCGTATAAGGTGCTAAATGAAACATTATTTTGTTTAAATGGGTTTTGTTTCATTTTGAAATAATTGACAACAATTTACAAGTAAATATAGAAGTGTCCGGTTTTTTTTTGTCCCTGAGTGTACTATTTTTTCGAATAAATTTTATTCAGCTTCCTCTAAGTGAAGGCTGCCTAGAAGACAAAGCTTACCACAAAAATCGTTTCCTTCTGCAATAAATACTGCAAACTAAGTCCATAAGAAGTTTAAACAAAAATTGTTGAGATTTATTTTCAATGAAGAATACCAGACTTTTTGAAAGTTACTTGCTTGCATAATAGTGAAACATACTACCTCTGAATGTTTTTTTATGCCAAATACTTTTCCTTGAACCTATCCGTCTTCAGTTCTTGAGTTTCAATGCGAAATCGCAAGTAACAATATCAGAACGATCAGCGAGTTTTTCATGTGGGAGTAATGCAGTAGCTATTTCAGGTCATTGCGGATTGTAGGTGAAAGTAAGAAAATGTAAGGTTTGCCATGCTTTGAACAAAAGACTTAGCATCTTGGTATAGCTGCTGCATGTTTCGTGCAGGCCTCTTATTTTGTCAGTAAGTAATACCTTTTGGTCTTTTCTTAGGAATTGTAATTTTTGCGCTTCCTCCAGACAATACTGATATACCAAATACTGCTGGATTAATTTGTGTAACAATGAATGTTATCCCGTATATTTTCTGTAATAAAGGCTGTTGTGAAAAATCTATTGCTGAGATGCGGAAAATGAGGCGAATGATATGTCAGAGTTGTAGAACCTTATATGCGCCCTAAATAAAATTGTCCATCGTAAATCGTTAGCAGTTTCAGTGTTTCATTCGTTGCTGGTTGCGGGAAATAAGCTTACTCATCACGGTAGCAAGAAGTAATATGGTAAACTGTTTTCTGTACAACAAAATATGCTTGGCAGCGATCACAAATCTAATCGCTTAAACCAAAGAAAATAAATATGAAATTTATTTTTATGTAGTTTAAAGACGCATCTAAAATACGAAGCATGACTCAATTATTACCAAGGAAAATTGGAGAATCAGACACATAAATATCTATATCAAACTGCCATTAAATATATGAAAAAGACCCACACTATTTGATTAATAACTATAAAATTATTTCATTTTTAATAACAATATTGTTACCTTACGTAAGTTTTATAGTTTTTAGTAACATATATATATATATATATATATATATATATATATATATATATATATATATATAACCGTTACTCAGTAAATTATAGAAATGAAGATCTAATATAAAATATTCTTTCTCTGCGTCTACTTACTTAAAGCCTCAAAAGGTTTCACTTTCATATCATCAGTATACCATTATGTGTTGCATTAACTATAATAATATTTCCTTTTTAATGGTAATAATGTCAAACATTCTTAAGTTTTGTAGTTATTATTATCCAATACACATCTTTATTCGGAAAACTACAGACCAGAGAATCAGATCTGTAAATTATTTTTATACGTTATCAAAAAATTACACAAATGAAGATCGACATATTGGCATTATGATGTGAAAGAATCTGAGCCGTCTGAACTCTATGTCAGAAATCCTGTAGTTCATGGCCTTCGTGTAATAGTCAATTGTTTATTGTAGTGTGTGTTTTGTTTTATTCTGAAATGCAATTAATTAGTTCTCAAAACTGACGAAAGATGGATTTTGGAAAATAGGAAAATGATGTAGGAAAATTTATATTTCACTGAAAACTACTGTTTTTCTGAAAAACTTTGGGTTCCAAACTTCAAAATGAGGGGTCATTTATTAAAATCCGTCCAGCCGTTTTCCCGTAATTTCCATTACCATTTCAAATTATATATGTAGATAGATTCAAAACGACTAAACAAAACATTAATTCCAGAAGAAACATACAATTTCCTAGTATCTATTTGCTATCGGGTGATCACAGTTGTCTATTTAGCATTAGTTGCAAGACCCAACTTAAGTGAGCTGATCGCCATAGGAAAGAGTGTAGAGATGGTTTCAAGATTTTTATAGATCCCTTCACTGCAGACATAGATACTTCAGTGACAAGGGTTTGTCCTAGACCAAACTGCTTGCAAAAATGTACAACATATAAAATATGGACATTGCTATAGTTGTTTTCTTTACAGTCCGACAAGGTTCAATAAACTAGTGTGAGAAATGAAGTTTTGCCAGTTTAAGGGTTAAGATTTAGACATAATATCTTTTTATCTGCTTAATCAGTGTCTCAACTTATAATTCGGACAACAATATTAGTCTTTTGACTAGGTTTATGAAGTATAAACTTGTAAAATTTTCAGACAAAGAAAAGGAAAATTTTCTCTCTCTACAATCTTTGGCTTTCGTGGACCATAACATTGACCGTGAGCATGAAAATGTAATTTTTTAGTAGTAATCTCTCTCGTTTCTACACATACAATTTTGTTCTAGGTAATTAAGTAATTATAGCAATATATGGGGAATTATTCACGCAATAAAATTTAAAAACTGTGAACACTATGATTAATTAACTACTTAATACCAGATAGGCTCTTGTTTACGTAGTAGGCTACCATGTATTATCTGGAAATATAACAAAATCATTCTTAATGACATGCAGTTGAGTTCATTATTGTTTGGGAAGGTTGCGTCCATTAACTTCATTTAGCAAACTGCAGTTTCGATCCGGTTCATTGTCCTACAATAGGTATATTCTCTGCGCCATGAATAAAGAGCCCTCGTTTACAATCAAATATTTGCCATCATTACGGCAGGATCGGTGTAATATCAACATGAATGCAGTAGACATACACTCGCAATGTTATCACGCTTCTGTACGTAACTTATGATTTAAATAAGGGAAGTAATACAGATTAAAGAAGTAATAGTGCCTTAGGTAGTAGTACAATGTCAATAATATATTTTTTTTAATATAGCAATATATTATACTACTCGTAAATCAGTTATTTAGTGACGCCACAAGGTCTTAATACTCATATCAGAATCGGAGACCTGTGCTACCCCTAAGACTTCACTGCAACATTATTTAATTATTGGAGATGATATATGAAGGGAGGAGATGTGGAAATTCTTGGTAAAATGGAAGAAGGAAACAGGAGTGCCCAGAAGAAGTTACCGGTGGAAGCTTTTAAACGTAGAACTACGTCTGGGGTGTCATAGTAAATAAATGCTGCGAGTATTTTAGATCAGTGGTATTCGTACCTCTAGGGGTATGTGGAGTTGTCTCAAGGGATACACACACCACTGATATCATATGCAAAAATGCAGACACATTTATTTTATTATACGTGTTGATAATATTATAGCAGTTTATATATTTTCTTTTGCAATATCTACTTTGTTTCCTGTCTTCAATACATTTATATTACATAATTCATTACTGTTGTTATTGCATTGTACGTACAACAATAGTAGTAGTAGTAGTAGTAGTAATAATAATAATAATAATAATAATAATAATAATAATAATAATAATAATAATTTATTTTGCATGCATCAGTCATAGTCTTTTGTTATTTCTTATATAATTGCAATGCAGTTTGGGGGCACGAATTAAAAAGAAATTGGGGTACGTTAGCAAAAAAGATGAATATCACTGTTTTAGATTATACATTATTTTTTTTTCGTTATTCTTAGTTACATTTTCTGCAGGTCGCGAATAGTGGACGATGATAGAAGAAGTACGGAATGTGGCGAGTGCATCTGAGTTTTTCAAATATGCTTCGACTACACATTGAAGCGAACTTCCACTCTCACACACTGTCTTCGACTGGAACCTGTACTCTCGTTTTCGTTCCGACATATGTTGTCTTTTCTGAATTCTTGTACTTTTACCTACCCCTCTTAGTGCATTTCGCCGATCGTGATAACTTAGTATTTTGCTCCGAATTTCTTTAACATATTTGAAAGTTCCACTACTACTCTCACAAAATGCCTCTCGTAACTATCGTAATTAAACTCGTAAATAAATATTGTTTTTATCCACTGATAACATTGTCTTTAACCTACAGAACGAGGCACTGCTCGCTTCCATAACTAAAGTCACACTGATACAATCGGTCTGACTCATATCGCGACCCCGCACCTAGATCGTTAAAGATGGCCATTTTCGCCGCGCCTTCTCGCGTCCCTCACGTATCTAGTTCAACTTGTTTATATTGTTAAGAAATGACATCTGCGTTCTTTCCAGGTGTAAATAAATCGTTAACATAGCTATTACAGTTTCCGTACTGTAAGCGTTTAAATGTTAGGAGACACGTTTTAGGACTCCGAAACTACATACATACTCCACCTACACTCGGAAAATGACGTAATTTTACTTCAAATCTTTCAGTGTTCACTGCAAATTCCACACGAGTACGGAGATGGAACACTGGCAGTCTGAAGAGAAGATAAGCGTGCTGTTGCTGAGCCATAGACATGGCTTAAATAGAGAGTTACATGTTACAACAAGCCTGCAATGCAGAGTAAGGCGTTACTCATCTGGCTTTCGTTCGTTAGGGTAGAAATTTCGTCGTATTATCTGAACCTAGAATATATTATATCATGCAGTTTGTTTTGATTGCTATATTTTATACAGGGGCATCATTTTATTTTTACTTCAATTTTTATTGTGCCTGAGTTTTTTTAATGTAATTCACTCCCACTCCTTCTATTAGTAAACTTCCACACGTTCTCCACACAGAACCAAGGCCTCATTTGCAGTCAAAGTCGCCTTACGTTTAAAGTAAACAGTACTGAGTAAATGAGTATAGTACATTCCAGAAATATGTTCATGTTTTCCAATGACGAAAGAGCTTTCAATATGGAATCATATTTTCGCACAGGTACTGTCATTTGCTTGCCTACGTTGCATCCCGGTTTCCCCCAACCGCTTCTGCTCGCCGCGCTGTAAAGGCTAGTGACTGGACTGCCATAGCTCTTTTCTGAAAATATTAATTTCTGTTAGAAATTGGACGCCTACGTAATATTATACAACTGTTTAAAATAAATTAAATAAAAGGGTATTGTTAAGTAATTAACTGCCACGTGATTCCCCCTTCTACGACACTGCGACATACCCACTTGGACGGGCAGTAGATAGCATGTCTGAATAATTTTATCTTTTTGGGATCGGGCAGAAGTGAAGATTGAATTTACAGTACGTAAGGTACTCTTTTATAGAGTAGGTACAGAATTATTTCAACATGAGTTAGGTACTAGTACGAAGGACGTAACTGGTAATTGGAATTAGGTACAATAGTCTGTAGTGCGATAATACGCACAAAAAAACTGAAGCATGTATCGAAATGAACGGCCACTATTTAAAAAAAATGTGTTTAAATATCCATATAATGATTATTTTTCAATTTAACTTATTCTTTATATTGTACGCTAATGTGTTGTAGACAGTGTTATATACACTGCATAATGAATACGTCCGCATCAGTTTGTGAGTAGAAACACTTATTGTTAATACTGTACTGTATTTTGATTAAACAAAAACCTAATGAAAATTATCAAACTGAAAATAGCGATCTATCCTAGTTTACGTAAATGGATGAACGACTTTTCTTCCCTCCTATACATAGTAAAGTGATTTGTTTGTATTTTACGCCAGTATCACCGAACTCCAGTCTTGGAAGTGGGTAGCAAACAGTGTTTCCGGTTCTCAACCATTAATCCAAAGGTATAGCAAGGTTAATGTTAGTAAAAATAAAATGATGTCCCTGTAGGTCACTTGTTCTTTACATTACTGATTAGTGTGCAAACTTTCAAAGGAATTTCGATCTGATGTGTAAGATTCCTTTGTTAGTCTCGAATGAAGGATCAGAATAACAAAAAATCATGGGACATGCATGTCAAAAGATGGACGTGGAAGACTCCAGAAACTAAAGTATGCTGTTTCAGGAGAGTCTAGACTAGGCAAAACTGATATGATTTATTGTTCTGTAATTGGCAACGATGACGGTTGCGGTGGTGGTGGTGGTGGTGGTGGTGGTGACAATGTAATTAAAAGTGATCAACAAGCGGCTCTTTTCTTTCTGTAAATCTTGGAGTGTGAACAAACAGCCGGCATCGCTTCGTGCTGGTTGCTATTTGATATTTGTTATAACGGTGTAGTACAAAGGGAGGGGGCGGTTTGTTGTAACAGACACCGGCCCGTAACAAGTGACGCAATGCGACATTCATTACTTTGTGTGTATCGCCAACTAACCTACACACAACTGACTGGACCACGTGCTACAGTGACGTAAGTATTTCGTGACTTGTTTTCCGGTTGACTACACGGGCACACCGAATTGCGGGTCTCATCTGGTGCCTCCGTAGGCATCTATTTCGGAGCGTAGAAGCATTAAGGTCCATTCACAATGAAAATTAAACATAACCGTAACATAAAAACAGAAGTTTGCGCCCAGGCTACCAAATGGGATCATTCACAATGATTCACATAAGCATTGACATAAACATTACCGTGAGACGTTAACATGAAAGTTTGCAAACTCCAAACTTTCATGCTTATGCTTACGTGATTTGCAAACAGAACACAATCGTGGAGCGCTGAAGTATACGACAGAATATGAGGAAATGGCGTCGTTGTTATGTTTCCAGGTTACCAAGTATGTTTGCTGTTATGTTTATGTTCCCATCGTGAATGATCTTGATTTTACCGTAACGTTTATATTCTTAAGTTAACGCTTACGTTATGTTTAATTTTCATTGTGAATGAGCCTTTACAGTTTTTAGCTAGCATTAGAGATGGTAGATTTTATTTATTTATTTTATTGGGTTATTTTACGACGCTGTATCAACATCTAGGCCATTTAGCGTCGAATGAAATGAAGGTGATAATGCCGGTGAAATGAGTCCGGGGTCCAGCACCGAAAGTTACCCAGCATTTGCTCGTATTGGGTTGAGGGGAAAACCCCGGAAAAAACCTCAACCAGGTAACTTGTCCCGACCGGGATTCGAACCCGGGCCACCTGGTTTCGCGGCCAGACGCGCTGACCGTTACTCCACGGGTGTGGGCGAGATGGTAGATTTTCGCAGTCACGATACATGGGAAATGTGCCGAAATGCTGTCAAAATAAATAATTTCATGTTTAAACAAACGTTAAGTAGGAGGGTGTAAGGGATATAATTGCTGTCCTTTTCACATTGTCGGAGACGGTAACCAGGATCAAAAATGTCCATACTACATAGGGTCAAAACTTGAGTGTTTTCCCAGAAAAAAAAATTATTTTCTTATTTTATTTGCGTTATATTGCTTACATCATTAGTAAAATTACGAAAACAATTACATCAATAGGTATATCTAGCAAGGAGTTAACATTAATTTAAATAAATGTTTGTGTGTTCTATTACGTTTTCATGAAATTAAATAAAAATGCATGCTTAAATTTGTTAATATTTTGGCGTCAGAGACGTGGCAACGTGTTCAGCAGGCAGTACTCTGCACAGACATAAGTACGAGTCAACTGAGTTGAAGCTCCTTGTCCATAGGTATACAGCTGAGTGGATGACAGTTCAGTACAGGGTATTCAATATACAACTTACAACGCCATTCACAGTATTAATTTATGGAGAAAGTCGTCGTAATTCAAGTGAGACAAGGAAGATGTACAGTCAGCGTATTCCTCAAAGAAGGTTACCTAATCGGCGAACTTTTGTAGCAGTTTCTCAATGATTTTTAGAAACTAGGAGTCTCTTACCCCGTTTCGAAAATCACACAACCAGATATTTGTTTAAAAATGATACTGCTTCACGGAAGCTGGAGAGGTTAAAATTTTGCATTAGAAAAAAGTTCGTGTGACTTTGTGCAGAAAAGCATTATTGTTAATTTTTTAGACATAGGCCTACAATAAAAGATGGAGCAATATTGTTACATAAAATATTTGCTTTCCGTTTTATGTAAACAACAGTATTATCATGATCCGCTCTTGATTAGAATAGAGCATCTGTACTGGTATACAGTATCTGTACCCGCTTGAGCTGTACTATGTATTTATAAACACACTTCTCCTTCCTCATCCAGTCAGCATCCAGTCCAGCTTCAGCAGTTTCAAAACGTTTAATACTGTAACCTTTAATAATTAGTTAAATATTGCAATTAGAAATAAAATTGTAAGGACATTTTTTCTTCCGTGTGACATGAATAACCTTCAGTTAAAATAATAGCACTTATACCCCTTACACTCTGCATACAACTGTAATTTTTTAGTCCCCGACAAAATGTGAAATTGCGTAAAAATAAATGTGAAATGTACGTGTTTATGCTAAATAACAGCGGAAGATCATTTTATGAGATATTCTTGTGTTTTTGTAAAATAAAAAATCAGAATCTATCTAAAGGCCAGGCCATATTTCTTACATGTTTCTTTTTAATTGTTTAGTCACTCCTCCATGTTAGCTTTTACAGTGTAAATATCACAGAAACGTGATCTAACTGATACCTTCTTTTTTGTTGTTCCGTACCGTTAATTCGGGTTTTCAACTATTCTATATTGTGCTGGTGGTAGATTATATGCTGCCTATGCGATTTCTTTAGTTTCAGTGTTCACTGACAAACAAATCGTAGGCCTGTGTGGTAGCGTTTTGATTGTGGTTGAGTAACAAGAGGGGTGGGACTAAAATCACACCAAATCTTTTGGCATGTTTTTTAATGTTAAAAAATACACTTTAATTTTATATATTCTTCATTTATTGATTATTTTCAAGGATTTTAAAATTACTAATTAATAAAATGCACCTGTTAACACATTATGACGCTGAATTTCTATCACCTAATTTTCTATATAAAATGTTTCATTCAAACGTGCTAAAAAGTGTTACTTCCAACATTGAAAGTGCTATAAAATGCTAAATTTGATTTTTAAAATGCTAACTTTTTAAGTTACTAAAATCTACCATCTATAATTATCATATTGTTTAATGATTTCTTCAACTGCTGATGTTATTCGTTATTATTAGTATAATATTATTATTATTTACTTATGGCTTTTAAGGGACCGGAGGTTCACTGCGTCCTCACATAAGGATCGGTCCCTATACTAAGCAAGATTCGCGCCAAAGAATCAGTCCCATTCCGATGCTTATGTTGGGGTTTCGTAACAAGCTCTTTTGTACAGTGATTGGGTTGTTAGCTCTTCGACCAACCCCCAGGCTGGAGAACCACCTCTTATCGGCTGTCCGCGACTACTTATTCAATATATTCGCAGCTACCTCCATATCTGGAGGCCGTCTCCTCTATCCGCAACCTGAGGATGGGCAATATCGTTGTGATAGGCATTCACAATACATTGATTAATTATTATTATTATTATTATTATTATTATTATTATTATTATTACTTACAAATGGCTTTTAAGGAACCCGGAGGTTCATTGCCGTCCTCACATAAGCCCGCCATCGGTCTCTATCCTGTGCAAGATTAATGCAGTCTCTATCATCATATCCCACTTCCCTCATATCCATTTTAATATTATCTTCCCATCTACGTCTCGATCTCCCCAAAGCTCTTTTTTTCCTCCGGCCTCCCAACTACCACTCCATATGCATTTCTGGATTCGCCCATACGTACTACATGCCCTGCCCATCTCAAACGTCTGGATTTAATGTTCCTAATTATGTCAGGTGAAGAATACAATGCGTGAAGTTCTGCGTTGTGTAACTTTCTCCATTCTCTTGTAACGTCATCCCTCTTAGCCCCAAATATTTTCCTAAGAAACTTGTTCTCAAACACCCTTAATCTCTGTTCCTCTCTCAAAGTAAGAGTCCAAGTTTCACAACCATACAGAACAACCGGTAATGTAACTGTTTTATAAATTCCAAATTTCAAAATTTTTGACAGCAGCCTAGATGACAAAACTTCTCAACCGAATAATAACACGCATTTCCCATATTTATTCTGCGTTTAATTTCCTTCCGAGTGTCATTTATATTTGTTACTGTTGCTCCAAGATATTTGAATTTTTCCACCTCTTCGAAGGATAAATCTCCAATTTTTATATTTCCTTTTGGTACAATATTCTGGTCACGAGACATAATTATATTCTTTGTCTTTTCGGGATTTACTTCCAAACCTATCGCTTTACTTGCTTCTAGTAAAATTTCCGTGTTTTAATGTAATTTTATACAGGGACATCATTTTATTTTTACTTGCATTTTATTGCACCTGCATTTCTGAATGTACTTCACTCTCACCCCTTCACTAATGTCCTTGCTCCCCTCAGACACACAAACTTACGGCCGCTGTTGCGTTCGAAGTCTTCAAGCAGTGAAGTAAACACTGCAGTGTATAATGTGTTTCAGAAATGTGGTTGCTTTTCTATAGAAGAAATAACCTATATTAATAATACCGTACTAAAAATTATATTGAAGAAATGATAAATTCAATTTCAGAGGATATGATTCAAAATGTTTTTAATAATAGTCTATGCGTAAAGATTTGAAGCCTGCATTGTAATGAACGGCAACCATTTTCAGCAACTTGTTTAAAAATTCACTAGAAGCAAAGGAATGCTAGTGACATTTTAAGTGCATCCAGTGTAAGCTAAAGTATCTAAAATTTTAGTGGCAAAGGGATATTTTAATCGCATCACACATTAAAATTTAAATAAAAATTTCACCGGTTTTACGAAAGCTTAAATATTTAATCCCCATTTTCTCAAAAGTAACTTAAGTGCACTTACAGCCCTTTACTTATGACCCCCTCAATTTAAATGCACTCTCTATATTGTATGTTAACATCAATAATTAATATGCTAAATAAAGTAAACATTACATAACGAACATAGCCGCCTGAAAAGTTGAGTTTTTAGAAAAAAAATGTTACTACTCTACTGTATTTTGAAAATTCCGTAAAAGTGATAATCAAACTGAAAATCGTAATATCGTATTTCCCTACAACATAAATGGATACACTACTTTTCTCTCCTCCTATACCTAGTAAAATGATTTGTTTACATATTGCACTAGTAACATCAAACTCCTGTAATGGAAGGGGGCAACAGTGTTTCCGAGTATAGTCAGGTTAATGTTAAAAATGTTGGTAAAAATAAAGTGATGTCCCTGTATATTCTCCATTTATTGATTATTTTCAAGAATTTTTAACTTATAAATTTATAAAATGCACTTGTTAACACATTATGACGCTAAATTTCTACCACCAAACTTTCTATATAAAATATTTTCATCCAAAAGGGCTACAAAATGCTAAATTCCAACAGTAAAATGCTTAATTTGATTTTTAAATTGCTAAATTTTTGAGGTGTTACCATTTAGTATTGTCATATTGTCCAATGATTTCTTCAAACTGCTGATTTTATTCGTTATTATTAGTGTTAATAGTATTATTACTTACGGCTTTTTAAGGAACCGGAGGTTCACTGCCGTCTTCACATAAGCAAGATTCGCATCAAATAATCAGTCCCATTCCGATCCTTATGTTGGGGTTTCGTAACAAGCTCTCTTTTAGAGTGATGGATTGTTACGTCTTCGCCCAACCCCCAGGTCTCCAACCTCTTATCAGCTGTCCGAGACTGCTTATTCAATATATTCGCATCTGAGGATGCGCCATACCGTGGTGATAAATACAATACATGGATTATTATTATTATTATTATTATTATTATTATTATTATTATTATTATTCACAACATCAACCAACTCCGTCAATATTATTATCATCATAATCATTATCGGCTAAACTTAAGCACCTAAGCATAGATAACGATTATTCCCATTTCATGAGACGTAAATCAGCAACACTGAAATCGGTATGCCTTTTTTTCGTTGTTTATGAAAAGCTTTTTAATAATGGAGTTTAGAAACTATAGGCTATTTGGAATTATATTCTTATTTTCGTCAGTGTTCGATTGCCAATGTATCAGACGTTGTTTAACATTAATCTATTTATTTAAAATCATGCAGATCTAATTTAATTCTCTTTCTGCATTTTTTTCCTTAATATGTACCTTGTTACCACTGATGGAATGTAAATAAAAACAATTTGCTAGAATGTTTTATATGACAATGAAAATAATATTGAAGCGTCTTTTTAAATGGTGATAATAATAACAAAAAAATATTATATATATATATATATATATATATATATTGCGACGATATTGAGAAAACTAAAACCTACATCAGCGGTCATCAGCACAGTGCACCGTCGGGCTATCGTCTCTCACACATGGATAAGACTATCATGCATCTGTGGCTGCTGGCGGGTATTCTCTCTCTCTCTCTCTCCCCCCTTCTGCACGACGGTGCATATTCCGAGACACTCATTACCCTTTACCCATTTCAGCGCATGTTGACGACCACTGACTTATATAAACTGTTTTCAGAACATGGGAGGAGTGGTAGTAGGAGGAAGGAAAAAGTGCATAAGATTTTCTGATGATATGGCGTTGTTATTAGAAGAGGGGATACAAAGGGATATGCTACTGGACAGCTGTGAACAGTATGGGATGAAGATGAATGAAAATAGGACGAAGACCATGGTCATAGAAAGAAAAATAAAGAAGGTAAACTTACGAATTCTATATGAGACAGTAGAGAAAGTAGACATCTTCAAATACTTGGAGTGTAGTGTAAGCAGTAACATGAGCTGTTGGCAGGAAATCAAAAGGAAGATAACAATGGCCAAGGAAGCTTTTAATAGAAAAAGGAGCATCTTGTGCGGACCTCTGGAGAAATAACTAAGGAAGGACTAGTGAAGCGCTTTGTATGGCATGTGGCAGAAACAAAATGAAGAGAAGCGAATAGAAGCATTTGAAATGTGGTTATGGAGAAGACTGGAACGTGTGAAGTGGACAGACAGAATAAGGAATGAAGCTGGGTTGGAAAGAATGGGTGAAGAAAGAATGATGTTGAAAGTGATCAGGACCAGAAATTGGTTGGGTCACTGGCTGAGAAGAAAGTGCCTACTGAAGGATGCACTGGAAGGAATGGTGAACGGGAGAAGAGTTCGGGGTGGAAGAATATATCAGATCATAAATGACATTAAGATATATTAATCAAATGCCGAGATAAGGAGAAAGACAGAAAATAGGAAAGACTGGAGAATGCTGTGTTTGCAGTGAAATACCTGCCAATAGTCAGAACACTATGAATGAATGAAGTGGGTTGTGCGATCAGATCATATTGTAATACCATTCTGTGAACTCGGGGCTACAGCACATTTAACTACCTCATGGTGTGTGAAGGAGCTAAGGGAAAAGAATGAATCAGACTCCTGTACCAGATCGTTTGCGTTTGTAAATTTAATAATCTGATTGGCTATGTATTGTATACTTTTAGTAGAGCCATCGATGTAGCTCAGTCGGCAGACTCGCTGGGCTGCTGATCCGGAGCTGCGTTCGGGCTTGGGTTGGATCCCCCTTTGGTCTTTGGTTTCTTCCGAGATTTTCCACAGCTGTGGGACTGAAGCCGGATGGTCAATGGCGAGTCTATGGCGAGTCCTTGGCATCAACCCCTTTGATTCGATTACCCCCCTTTGATTTGATTACATGGTTGGGTTTTTCCGAGGTTTTCCCAACCAAAAGGCAAATGCCGGGTAATATTTTGGCGAATCCTCGGACCTTACCTCATCTCACTACATCTCGCCAAAATATTGTAAAAATTGTACAAAATTGTAAAAATTGTAGAAAATTACTAAATTGTAAAACTATAAAAATTTGTAAAAATTGTAATTGTAATATTGTAAAATTTTGACTTGTTCCACACCTTAAAGCTTCATTGCTCATGTAAGATCTATGGATTAAAATAAATAAATGAATGAATGAATGACAAAATTATTTGTTTTCTCGCTCTCTAGAAGAAAGTTTAACACCAGGGCTCGCAAAAGCCCTCAGAAAGGAAAGCAGTAAATAATTATTTATTAATAACTTATATATTATGTAGATAATATGTATATTCGTAGCACAAAATTATATATTCAAAACAACCATCAATATGTTGTAACAATTTTGTACATTAGATGTAGCGATCACGACTTGTGTTAGTCTCAGATTCCCTGTTTGTGATGCTTCAGTTTTGGCATAAAGATGAATGTACAAATATGCAATTTTGAATTTCCTGGAAGTAATTATTAATTCTAATTAGTATGAAATTAAAACTTGCGGAGGACAAATTTTGCTCTTTTGACAGCTGCAGTTTCATGAGTTGTGTAGTTTAATTTTGTTTTCATATAGCTCTCATTTTATTTTCATAAGCTAAAAATATTTAGCATTTGAAATTTCACATTCAAACGTCAACTAAAATCACTACCATATAATATCAGACTGGCCTCAACATGCATAGTAGATGAGATATTAAATTCAACAAAATCATGATTGTGATGACGGACTGAAAACAAGTCACCTGAGAGACATATTAAATAATAAAACTTTAACGAGCCACAAAGAGAATGAGGTTCCTCATTTGTGTGTATAATTTGTCCTGTTCATTAAACTAGAAACTTATGTGACAGGTGAGCTCTGAAAGTGGCTTATTTTGTAATAATATTAAAGTGACAACGGTATGTGAATTTGTAGTTCTCCCTTGTGATACACAATGATGCCACAGTTCTAATTTAAAGGTAGAATTGTGCTAGCAATCTGATAAATACAAAAACATATAACTACTGACCTCATGTCTTGATATATTATAATGAATTATTCGTTTTCTCATTGTACAAAGTGTGAGGAGCAAGGATACCTTTACCATACATCATTATTCAGCAAAAATGTCATGGTTCCTTTTTGGTAATGAATATTCAAATCAAATATATTTAGAGACTTCAGCATAAAATTGTCATGCGATTCCCTAGAAAAATAATTTTATTAAAAATTGTATAATTTTCGACCAAGGTATCCATGATGGTGAAATGTGTAATACGTATTTATGCATTGATTTGGTGAATGCCAGTACAATTGAGGACCGAAATCCTACAGTTTCTTCAAATTTTTTCACCCACATTCAATAGCGTCGTAGTATAAGGCATCATGGTTGGGTTCGCGTTACGGAATGAACTCTGGTTGGTTCGATTTCTCATGGGAAAGGAATTAGCTTATGAAATTTCGTCTAGTGTGAGGGGTCGATACTCAACCAGCATCATTATGGTTTCGTAAACCAGCTACTGCTGCTCGTGGGATCAACGTGCTGGCTGAACGTTACCCCCGCTTTCCTTCGATGATAATTCACCTCTGCTAAGGCATGTGGACGTGAGGCGAGCAGTCGACTGGTCTGCCTTGGCCTCCATGGGCTGTCGCGTGACATTCTTTTATTATTATTATTATTATTATTATTATTTATTTATTTATGTATTTTTTTTACTTATTTATTTCTTCCTGTAACCACTACAGGTTGCCATAAACAAAGAGTACCATGACACAATAAATAAATCACAATATTGAGAAACACCACATGTTCATTTTTTTACGAAGTTGAGTTATAGTATATGATTTCGTATTGTAAACATGTAGACTCACGATATTATGAAGAAAAACCCCACATATTCCCAACAACATTCATTTTAGCTAAAGTGTCACGAAAAAATTAATATGAATAATCTAGGACCTGAGATGTTTTGTATCCCCTGAAAAGTTTAGTTTTCTAAACATGTGGAGTTTCTCAATATTCCCGTTCCAATATAGAGTAAATGCCTTGATTCTTAATGAAACATATTTGTATTGTTACAGTGACAAATAACAAATTGAAATATTGAAACACAACAATATACGAAGTAATGTCAAAAAGTTGTGAATTAAAGTCATGGTCCATATGTATGATGCCTGAAAATAGCTATTGATCCTTTTGAGCGTTGGAATTGTTAGATCCCTTAAAATATCTTTATGCAGGCCAAAAGGTTTACAGAAGTCGACTAGGAACCGGGGTGTAATCTCACACGGGCTCCTATCATTAATCCCGTAATGACGATGGATTCCAGGAGATATTTGGCTGATGTTCATGCGATTCGAATCTCACAGTAGAGTCTGTGATGTAACCTTCAAGAGAGGGAAGTTTAAATGCAATTATGTCAATTTTTCGATTACTGCCCTCACTGGATAAGCAGTGTACTTCTTCATATACTGAATAACCTTTGTTCCTTAAGGCAGTTGCTATTATAAATCTTACTCTATGATGTCGCGTATTTGAGTGTTGATAGGCCCCAGGACATGGACAAGGGTTTCAGTCTCCCTGTCGCAATATAATTATTATTAAATTTTATCATCAATTGGAAGATGCTTGAGAATTATGAATGTTAATTAAATAGTTCAACATATTTCGGTTATAGTTGGTGAAATCCAAGAAATATTTTAGCTTTCTTTCTAACCTGTTCAGCAGAGTTAATTCGGAAGGAGAAATATTCACATTGTTCGGATGTGAAACAAATATCCAAAAGGGATACAATTGAATGAGTTTAATTTTGATAAAGTTGCTACTTATTCCATTGTTCTGCTGGGATGATAGTTCTGCGTTCTGGCTGGCGCTGTTAATCTTAATTGATAGCATTGGGTCTTTGCTAGCCCCTGGTGAGCGATCTGTGTACTAGAAGCACCCCTCCAATTTCAGTCTGTCAGCATTAGAGACGCGTGTTATGTGGATTATAGCCAGACCCCGGGCCGATAACGGGGCACAATGCAACAACTGACTATATCCGATGTATTCAAAGCCATGAATCTTAGTAGCATCGATAGAGGGGATTATAAATTTGTCGTGACTGGAAAACTAATGGTTGCCATTTGTTTAAGGTGGTGTCGTTTTATCTAGCTTGCTACAACAGACGCATATCTCATACAAAGCAATGCCAATATCAGATGAAACAGAATGTTAAGAGTGTTCTTGAGAAATACACAAATATGTTGACAAATGGGGAAAGAAACTGGAAAAAAAGGAAGGGGAAGAAGAAGACGGGAAAGAGAAAGGATAGGGAAGAAGTAATAGAGAACAGAAAGAAAGAAGTTAAAGAAAGAAATCGAAGAATGGAGGCTAAAAGGAACAAAGAGGAAAAAGAATAGGTAAATATTAATTTAAGAATTGGAAGAAAGTTAGAAAGAAATTAACGGTACAATTTCTCTAAGGTTTTAAAATTGTTACGAATTATTAAAACCTTTGTAATCCAACATAGCATGAAAGACCACAAAAATAAAATTATGCAACGATATAGCCCTTTCTGTGTTGTTATAATATGACGGTGAAAGTTGGACTGTTAGATCCAAAGATACATCCAGACTCGTACCTTCCGAGGTCAAATTTGTGGGAAAAATAGTAGGATACAATTGACTAGACTTCAAACCTAAAGACGAAATTTTGCTGGAACTGGAAATACGGTAATTCTTATTTTTGTAATTCAAGATACGAAACGAATTGGATTGAACATGTGAGTCGGATGTCGAGATTAACATTTCCAGAATTAATAATGTAAATACACCCCAAGTGGAAGGATCGACCAATGAAGAATCTAACAGATGAGTTCTGAGGCCGGAACAGGTGAACAGTGGCCTACATGCTTGAAAGTTTAATGATGACGATGAGAAATAAGAAATGAATATTGGAGAGAGAGAACAAAGTACGATAAAAGAGAAAAACTTAACCTATACTTTTCCTCGCCTAATTTGTACAAAAAGAAATGCTTGTAATCCCCAAAAATACGAGTATTTGACTTCCTTTACGAACTGCATAGTAAACATTTAAGTGTTATAAATGTAGAAATAAATTAGAGGTTTATAATCAGATTCTAAACATATTCTAACATGTAACTTAGCTGTTTCACGTAATGAAGGAATAAAAAATTGGACTAAAACCGGAACGAAAGAAAAAACAGAAATTATTTTGTTAGTAATTATTTCGTAGGAAAAAGTCTTTTATACGCACCGCACAGTCACATTTCTCAGTTTGTACTGTATCTTGAATTGCCTTTATTAGACAAGAAATTGTTTACAACTTGTTCACCTTACTAGACATGTTTTATTTGTTCTGGATCTGGCTTGGGATTGCGCTGGGTGAAGCTTGATTGCGCAGTGATGGTGGTGGTGATGGTGAATTCGCTTTATACACCATAAATTCCACCTTGGCCCATATGGGGATAGTCATTGTCTGGACTGGGTCACCATTGTGTTCTGATTTCAAATAAGATTTCGTTAATTTTACATTAAAAGTTATAATATTTCTTCTACATTATTCGCGGATAAATTGACACGTAGATGGTGAGTTTGGGAAAAATCAGCGCAAAATAATTAAGAGATGCCTAGGCAAAACTATACACAGACGGACTGCAGATTGCGTGACAAAAACTACTTTAGGAAAAGATTTATTTCTGTAAAAATCGAATCTCAAATATAATGTTATAGCTTCGCTTTTCTTCATAAAACTTACAATAAGAAAAATATAAGATGGAAGGTATAAATAGGGTAAAATATAAATAATTGAAAACTTCTAAAATGTGGTAAATTTGTGACATACGTCTAATTTCATGTGTACCTCTTATGGTGAGTAACTTATTATGTTGTCATGAGATATGTGGAAACATCACTGTAAGAGTACCATTTACAATATTTCTTGTAAACGCGGCTTGTAAGCTCGTCTCAAAATTGTCCTTCATCGCCTTTCGCTGCAAGAAAGCCAACAATATCACTTGTAAACTCATCTCGTACATTTTCATGTATCGTCTGTGGAGTGTGTAAGCTCGTCTCAATAGGAAAACAAAGTTCATAATACCATATGTCAAAGGTAAAAAATTTACATAGCACATAAGACATACCATATGTTACAAGTTAAAAATTTACCATGGTACAATATATCGGAGTATCACGTAAGACATCATGTTACAAGTCAGAAATGACGTAACACATAAGACATATCATATGTTACAAGTCAAAAATTTACATTACACTTAAGACATAAGTTTACTGTTTGTAATGATGGGACATAATATGTACAATATGTGAAATCAAACCTTGACTAAAATAAAAACAAGCAGTAAATAGAAAATAATTAACCTAAACAAAAGGACATAAAAAATGAAGGGAGGTGAAGGAAGAAATGAAATATGATTACTTGGATGTGGAATTAAAGGGATAGATGAGGTAGGCCTATATATGCACAGGCGGAGAGAGAACCGTTTCCTTGGAGGGGGGGAGGGCAAAGCAAAACTATAGAATTCCCTTATGACGGGATTATGGGGGACATCATTTATCCCCTCCCCCGTTATAGTTTGACCGTGGTACAATATATTGGAGTATCATAATTTAATAAAGGTATTTTCGGGAGGCATATTTCTTACAGTGTTACATCCATATCCACGATGTTTTGAACCCTGTTGTATAGGGTTTGAACTGTAGATCTACTACAAATTATAATAGGGCATAATTTAAAACAATCTCCCTCTTTTTCTCTCTCGTACAGAAACACGTACGTACATCAATAAAACTATGTAAGAGTGCTAACAGAAATTTTTTTATATTAAGCTTTCCTGAAGATACCATATGAAATTAAAACTCTAATTATTATTTCATTTAATCTCCTTTTAAGTTTACACATTAAACCGAGATCACGTTTCTTTTTTCTGCATTGTTGTGAAGTATGTTATTCATATTTCTTCAAATGGTGGCCTGAACACGTGGAGACTTTCAACACATGAGTGCAGGCTGTTACAAAAGAAATATTACAGTGTTTCCATTGCTCAAATGAGGTATAGCAATTCTTATACATTCAAAAATTTGAAATAAATATTATAGTCCATGCACATGATCTGAAGACATTAATTCGTCAATTTAAGCGCAGAAACTTAATCATAAACAAAGCAAAAAAATCTTTTGAATTCAGTATTTTCTAACGATAATAAGAAAAGAGTTCAGACAAGTTTGGGGGGGGGGCAGAGCCCCCCATGCCTCCCATAACTCCGCCTATGTATATATGTAGGTAAGCAGCAAGTATAACGAGGCTAGGGTAAATTCTTATGTACGTTAGAGAAACAAGAATTGGATGAAATAAAGCTGTATGAAAATAAAAATGCATTGAATTAGGTTGCTTAGGTAAATATGTTAAGAATAAATATCATAAAAACAAAATAATTAAAGACGTATGTGGAATGTAAATAGATTATCATAATTGTTCTAGCTTTAACCAAAACAGATAATAAACTTGGCTGTTCCTGAATCCCTTGGATTGAATTCACAGAAAGACTGTACTCTCTGTGGAGAGATATAAAAGTCAGGATGCTACGTTTAAGGGCCTCCCTGTGTTTTATGTGATATGCAAGTTACAGGAAGTGAGGATATAAAGTATTGCCTAGGACTGGAACTATGTTTGGAATGATAGAGATGATAAAAAAAGTAAGTTTAAGTTTCCCATGAGAAGGAAGATTTGTTCCGGCTTTAGAAACAGAAAAACACCAGCTACATAATGACCTCTCTTATTCTGAAATAGCCATTTAATGGATAGCTATTACGTTTTAAAGAACTTCTTTGGTTGTAGCCAATAACACTGCCTTAGGATTCGTAATGAGGGGATAGCGTGCTTTACTATTGTAGATTACACATCTGCTGTAACTAGGACGAGGAACTATGCTCTAATCAATACCAGGAACGTCCTGGGCCTGTTTCATAAAAGTCCAGTAAACAAGTCCACTAGCTTACTATAGGAAATGTATATTTATATCTAAGTTCATTTTCATGTTTCATAAATTTTTTACTACTTCAGTAATATTTTTACTCTAGTAGACCATAGCCTACTTGACAATACTTATAAATAGACCATCTATAGTCACGTCTCTCTTATTTCCGACAGCCAATCACGTTGCAGGTCGGCTACATTTAAACGTGTGCGTCTTGTAATTCGCTGCTGATGACGTTATGCACTTCCTAAGGCTTGATAAATACTTAATATAACCGCCCGCCATTTTGACTCTTTCGTTGGCGTTCGCAGAAAGCACACGACGACGTTATTTGCCGCTCAATGATTTGCTCAATTACAGTGCGTTTGATTTATTATCATAGGAGCTACGACATGATAATGTTTAACGGTGCGGCAAATAGATTCCCCGTCTGGTAGCTCGGCAACGAAAGAACAAAAATGGCGAACGATAGCTACTACCTAACTAGATTTTATAGAGCCTTCACTTCCTAAGGCGTAAGCAAAGAGGAGGAGACACGCCGGAAATAACGGCGATGCGACTATAGTAGGGTGATATATAAATAAAATAGGAGGCTATGGTTATTGTTCATGGTCAATATATGGAGTAATGTTTTGTAACATCATTTGAAATTGCTGAAAAATTAACCTGAAACGTTCATTGAATTCATAAGTAATTCTCAGTATATCAAACTCTATCTCTGTCCTTGGCCTAAATCATCTTTGTCATCTACAGTATACTCCATAATAATTTCTTCTGTCTATTGATTCTGAAAACTTTTTTTTTTGTTCCTTTTACTTAAATACTGTGCACTTGTAATTATTTTTACCCATATGATGAAGGATGGGTGGAGCGGAGAAAAATTCTCTCCGGCACCGGGACTCGAACCCGGGTTTTCAGCTCTACGTGCTGAAGCTTTATTAACTAAGCCACACTGAATTCCAGTTCCATTGCCGGATTGAATCCTCTCAGTTTAAGTTCCCCTTTAGTGGCATCCCTCATGCACAGATGTATGACAGTGGCACAATGTCCAACACACTATGTGCAGAGGTGCACACATTACGAGTGACTAAGTGGCTGGGCTCCGACGGAATGAGCGCCATCTTAGTGTGGCTTAGTGCATAAAGCTTCATTACGTAGAGCTGAAAACCCGGGTTCGAGTCCCGGTGCCGGAGAAAATTTTTCTCCGCTCCACTCATCCTTCATCATATGGCAATGCAGAATTTGTACACGGAAATATCATACGTACTTTGGTACATCACAATAATATTTTTACCTAGCTATGGAGTAGAGTAAAAAAAAAACTTAGCATTTCACTAAAGTAAAATTACCATAGTATACTGTATGAAACACCTTTTTGTTTACCTTAGCAAAATCTATAGTAAATGAGAGGACTACATCCGAATTGGCTCTCAATTTCCGAAATGGCTCCCAAGTATAAACATTTGTTATCCGAATTGGCTCCTGGGTTACATCCGAACCGGCTCCGAAGTGACTACACGTCATCAAATTTTCCTTTCCAGTTTAACAGACTTGGGATTGTCTACACTACATACTCGTACCTGTAGATCTGGTAAAAACTTAAAGCCTAATTTAAAAAAAATCATGAGTTTAACATGGGAACCTCTGCATTCTATCAAAACGCTCTTAAGAAATTTCTCTTTTTGAAGTTAGGCTATCTCTACTTACTATTCACTTCGATGTACGTGTTATTTTGAATATCAATGAAAATATTAATAAAATTAAACATCATAATTATCTTCCATGATGAATGTCATTTCCTTGTACACGGTCTTCAACCACGTCTAATTGAGCTGAATGAACTCGTAGCAAAGAAACAGACCGGTGTGGCAGTGTGTGTACTGTACAGTGAGTGAGTGACACAACAGCGCCATCATGAACAAGTGAACTTTGGTAGAAATACAAACAGTTTTACAACACTATTCATAAAGGAACCTATTCGAACTTGGGATTATCTACACTACATACCTGTAGATCTGGTCAAAAAGTTTTGGTAATAAACTTAAAACCTGTTTAAAAAAAATTCATCAGTTTAACATCAGATCCAAAACACAGCTTCGCACAGTGTACAATTTTCCCAATCTAGGTGGACAAAAATCCAATTTAGACTTCTTTAGTTAGGCATACGAGTAGATGAATAATTCATGTTCTTTAACATTTGGAGAATGTTGTGGGGATAGTTTTACTGTTTTATTAGCAGCATGCTATTTTCAGAAGGATATGAACAATGAGTTATTTCTAGTACTTCTCGCTCCGGTTGAATGCGGGTGAAAGAGAGACAATAATTATTAGTGATTTATTGTATTGTGAGACATAGAATCTGTTCAGGAAGGTACGTTCTTACTTATGTAACTTCAATTTCTAGTTTATAAAGTTTTTTTCTTCTTACAGTAGGGTTTAAATATTACAATCGATTTTTTTTTTAAGTTCTCCAAATATAATGTGAATTTTAGTATAGCCTGTCACGTCCGGTTACAACAATTCTTTTACCATTTAATAAAGCATCATATAGAATGTTGAATCCATGTTTTAAAGTTTGCGCGTTCTTGCGCATTTATTAGTAATTAATTTTTTTCAGTGATAGGGCACACGGAAACACGGAGGCAACTGTTCCATGTTTGGCTTAACAGCAGAAAAGAATCATGGAATGAGGAAGTTTTTAGTCACTGTGTGAGTGTTTTAAGCCTGCAAAATTATTCGCATGACATCGAACATCAGGTTAAAAATACATTGAACACATTTTTATCTAACCTTAAGGAACATAATGTGGATCAGAACGTAGATCTAGTAGCTGAACAAAATTAATAACCTCTTTGCATTCTAACGGATTGTTATGCAACTTTGTACAGGACTTACAGGTTGTTCACATTTTTTGTGTATAAATTACGATTATGTTTTCACAAAATAACTACCCCTTTACATGGGGTGGGTTTAGAGAAAATTAGTTACATCTCTCTTATCTGACACGTTTTCATGAAACTTTGTACAGAAGTTACAGGTAGCACATATTTTTGTCTGCACAGTGTGATTATGCTTCCATAAGAGGAACTGCCCTTTTACAATGGTGTATTTAGACAAAATTAATAACTTCTCTCCTATATAAAATATTTTTATGAAACTTTGTACAAGAATTACAGGTAGCATACAGATGAAATCAGAGTTGTACACAAAAAATATATGCTACCTATAACTACTAAACAGAATTTCATAAAAATCCGTTACAATGGAGAGAAGTTATTAATTTTGTTTAAAACCACTTCTATAAAGGGGTAGTAGTTCTTACACAAATGTAGTCAGAGTTGGTACACAAAAAATATGTGCTACATATAAGGTGTGTACGAAGTTTCATAACAATCCATTAGAATTCAGAGAAGTTATTAATTTTGTCCGGCACACTCCGTTATTAATAAAAATAATTAAATATAATAGTTATGGTGGTAATTATGGTGGTTGCTATTGATGCTTTATCCCTGACTTATTCAAAATCAGCAATAATAATACCGTTGGTATCAAAATTGTTATTATGACTTTTATTAAAATGGTGCTTCTTTAATACACTACTGTTTTTGATTTAGGAACAACTCCTTCGGTCTTATACTTAAGCCAAATATCGACAACGAAAATATTTTGGAGAATGGAATCGCATAAAGAGTGCTTCTATTCATATTGGAACAGACAGCAAAGTAGTAGCGGATTTCTTGGTGCAGCCCTCCTTTTATACAGAAGGAACAAACAATGGGAGCATTATGTAGAAATATGAAGAAGCAGTAAGGGAAATAGACTAGGTCAAGAAAGATGAAAGAAAATGGATCTCTATATTGCATTCAAATACTGTCGGCTTGAGAATTCTTGCTCTTCAATTTTATATGTTGAAAAACGGAAGAAGTCTTCTAGTGGGATGAAACAGATTTATTTATTTACGTAATGGGCATTAAGAAAGGAGAAATATGCACAGCGGTGGCATAAAGACCAGTCTAATGGCTCTGTAATGGCTTCGTAATGCCCTGTTCGAGATGCTACTCTGAAAAAAGAACAGCAGAAAAGTAAGGTTATGTTGTTTATTAGTATCTTTGACCTCTTCTACCACCCCCACTAAAGGGGGAGGAATGCTTCTAAAAATAAGAGAGCGTACCTAAGAGGGTAGGTAAAATAGAGGGTTGAAAGTAACACACAACCAAGCGAAAAGCAAATTAGCCATAAATATTAATGTGTATCTTGTGAAAATAAACTTCCGTGTTTCTACCCTTATTTCCATTTTAATTTGAATATTGTACAGAGTTTGAAGGGAAAGGGGAGGAAATATTTTGGAGAGGGGGAGTGGAAAAAAAAGGAGGTTAGTGGGAAGGTATTGAGGGGTGGTATCAGTACTAAAGTTCTCGGAAGACAAAGGTTGGATTTTGTAGCGTTGCCAACATCGCCGCTGGAAATGTTAACGCTCTCCACCGCTACGCCCTAAACCTGTATAAAGCCTCTGTCACTTCCTGTCCCCTAAGTTAAAGCATGTACCAAGCAAACGTGCAATAGGAGTAGGGGTTTATACGACTCAAGATAAATTTAGATAAAGACTATTAAAGGAAAGGCCTAGTGTTATAGGTTTTTTCCTCAGTTTTGCACTTATATTACCATACATTTTTCAGTAATTTATATATTTAGTCACACAGTTTTCTGCAGTATGTTTCTTGTACCACTCATACCGAAGTTTATTTGTTCTATTCGTGCACAGATATAGAGTGTGTTTCCGAGGTGGTGTTAGAAACTTTCAGGGATGATGGGGAAGGGCACATGTATCAATTTGAGATAAGGAACCCTGGTCTGGAAATGACCGAGTCGAAAATTACAAGCAAAAATAGTTGTGTGGAAATGAAATAATTTTATTCCTCTGTACACCTTATTTATGTGTATTTATCTGTACATCTTACACAGACTATATCCATCTGACGTTGTTTACGTTGTCTACTTACAGTATTCCATTCAGTGCGCTGTCTGAGGGTTAGGGAGAGGAAACTACACTAAAGCAATGCAGATAGCGTAATGTGTAACGGACATGGTCGGTCCTGATATGCACGTCTGTAGACAGCAGTGTATGTGTACAAGTTGCAGTGTCCAGTCGATCAGTCCTAGTGAAATGGAGGAGTACACGAGAGCGGAATAAGCAGATCTGATTTTCGAATACGAATGAGCCAATGGGAACAATAGACAAGCTCACAGATTGTATCGGGTCAGGTATCCACGTAGGAGACATCCGGCCAGTACCATTTTTCCACGACTGCGACTGTTCCAGAGGTTAAGGGAAGGAAGGCACGTGGTGCCAAATTACAATTCCATTTCCACACAACTATTTTTGCTTATAACTTTCGACTCAGTCATTTCAGGACTATGGTGCCTTATCTCAAATTGATACATGTGCCCTTCGCCATCATCCCTGAAAATTTGTAACATCACCTCGAAAACACTTTCTATTTTACTACTTGATTGATTTTGTTAATATTCACTTTCTGCAAGTTAATTCTTTCAAAAATAATTCACATAAAATAGCACGATGTATTTTACAGTAATCTTCAGTAGTTCAGTATTTACTGTGCTGGTGTCTAGACAGAAATAAAATTCCTGAAATAATAGTAGTATACATGTAGTATAATCATAGAAGAATTAATTATATCCTGGATCAATTAAAAGGTTAAGATTCATAGATGACAAATATTTAATAAACGACAATTACGCATTGGATGTCTAAAATAAACAATAATAATTTACAAACAAGACGCTAATCGTAAACACAAAAGTGACTGAGGAAAACACTCAAGACAATTTTGAAACTGAGAGGATCAATTTCTGACTTACATTCGTAACATGATTATTATTGTTATTATTAGCTGTATTACTATTACCGCTTCTACTGTGCTGCTGCTGCTGCTACTGAATAATATCTCATTTGCTCACAAGTAATTTTGTACTGAAGTGCTTAGGGCAGTGATGTCAACGAGAACGCAAGCGTGCCTCATCGCCGGTATGCGCTGTCCAGAGCACGTACGGTACGCAGGTAGAAGTCACTGATGAACTCAAGGGTTTTACATTACACATTGAGGAAGAAGTCTTCAGTAAGTTTAAGGCTGACTGAACTCTTGACTTCTTATGAGTGAAAGAGGCGAAAATATTCTTTGTCTGATATATAGAAGGCATTTAGTTACGAAGAGGAGCAATGTGAAACATCTTAAATTATTAATTGATGTACATAATGATGTACTGAAATTTTGTTGTTTTATTGACATTAAATAGTAATAAATATATGTTTAGATGTTCTCTAGAGGTTCTTTCTCGCTGCATTGTATTTAAGTTTGCAGAATAAAATACAAAAAGTATGGCTGCTAATAGCGTGGACTCGTTATGAATTCTGTCTAAAAAATTGTGAAGATATGTCGTCCATAGATTTTCAGTTTGGCAATGGTCCTTACCCTTGTGATGTCCTTTGGTATTTCTCTCCAGGTTCTTTGAATTGCGTGAACAGAGTCAAGTTGGAAGTTCGCATTGCCTGGTAATGTATCCGGGGTACGAATATTTGCGGCGCAAATTATTTCTATATTTGGCAGTAAACACGTATGTGATATATTTTCCTCACTTATGAACCTCGCAAAACCAAGACTAATACCAAGATTATCAGAAGATAATAAGCGTACTATGCTACGTCATGCTGCAGGAAATATAATTTTGCTGGACATAAGAAGGTTGGTGTCGGCTAAAACAAGAAAAAACACTGAGAAGTCAGGAATTTAAATTTTTTTCTAGAAATGTGCTGTTCATATAATTATTAGGTGTGTAACAGTTTCATAGCAATTAATTATGCAGGCCTCATTATCTAAAACCTCTAAGATAAAAAATACTATGTTTATTATTTGTTGCAATCCTATTATTTCATTTTTCCGTATGTATAATGTCCTGTAATTCCTTTCACTTTTATATTGGTAAGTTTAAAACAGGAAAACATTGTTTTTATACTAGTTGGATTATTATATAATTATATAAAAATTAATTATATTCTAGCTATTATCTGAAACTATTTAAGTTAAGGAGAAGCTATGTTTAATATTTATTGTAGCCTACTATTTTATAATTGCATTTATTAGATAGGTACACTCTACAAAATATATTCAGATTTCTTGTTGTCTTGTATAAATGTAACACGTTATCTATTATTTAAAAAACAGTTTAATTCATCTTGCAGTGGGAGACCAATAGAGTTGACTTTGCTCACTCCTTTCTATTTTCTGTTGCTGCCTGCAGAATAGATTCATTGCAACCAGTGAGCGCTTGATCGCACGCAGAACCGTCTACGTGCTCTTGTCCTTGACATCACTTGCTTAGGGAGTCTTTTAAGTTGTATCTGTAACCCAGATGATAGTAATGTCATAGGAAGGGACCCAGAAAAAGTGCTTAAATATATGCATCGTTAGTGGAAAGTGGAGACTACTAACACACTAAAATTAACATAGTTGCTGCAGAAAATGTTACATGAAATTCCACTGCACATTTTTTTTACTATTCCTGAAGGACCAGATTTGAATATTATAATATTTATACAACTCAGTTATGTGATTATTACGGATAAATCTCAACTTTCTTCTCTGCAATCGAACTGGGCTCGAGCAGAATTCTACTCACTAAGTTATATTTTATTATAATTGGTACCATTTCATCCTCATTATCTAGGAAGTCGTTCATTGCAGCTTACTTAACAAAAGAATTCGATCATTTAGCAACCAACGTCCACGTTTTGTTTCCAAGGACTGTGTGATGGTAACAAATGACGACGTTGAAGCGCTTGGAGTAACACCAACTAAATGGCTTATTAGACCGAAAACTTTGTTACCTTGCTTTATGCGTCGCCATTATATGGCTTTTAAATATAAAAAATAGGTCCTCTCTGGTGAGTGAATTTGTTTGACGGAGACTTGCATTGGATATCATATTACTGGATTTTTGTGTAGAATATAAAAGAAGGTCTATTTTGAGGGTTCGTTTAGTGGATAAAGTAAAATATACTGCATAAAAAAGCATCAAACATTTATGTAACAACGACATATGTCACAGTTGTAGCTTTCGCTGTAGTTAAAATTTGTAGTTAATGAAGATTCTTTAATGTAAGGAAGCAAACGATCACGGTTCTGTTTAATGAAGTATTTGTAAGAAGAGTATGTAGAGGTACCTAATTGGTTACCCTGTTTCAAGTGGACCACTATTCGATGATAGTATAATTAGGGTGTGAATAATAATATTGGATACTGAATTGTTCTTTCGAATTCATTATCTCTGAAGTTTCGGATCTACTGACTTGTTCCGTGGTCAAAGTCGTATTGTTGAAGAACTGAAAAATCACCTACTCGTTTCGAGCCATTAGATCTATTGTTTCAAATAACTGGATTGTTTTTAAGGACACTGGGTAGTTAGAGGACTTCTTGGAGTGCATATAAATTACAACATAATTTGAACTCTTGTATTTTAATGTCACTAAGAATAATTAAATTAAATTTTACTCTAATATAAAGCAATTAAAAATAATTTAATTCATACAGTAGAACGTCTCGTTTAGGCACAGTGAAAACGCAAACGAAGTGCACCTTTCTAACTATGGCCGGGAGGAAAACGGTCTTAAGTAAAAATTTTATACTGCATTGGGTGTCAGTTATAGAGGTTTTAATTAAGAGGTTTTTCCTGGATATTATTTGTTTATATTTCTTCTAAAATAGGTAATGTTGCTTATTTAATAATTTTCTTGATTATTTTCAAAATTAGCCGCACTTAAGCTCTTTTAAGACTAGAAAGCAAACTGAGTAGAAGGGATTATTTAAACATAACACCTTTTTCATGTCAAAATATATGAGAAATGTAAATTATTAGGAATGCAAAATGGATCTTAAACAATATAGGACTGTTTATCCTTTTGCTTAAAGTTTTAAAAGGAAATAGCATAAGTATGTGATAAAATGGCTAAAATACAAGTTAGACCTTTTTAAGAGGGAAGCATGGAAAGTAAACATATGATGGTTTTTAAGGAATAAAGTATTAAATATTCTTAAGTTCTTTATTCTGTGTGTGCTCGATTCAAAAAGTACTTAAGACATTTGATAACGCTCTATAAATCCAGTCAGGAGTCTTATTTGACTTTAACAGTTTTACCAGATTGTAGAGAATTGTTTCCTCTTTCAGAATATATAAAAATCTCATTTCCACCAAAAATTGACCTAAGATCTTTTTCCTCTTGGCTACAGCTATAATTTTATTGGTAATTATTTTAGGAAATTTGCCATTCAGTACTTATAAAAAAATTAAAATTATAAAATATATAAAGCAAATATTTGAAAACTTACTACTAATCAGTTGCTTTTTAATAATCTCAACTGACAAAATTATGAAAGTTTTTAATATGCTGCCTGTAAATATAAGATATTTAACAATTCCAGCATTCAAGCAGAAAATAATTATACAATGTTTACTTGCCAAACCATTTTATTCTCTAAATGAACGTTTTAAATCTGCAGTAAGTTTGATTTTTAATACACTGTTGTTTTGTCTCAGCCTATTGTATTGTATAATATGTAAGGGTTAATAAAATATTATTTTAAAAAATATTACGTGGACAAAATATATAGAAAATATTTTTCAGTGTAATATTCAGTGCATTTTGATTTTTATTGAACCAATAAAAGTAAAATTAATAGAGTTTTAATTCTAATGCTGAAAGGTAGATAATAAAATCTTATTCTATTCTTTTCGAAAAATGCTCTCTTCCTCCTTCATTCTACCTTCCATATTTGTTCATAGTTTACACATCATCTACTTGCTAATTCTTAAAAAGATTGGAAAGAAAAGTGATTTAAATCATCAGCATTTCGCACGTAAAATATTAAATCACGGCGTACTTGTTAAATACTCTTGACTTGGCTTGGTTTTCTAGGACGGGACTCTGAATGTATCCATGGACGTAGGCATTCATAGGGCCATTGTGCTCCCTAATAATTTGTGCTAATAATTTTGAATTGTATTGTCATAGTTACGAAACAAGAGGTATGAATTCTTTAAGATTGTTTGAACCAAAATGCAACACTGCTACAGTATTTAATCATAGTAGTAATTTAGACTCAAGAATATATAACAAATTTATATTTAAATATCCTAATCTTGTCAATTCTAATAGTTCTAGCATTAAATTTAAAAAGTTATGTGTGGATTTTATAAGAATTGTAAAATTGTAAATTTAAATTTATATATTCTTATTGCGTAGTAGACATAAAACAAATTGTATTATATACAGAGTGTTAAAAATAACGTTTACAACGTTTCAGGGATGATAGAGGAGGTAAAAACAAACATCTGTTTTAAGTGACAAAACTTCAGCAGATGCGCCGTTTTACCGCTAGTTGGCCTGGAGGATAGATGACTTGACTTCCGTCACAACTCACACTTGTTAGTTCTGTTTGTGCACGACCATCTTGTAGGGTCTTATCTGTTGCCTAATAGTCTCCGTGGTGGGAATTATTTTCTTTTTTTACGCGACGTTCTATCAGAACTTTTAGAAAATATCTCATTGAACATCAGAGAACGAATATGGTTTCAGCATGACGGTGCCCCTCCACACTTTGTTCGTCGTGTCAGGAACCACCTAAATGCTACATCCCCCGATCGTTGGATTGGCAGGGGTGGGCCACCTCGATCACCGGACCTAGTCGCACTGGATTTCTTTTTGTGGGAAAACGTGAAATGTTTTGTGTATGAGACACCGATCGATACGGCAGAAGACTTAGTTGCTCGCGTTGTTGAAGCTGCACATGTTATTAGAGACAATGTTGGCCTTTTTGAGCGTTGCAGACATTCCATAGTACGAAGGTGCCAGCTGTGCAATGCCTTCAATGGACGACAGTTTGAACACCACATCTAAAACGACAATTGGTCTTGTTATTTATGGATTATACTTACACTTACGTACACAATAAACGGCGCATCTGCCAAAGTTTTGTCACTTAAAAAAAGATATTTGTTTTTACCTCATCTATTATCCCTGAAACGTTGTAAACGTTATTTTTTAACACCCTGTACTTCTTAATTTCAATTTAAGAATCCACCTCTGAGCACGAGTTCTACTCTTTCAGGGGTGAGCTAAAGTTTTTCTGTTTATATTATATTTTGTTAAAATTATTAGCAAAATAAATGTAACGACTGTGCAAATTGAGTGGTGATCTGGGTGATATTCTTGAATGCAACGCTGACAGCCGGACAATTCTGCCTTAGGTCTGATAGAACCAGGTCCCATCCCCTAACGAATAGACTATCTGCTAGATCTAATGATCTAAAGGCTCTGAACACCAAGCTCCATCTTTTTTAGAGTCAGGGATCCGTACTACACCCAAGACCTCACACTAGCCTTCTCTGAACTGTTTCAGATGATAATATATTAAATAAAGAGGAGGTGGAATGTGTTAGTGGAATTGTAAGGGAAAACGAGTGAATCTTGAAAAAAAAAACCGCTCTACGTTGTCTATTTTTTCCATAAAAAAGTACCATCAAGATCAGGCTGACAATCGAACCTAGACCGGCCGGATAGAAGACAAGCGAGCTAGCTGCGTGTACAAGCGTCAAACACTCTCAGTTGCCCATAACTTTCTGACACGTTGTATGCAACGTGCAGTACATCTTTCACATAAATCCGAGTTAAAGTTACGGTTAATTAATCAATCAGAAAGAGCGGGTGTATTTTCGTTAAGCCGCTTTGCTTGCATACTTTTAAGACTATTTGTTATCTCCATCCGGAGTGTTTAGTGAAATGGAGGCCTGGGACTGTTGAAATTGATCACGCGGCCATTCTCCCCAACTTTTCTCTCGTCTGCTCATCATTCATTACAACCATGACAGCCAGCCTTTTTCCCCATTAAAAATAACACTAAAACGAAATTGTATAACTTTAAAAATAACATCTATCATGTTCTTTGTTCTATTTTATTTCCCTTGTTTCATTTTCTTATATCATTAAGCTTTGCAAAAGCAAATTGTAGTCTGTTGCATTGTTATAAATAGAATATAAAAGCAACTGTGTAAACCGTGTTAAATTAAATACCGGTAAATATTTTTATAGCGCATAACCTAGCCTCATTTGATTTTAACGACGATGTTATAAGTAAAATGGCAACATTTTGGAATATCCGTGGAACAATAAATCGAGCATTAATTACGTTCAGACAAAACAATTGATACTTTTACAAAACTTTTAATCTCGCTATGATTCAGATTTGTGTAAATTAATGCACTCTTATTAATTAAACAAATAGTAAAAGAAAGAAATTGGGTTTTTACACAAGGTGGAAGGTTGTAGGCTACATATGAAGAGTTAACACCTTAAAACTCGAAAATTAGCAAAATGTCGAAATAGTTTCTACAAATTCATATAACTTATAGACTATAAATATTCTGAAGATGCTACACAAAATGCTTTATTTTCAGTAGACTGTAATCGAAGAGGAACCAAGTCTTGCTTTCTCTCTCGTTGTTCATCTCTAGTGAAGACGTTCTTGGTCACACGAATAATTGTGTAATTAGCTATTAATTTGGACACACATAACACTTTTGGATCCACTTTGTGTATATCAATTCATTTATCGCTGTTTTCAATGTAAGACAATAAGAATTCCAGAAGAAGAAGCGGCATAGAGGACGTGGTCACACTACCTAATAGCACAGTCTAGTATATTCAGTCGCGAAGCTCAATGCGTAGTAAATATGCAAACATTAGATAGTTGCTCACCACTAGGATCGCTAATATCGCCTCATTACAGCAATGCAAAATAGTACCGTCACAGTCTATTGTTTCTAGCACTCTCAAAACTCAAGCTTCGTGACTGTATATAGTACTCTGTGCTAATAGGATGAAATGGCGTTGGGGAGGACACATGGTAAGAATGCAACCTACCAGACGGGCACACATGGCGACACTGTGGGATCCAAGAATTGACTGGAGAAGCCGTGGACGACCGAGAACCAGATGGCAGGGACGAGTTCAAGTTGCAGCTAGGAGAACTGTGGACAACAATAGGACGCCAAAGAACACGGTGGGAGGACGCAGTCAACCAACTTTGAGCGGCAGGAACAACCAGTGCTAGTGTAATTGTGGACAATAAAACTAGATGTAAATAGATAATCAAGTCGGCTCTTTTGATGGTGAAGACTCGAGCCACCCCTGCCCAAGCAGGAGGCCTTGCCCCACTGGGGATCTACGGCTTATATTATTATTATTATTATTATTATTATTATTATTATTATTAGTTCAGGAGATAAGATAACTTGGCACAGATAGACAGGATGCCGGAAGTAATTTCTCCGATGTCAAGTATGCAAATAACATACATGGTCGTGAAGGTTACCAAATATTTGGAAGTATCGCGATGATATTTCTTATAGCCTACTGTTACATCGTGCGAAGTCGTCAGTAATTATTGTCATAAGTTCCCATAAAATATATCGTACGGATTCATAACTCTAATTAACTGCACGTTCAGACAGTTGCAACTGCGTCTTCCTTCAAAGAAACTGGAAGATTATCCATTGTTGCTCTAAGCAAACCATCACAAATTATGTAAATTCTTAACCAAGCCTCGCCACCACTTCTCTTCCTCCCTTCCTCGCAGAAAGTTCATAATGCATCTCGCTAAAAGAAAGTGTTTTTCTTCTTTTTTTTATCTATACTCTAGGCACTCTTTGGAAAACTCTTGTGTGGCTACAGCTTGCAAAATTAGCGTTGCGTTCATGATTAATTAACGGTTATAATGACGCTGCAGATTTCTTGCAGAAATAAATTAAGTTCTCCGTACAGCTCCCCTCATAACGATGCTGCCAACTGTAAGGTTTTACAAACTGCCTAGTATTACATTTTAATGAATTTTCTTGTTATACTGTAACTATCTTTCATTGTATGTATTGTGATACCGTTTCCGACTAGTAATCTAGGGGATCCTCGTATCGACTCCTAGCGTTATAGGGTCTTTTGTCCTATACGTTTCGTCCATTTTTTTTGTCCACTGACAGATTTCTCCATTTCATGATTCGTCCATTAAGTTTTGTCCACTGACAATTTAGTCCATTTTCATGCTTCGTCCATTATTAATATATGAGGAGAAAAATTCGCTCCGGCGCCGAGGATCGAACCCGGGTCCTTGGTTTTACGTACCAAGCGCTCTGACCACTGAGCTACGGCGAGTTCAATCCACAGCACCGGATCGAACCTTCCTCCTTCAATGTTCCCCTTTGTGGCCTGATTCCAAGTTAGGCATATATGTTGATATTATGTCCAAGTCAACTGCCATTATACAAGGAGCGCACTTAGCTGAGTGACTTCTTTGGCCGGGATTCCGCAGTTAAGTGCACAGTAATCTGTACAGAAATATGCACTGCTAGCTATGAGAATATTAAGATTTTTTTTTATCCTCAAATATTAATTGTCAATATTACAGATGCTGTTCTGTAGGACAAATTAATAAAAAAAAATCTTAATATCCGTCCATTATGTTTCCGTCCACTGCCTGTTTCGTCCAGTACAGTAGTGAACAATTTAATTAAAGCAATCGAAATGATTAAAATGTTATTTGTAGTTTTCGAGGAAGAAAATAATTCTAACCAACCGACTGCAGGCCGTATTTCAAGTTGCATTGCATTCCAGTACAGTTTAATAAAAAACATGATTTCTGGATATGCAGACGTGTGATCGGCAGACATGCTTAGACATGTGTTGCTTACTGCTGGAAAATAATTAATGTAGCTATAATAGGGAGAGCACAGGGCCGAATACATACCCCTGCGGATCCACAGATTTTGCGACTTGCTAGTGACAGCAGCCAGGTCGTAGGTTTTATTATTATAGGCTGGTATGGAAACAAACGCAGGATGTTTTCGTTATGGGTGTTATTGTGGTACATTCATGGTCCATTACTCAAATCGCCGCCAGCGAACGCAGCACAGCAGGTATCAAACGTAGAAAACATAAAATCGGGTAAACACAATGGACTGCAATGTCATTCGGTAGGCATTGAACAATGATCTACTTTGCTTGCTTTTATTATTTATATCAATACGTGTTTTGAAACATTAATTTGCCCTGCAAATAAAGGTAATGAATTAAAATCCATAATACGCTGCAGGTTTTCCATATCAAATGTTTATAGTTTTACCATATCAAAATTATAAACATAGGAAATTTTATGACATTGAAATTTCCAGCTCGGAACCCATCAAATCGAGAACTTAATTTTAAAATGTTATGGGCATTTTTTATTAATTTTCATCACGTGAAGGCGATTTCTAATAGTGTCGGAACTTATGTTCTTTCCAGCTAAAAGCACTTCTTAACTCTGAAGCAATGGTGTTTGGCTCCCTACGAAATATCAGTTCCAAATATAGTCCGGATTAGCTTACTTAATATCCTAAGGATGGAACCTAACCATCTTTCCCCCATTACTACATATGCTAGTGGATTATGTTGATTTTCTAGTTTGAAGGTTGATTTTTCTTTTGCCAACTTTGTTTCGAATTTCGGTACTGAGAAATTCTACAATTGGTAGTGATTTTCTAACTTGTGTTGGCAGTAGTCACAGCAGTGCAAATTCTGAAAATTCATATTGTTCTAGATTTCTGAGCCGGTTACTGGAAGCTAGTGAAATTTGAACATACTTACTTACTTGCTTTTAAGGAACCCGCCCTCACATAAGCCGCCATCGGTCCCTATCCTGAGCAAGAGTAATCGATTCATTATCATCATATCCCACCTCCCTCAAATCCATTTTAATATTATCTTCCCATCTATATCTCGGCCTCCCTAAAGGTCTTTTTCCCCCCGGCCTCCCAACTAACACTCTATATGCATTTCTGGATTCGCCCATACGTGCTACATGCCCTGCCCATCTCAAACGTCTGGATTTAATGTTCCTAATTATGTCAGGTGAAGAATACAATGCGTGCAGTTCTGTGTTGTGTAACTTTCTCCATTCTCCTGTAACTTCATCCCTCGTAGCCCCAAATATTTTCCTAAACACCTTATTCTCAAACACCCTTAACCTATGTTCCCCCCTTAAAGTGAGAGTCCAAGTTTCACAACCATAAAAAACAACCGGTAATATAACTGTTTTATAAATTCAAACTTTCAGGTTTCTTGACAACAAACTGGCTGATAAAAGCTTCTCAACCGAATAATAACAGGCATTTCCCATATTTATTCTGTGTTTAATTTCCTCCCGAGTATCATTTATATTCGTTACTGTTGCTCCAAGATATTTGAACTTCTCCACCTCTTCAAAAGATAAATTTCCAATTTGTATATTTCCATTTCGTACAATATTCTCGTCACGAGACATAATCATATACTTTGTCTTTTCGGGATTTACTTCCAAACCTATCTCTTTACTTGGTTCCAGTAAAATTGCCGTGTTTTCCCTAATCGTTTGTGGATTTTCTCCTAGCATATTCACATCATCCGCATAGACAAGCAGCTGATGGAACCCGTTCAATTCCAAACCCTCTCTGTTATCCTGAACTTTCCTAATGACATACTCTAGAGCAAAGTTAAAAAGTAAAGGTGATAGTGCATCTCCTTGCTTTAGCCCGCAGTGAATTGGAAACGCATCTGACAGAAACTGACCATACGAACTCTGCTGTACGTTTCACTGAGACACATTTTAATTAATCGAACTAGTGAAATTTGAACATACTAATAATTAATTAATATCTGTATTAATATTAATACATAATAGTTATATTATGTGTTGCGTTGCGTTGTGGTTACAATTTAAGATTATAGTCGAATAAGTGTAAATAAATATAACATACGGTGTGATACATGCCTTTGGGTAATCGATAGAAATGCTTAATTTTAATTAATTTCTTTGGTGTCTAGATTTTTAATACAATCATGTCAAAGAGGAGGAAAGAAACTGGCCACCCTACCCCACTTTCTCCTGACCTAGGTACCTCACAAGGGGGTTCTTGTTGGTATCAATTGTGAGATTCAGACCTGTCTTCGGACAGTTTACTAATATTGTCAAAGAGAGGAAATGACATGGCAGTAACTCCTCCAAGAAAGCAAATGTGTGCCATTCATAGTATATTTCATGAAATTATAGTTCGTTTATATAATGAACTGAAGAAAGAAGATAATAAAGAAGGAATTATGCGCACGAAGACAGGTATTATAATTACAACAGCAAAATTATTAGGGATAAGTATTCTTAAGCACACATTTCAAAGTGGCATTCTGTTTTCGGAGATTGTACTAATCATTTCATGTGATCAAACAAAATACATTGTTAGGTTAGTTCTCGTGAATCATAAACTATTTAGAGAAAGCAATGAATTTCATGTTGTCAAACAAAATACATTTTAATATTAGATCATATTAATCTACCAGTTAGTACTAACATAATGTGCGAGAGGTCCAGGAGGAAAATATAGGCCTACTCTTTAACAAATTATTGAACCATTTAGGAAACACCTCCCAACATAAATATGAGTTTATTGTTAATACTATATTATTATTATTATTATTATTATTATTATTATTATTATTATTATTATTATTATTATTATTATATATGGATCAGTCTCTGTCTATGAGTAGTTGCCGTCATTACTTCGATTGACGTTATTCCTCCAAGCCACCTTACTACAGTAATGTTTTGGAAGCGTCTCGATAATTTGTAGGCACCCCGTATTTTCTTCCCTAAATTTAAAAATTTTGGCGTTGGGTTTACATATTACAAATATTTTTTCTTAAGAAATTGCAGTTCTGTAATGATTTAATCAGTATATGTAACCTACAGGAAATACAGACTAATATTGAAAGATTCTGACCTTAGATAGCGGGATTCCATTAAAGAAAGTCTATCTATAATGGGCATAACCCCATAAGACAGGGGTATGTAAACCCATGATATAATTATGAAACTCATGATAGATTCGCTTGAGTGTCTTGCCTACAAGCACACCTGACGTACTTACACGGTGTGTCTAGTGTGATGTTTGCAGTGCCAACTTGAATTGGACTTGATGCGGGTGCCTTGCTATCTCTCTCAAACAATGCGGAGTAAGACGGCGACTTTGAAGTTGAATGAAAACTTGTGCAAAGAGTTGAATGTGCAGTGCCAGCTGTACTGACCATAAGAGGACTGTGTGTGTACGAGTGAATTATATTTTGAATATTAGTGAATAATCATAGAGACCCTGGATGACGTGGCGAAACGAGCGAACAAGGTCAGAAACCATACCATACGAAATAATCAGGAATGTATTTTTTTACTTGGTTATTTAACGACACTGTATCAACTACTCGGTTATTTAGCGTCGATGGGAGTGGTGATAGCGAGATGGTATTTGGCGAGATGAGGCCTAAGATTCGCCATAGATTACCTGACATTCGCCTTACGGTTTGGGAAAACCTCTGAAAAAACCAAACCAGGTAATCAGCTCAAACGGGAATCGAACCCGCTTCCGAACGCTTTAGGCGACTGAGCTACGCCGGTGGCTATCAGGAATGTATGGGCAGACCATTGAACATAATGGAAATACAGATTATGAGTCGGCCGAAGAATAAATAGATCGTAGTGAGGTAAATTACTGAATATATAGATCAGGATTGCAGAACTGGGCGCCAATAGTGGCGTTGCGTCACTGATCGGAATACGTCCCTCATCCCTTACTTCCACCCCCGCGTCATTGACTTGGTAGGGGAGAGGATTTGTATTCAATGTCTGTGTTATGTATTGCGTACGGGTCAAAGTGACGTCATTCAACGCCGGTGGTACTGTAGACGGGGATCCAACGCTTTCCCCATGCTTTCCACCCCTCTCTCGCCAGTTCTGTATCCCTGATATTAGATAGATTAATGGAGCATGAATGAAGTCATTTCTAAAGGTAGACATAGGTATTCCGTTCTAGGCCATCAAGGCGCATGGAGGTAGAACTAGAGTAAAACCTTGGATTACGAGCATAATTCCATTCGAAAACGCGATCTTATTCCAAAACACTCGCATATCAAAGCGACTTTCTAAAAAAAAAAAAAAAAAAAAATGCAAAGTCAGATTAATTCGTTTCACAACCTTTTATTGATATAAAATACAGTAATTATAATTATTCCTGACTGCTTGACTGACTGGAATCTTTTGCTTTAACTAAGAATATATCCAGTGAGGATTTTGCGGAAATATGAGATTGTGTTGTCGTTAAACAGATTTATCGCACGCACTGTTACAACCTTATCAGGATGGTGAATTTGTACAAAATTTTGTGCAGCTTCTCACTTTTTACACACCTCTTTAATCTCATTTGAAGCGAAGAATTCGTCAAAACTTGCTATAAAGGTCACTGCTTACATTAACACACCACATGGCCTTCGAAATTACTATTTTATTAAGATTCCAAAGATCGTGATAACTTAATTGGGAATTAAATTAATGGATTTCATTTTAAATGCGCATTAGTTTGGTGAAATGCAAACGAATTAAATAAGATTTAAATTCCGTATTTAAGTTAAATAACAATTATGGATTAGTAACATGGTGAAATCGGCCCTACGTTTCCACTATTGAATCACTTAAATCAGTTTGATATCATACCGTTACTAACCCGCTTAAGGGGACTGAGTTGTGATCCCTGTGCGATTAAAAAATTTCAGTACACAAGTTTAGTTCAATATTTCTAGGCTTTTAGTGCTCAGACTGGAATAAAAATTTCAATGCTTATACAATCAATCATTCTGGATTCAGTGATATAAAATACAACTAATTAGTTTCGTATCCAAGTGCAAAAGAAAGGCCCTCACCGATAACCTGTTTTCCCACTTTGCTGAATGTACCTCATTCTTCAGGTGCACATTACTTGCTACAATCTTCACTCATACACCTTGTATTTTTTTAAGTTATCTAGTAATGTATATTGTAAATTCTAAAGCAGAATTTAGTTAAATATTTCACTCCTAGTAAAACAGAAAAAATATTGAACTTTGTTCAACATTTTTTTCAATTTTTTTTCAATGCATATATATTTTTTCTCGTGTTATGTTTGTGATATTCTTAAACCTGTAGGTCGACTATGTAGAACACAGGCTGCAGAAAACACTGTAAAAAGTTAATGTAAATTTATTCAGTAGTTTCAGAGAAAAATGAACTTTAATATGAAAAATTTCAACTTATGGAAAACTGCATTAAAAAAAAGAAGTACCGGTATATATGAATTACATGCACGGCCAAATTTAAAGGGGCTATTTAAAGGGCTTATCTGCATAAATACCCCCCCCCCACAATATTTATATTGTATAAAGAGTAAGTTTTGTACTTATTCTTCACATATTTCTTCAGCTGCTAATTTTTCACTCGTGCTTTTCTTCCAAGAGAAACGGAGAAGTGCTCGAATTTCAATTATTGTGGCCTCATTCTATGAGAAATTCATGATTACAGACATTGTAAACAGTAAATCTATTATGCAATTAAATGTTTCTTGAAGTATGTTTCAAAATAATAACAACAAATATAAACATGTTTCAATTGTCTACCAACACAAAGACAAATGAATAAATCTTCTATAGGAAAGACTCTGAAGACGGACTAGTATAAACCTGTACATTTTTGGACTTCACAATTAGTAATATACCTGCGAGTGGAAGTACTATGACATGATTTGAGTTGATTAATGAAAGATAACAAACGTCAGATGAACAAATTCGTGACAGTTCCGTGACCAGATCTGTAATATGAACTTGTTTTGCCGTTATTTGATTTTGGTTAAATCAATATCACCATAGAGTATGTGGATGAAAAAATTATTTAAATATTGATTGGGTGGTGATTGAGTGATTAGTTGAATTGATTGGTAATTTAGAAGTGAATGTGATTGATTTGCAGAGGTGGCTGCGATTGATGTTTTATTAAAAAGGTTTGGATAAAATCATTATTTAACTTAAACATGACGTTTGAACAGTGCCTCAATTAAAGTCAATTCAAGCCATCCTATGCAATCACGGGCGGGTGAAAAACCAATTTGTACTTGGGAATTATTTATATAAGTTCTCCGCAGTTGTATATATGTAAAATATGTAGATGATATTTTGTCCAATTAATTAAGGATTTCAAAACATTTCAATTATGAGACTCAAGTTGAAATTCTTGGACACAGCTACTGAAAGGCTTACGTCACAGTTTTCATGTAGCGCAAAACTCGGGGCAATTTTTATTAAGTTTGCTGAGAGGAAGGTATTTACTCGCTTATTAGACCCCTTAGCGTATAATACCCTCCTCTACTTACAGAAAATGTAAGGAGAACTTATCGGAATATTATACTCCTCCGATATAAGTACAATACGAGGTTGGATCTGAAATTCTACCCAAGACTTTTACACAGTAGTGTACATTATCAATCATAAATGCTCTTGGAAAGATTAAAAGGTAAAACTCGCTTCTGAAATCTTCTTCTGTTCCGTTGTCCCGTTACTTCTCCAATTGTCTCTACACTGATGAAGAGGAACAACATCTCTCTTTGTTAATCCTCAAACTACTTAACGTACTCTTTTCTGGTTCTATCATTGTCACAGTACGGATAGACAAATTTTCCTTTCTTCTTCATTTGATGGTATCGGTTTTCACATGCCGTTCGTCCGAAGTCAGTGATTCAGAAAATAAGCGCAAGGTGTGAATATAAAAATTAGGAACGAGTATAAAATATTACCAGAGAATGTGAATTCGCGGATAATGTGTATTGACATTTTAAAAATAATTTCTACATTTAGGCCTACTCTTACCTAACTTTCAAGACGTTATTTCCTTACGGTTTTTTTTTATTTATGCACATAAAAGGTCCCCCCATACTTTTTGCATTAAAAGCGGTAAAGGGAGGGTCTGATATGCGATTTAAAACGTCGCTTTCAACAAAGATTGTCCTTGTAGACTGTTCTGCTAGCCTTCAGTGGCGGCGTTGCTCTCTAATTACCACGTTATGTTTAATCACGTTCATGTGTCCAATTCTTGAAGATTTTTTTCTTTACGATGATGATGATGATGATGATGATGATGATGATGATGATGATGATGACAGAAGATGGTAACGATTATTGCGGCTATGATGGGAAAATGGTAACGATTATTAGGCTACAATAATTATTGGTACGATGTTAATTATTATTTCGGCAATGATTATGGCGACAATGATAACGAATATTACGATAATGATTGTGACGATGAGAACAGTTACGACGACAATAATTATAACTACCATGATAATTATTGCGGCGAAAATTATTAGATCATAACAATAATTATAACGACGGTGGTAATTATTGCGACATTAACTTTCTGCTACAATGATTATAACGATGATAATTATTGTGACACTGGTTATAATTACGATGACTATTTCGTTTATATGACGTCATTCCATTTTCGACCAATGAAGTGTAATGAAATTTTGAATTCCAACCAATCACAGTCAGACTTTGCGATAATTTCTGCAGTTAGATTTATCGCTATCAATTTATCGCATGGTCCTTCTTTTGTTTAGTCGTTGTCGCCAACTGTTTCGCCGTAAATTGATGATCATGAATACATTAAGATGCAACTACACGGTTAAACTTTTCTTTCAACTTTAAAGCAATGAATGCAAGATTGATATTTAATATTAATTAATATATTTACGCAGTGAAGACCACGTTCAAAACGGCGCACCATGTAGACAGAAAATCTTTATGCATCTTAATTGAACGTACCTTTTAAACTTGATTCTTTCAATATTCTTCCCAGATTGCACGCATACGCGATTGGAATATTGAACTGTGTAGATGCAGCTTTAGCGAGAATGCGTTTGTCGAGCTATAAAAAATGCTTTCGTGTAGCACTCATTGTAAGTAACGGTCGAAACAAGGCACAGCTGACATTGGTCCTGCTTCCACAGGTAGGCCTAACATAACCTATAAAATTGTAGCCTATAACATTTGTATTGAAATTAAACAATTAATGGACGTTCAAAATTATGTAACATCACCGCATGTCAAATTCAAAGACCTTGCATAGTAATAATGTCTTTGATCAAACTGCCTTTCGTATGGCGTAATAAAATTTGTGTTTTAATTAGGCCTGTCTATACAGCAACATGTCTCGCTGTGAATACATAAGCATTGGTATATAGCTGTCCCCACTGTTACTGTTAAATTCAATTATGATTTCAGCAGATAATGAAAATGTATTTGTTATAATAATAAGAGAAAAGTGCAGTACATGTAATTAACATTGTTAAACCTGTATTTCGCTTTTCGCAATTGGCATTACTTAATAATAATATCGAATTTCTTTATTGCAATAATCGATATTCATCTACGAGTATTTCAACTCACAATGTCTGAATAGGTTAAGTATTCGTTAATATACTATTATAAACATTTTGTGATCGAATTTTAGGGATATATTATTTAAATTTTTATTTTATTCACGAAATAGTCCTAATAAATGTCACTCGAGATCTGAGATTTCCCAGATAAATCCACTCGCTTCGCTCGTGGATTTATCGGGAGATCTCAGACCTCTCGTGACATTACTACAGATAATTTTTACGACAATGATTGTAACGACGATGATAATTATTGCGACAATGATTATAACGATGATGATAACAATTATTGCGACAATAATTTTGATGATAATTACTGCGACAATAATTTTAATGATGATGATAATTTTTGCGACAATTATTATAACGACGATGAAAATTATTGCAGTGACGATGGTTATGATAACAACAAAGTTGATGGCGTTACGAAAACGATGATGAAGTTATTATGATGATATCGAATACGACGGCAATGATTATAGTAGAAACGGCGATTATGGTGATTGCGACAATCACAGTAACGATGACGATGCTGATGCCCATCATGCCAATGGAGGCGACGATGACAGTGATGGTGATGACCTTCTTTAAACGAAACTGCAAATAAATAAAGCAAAAATTATACTCCTGAAATCGAAAGGACTGTGAAGTTTTATGATGGCTCATGGCAAAATCTTATTACATTAATATTATTCTCATTATATAAATATATTTTAAATATAAGTATAATATAAATAATATATATATAAAATGATATAAAATATATTTTGGATTTATATTTCGCTCTGTATAACATAGTTCTAATAAACTTCTATTAAATTAATTCTCATCATTTAACCAACTAGCTATCTCAACTTAACTATAATTCTTTATATATTACATATGGACTGGATTGAATTACATTAGCTCATTAATTTATTACTTTTTCGTATAGGTTTTATCTCAAATTAAATAAAAATGTACTAGTCGTTAAAATTTAAGTGAAGAATATTGCTGGAGAATCTTTAGTGTATTGTAAATATTATTCATTATATATATATATATATATATATATATATATATATATATATCGCTGTTGTATTGATTAAGGCTGGTTGAGTGGAAGAGAAGGTCTTATTGCCTTAACTCTGCCAGCGAAAGTAAAACATTCTTGAACATTCCTCATGTATCGGATTTCAACCCGTGAGCTCCAGATTAATATTGTGAAGAAATAAAATGGAATTGCCGGTGGTCGAAGATGGTATTAGATACGTTTTATTCCGGTATTTTCTTGTTCTCTGATATGCTGAATAATAATAATAACAATAATATCTTCAGCTCATTGCCCTCTAATTAATATTTACTGGATATGTGCTCTGGCCTATCATACGTGACCAGACACTTTGTATAAAAACGAATAATTAAGGGACATGCTTAGAAATAAAGGCTTTATTTTGCATTACAGAGCTAGAAAGTCTGTAATTTTTCTACGCGAGATAGCACAAGGCACCTTCCAAAATACTTAAAGTTTATGTTAGCACTGTAAGAATATATCTGTTTCCTTATGGGGGAAAGTGAAACAAAGAAGTTTTCCTCTAAAAAGAAGATATAATAGCCTTAAATATTACTAGTAACACTTGATGGAACTGTTCTCACCAATTCAGCACCATTAAGAATGACATCTGGTGGTAAAGGCAGAGCCAAGGAACGCACCTGCAGTGAAGTGGTAACTGTTATAGCCGTCGCTACCTCCGTCACTTGGCGACGTCGTTACGCCCAAGATGCGGTGCTGGCTGAGCTCGTTAAAGAATGATTGAGTTTTGCAAAGACTGGCTGGCACTCAGTAATGTTCCCTCCATCTTTGAACCCTCTTTAATCGTTATTAGTGGCTTACAAAGAGGGCGGTAACGGGATGACGTGAACGAGATACAGCATGATGACAACAGCTAGATGTCTTCTGCGTTGGAATTATTTCAGAATTTTCTTTTTTACTATCGAAATTGTAGAGAGTCTTTAAAAATAAATACAGTAGAAAGATTGCCGTGTCATTTCTTTTAATTAATAATTAAGTATATTGTCAACTTAATGTTCTCTGGTAATATTTTTAACTTTTCAATAAGAACGAAATTTTAATAATAATAATAATAATAATAATAATAATAATAATAATAATAATAATAATAATAATGTTCAGTACCAGAAAAATACAATGCAAATAAATTGTATGGTATTTTAAAATTGCGGAAATACCGCAGGCTGGAAACAACTTGGACTTGCAGATAATCGGATTACATTTGGTGAAATGAGTCTGGAGATTCGTCATGTCACAACATTACTTGACATTGACATTACTTAATAATAATAATAATAATATTAATAATAACAATAATAATAATCAGGGAAAGGATTTATATGTAAATACATATTTACTTATAAAGCTAATATAATTTATATTTTGCATTATCTTTATGTTTCACAATGTGTAGGGTTGAAAAATCCTACTTTTATTTTCCATATTTTTCCATATTTTAGAGTTTAGTACATATTTTCGTTAATTTCCATATATTTTCCATATTTCATATAAAACAGTCCATATTATATTAGGTTTAACAATAAAACAAAACAAAATTCCATTAACTTTTAAAAATACATTTCAACAATAGAGATTTAAACACATGTTCAGTAATCCCTTTAACATCAGAGTTATTTGAAAATTAGCAGTCCTATCAACAATGGGAAAGTAAGTTACAAAACTGTATTAATTTAATTTAAAATTTTTAACAGACTTCAGTTGTGCAGCTCAACAGTTAAATGCCAGTCAGAGTACACATAGGTTCAGTTTTGTAAATCATACTATAAAGACGGTAAATATGCCAAAAGTACGTCATTCAGTCAATTTAAAATCAAAACTAACAAGTTACATTTCAGAATTTAAAGAAGATGGTTTATCAACTGACAATAAAATATTATTTTGTAATTTGTGTCAGTGTGCAGTATCATCTACACAAAAGTTCCTGGTGCAACAACACATTACAACTAGTAAACATCAGGCCAACAAACAACTAAATTCCAAGCAGAGACAATTGTTTTTAACACAACCAACAACATCGAATGTAAGATCTGAGTTTAACATCGACCTGTGCCGTTCTCTCATCTCTGCTGATATTCCTCTCTACAAACTAAAGAATAAGGTCTTCAGGGAATTCCTTGAAAAATATACTCAACATACAATCCCGGATGAGTCAACACTTAGGAAGACGTATGCTCCATCCATCTACGATGAGACAATACAGAAGATAAGAGATGAAATTAAAGATAGTTCAATTTGGGTTTCCATTGATGAGACTCCCGACAAAGAAGGTAGACTTGTTGGTAATGTAGTTATCGGTTTGTTAAGTGAACAATATTCTGAACGAATTCTTTTACATTGTGATGTTCTAGAAAAGTGCAATAACAAAACTATAGTTAAACTGTTCAACGAAGCTATGGGTATCCTGTGGCCAAAGGGTATTATGTACGATAATGTGTTATTCTTTATTAGCGATGCTGACCCTTATATGGTCAAAGCTGGACAAGCATTATCTGTTGTATATCCTAAATTGACTCATTTTACTTGTGTGGCGCATGCATTTCATCGTGTGGCAGAAGTGGTCAGAGACAATTTCCCTAAAGTAGATTTGTTGATTTCATCAGTGAAAAAAGTATTTCTCAAAGCTCCCAGTAGAGTTAACGTGTTGAAAGAAATGTACCCTGAAATTCCATTGCCACCAAAGCCAATTTTAACTAGATGGGATACATGGCTAGAAGCAGTTGAATATTTTGCCGAACATATAGACTCTATTAACAATGTTCTCCTTGCATTGGACTCTGAAGATGCAGTCTCAATTGATACTGCGAAAACAGTTACCTGTGACATAAGTGTGAAGAATGACTTAGCTCACATTCAGCATACATTTTCATGCATCATAAAAACGCTCAAAAGTCTCCAAAATAGGCACCTTTCACTATCTGAAAGTTTTGAAATTATAAATAGTACTGTGGAACAACTGAATCGTGGTAGAGGTAAAGTTGCAGATGCAGTAAGAGCTAAGGTGGACACTGTACTGTCAAAAAACCCTGGATATGAAGAACTACAAAAGGTTGTTGCTGTGATGAGTGGTGAATCAACAGTGAAGATTAACTTGGACTTATCCCCAGCAGACATTGTGAAATTGAATTATGTACCAGTTACTTCTTGTGACGTCGAACGCTCTTTTAGTCAGTATAAATCTATCCTCAGAGACAATAGAAGAAGATTCACTTTTCAGCACTTGAAAGAAATGTTTGTAACCTATTGTTATGGTAACAGACAATAAAAATTGTGTTTTGTTGAAACTACATTGGAAGATAAGGTACGTCCATTATATTTTTTGTTTAGTTTGATTAAAATGTACCAATATTTAACGTACATAGTCATTTTTTTATAATTTTAAGTCCATATTTAATTCCATATTTTGGTAAAAATCCATATTTAATTCCATATTTTGGTAAAAATAACTACATATATATTTACATATTTCATATATTTTTAGTCCATATAAATCCGTTCCCTGATAATAATATAATAATAATAATAATCCGTGCCGCTAAAGCCCGTGAAGGGCCTAGGCCAACCAACCGGCTGCTGGCCTCACGCCCACATGCCGAAGCAGAGGTGGACGATCATCCAACCACAATGGAGGTATCGTATGGTTAGCACGATGTTCCCCCAGCCGTTATAGCTGGCATTCGCAACCGGATTTCGCTACGTATCCTAGCTCCCCAAGTGCATCACGATGCTGGGTAAGCACCGGTCCCATACACTGGCAGAAATTTCATGAGGAAATTTCTTCCCCCATGAGGAGTCGAACCAGCACTTACTTAGAAATGGCTTTTAAGGAACCCGCAGGTTCATTTCCGTCCTCACATAAGCCCGCCATCGGTCCCTATCCTGTGCAAGATTAATCCAGTCTCCATCATCGTATCCCACCTCTCTCAAATCCATTTTAATGTTGTCCTCCCATCTACGTCTCGGCCTCCCCAAAGGTCTTTTTCCCTCCGGTCTCCCAATTAACACTATATGCATTTCTGGATTCGCCCATACATGCTATATGCCCTGCCCATTTCAAACATCTGGATTTAATGTTCCTTATTATGTCAGGTGAAGAATACAATGCGTACAGTTCTGCGTTGTGTAACTTTCTCCATTGCCCTGTAACTTCATCCCTCTTAGCCCCAAATATTTTTCTAGAAACCTTATTCTCACACACCCTTAACCTCTGTTCCTCTCTGAGTGAGAGTCCAAGTTTCAAAAGCATACAGAAGAACTGGTAATAGAATTGCTTTAAGATACTCTAACTTTAGCTTTTTGACAGCAGACTGGATGTTAAAGCTTCTCAACCGAATAATAACATTTATTTCCCATATTATTTTGCGTTTAATTTCCTCCCGAGTGTCATTTATATTTGTTACTGTTGCTCCAAGATATTTGAATTTTTCCACTTCTTCGAAGGATAAATCTCCAATTTCTGTATTTCCATTTCGTACAATATTCTGGTCCCGAGACATTGACTTTACAGTTGGGAAAAAGTCAGAAAAATCCAAGCAGATAATCAGCCCAAGCGCCATTTAAATCCATACCTAAGCGCAACTCAGATCTGCAGACCAACTTCCTTCTGCCTGAGTTATCTCGGTGGCCTCATAAATGGTTTTACTGGAATGTAACTCATGAGAAACTAGATTATGATAGATAAATATTCATTAAGAGTGGTAAATGTGTTAAATCACTTGGGATTGTGGCCATCATATGAAGGAGATAAAGATTTCATGCGTCAGAATTTCGTTCTACAATGACACTTAGTGCTGCCTATAAATCCAAGAGATGATCTGGGTTCAATTACCGGCAGAAAACAGAAAAACTGTCTACATACTACAGGGATTCGACATTGTTCAAGACGATGAGAAATTTTGGGGTTGTGAGCTTTGCTGCAGATATAGAAGCAATCAACATTTCGAAGCTGTATGAAAGTTCCGTGATCAGTAAAGTCAAGGATTCGCTAGCCAAGAGGTGTTCTCCTGAAGTGACGTTAAATGTTATGTGGATTGACTATCGTGGTAAGGACATGAGCTATATGAGGTATTGTTGCCATTTCATATAATTTAGAATCTTTACTGAAGATGCTTTCAAAGGGCTCCAAAAATATTAAGAAAGGAAGACAAAGAGGTACAGTGAATATCAATTAAATGTCGTAATGAGATCTACTGCCGGAACTTTTGAGAACAAGAAAAATATATTTTAAGATGATTGTATGATAAGAAAGAAACACCATTCGTTTCTGTATTACTATCAGACCTTATAACGACAAAGAACCAAGGAAATATTCGGGCTATAGAAAGAGCAGAACTGCTAGAGCTTGTACAATAAAGTACTTTATTGAGGCATCTGTTGTGTATACATTTTTATTAGTTGATATTAGTGTCTTATCCAGGAACCATGCCAATCACAAATGTCTCTATTTCGTAAATTATTACTTAGAACTACTGTATTTTGTCATCAACGGTGTTCTTCTACTATATCAGCCATACGATCGAAGAAATTCTCAAATTTTGCATACCTTATGACGATTTAGTTCCTCAGTTTGGACGGAGGGACCCAATGGCCAAAATATTATTGAATGATAATGATGATGGTGGTAGTTATTGTTATTGTTATTATTATTATTATTATTATTATTATTATTACGATTAAATTTTATGAAATGAAAGTGCCATTAAATCAAATCTTCAATTTAAAATTCGACAAGATTTGGAATGTACGATATTTCAGCAGATTCAACATTATTTTGTACTGTTTTAAAACTATACTTATTACCGGAGATGGGATTTTGCTAAATCTCAAAGTAAATGGTGAAAGTTAACTACCTTCTCAGTGATAGTAGTTTATAATTGTAACGAATTCTATCACCACAGTGCTATCTCGACAATGGTGAAATCGTAATAGTTCCCTTTTCCTTCCTAAGATGGGTAAGATGATTATTATTAATGGAGGAACAGTGAACTGCCGGTAGGAGAAACGGGAGTATCCCACGGAAACATACTGCGAAACACTGCCTTTGTGTAACACTAATTCTACTTAAACCCCCAGGAATTTTAATTCTGGTCTCCAGCGGAAAATTCTACGTCTGGCCGTTTGACTATACGCATACCGAAATTCTACAACTACTACAAATTGAGAAAATTAAAGAATTTGATCATAATCAAATACTACAGAATAACAAATTAATATAGGTCTATTCATTACTTACATTTTTAACTGCTAGTTAAAGAAAATAAGTGTAGGACGATCTCTGAGGGACGATTATTTTTTTTGCCGATTCGAACCATCTAATCTAACATTCATCTATGTATAATTTTGTACAATAATTGTCTTATTAATATACTTCTTTGCCCCTTGATTCATTGAAAATACTTAATTGAGGTGTGAAAATCAACTGGAGCTCCTTACCTACGTATCTTAAATAACATATACTGAAAGAGTGATATTTCTACTCTTGAATTATCTCGAATTTAACATGGCCCACCCTGTTGAGCAGGGAAAGTACGTTAATAGAAAAACATTCCTTTCGTTCTAATCTCATTGAATGTGTAATAATAGATCATGGTTAGGAGAAGTAATAAAACCCGCGAAGAAAGGAGCCTCAAGGAGAAAAAACTTTTTTTTCTTTTTAAGAAACAAAATACAATGTGCGTCGAGTCTTTTTTGTAAGTAAATGTCACATTGCTCTTTCTTCTACCATTTTTCCACACTCATTTCTCTCTTGGCTTTTCTTTCTTCTTTCCATTCTGAGTTCCGTTTCTTTCTTAATGAACGGCGACAAGCTGAAGAATTCGACTGTGTTTCGCTTCGCCCTCTTGTTCGTTTAAGGACTCGAATTTGTCAGAAAGAATCAGGTGTCTTAACAGGAAAAAAATCTAATTATCAAATAAATAGCAGAAGGAGGTGTTATGGTGAACTCTAATTTTATAAAGCGCTTTAAATGTATAGTAATTGAATATTAAAAATTATGTTAATCAAATCTTTAACCCGATGTTCATTGAAATGTAATATTTATTCTCTGAAAAATATCTTGGAATATGGTTGTTAATTTTGAGTTGGTTGTCAGAAATATTTAATATGTTCTGTTAGTACTTCCTTTTGCACAATTTAATATTGTCTTCATTATGTCTTATGTAATTGAGAAATAGAATTCATAAAATTATTTTAAAGTAATAACAATATGTGATTTGCTGCTTATTAGCGTGACGAACGTCAGAAATAAAAGGTCTTTGAGAATGAATGGTGAGGCTTCGTATGGTTACTGTTAAGTTTGTACTATATCTTATGGATGATAATAATAATAATAATAATAATAATAATAATAATAATAATGAAGAGAGTGGTGACGATGACGAACATTGTCGAACATTGTATTTGACAATAATGAAAAAGATGACGACAGTGATGACGATTACAAAATCTGTGTTGATATCTGTAATGATAGTGATGACAGTGATAATGACGAACATTATGTTATGACAGTGATTTATTTATTTATTTATTTATTTATTTATTTATTTATTTATTTATCTATTTACTAATATTTTAGTGTGCTGTGCAACAGCCAGAGACCAATAATAGTTCAGCACAAATGACAAAAATTACAAATAATGACAAAACTTACAAATAATGACAAAAATTACAAATATTGATAATAATTACAAATAATGACAATAACTGCGTTATCACATGATTAGACGTCCATGGATAGATGTGAAAATGAAGAATAACTCAGTTGAAACAGTAATAACAAAACATATGTTAGAGTTGAAATAAACATAATGCAATATTAAAACAACAATAAAACATTCAAACTATATATTAAAAGGATCCAGTTTCATACCATACAGTCCACACCTGTGTAGTAACGGTCAGTGTGTCTGGCCGCTAAACCAGGTGGCCAGGGTTCCAATCCCGGTCGGGGCAAGTTACTTGGTTGAGGTTTTTTCCGGTTTTCCCTCAACCCAATACGAGCAAATGCTGGGTAACTTTCGGTGCTGGACCCCGGATTCATTTCACCGGCATTATCACCTTCATTTCATTCAGACGCTAAATAATCTGAGATGTTGATACAGTGTCGTAAAATAACCCAATAAGACGAGAAAAAAAACATACAAATTGGCAAGTTTTATGCATCTGGCAGCCGGTGAATGAAATTTAGACTTACTGGTATTAAAAAAAAGTTTTTGAAATTTTAATCTTTTAGAAGTAATACGAAGGTAGATATTACTTATGATGGATTCACAAATAATGTCACCTTTATAGCCTTAGAAAGGAATAAGTAATCAAGATCAAGACGTCTGGCATAAAGACTAGAACATTTAAAATAATGACAAGTTAGTTCATAATTGAAAACAGAGGAAGATGGTAGAAATCTAAAAGAACATAAGAAAATAAATTTTCTTTCAATATTTTATAATTTAACCGAATCAGTAGAAGTATTCTATATTCTATATTCCAAGCAACAGATGCATATTCAAGTTTGGAAGTGATGGTAATAACTGACAGTGTTTGACAATAATGATAATGGTGACGACAGTGATGACGATGACGAACATTGTTTTGAGGATAATAATAATGACAGTGACGATTACGAAATTTGTTTTGATGGCAATAATGATAATGATCGCGACAATGTTGATGAACATTGTGTTGTTGACAAAGATGATTATTACAGTAATAGCAATGATGACTATAATGACGATAATAATGATGGTAACGATGCCATCAGTGGTTACTATGACAGTTTTAATTCTTCGTATAATAAACAGAGAAATTTGGAAGGCCAGAGTTTCATAGCATTCAATTGTGATAAATTAAAAACCATAAATTGTTTGCAAAGAGTTAATAAATATAATTATACTTCATCCAACTCCCTCTATTATTCGACATAGTGTTTGCGGAACATTTTATGGATTTATATTTTTGTCGTATTTCAGTTCGAGTAAAGTGAAACCATATATACACGTAACCTAATTCGCGGTTCTCAATTTCCAATTGGAACTTAAACGGGTAACCTCTATAGTCTGTTGAAATGTTCGATATGTGCAAATACTTTCATCTCTTTTGGAATGTTACACATTGCCATATCAAAAGGATTTATAAAATTGCTTTAATAAAAAATAGCGAATTTTTGGCTTCACATTGTTAAAATAGTGATAAATATAAGCGTTGTGTTATTTTCTACTTTGTAATTCACAAGTGGTTTAAGCTATACCGTGAAAACGATTATGCAGACCAATGACCTCCCCTTCTAACCTGAAAGCGCTTCACGTTACGGTGCGTTTGTGGAGTTCGGCGTTAAAACACTTTCATATCCTATTCCAGGGGAGAGTTTTATTATCGATTTAATGTTTTGAATCTGGAAATTATGGCGTAAATATTAATGGTACTTAGCGCGGGCTCCCTTATATAGAATTATTTTCTCACGTAATTCCATGATACATTGTATGCAATTCATATCAAATGACAAGAGCTTTTCATAATTACCCAGTATAGATAGCAAGTAATTATCGTGTTCCGTCACATATCAGCTACACTTTAAGAATGGATTCCGGAACGGAGAGTAAGAGAAAAGTCTGGTACGAACTTGTGTAAAAAATTGTATTAATTCTATCAGAAGAATCTTCCAAACCAATAGATCGAACCATCATCAGAAATTCATGTACGACAATCAAATGATGTAAGAAATCGATGCTATTAAAATGAAAAATAATTTATTTTCATGTATTTTATACAGTAAAACTAATGTAAATTCTACTGTGTCCTATCACCTCTCCCACTCCGACAGAAGCATAGGCCTTTCTACGCCTTTTCAGACTGACCATTTGTCATCAGTCACAATACAACATCAGTCACGTCTTATCGTTTTGGGTGAATGAATACTATTGATATTATAATAATTGATTTTAAGGGAACAAGGTAGTCTAGTAGTGATAGTGAATGACTACTATTGAAATTATAATAATAAATTTTAAGGGAACAAGGTAGTCTAGTAGTGATTACGCTTATCATTATTATAATGTGACAAATTATCTGTCAAATTCCTCAAAGATTCTTATTAAAAGCTCAATTAAGGACATCCTACAACTTTCTGGAGATATTCCAGACAATATGTTGTATTCCGACAAAACATTTAAAGGCTTAGGTATTTTCTGCGCACGTTGGGAAGCCTACTTGCAAGACGTTAACTCTTGCATGAAGTTGAATATGTGTAATAATATGTACATAAACAACACTAGATGTCTAATGGAGGGAGCTGAACATTGTTTGAACAACCTTCAAATCGATGGAACTGAACCCGTAACTTCTACAAGAGGATTAATAAACACCAGAAAAATTAGGATCGAATTACGCCAACGAGACTACAACGCATGATGCAACTTATCTCAAAAGGGAAAAGGCGTTATTCTGTACAGTGAATTCACACCCTATAACAAATGAATAACTAAGAGCGATGGAATGTTTAGCGGTGGATGGAAGGAGGCTATCAAAATGACTGCCAACATAAGTGCTGTAAGAGCCATACCCGATAGGCAGGCGATGCCCCAGTGAGATAGAGCCCCTTGGACATGTCCTGGGACCCTATCCTTATGGTGAAACATTGCGTATACATAGGCACCATGCAATTAGAACTAAATTGGCCGATGCTCTTAGAAAACTAAAATACACCGTCTATGAAGAAGTCCACGGAACTGCCGACAATGGTAGTAACAGACGCATTGACATATTTGCCATTAGTGAATCCCTGTCTCAGGCTATGATCATTGACCCCACCATCAGGTTTGAAATATATAAAGGACAGACTGAAGAGGTACACGAGGAGAAACGAGCAATCTACGTTCCAACCACCCCGTATTATAAAGATAAATACCAACTTCATGATATCAGTGTCACGGGATTGTTCTTTGGAGCAAGAGGAACGATATCTAACTTCTCTTCTCAATTCTGTAAGACCCTAGGGCTGCACAAATCTTTTCTAAATGAACTGGCCCTCCTCATAATTAGAGAGTCGAACTCTAACGGAACCCCCAATATGGACTCCAATTCTATGTACTGAAAAAAACTGACGCACCATTATCATTTTTCTTTTTATTATTAGCTTTCATTGCTTCTTTACTTGTTTGTAACTTTTCTTATTCTGTTAACTGCCATATTTTTTTTTTCACTTGTTTGTCATTTTTCTTACTTTGTTATCTTTCATTATCTGTTTGTTCTTTTTTCTTTTGTATGCTTTGTCTAATGGCAGCCTCTAATTTGAGGAAGCTCTGGTAAATAAATAAATGAATGAAGAAATAAATAAATAAGTAAATAAATATTTATTTTATATAAACATTTACAGAGTGAAGTAAAATGTTTTATCTTCACGAACCTGATTTTGCGAAAGTTTGCAATAAAGCTGGCTTCTAAATGTGAATAGTTTTAAACTCCGTTACGAAAGATTGTTATATAGAAATATATTTATTTTCTACAATTTCATTTAATGCACTGAAATTAACAGAGTGCTAGGATATTTGCCCTGAGGACAAAACTGATGTAAAATGTTAGGGAGTTTTATTAGGTTTCCATTACAGTTTGTAATTATCTTCCGCGTTACCACATTTTATTCAGTTGTTAAAATTCCGTTTCCATCCGAAGTACATAACAATCTATATTAACGGCACAGTGTGAAAGTACCTGGAAATTGCTCTAATGTTTCTTGGGGATATTTACTTTTGGTTAGCGAACTAAACTCGAGTACCTTTACTAAAGTTGCATTCAAAGCCTAAAGGAAGCTTCCATTTACAATAAAGCTTACTGCACCATTAACCCAATACAACACAGTGACCTTTACTGAACTTTGTAACGACAGTGTAGTTGCGGTTGCTATATAACAGTGTTAATCGTCCTTTGCAGTGGCGTAATATCAAGCTAGATGGCAACACATAAAGAAACAGGACTATTTGCATTACTGCAATAACAGAGATGGCCATGATGAGATGATGCTTTGGTAGAAGGAAAGTGAATGCAAACTGGAGAAATTGAGGGAAAATTGCACCACTAGCAGACTGTGTATCTCCTGAAATGTGTATATTTTAATGTGTATTAACAAAGAAGAGAAAGAAAAGGACACCGCCTCATGATAGTGTTAACGTAACCATTATTCTCTCGAAGTAATTTATCTATGAGAGGTACCACACAAGGGCTTTGTTATATTACCACATAAAAATCCACATGCAGTACGCAAAATGCTGACATGATTATTTTTATGGTGTTACATGAAGTTAATCTCTTCGGGGAGTGATAACCCTGTATTTTTTTAATATAGCGGTGAAGGTTTATTTTAAATGTTGCGTACTTCACCCTTGAGAGGGTGCGGACAGTCTAATTCCACAGATGGGTTCATTTATTTAAAAAATAACACAGCTGGGCTGGTTTTTTTTCCCTCTTGGCGTTTTTATATGACATCTCCAACAGTGGTAACTTTAAATGGTCCGGGGATAAACACTTTAAACCAAATGTGCTGAAACAACCATAAAATAGTCCAGTATGCAAAATTAGTTTTGGTAAAGGATGTTACATAGTTCGTACGAAGATTTTGTGTCAATTCAGTGTCATAATGGTACTTAATTTATGATTTGATATTTCTTTTAAATCATTATATTATTTCTTCTTATTCTTTATTGCGGTAGACATTTCATGTCCTTCCTCGTTAATTAAATATAACCTGTAAAACTTTGTTCGTTGGAAAAATATTCTGAACTTGTGGTCATATTTTTAAATATGTTTCTTCCACCATGATACACGTTCGTTCCACTGTCTTCAGCGTTCTAGTATTCTAAAGCATTGCAGCTGTATTTGTTATTAATTTATAAAATTTTAATTTCGGCCCGCAATATAAAAAAAAATTAACTCAAATACTTACTTCTGTTGATTTCATTGCATATTTTGTTCCAATAGTACATCCTAGAATTTACAGCATAGATCAGCGATGGAAAAGAAGTGACAAGGTAATGATCTCAAATCATACCCGTTCCGATGGACATAAAGTGAATCAGAAACAGGCGAAACATATTATTTACACAGATGTCAGAGATGCAAAACGTTTTATTTGAATTTATTGTGGTGGGGTGGGATTATATTCAATTATTATTGTTTATCCACTCATGATAAATTATTTTTATCTCAATGGAAAATCGTATATGGTCTTGCTAATAAAAAACTCTATATACAGACGTTTAACTGACTTATACAATGAGTAGCTCGTTTATAAGTTGTGTGTAAATTCCTTACTAATAATCACTACTTACGTCGTGTAGATAACTGTTACACAGCTACGTCATAGTTTCATAATTACTTCATTACGAAATGTAATAGAATATCTGAGGTTCTCTATTGCATCCGGTAGAGCGCTCTAGTGTGCCGTGTTAAGTATCGATAGAACAGCTGGCTCTGATCGATTACCACACTATATTTTGGTCAAAGAGTACAAGCTACAGCAATATTAATCTAAGTATTCTGTGCTCTTTGGTTTGTTCTTCTGTGGTTACAAGGCAACCAACATCATAAAATGACAGTCGGTACGAACAGCTGTTAGAGGGGCGGCCATTTTTCTCTATATGCAACGCTTAAACAAGGGGTTGTACAGACGCTAAATAACCTAAGCTGTTGATAAAGCGTCGTAAAATAAGTTACTAAAAAATTCTCATTGTATAGTTACAGGCTGTTTATACATCTATTGCTTATGCATGGTTTATTAGTAACGTTTTCTGTCTCAACTCTGCATAAGTCTCGTATAAAAACTATACACGATTTATTAGTAAGACTGTTAGTGTACAGCAGTGGTTCCTAAAGTGGGGGTCGCGACCCCTTGATGGGTCGTGTACAGAGCTGAAGGGGTCGTGAGATGATGTACAAAATGAAACATTAACACCTTGTTAACATTGGGCCTACATTTATTTTGCATTTAGAAGCATACACAATGTTGAACATAAAGATCAACAACTTTTCAACAGTTATAAAGTAAACAATAATTAATGTGATAAGCATAGGTAGGTAGTTCGTACCAAAACAGTAGATTTCAGTTTAGTACAGTGAGGAGTACAGATGTCACCCGCGCTTCGACCTCCTTCCGCTCGCTACAGATGATACACAATATGTTCATATAAACAACGCATAGTGGCATTGTGTTGAGCTGTGTAGAGTCGTAATAGTACGAAGAACATTGTTAATTTATAGTAATGTTTTAGATTCTGAACAAAGTGAGCTATTCTGTTATTATTGTATTATTTACGTAATGTTAATATTATGCATGATTTTGCAGTTTTAATACCGTTGAACGACGAGGTACGAGAGATTATACTTTTAGTGCAGTTAAAATTACAACTTTTCGTGTGAATCACAGCGTTACGTAACTCAACATAGTTATTAAATATTTCGCATTATTAAATATATCTCTAAAGACTGAAGTGAATGGTAATACTAGATGCTTAGTCGAAATGTAAATAGTGACACATAAAAAAGAATATGACCAATATCTTCATGATTTATTGGAGAATTGTGCATGAACCTGAAAGAACATACGGACAAGGATATGCATATTGCCTGTTATAATAATTGTTCGATCCTTTGTTGTAATGGAATTTCATACCACAGCTGCATAGAAGTTTAAGAACGTAGGCCTATCTTTATAATTTTACCGGTAGACATTAAAATCTCGTGAAAGTTTTTATCTCGGTTGCCTTAATAATCATGACGATGATGACAATAAAATGGAATAGACCTAGTGGTAGTTGTTGTAGTCGTAGTGGTAGTGGTAGTTATCGTTCTGAAAGGACAGGTACTCGTGTAACCTTGTTGAAAGGCCACGCTGAGATGTTTCCTGCCGCCTCCAGGAAGGGCTTGATTACGGCTCTGAGATATTTGCATATTATACGATCACACCCTCAAGTAACATTTGTGTGTGAGAATTGGGAAGGGTATTGCAAGAAGAACTTCCTTCCTGCCCCGGGCAGGGTGCCATGTCTTGGTACAGTCACTAACAATCATATAGGCCTATCTTTTGATTCTATCGGATGGGATTAGTTAGACTATAAAGTAATACGTTCGTTGTATTTTTCTTTTAAAGATTATTTTTGTTTCAGTTAACTTCAAATTCTTCTCTATTTTTTTTATAAGTCCATTTCAATAAGGTGGGACTCAATAATTCTTGCAGTAGTAACTTTTGTAAATTAAATATGCAAGTTAAGTATGATATTGTAGAGGATATTTTCCCAAAACAACTAATATGGTATGGACGTATGATGCGAATGAATACGGAAAGATTAGCAAGGTTGGCATGTGATTGGACACCATCAAGAAGAAGAAAAAGAGGAAGACCTGTGACAACATGGAAAAAGGGCATTCTGGAAGCTATGGAAAGAAGACAATTAGGAGGAGACCTATGAGAGATAGAGGGGAGTGATATCTTGCAGTGCGATACATTTATCAGTGACTGTAAATTAATATTTGGCTGTCAGAAAATGTCAAAATGCATTGTAAACTGACTAATATATAAATATCCTATGAGTTAGAAAAATTTAGACAGAAATTCACATTTCATGCATCCGTAGTAACGAAAAGTTATTCTTGTCATTTCTGATATCTGTCCGACTATACACAATCGTTCCTAGGAATATATTGGATGAAATGGGTTTCTACTTACAATCTACGCGCCATTTCATTACAAAAGTAGACGCTTACATCAATTTATAATAATTGTAAAACACAAGCCCCTTGTAATATTAGAGATCTAAGTGCCGGTACTAAGATTTAACAAAATTACAATCCACTTGGAATAAAATCTGTAAATTTTTATAATAATAAAATGGCAATATGCTTAAATTTTTTCGGATATGTGATAGAAGCCTACATACTGTAGGGACACAATTGTTATGATTGTAATTAATGTTTAGAGTGACATTATTAATACTGTAAAACTAAAATATACTCCATCCTCATAACTCGTGCAGACTTGACCTAAAATTTATAGTTTGACTCATGTATGTACTGGGGTTAATGACTAAGGGCCGTATTCATAGACGTTCTTAGCGCGGACTTCCGGTGGATGATCAGCGAAGTAACGTTTTTGTTATTTGTAAACCAGTGTTAGCGATATGATAGGATATGAATCCTGTACAAGTAACCAGTCGATAGCTCGTGCTCGTGCAGCGAAATGTCTATGAATACCACCCTAAAGGATTATCTGTCAAAGTCCAAAGGCAGGTCATCGCACTGGCCACGGCGTGACAAATGTCTGTGGATGTCCTTAGAAATATTTATAAACCTGTTGATAATAACTACATTACGCCGCCGATGTAAAGAGAAATTCGTGTGTGTTCAAATAAACTTTTTTTTTTCAAGAATTTTGTGTGAGATCCCTAACTTTGTTATCAAATCTCAAGACACCAAAAACATGTCACAATAAAAACTAAGTTATTTTCACAACATTTACTATTTTATTCCTTTCAGAGAATCAGTCATTTCAAACCTAATTCTTGCATTGGTATCCATGTAAGTGTAATATTGGAACGTTCAGTTCTGGTTTTAGGATGTAGCATTCAGCGACTGCCAAAGTTTACCTCCACTGTCTGTATAACGGATAGCTACTGATGGAACTGTCATTTTGAGTAGCTTCGCTTGTAATTTTGCGAACACGTTGTGAACACTTTTGGGCAAACTCTTGCGTTACACTGTACACTATAAGGCAGCCCCCCAGTCATCACTTGCACGATTTAGACTTGTAAATTAGCGTAGAACAACGCAAAGTTTTGATAGCGGGTTGACGTATTCAATTATTCTATCCATAGGGGTGGAACAGTGCGCGTTGATGGTGGATGTGACTCCACTACAAGCAAACTTAAACCCCAACATGACCCCTCTAAAAATAAAAATAAATAAATCTGACAGACGGACATTGGGGTAGCGTTCGCAGCACGGGATGGATGTATCCAGTTCTAGAGAGTCGACACCACTTGCAGTAATTAAATAGCTAACATGCTTCCAACCAGCAGTTACAGGATGCGCGCATCAGACGTATTACAGTAGTTGTCGCGACATTGCAAACTTGAAGTTAACATAATTCTTATTTAGCATCCGTTTATACAGAACTCGCTGCTATAGTGACTATCATGTTGTCTCTGGACCAAAGTATCTTGTGTCCGTGATGATAAGTTTTTGGAAAACAAATCAATAAAGAAGTGGAATAAATTAATTTGCAATGGAATACATACGACAGGTTCGTAAAATTCGATAAACGGTGAGGAACATCTGTATTGTGGCGAACAGCGGCGTTGACGTCATGCAAACACAGACGATGTCCTATATTTAGAGGAGATTATAAGGAAAGAGGAATTGTGGAGATTGTTGGTGGAATGCCGAGAGAAAAACGAGAGTACTCTGACAGAAATCCTTACAATCTTGATTTTGTCAAACACAAATACAACTTCGTTTTCGCCGAGAATTTATTCGGATTCGCTATCATTGTAGCCTAAGTCAGCGCTCCACAGACTAAGCTATAAAGGAGGCTAATAATGAACAACTAAGTTTCTTTCGGATATTTGCCTTTAATTTCTCTTCTGATCACAGCGTCACCTCAGCCCTGAAATTAATCACATGTCTTTCAGTAGTTTGAATTGAGGAGTTCACAACCAGAGTGGACCAAGTCCTTCTGGAATAATTTTGAGAAATTGAGTCTTAAAGTTCCTGGCTCATGCTTAGCAACCTTCACTTTCCATAGGAAAAGCTTCCCTCTATGGAGTAACAAATGATTTATGGACTTGGTTTGTTATGGCAATGAATAATTCTAAGTTTTCTTCATCTGAGATTGTATTAATCCACAAACTGACCACTGGTGGACTTCGTCCACTCTGATTATGAGCCCCTCAATTCTTCTCTTAAGAATCTGTAATGTTCAGGTCTTCAGATTACACTGGTCAACAATAATTTTGCGCCAGACATAAAACTAACAAATTCTTACTAATTTCTACCTCCTGAATTAAAAAAAAATAACAAGCAAAATGTTCCATCAGTTAGGGTTTTCGAGATGCACAATATAATTCATTTTCTATGCATTTTATTAAAACAATCACCGGATTTCGTGTATAACTATTTTGTTTTACAAATGTGAAGACCCATTATGTGAAAACAATATTAGTATAAGTAGGCCACCATGTTAGAAGCACTTGTAGAAAAGGAAATTATTTTATTACCCTTTTACGAGTCTGTTTGGAGGGGATGAGACAGGTTCTCGGTATGAATTCGCTTGAGTTTACCTGATTTTACTTGAGATGTGTATTTCTTTCACTGTGAGCTTTAATTACATTACTGTAGTTTATATTTTGCAATAGACCACCCTGTCAAAACCACTTCTAGAAGCGGAAATTGTTTTATTGCCATTTTCGGTTCCATTTGGAGGAGGAGAAACAGGTTCGCCGTATGAAATCGCTTAAGTTTACCAGGAGATTTCCATGGTGTTAGTATTCTGTGTAAGACGTGTATTTCTTTAAAGTGTGCTTTAATGATAATATTCAAAGTACGAATGGTTTATAATTGGGGATTTGAAGATTGTAGTATTGCTTTTTGGAATGCAATTAGGCTACACAAAATTTTGCTGCTTTCTGTGCGAATGGGACAGTCGCGCTGGAGATAAGCGTTATAAAATAAAACGACAATCACTAGAGCCAGGGAAGAAAAATATTATATAGTACATCAACCCCTTGTACCTCAAAATAAGGTAATTTTACTCCCTTTACACTTTCAGTTAGCGTTAATGAAGAATTTAGTTAAAGGGATGAATCATAAAACTGAAGCATTGAAACATATCCAGGAAAAATGTCCTGCTATTAGTGATTCAAAAATAAAAGAGGGAGTTCTCAATGAATCACAAATTAGAAAAGTAATGAAGAACAATCGCTTCGAATATTTGTTGGAAGGAAAAGAGAGAACCGTCTGGATTGCATTTAACGAGGTTGTATTAAATTTTCTGGGTAACTGTAGAAGTGAGAACTATGAAGAACTAGTCAAAAATTTACTGTTGGCATACGAAACTATGGGTTGTAAAATGTCCCTGAAAATTCACTTCCTTCACTCACATCTTGACTTTTTCCATGAGAATTGTGGCGCTTTCATAAAGAAATTTAAACTACGAAAAAAAAAAAAGATCCCAAGGGCAGTGGAGTACTAATATGCTAGCAAACTATTGTTGGACTTTAGTTCGTGATGTATCTGATGCCCAGTGTAAAATAAAATGCAGAAAAAGAAAGCTGTAATCATTTGAAAAGTGACTATTTAACCTTATTATTATGTAAGCAGTATTTTGAATAGATATAAATTCGAAAATTTCTAAAAAAAACCGTAACCAACAAGTGTTTTTATTGTCATATTCGTATTCAGGAGGCTCAAATTATATAGAAAACATGTATCAGATGCCCAGCGAAAAAAAAAAAAGTTAAAATTTGTTACGCAGTGTCACACGTCAACACTGGAATCTGTTGATTAATAGAATTGTATCTCAGTTATTATTTTCTTCAGTGCCCATTAACATTAAGAATACTTTCTACATCCTCATCTGCCAATCATTTCTGGATTTTCTGGTGATAATATTTTAATGATACGTCATAATAACAAAAATATTAGCAAATAAATGATAATAGCAATATAATAGTGTAATGTTATAATAATTGCATATTACTATTATTATTATTATTATTATTATTATTATTATTATTATTATTATTATTATTATTATTATTATTAAGATTCCGAGTTTGCAGCAAGCAGAAGTCCACATTGTTCGTCATAGGTCCACAGGTCTAAGAACAATTTAGGCTTGATAATTACAATTAATTTAAAGGGAAATGAGTTCTGGAAACGTTTGGCACAGTGGTAATGGATTTAGAGTAAAACAGTTTGAAGTTGTGCGAGTATCTGAGTAAAACCGTTGCGGTCCACTCCCGCTGTAAACAATTCGTGTTATTGTGTTGCACGGGATGACGAGTGTCACCGCCAGAAAGAAGTGAATAACGCGACCGAAATTAAGAGCGAACGGGGGGAGTCACCCCTTTAATTACTGGGTTGGACTTTACTACCCCTCTCCGAGTTAGAACGTCCGAGTTTAAAAACAATACTTCACTGGAGTTGTACCTTTTGCCTAAGCCGCCGTGTTCCCACAACAGCAACTATGTATTTTAAACTCGTTCGGTTCTTTCTAGCTGTTACATCATGCAGATGTGTTCTTTTAATATTGTACTCTATACTGTAAACACAGTTTTATTACTAAAACAGATTACGTGCAGTATATGTTTTAATGTTGGAAGGGTATTTGTGATTTTCATCTTCTTCCTCCTCCTCATGAGAGGATGTGCCTCTAATAACTCACAGGGGATACAACTTTGGGGTATCTGATATTGTTTCAATGGAATTGAACGGATTAAAATGAAGTACAGGGAAACCAAAATATATGACTACAATGTACAAAGTTATCAACGAAATTTACGTTCCGTCATTATATTAATGTACCTTTCTCTTAATTCTTTCATAAAGCTGCAGTAGCTCAGTGAGTAGGCGTAAGAATAATGAAGAAATTTTGTCTTAGATATCCGTTTACATCAACCTTTTTCTTTCTTCGTTACCATATTGTTCTGTGTTTGCGTTTGGAATTATTGATGTACTTTATTTTTTTTGTGTTTCTTTTATGTTTAAAATTACGTATATCTGGATATATTCCTTTTTTTCTCATAAGGTGCTTGATTAAATTATATGAAGGGTTCAGAACCATAATGGGGCCAAGCGCCATTTACCAAAACCTTAGAAAACAAGGGTTAAAATGAAGTTATTACCATAATTCAGTGGAAACATATACCAAGTAAAGTTAAGTATACACATTAAAACTAAATGATATGTCAGTCTTCATTAAACTATGTTATTCACTTAAGTTTAACCCTTGCTTTCTCCGTTTTTAATAAATGGCGCTTGGCCCACTATGGCTCTGAACCCTTCGTATAAAGACATTCTCGAGCCTTGGTTCTCCTTTCTTTGCTTTCCTGATGGTGGTACCATTACGTAGTTCTGAAATAATGGAAGTTCCTACATACAGTATAAGACTCGGTGTAAGAAATCGTGCTATTTTGAATTCTGTGACTAAATCACAAGATAAACTACATATTAGTCTAAATCTAGATTTCACCGTAAGTAGTGCAGATAAAATCTGGTACAACTTTTTGGGAGTTTTAAGACTGGAGAATGATGGGTTTGCAGTGAAGGACCTGCACTTGGGCAGAACATTTTGAATATCAATACATAGACTATAAAAATATTTCTCAACCTCATCAATCATTTTGATATTGTCATCAATTCTATGATATATAATGCATATACTTTTATCTTTTAACCCTTTCAACATCGTCTTTAAAAAGGGAAGCATTTTTAGCACTTTTACAATTTGCAATTAATTTAAAGGTATAAATTACAGTTACAGAAGGGAAATGTTATGTATGACCTCTCTAAACTGCCCTCAAGTAAAATTATCAGTATGTGACTTGTATGTATTTATTTACACCGCAAGTGGGCAAACACCTGGTGGCAGTGGTAACTTAATTACAAATAATAATTACAATTATTACACGATAAAACAATTAATACACAGTAAAACAATTAATAGGCAATAAACAACTAACACACAATATATAATTACAATGCACAATACAATTACAATACACAATAAATAATAGATAAAATAACGTAGTTAATAAATGAATCTAAACTGATACTCTTTCACTTCACTCTCAACTCTGTCTCTCTGCACTGTCAATATAACACATTACACTGACACTATAGAACACATTGACACTATAAATTATCACTGATCGAAACTATTTACTATCACTTAAACCGTAACTTCAATGACTCTCCTCGTTTAACTGATACAGCAGTTCAAATAAGACAATTACACCCTTATTGTTCCGTACAATCATACATATAAACAGAACTACGTTAAACTCTTGAAAATGGATCACAGTCCTGCCATCTATCTGCAGTATGCAGAACCCGAATCACGCAAGTGAAGTGGGTAGGCATTAGACACACACACATTAAACTAAAGAAAAGTCTAGTTTAATTGCAAGACCCTCTTAGAAGCTATTTTAAACTAATTTACTATTCAAACCAAGGGAATAACTCGTCAGGCTAACTAAATAAAGGGACATCATTTTATTTTTACTTCAATTTTTATGTACCTGAGTTTTTGAATGTACTTCACTACCACCCCTTCTACTAGTAAACTTCCAACCGTTAACGACATAGATCCGAGGGCGCGTAAGCAGTACTGAGTTAGTGAGTATAATATGTTCCAGAACTATGTTCGCGTTTTCCAGTGACGAAAGAGCTTTCAATATTGAATCATATTTTCGCACAGGTACTGTCGTCCGTTTGCCTATGTCGCATCCCGGTTTCCCCCACCTGCTTCTGTTCGCCCCTCTGTAAAGTCTAGTAGCTGAGCTGTCTTAGCTCTTTTCTGAAAACATTAATTTCTGTTAGGAATTGGACATCTACTTAATATTATACAACTGTTTAAAATAACTTAAATAGAAAGGCCTCGTTGAGTAATTAACTGTCACGTGATTCCCACCCCCCTTTCTACGACCCTGCGACAAAACCACTTGAACGGACAGTAGATAGCATTTCTGACTAATTTTATCTTTTCGGGTTGGGCAGGAGTGAAGATTGAATTTACAGTACGGAAGGTACTCTTTTATAGAGTAGGTATAGAATTATTTCAATATGAGTTACTCGTACGTAGGATGAAACTGGTAATTGGAATTAGGTATAATAGTCTATAGTGCGATAATATGCACAAACGAACTGAAGCCTGTATTTAAATGAACGGCCACACATTTTCAAAAATGTGTTTAAATATCCATTTTATGATTATTTTCCAATTTAACTTCATTCTCTATATCGTACGCTAATGTACTGTAACACTACAATATACACTGCATAATGAATACGTCCGAATGGATAGCTCAATTCGTGAGTAAAGACACTAAGTGTTAATACAGTACTGTATTTTGATTAAACAAAAACCTAATGAAAATTATCAAACTCAAAATTGCGATATTTCCTACTTTACATAAATGAATGAATTACTTTTCTTCCCTCCTATACCTAGTAAAGTGATTTGTATTTTACGCCAGTATCATCGAACTCCAGTCTTGGAAGGGGGAGCAAGCGGTGTTTCCGGTTCTAGACCTTTAATCCAAAGTTGTAGCCAGGTTAATATTAAAAATGTTAGTAAAAATAAAATGATGTCCCTGTACATGTCACCTTAAGTAATGTAACGTATTTTTTTTATTTACACTTTATACACAACTGATTAAGTAATTTTTTAATCTCCTTAAGGAAGGACAACCCTCACAGACCACTGCAGGTAGGTCATTCCAATCATTTAACACTATACTTCATCATCGTCATAATCATAGGATAATCGGTGTATACATATTACGCTGTGTCAGCAAAGTTTTAACATGGATTCATCTTGTCCCATGTCTTCTTACATCTCTTCCTCTTCTTCTTCTTCTTCTTCTTCTTCTTCTTCTTCTTCTTCTTCTTCTTCTTCTTCTTCAACTATGTATAAAAGTACCTTGTTTCGTAATGGACTATCGCCCACCTTTGAAATATGTTCTGACATATTTTGCTCCTAGTGATTCATTTTCCCCTGTTTATTTATATCTCGAGTTCGTTACATATTTCTACGGCTTTTATTTTGTAGGCCTACATTCAGGTACATATTTTAACGTACTATTTAAGGAGTACTGTTAAATAAGAAATGGAAGTTTCAAAGTAGTTTCTTCGTTGGAAGTTCACGCACCGTTGAAATGGGGCTTACAATTAGTTACCGCCAATTTTTTAAGAAATATAAACTCTTTGGGCGGTCAGGACAGATAGTCCGTCGCATACTGTTGTACACATATTTCGATAACATTTAAAAGCTAATCACAACCAGGAATTGAAATAATTTTGTCCTTCACATAATTAATTTCTCTGAGGAAATTATTTCTCCTTTACTTTGTAAGGAACTATAATCTTTAATTCGTCATCTTACTTTATGTAGTACAAAATTCGCGAAGAAAACAGCTTTATATGAAGTGTATTGCATTGTATGTTGTGGACTCAAATTCCAATTACTATTTTATTAACATGATTGTACGAGCATTTCATGTGTACCAATCGACGATAAATTGTCTCTTAAGGAATGGCTATGAACGCAATAATTCTAATAGTTTAATTAAAAGAAATTGCTGTAAACAGACACACGTCATGGCCTAAACCAGTTTTTTTATACGTATGCTGAAAACAACTTCTATCATGAAAATCACGAAATATTTTTATTTTCAGCATCAGAATATACCTACCTTTTCATCGAATAAAGTAATATTAAATATAGGTTTATTTCTTGGTCTGGTATAGAAAGGCAGTCTTATTGCACTGGAATTGTAAAAAAAATTACCTGTCATAAAATTATATGGAACGTAATAACGATTTTTTTTGTTTTCAAATTTAGTACCTCTACAATGAAGAAACATGGATTGGACGGTCAACAGTTCGCTCGGAAATTGCATGGGAGTATTTTTAATGTATGGGGAAGGCAGCGTATCAAATAACATTATCCTATGGAATTAGAGCCATTCGCTAATGCTTCGCCTGGAAATCAGCTTTTCGATATTTGCCGCACGTTTGTTCTTGTTCCTGACATTTCGCCACGCCGACCTAGACTCCAAACTTGACGTTCCGTGTATAATTCGGACAATGATGTTAAACTAATGTTTTGAAAGCATCGAGCAGTGCTTCAAATGAGCTCGTTAGAGCGAGGGATCGATGTTATATCCGTGGATATCCTACATTTTATTCAGAGTCTTGGTTACAGATATGTAGTTTAACTTTGCGATGTGCTTTCCTATAAAGGCAGGAATATTCAGTTCAAATGTTGGAATCGCTTTTATACATATTTGCAGGAATGAAAATTATATTGAAATAAAATTTTTCCACACCAGTTACGGTAGACAATTGAATTATAAATAATGTAAACTCGTTGTGAAGTCAATTTTATTAGCTGTACATACATCATATACATATATAATTTACATTATATTTATACAGGGTTAGCAAAACTTCATACTCAAACTTCTAGAGATGGTAGAGGAGCCCAAAACAAAGATTTTTTGTTATATAACAATAGGTCGGAAAGCAATAGTTATGTCAGTCGTCACTCTCGAACGCAGACATTGCTGACAGACATTGAGAGTGTGGTAACCATTTAAAATAGTTTTGGTGACATTTTGTTTTACAGGTGTTGTTCACATATGAAGAGTCCACTGCAAGAAAGATGGATGTCATTTGGAATACATATTGCAGGAGAAGCAATTGAAAGTTTGAAATGCTTAGCGTTCAAAGCTTAACTGTGATTTTCCGATCATTACTGGACAATGACTATCAGTGTTAATGATATATATATATATATATATATATATATTTCTGTATGTACATTTTATGTCTTAAGCTATGCATTAACAGTCTTGGTTCATTTTCGACAAGAAAGTGACATACATCATTCTTGCAGTGGACTCTTCATATGGCCTCCTGCTTCAATACATGTTGTACAACGACGTGATAATGTGTCTCTCATACATTGAAATTTTCTGTGTTGATGTTGTAAGTGATCGACAGCTACAAGAATCGAACAACGAGGTCCTCCTCTGACACAATTGGCGTTTCATACACTAAACTCTTTAAATGTCACCACACAAAAAATCGAGTGGGGTAAGGTCAGGAGAACGAGCAGGCCATGAAATGGGCCCACCCAGGCCAATCCAATGTTCACCGAATGTGCCACGTAAAAGCTCTGTGCATTCTGATAATTGTGACGTGTTTGTGATGCGCAGAGATGAGGTTTCTACTCAGCGATGCGTTCGAAGATGACGACTGACGTAACTGTTGGTTTCTGACCTATGGTTATTTAACGAAAAATCTTTGTTTTGGGCTCCTTTACCATCCTTAGAAGTTTCAGTATGGAGTTTTGCAACACTCTGTATTAGTTTTCTACCTTTGATGTTATGATTAAATGTATACGGTTTCTCTAGTCTGTTTTGAGCAATTCCATTATTATAAATTATATTGTGTCACTACATTCGTTTACACAGGGACACATAAAAGATACATATCTACGTAATGTACTCTATATCCTCATTTTATTTTATTTTACTTTGTTATACTTCGTTTTAAGGGTAGCGGACATTTTACTCAGTTTCATATCTTTTTAGTTAGAAATCTATAATCCTTACCATCCTTACCTTACAATTCCTCCAATTTCACAGTGCATTTTACAAGCAAACATTCTGATGGGGGCAGATAAAAAAGTTAAAATTTGTTCTTCCACTGTGTTAATAATGTTAAAAGAAGTGCTTATACAAATTTTGGTCACTCGACCGTACTTACGAGTTCATCCAGAAAGTGATTTTTCCCTTGGGCCGTTTACAGAAAAAAAGAACAATTCCATGGATAGGTTTATTGAAACAGATACAGCAATTGTTGCGCTATTTGTCAGCATATCCCCCACTGGAATTTAGACATTTGTTGTACCATGGAATCAAATTTTGTATCCCTGTGTCGTAGAAGTCTGCCTGGGATAGGAACCAGCGTCTGCACCTCCCTGTCGATCCCATGACATGACAGATGTCTCATTTCCTGTGGGGAATATTTAAAAAAATAAGTAAAAAATTGCTGTGTCTGTTTCAATAAATTTTTGTAATGAAATTATGTTTTCTTTCTATTAACGGCCCCTGGTGAACTTACTTTTACGGCCCTCGTAATTGAGGTCGAGTGGCCAAAATTTGTATAAGAATTTCTTTTGGCATTATTAACATGGTGAAAGAAAAAAAAAATAACATTTTTATCTGCCCGCATCAGAATGTTTGCTTGTTAGTCTATTTTATTTTGTCTTTTTTGTGATGGAGTCTGTATCCCTTTAAATTGAGGCCAATTCCGAGATGTACTTTTTTTCTCGATGACTACTCGAATAGTGAGTAACTTATACGATCTTGTATGGTTCTTCATTTTGATCTTTATTAAATATAGTGACTTATTCTTCTTAATTGTCAATCCATATACTCACTCACTCACTCACATATTCATTCATTTGCACGAACTTTATAATGCACAAGAAACTTGACAATTTCTTATTTAAAAACCCTTGATCAGATGCCCATCCAGATACAGCTCCTTACAGTTGAGAGTTCCTTCTGTCATATTATTCTATAAGTCTGGATTTTCTTTAAATTTATTCCAACCTTTGTCACAAACTGAACACGATCTTGTTTCCTTTTCTCAGGAGCTGCAGCCGCGTCTAGGCTTTACGTGGAGGCCATCAACAAGCTGGCAAGGCAGGCACAGCAAGGCACCTGGGGCGGATCTTCAGATATCGGTAAGTCACCATCTTTGGGTTAGTACCAGGTTAAATACTGTACCAACTTTGATTATGATATAGCGTATACAGAAATGAGACTATTGGCTAATGTTCACGTCAAATGTTCAAGAAGAGACCGTCGGCAAGAAGCTTTATCCTTCTTATACTTCTGCTTTTAGGCCCATGCATTTCGTGAATCATTCTATCAGTACATTGCTTTCATTTAAACCTCTAACACTTTTCCGGTTGTCTGTATACCCTTATATTTTCTCGTGCAAACTGAAGAATTTAAAATCACCACCAACTTCTTGTCAGTTTTTTTTCCCCCCTTTAACTCAAGCGTTTTTGTTATATTGATCGCATCGTTATGGTCCAATTGATTTTACACCTTCGTGTTAATATTATCTCTAAGACTATTTCTGCTATATTTTTGCGTACATATTTTTGAAATTGTAGATATTATTGCTTATGAAACCCTTCTAACACTTTTCCTTAATGCGTCTATTCTTGCCGTAATCTGACCTCACATGTCTCGAGCGTTACGTCCTCTCTATCTTCACATGAAATTGTACATCGACTCTACTTCTGTTAACGTAACGTTCGTCAACATTTGTCGCTGATCCCTCTACAATACCAGACACACCCTTCTCTCCATCATTTTCGTAAGTACGTACTTACCCCCCTTATTGCGATCTTTAGATTACTTGATTTTCAAACTGAGTCTGTACCATATTGGCCTGACTTTTTTTTTACTGTATCGTATTAGCCCTACTTGACCCTAAAGGGCATAATTTGTACAGCTATTGTAAATTGTCAAATCATTTATGGAAATTTAAATTTAATTTGTGAAAATAAAAATTACACGGTATCTGACTTTTCGGAGCATAGTAAGGATGTAACTTCGAGCATAAGTTTCTTAACAAAAAATGATCTCTGTGTGACCTGTCATTCCTCAATGTCTGTGGATGAGATTCTGATACAGCCTGTATAGACATTCGATATGATCTCCTTTTATTTGTATTGCCTTAATTGTTTTCATTTTTTTTTCCTTTTTTGACCTCTTCTTTCTCTTTATTTCCATTTCACTTTATTTTCTTCTTTCCTTTCCTCCTTTTTTCTTTCTTTTCATTTTATGGTTATCTTCTTTTGTAATTTCTTCCTCATTTATATATTAGGCCTACTCCTTTAATTGATTATTTCACTTTTTGTTTTTAATCTATTTCATCATTTAATTTATAGTAGCCCTACTACTTTTAAACTCCTCCTTTCTCCCATTGTTATTTGTGTTTCATTAATTTACTTGTGTATTTCTTCCATTCCTTAACAATGTTTTCTTCGTTGAATAATTTCGAGGGAAAAATTGTTCCGGGGCCGGGTATCGAACTCGGTTAAACGTACCAACGCTCTACCAACCAAAGGTTCCGGGTTCGATACTCGGCCCCAGAAAAATTTTTCCCTCGAAATTATTCAAATCAACTTTACAGGGAGTTACACCTGAAAGCTTGATTTGCATAATACACGTCACTCTTCGTTAAAGAAAACCACAATTTAAGTCACACAGAGTTAGTGTGCCCTCAAAGTTGGTTGCTTGACGGTTGTCAGCCCACTTTGAGGTCTGTGGATATAGAGGAAAAAATTGGATCGGTGTCTGGTAGAGTTCCCGGGTAGCTCAGTTGATAGAGCGTGGTACATTTAACCAAAGGTCCCGGGTTCGATACCCGGCGCTGGAACAATTTTTTTCCTCGAAATTATTCAAATCAACTTTACAGGGAGTTATAGGCCTGAAAGCTTGATTTGCGTTTTCTTCATTGTTTGTTGGATTATATCAGTACATTTATCAATTCTCTTTTTTATGTAGCCTATTCCTTTGATTCGGCTTCATTTGCTTTCCTCTTTGTTTATGTGGCTGTTTCATCCACTTTTTCTTTGCATATATTTCTTTCTGCCTTATAATATTTTGTTCGCTTTTTTATTTTCTCCTTATTTTAGGTGTAGATAGATAGTAGTTTATTTTACGACGCTTTTATCAACATCTCAGGTTATTTAGCGTCTGAATGAGATGAAGGTGATAAATGACGGTGAAATGAGTCCGGGGCTCAGCACCGAAAGTTACGCATATTGGGCTGAGGCAAAAACCCTGGAAAAAATCTCAACCAGGTAACTTGCCCCAACCGGGAATCGAATCCGGGCCACCTGGTTTCGCGGCCAGACGCGCTAACCGTTACTCCACTCCGTTGTGGACTTTCAGGTGTAGAGATTTATTTAACTTTTGTAACTATTTACATGGATATACATTTAATTTCTTTCTTTTATGTCCCTAGAAATCATAATTTCAATATGGCGTGCCATTAAATATTGATCGAACTGATGTTATGTGCATTAAAACTGAGTTATACAGAAAAGACTTCCTGCAGGGAGATCCAATAACGCGATCAATCTAAACTGAATGCAAAATATTCGAAATTAGCAAATTCATGATTTTCAGTATCGTAGAAATATTTCATGCTTGTGTGAGTTCCATTGTATACCAAACCGTTAACATTTTCACAGACTTTTTATTCAATTTCATAATGTTTTCTCCAATTTATACTCTCTCGTGTTATACGAGTCAACCGATAGCACTAATGGACTTCGATGCGAGAGCTCGCGATGCTGTCGGTGCATTTTTTTTGTGAAGGGTGCACCGACGAGTAATGTGAAGTGACACGGAAGTGAGTTCCATTTGCATTCATTGCAGAGCCATCACCTATAATGACAAACTTTCGTAATATAGATTTATTCTGTAAAATATTGTAATAGCGTTTTATGACAGAGTCATATAAAAAGCAGATTTATAATTGCCAATATAGTCACAGAGCAAGTAAAAAACATTTTGAAATTTAGAAAGTTATGTATCATGTCAAGGTGAAAAGTTGTTAAGAGGAAAAAACAATATCTACAAAAAGTAGTTTAATAGAATAATATCATTGGGTTCATCCTCTATTAGTGTTTGGAACATTTAGTAATGTTTCATGTTGGATCCAGCACTTCATAATCCATAATACATAACTTTTCAAAAAAGTATAAACATTTAAAAATTTGTAATTCGAATACCTGTACAACTGATCGGCGATAGTTCTGTTCTTCTCAAACTCGATGCAATATTTATCTTGATATTTGTTTCAGCACAGCTGTAATTTTAATCCCTAGTTCAAGGGGATTTGTTTGAAAGTGTGGCACATAAACAGTGACTTTCATGTGACCCCACAAAAAGAAATCACTTATTATGTGAGCGGACCTGGTTAGCCAGTGGTACAGGATACGGTGATTGATGATGGTGCGTTCTTCTCAAATGTGTGGGAAAACTATAGTAACAAAAGTACGGACCTCGTGATTTGTATACCAAACCGTTATCTTGTTTGAAAATGTTAGTGGAATTGTGCAGTTTTGAACATGCATAGATACAAGTTAGGGGTTATTGTTCTTTCAGAAAATTCCAAATCACAGAACGCATTCTATCGCGGTATAGTCATTTTATTCTAAGTATTTGAATTCCAAGAAACAATACAGAAGTTGCGACCAAATAACATATGATGTAAGAAATATGGGAAATTTTTGTATCGTCTGAACTAAATGAGGTATTTCTTCATTTCAAATATCCCTATAATTGACTTATAAAATGGGGTCATTCTTTTTAAAAGCACTCATTGTCAAGTTACAGGCTGAACTAGTCACTGAACAGGATGAAACCAACATGACTACCAGGAAAATATTGAAAAGCTAAATCATTTTAGAACAAACATGAGTTACCCTAGAGTTACTGTCGCATGAAAGTAAGAATAAGTTAAAAAAGAAAAAAATAATATAAATTCTCCTGAAACTATGTTATTTGAAGTAAAGAGACATTACTAGCAAGCTTAGATCAATTATTAACTAAACATAACAAAATATTTGGCTTACATTCTTCATATTAATCTGAACGTGAATAGAAGAGTAAAATGTGAACTTTAATGCGTTAGCTTTAAATATTTCAGTTTCAAATAATCCATTACGCTTATATTTTCAATGTATAAATGACAAATTTCTACATAAGTTAAGCTCTGTCTGTGTATAGTAAAAAAAAAAAACTTACGGATGACAGTGTTAATGGCATTCGAGCGCGCTTTGAATTTAGTCCTAAAGAAATCTTTAAGATGTTTTTCCCAAGAAACCGGGTTATCCTACGGTACTGTTTTGTAGGCAATTAGGCCTAATTTTATGTTTCATTTATTTATTTTTTATACATCTTGATTCCACAAATTTTAACACTACATCGCTTTGGAAAACGTATCATGTGTCTTTCACGTTTTAAAGTTTTGTGTTACCTTGTTAACATGTTTCGGCCTGCTATTGGCCATCATCAGAACTGGTTGTTACTGGTCTTGGCGCCTTTAGTTTTGTTTCCTGTGGGGGTGTGTTTGTGTAATGTAATGTGGAGTCAAAGATTTTTTATTCATTTCGCATATTCCTTTATTATTTTTACTTTAATTTATTATTTCGTTATTCCATTTATCTCTTAATTTAATAGAATATTCTGTATAGACCTATTTTATGGGATGAGCAGTGACAAAACGGCAGACCTCACTTTTCGTTGGATCTCTCTGAATAATCTTACAGATTTCAAATAAGAGGGGTAATTTATAGCGCATAATGGAGTCATAAAGATGTAGGACTGAGTGAACTTTATTGAACCTGATGTGTGTTTTGTATATAAGTTTCGCCGTACAAGTGGAAGTTAAAGGCGATAATGTCTACAAATGCAGTGAGAATTCAGAAACGTATTTTTCAACTTTTCTCTCTTTCTCTCAACGAAGCGAGTAACTTACAGACGCTGGGAACATGATGCGGTTCTTGGTAATGAAATATTCAGAGTCATAAAGATAAGTTATCTTCCTACATGAGCCTTTACTACCCCGCACACACACGTGTGAACGCGTTATTGGAAACATGCACACATGCTCGATATTTCTCCGGTGAAACATTAAGACGAACCCAACTTACAAAAAGTTTGATTTAAATGTTTCAACCCTTTTTTCCTTAGAGAAAGAAATATGAAAGTCATATAAAATGGGATATAACTGGAAAGGAAGGATACTCCACCCTCCTTTTCCACCCCTTTTGAGACATGATAACTACACCCCTGTTATTTCCACCAACCCTTCTTCTCTAGCCTAGTGCAGAGTAGCGAAAGTGTAATCAACCCTTGATGAGGGTTGGATGAGTGTTAACAGCCCTGGCGAAGGGGTGGGTTTCGTTCTAGAACTATGTTCACGGGGGGTGGGAAGTGGGTGTGGAGAAATGTTTAATACCACGTCACGAATACTAGGTGGCTCTCTGGCTTTTCTAACATTAACGATGCTGTGTGTCCGAGAGGGACCCCTGCTATAGCTACCCTCATCAAATACCACCCCCTGCCGAGGTAAACCCTGCAGAGCCTTAAGGACATCAAGGCGCCATAAGCTCAAAAACCATCTTGACAAATCGACTGATTTGAGATATGGCAGATGCAATGTTATGGCTATCTGGGGCTCGATGGCTTTCTGCGTGTTTGAACAGCGTCGCTCTAAAGTGAGGTCATCCCTTCCTGCTATTAACTTCATCGCGATAACATTTCTTGGCTGCTCGGTGCGATTTCTAATCGAGGCTTTACATCATCATTATAGATCTGTATTGAATTCATCTAACTTAATTTTTATTATAATCAATTAACTTGAAAGTTGTCTGTCACTAACTTTTCCAATGTACAGTTCTTGAGATAATATATTTATTTGCAAGAAAATATATCAAATAAATTAAACATAATAAAGTGAATGGTATGTACGTGGATATAGAAAGGCCTACTTAATGGGCGGGATATGGAGCATTTCTAAACACTTCAATCCAAGCAGGCTTATTGTGCACCCGTAATGCTATGAGTTGTATGACGATTGTGCTGTCCGCCTAAGCCGGCTCCACAATTTTCCCCAAAAACTAAGTCACCTCCAGCCATCAAATCCGTATAGGCTGTCTCAAAAAAAGATCGAAAAATTAATTGTGGTCGTAGCCTCTGAGTAGAAAAAAATATATGTCAGTGAAAACTCCACAATCCTATTTTAAATATTTTTAAAGTTATAATTCTGTGAACTTTTTAAAGCCCAGTCCAAATAATGGATGTTAGACAATCTCTGAAAGTCTTAAAGAAGGAAAAGACTTTCCAAATTTTTTGTTTATTTCCGCTTAAATGATTTCCACTTTTTTAATATGTAAAATTATGTAAACACAACCTAACTAAGAGCGATTAGCAGTGTATAGAGAGCTGTTCTCAAATTCGATTATAAAGTTCGATGCCATGTAGTAAACAATGTACGATATGCATCAACATACTGCCTAATCACAAATCATATTTATTTGGTATCTCATGAGAGTTGGAAGATTGAAACCCTTTGCTTTTGTGTCCTTTTGAATTAAAGAACATTCCAGAAAATTTTGTCTGTTTATTTCTGAGACTTCATGTAAACCGCACCTCACATTTTTACATGAATAATGCCCCGTTAGGTTGGGTCTGTCTATACAGCTAGTTGGTATTTCAGAATTTGGCAAGACAGTCTCTTGTGAGACATTCTCAATACATGGTGATATCAGTTCCTATATTTTGATTTACTTAGGTATTTAACTGGGTTATTTAACGTCGATGAAATTGGTGATAGCGAGATGGTATTTGGCGAGATGAGGCCGAGGATTCGCCAAACATTACCTGACATTCGCCTTACGGTTGGGGAAAACCTCGAAGAAAACCCAAACAGGTAATCAATCCTAACGGGAATCAAACCCACTCCCGACCGCAGCTCCGGATCAGAAGGCAAGTATCTTTGACTGACCTGCGTTGGTGACTGTTTTGAAATTGTTCGATGCTGTCTGTAATTCGGTTCATTTTTAGCTCATTTCGTACTCTTATTTCTTTATTTCTCTTATGGTCGTACAGTTTGTAGCCTGCTAGGAGTCTGAGAAGCTTAATTTTAACTGCCTCTAATCTAATCTTTTTATTTGACGCGTGTTTAATGTCCGTGCAGAAGGGTACGGGTAGTCCCTTGTAAAAGTTTAATATTCTCTCAGGTCTTACCTTCTTAAGTAAATTATTACTATTATTATTATTATTATTATTATTATTATTATTATTACTACTACTATTATTAAGTAGTGGTACGCAATTGACTTCCGTCATTCACCCAAATGTCCCCATCTACTGTGCGACGCGCCGAAGCTTGTAGTTCTTTTAGCCGCCACGAAGGCGTTGCCCTTGCTTCACCATATGAGGCGTACTACGTAACACTGTATGATGATTATGATGATTAATGCAACAATGGTGGAATTATGTTAGGGGAAACGGGAGTACCCACGAAAACCTACCGCAAAACACCGTTTTTATCCACCACAAATTCTAGTTGGACCTGCCGGGATTGGAACCCAGGTTACCAGCGTGAAGAGCCGACGCTCTAGGTATTAAGCCAAAGTTGAGCGTTATTATTATTATTATTATTATTATTATTATTATTATTATTATTATTAACATATACATATACATATTTAGTTACGTTTCCATTGATTTTTCTACATATTACAAAGTATCGTACATATAATGCATTACATTATTTCTAGAGAGTCCTAATCACCATGACGACACTTCCCCTAAGATAGCAATGATACAGACGCAACACCACGTATGAACGCTCTGTAATAAGTGTGGTCTCAGTCACGTCTGAGATTCGCCCTTCACCTCCCCCATAACCACGTGTTCTTACTCGAAGTTTGTTCCCGCTTAGAAGAACAAAGACCTCCCCCTCAGTTTTGGGCAGTCTCCCCCTTAGCGACATCGATCAGCAGATTGTTATGCGGCCAGTGTCTCAGCAGTCCATCATAGAGAGCTCATAGCAGTCCGTAGTGACAGTGTTTGTACGTCTGACTACCTTCAAAGGAACAACGCTCTATGTTCTGTTTCACGTGCAGGATCTGCATTCGGTAAAAATTTAGGATTGGTATCGGATTTTCATCAGAGACTGATCCTGCGATTGATACGTAATTATTGTGTTGATGTAGGTTCGATCATCAAAATCGCCACTTTATGATTTGGAATGTTTCTCACCTTCTGTCACAATGTTAATTTTCTCCCACCAAACTGTGCCTCTTTCTCCAGCCAGTTTTGTGCGCTTATTTTTCGATAACATCTGCTGTGTCGATAACATCTGTTGATAACATCTCCTGATTCGCTCTTGTGTTTAAAAATTCATACATCCAATTGTTCTTCTAATACTTGGTAATTGTCCTACTCTAAATGAATCTCCTCAAGTTAAATATCTCGGAATAATAATCGACCAACATTTACGTTGGGATAAACATGTTCTTTTTCTGTGCAATAGATTAAGAAAAAATATTCACTATTTTGTCATCCTATGAAATTACTTGACTGTCCATACTTTACGACTGATTTACCTCGCATTAGTAAAAGCTATATTACAATACGGCATTATAGGATGGGGTAGTGCTTATAGTGCCTCCCTAATGCCAATAACTCTGCTACAGAAAATAATAATAAAAATATGCCTTAATAAACCTGCTGATTATCCTTCAGAGCTGCTGTATTTAGAATTTAAAGTATTTGATTTCCGTCGAATTTATAACAATGCATTACTGAATTTCGTACATAAAAGCCGAAATATATTTAATTTATATTCACATATATATAAAACAAAAAATCAGACAACATATGCTTGACAGTTCCTAAATGTACTACAACTGTAGCATATAATCACAGTAGCAACTTCGCTCCAAGGCTTTATAACATGATAATAGATAAATTCCCAAACATACAATTGGCTAATGCTCCTTATTTAAAAAAATCTATTAAATTGTTGGTAGCAGAGAAAATTTGAAGTTCAATTGTGATATGTGTCTTTTCTTCTTTTTTTCTTCTAAGTATTACGTTTTACTCTGTTATTCAATAAAATGTCTTAATATTAACTTACGTGGAATGCCCCCTGAGCACGAGTATGTAACTTATTCTTTCTGGGGGTGCTAGAGAGCGAAAAAATCAATATGTAGCCTATCTTTGTTCTGGAAATAAATTATTATTATTATTATTACTATTATTATTATTATTATTATTATTATTATTATTATTATCTTAGATCTTGAAAGAGCAGGTTGCGGGTAACTTTCCTTTCCTGTGTATTATTTTATAGTATTATTCTCTGACTTTTTACTGTATTCAGCAAAATTACTTGAAGAGCCATCGATTTCAGTTCTGGTTTTGCTCGGAATACCATAAATAATTCAGAATTTCACTTTTGTTACGTTACACGTTTTGAGGAAATGAATCTCATTGGATGGGCTCTCACTTGACTTATGGTATTTAACTATAAAATGACGATATGTATATTATTATTTGTTGCTAGTATTAATAAGAAACATGATGATTGTAGTATACAATTATTTCATATCCAGGTGATGGAAATTCCTGGCATTATTTAATTATTTCGGTTAGACTTTTCTGAGGCTTACAATAATAGCAGATTAGGATCTTGAGAAGACTTCTGAAGAAGCTGGAAGTATGGAATTAGGAAGTGTGGATCTTGTAACATTTTTGCTCTCGTAGATTTATGCCCGGAGGTAGTGGAAGACTGCTCTTTCTATGTGACAAGGGAATTCCAAGCGACACGATGTAAGACGTCATTTGTTATATAAAGCAGTTGTGACACTCACTCCACTCTAACGTCTAATAGCAGAGCCTGTTTTTATTTTATAGCATTTTCGATAAGAGAGGACACCTGTGCTCCTCAATGAAGTGAGAGAACGAGTCTCTGAATCGACTCTCGATTGCATTTGGTATGGTTTATAAATTATTATTTTTGAAAGTAATAAATGACAATTCACGAAATAAGCTAGCAAGGAGTCAGCGTGCTGTTTTGGTATTTGATAGGTATGATCTTCAACATTTGAGACTCTATACACTTACTGAAATAATGCTATTTCCAGTTTTGATAATCCTTTCCTATCCAAAGAAACAAGTAACTTACAGTTAAGAAAAGAGGCCTTATGGCTTTAATCCTGTAAGATTAAATACATATTAAATATGGGACATTCTTCTGTGCTTTTAACTGAAAGTCTGGGCCCGTACCGACACTCTGCGTTTTTTTTTCCTGCTATGTCTGGTCTTTATATGAAGTTGTGTGATAAAAATAGAATGCAATATTGTGAAAGAGTACTACAACACATCGTGTAGTCAAGCATTATGCCAGCAGAATACTTGATAATAAATAAAAAAATTAACCTCCTAATGTGTCTGAGGTATTCCTTCACTCACATCAGACTTTGTCTTCGCTACGTAATAACAGCAATATTTTCTCAGTAACTCATTTAACATAGCGATATTAAGGATAACGATGCAGTATACGTTTTGAAAAAATTGTCTTCTACCTTTTCCTCGGTTTACACACATCTTTTTTTTTTGCTCCCTTTGGTCTCTACTCTTTGAAATTTAGACAGAAAGTCGCGTTCGTTTGTATGGCTGCAGTTTATGTTGTCGATTAATTATTCGATGAGTGAAATGTGGGCAATATGGTGAAATAGAGATTATTGTAAGAATGAAATTTGTAAACTTGTGGAAAATAAAAGATCCCATCCAAAACAATTACCGTCTTACAATGATATCCATCACAAGTAAAATTGCAGTCAAAACCAAGAAACTAACTCAAGTTCTTGCAACCTACTGTAACTGTAGAAGAGCTAAACATTGATTTTTCACGTCAGAATCTTCCTTTGTTATTATATAAGTTGGGACACGATTTTGCTGCGGAAGAAAAGTTAACGAGTATAGTGTTGTCGAGCCTGCTTTATAGGCAATATGTTTAACAGAGAAGTCGGAGAAGATGCCGCATAGTCACGGCGCTATATAGTGAATACTTGACGCAAATCATTCAATTCTAGGGAACACTTTGCGAATAGTGAAGTCTTCTTAATTTCTCAACTTATCTGAAGTATTAATTAAATTAGTCCAAAGCCATGTACTTAAAATAATATCAGCAATAAAAAATATTAACATTTAATTTCTTGTCTCCTATATTTCTTCATTGTTATTTTTATTCTTTTTGTTATTTTTCTACCTTTTAGACTATATCTTTGTCCATATTCTCCTTCTCCTTCCCCACTTCACACCCTCTTTTCAATCCTCAATTTTGACTCCTGCATTTCTTTCTCTTTCCAGTTTTCTTGTTGATCAGTTCATTCTATCTATGTTATTCTCTTTGTCTTCTTTTCAACTAACATTTTATCTTCTTTCTGTTTCCTGTTTCTTCCTAGTTTCTCTTTTTGTTTCTCCAGTCTTTTATTTTTCTATATTTTTCGGTTTCCTCATTCACGTTTTGTCCTTTATCTTATATTCTCTATTTCTTTTTAATATTATCCTTTGATCTTTAACTTCGCTGCCACTGGCGTAGCTGAAACGTAGAGCGTTTGCCTGCTGATCTGGAGTTGCGTGCGGGCTTGTATTCGATTCCCACGTGGGCTGATTGCCTGTTTGAATTATTTCTGAGGTTTTCCCAACAATAAGACGAATGTCAGGTAATCTATGGCGAATCCTCTATCTCATCTCACCAAATACCATCTCGCAGTCACCAATTTCATCGACGCTAAATAATTCAGTCATTGTTACAGCGTAGGTATTGGAATAATTAACCACAATGCCAGAAATTTCAATGACAAGAATTCTCGTGCTGAGAACATGATACAAATGTAATGAAAGTCCCGGTATGATATTGTACAGGTGGTTTCGAAGAAATGCGAGACATTAATGCGATATGGAGTTGAACAAAGAGGACCTAATAATAAAAAAATATAGTCTTCATAACAAAATATAAGAAATGAAGAACCAATGAAGAAAAGAAGATAAAAGCGACAAAAGAGCAAGTATTCATTGTTTTTTGTGTCCAATGATTCGTATATTTGTGTAATTAAATTTATTTTCATATGATCTTTCCGTCGATGACTTTTTGAGTGAGCTTCCCACTTAATGATTTTGGAATGCTCCTTGTAAGAGAGGAAGTTATGTTATTGACTGTGTTGGGAATACTCGCGAACGACGCCTCTGGGTTATCGGTTTTCTCGCTAATTAGGAATTCATCATGTCTGCTTCCCCAATCAAGTGTGGTGGATGAACGGCTGGGAGTGATCCTGCAGCTTGTGAAGACGTTTGTTAAGTCTTCTCACCTTTGCTCTGTTTCTGCAGACAGTAAATTACAGGTTGCTAGGTAGAGTTCATCCTACTACGAATATCGTGTTGAGACATATGTTCAGGAACAACAGTACAGCGACGCAAGTAAATGTTCGTCTTCTTAAAGGACACCGTTAACTGAACCAATAGGAAATGGATATCTTATTTCGCAAACGAAGGTTACGATCCTTGCGGCACAGAGTAGATTTATTCATGGACAAGTTACGTGATTGAAGTTAATCTTCGTGAGATATGTATTCCTATTTCTTCTGTTGACATTCTATTAATAGGATGTTCAAATGAAACCCGGCCATCGCCAATAGAAAGAAAATCCCAACTAATTAAGAACATTAAGTAACTATAAGGACATTAAAACGTCATGGGAACAAGAAGAATATGTCAGAATAAATAATAGGAAAGTGAGGATGGGCTTAGCTTGGTGGAGACTAGGAATATGGAAATTGAAAAACAGGAGGAGTACCATTGAGAAGGATATCTGCCCCCTTTGCGGCATGGAAGAAGACGCGTTTCATATATGGTTAGAATGTCAAGAAACAGACAATACAAGACAATACAAGGAAAAGTCCACACTTGTGGAGTAACGGCTAGCGCGTCTGGCCGCGAAACCAGGTGGCCAGAGTTCGATTCCCGGTCGGGGCAAGTTACCTGGTTGAGGTTTTTTTCCGGGGTTTTCCCTCAACCCAATATGAGCAAATGCTGGGTAACTTTCGGTGCTGGACCCTGGACTCATTTCACCGTCATTATAACCTTCATATCATTCAGACGCTAAATAACCAGAGATGTTGATACAGCGTCGTAAAATAACCTACTACTACTACAATGAAAAAGTGGATAAATAATACATTATTGAATATGAATAGTTATGTAGCATATAAGAAAATATGTAATATAACTAATATAAGAGAGTTAAAAAATTGGGCAAAATTTTAATGATAGTGAAGATGAAATGGGAAGAGAAAGTTAAACGTAATGGTGTATTAAATTGATCTTGTAGTGTGTATGTGTGTGTGCCTTTTTTTTGTTTTTGTTTATTTGTTTTTAGTTGTGAGACTTGGCATAGGTGATTAAAATTGTAAAGTAAGGCAGATCTGGGGTAATATAGAATTGTAATAGGTCTGTCTTACAGATATATGATAGATGAATAAATATATCATATCATATCATAATAGAAAGAAAAAAGAAAGGAAAAAAGGAAGAAAGAAAAAAATTAAATTCACTGCTTAATACTTGCCACGGTTCCCAACACACTTGTCCTCTCGTGAGACCAGGTGATGAAACCGGGTTCATAAAATCCCTGTGGTGTGGGGGTAAATCAATGTTAAATTTTCTATGCTTTGGGAGGCTACACCCCAGATCACATATATAACAGATTGTTCAGTCTTATAGGCTTTGTCGATAACAACTTTTGTTAGGTGTACTATGCTGCCATCTAGTTGTTACATAAGGAGTCACGTCATAACTCTCATGTGAATTCCATTAGCGACTGTACTGCCATATCGTGTTCGTTTACGGCGGACGGGTGGCGACCCTGGCGGTTGTTCTCTTCAAAGTGCTAGGGATTTTAACATAGGGATGAGCAATCTGTTATAGCTATATGTTATCAGGGGCTACACTTAGCTCCTAAACAATTGAAGACACAGAGATTTAACGTTTACAGGTTATTTCCCAAGGCTTACTTCGTCCGTTAAAACATTTAAGTTGATTGTACTCTCTATATTTCGCGACCATTCTGCAATGCGTTCAGCAGATGTATGCCCTTGTACAGTCAACTAGGAAATGGATTGCAGCACGCTGTTCATCTTTGGACGCTTCTATCCTGCACCATTCGCTCTTCTTTTTTCATTAATTTCAAGCAAGAATGATAGGTTTGCCAGCGACACTTACCAGTAGAAAGTCTAATATCATTATTACCAGTATCCCTAAAGAAAACTGGGGCCGATTCTCTTGTTGCGCATAAGCCCCGGCCGACTTCCATTTGAACTAACCAAATACCTATTCGTTAATCTTTATTATTCTTATGTAACATAGATTCATCTCACGCTTTATATATATATATATATATATCTATTTTATATTAATTATATGAACTACATTTCTAGCAAGTTACACCTTCAGAGAGACGCTTGTATGAAACGATTCATAATTTGTATGCGATATTTGTGTATTGTGTCCATTGCGCTCCTCTTTAAAATATGTACCGTCCTCGGAACTGGATGTATGTTTGTTGTCATGTGATTGCCCTGTGATATCTCAGCGGTGGTGCTGAGCCATGCCGATTCCATGCCCAGGAAAGCCAGAATTTCTGAGATGGCTAGTATATGATCAAATTAATCTCTCGCATATCTGCAGTGATATGTAAGTCGGATAAGAGGATGTTTTAAGCAGATTGTGAAACAAAAAATATAAAATAATAACTTTATTACTTAGTTACTGGCTTTTAAGGAACCCGAAGGTTCATTGCCGCCCTCACATAAGCCCGATTGATCCCTATCCTGAGCAAGATTAATCCAGTCTCTATCATCATATCCCACCTCCCTCAAATCCATTTTAATATTATCTTCCCATCTACGTCTCGGCATCCCCAAAAGTCTTTTCCTCTCCGGCCTCCCAGCTAACACTCTATATACATTTCTGGATTCACCCATACGTGCTACATGCCCTGCCCATCTCAAACGTCTGGATTTAATGTTCCTAATTATGTCAGGTGAAGAATACAATGCGTGCAGTTAACTTTATTAAAGATTATAATTTCTAATTATCCAATTACGGAGCTTAATAGACTAAAATGACGTTAAAATATTATTGTATTTTCAAATATATATTTGAACGAATACTTCTTCTTCTTCAGGAATTAGGATTCGTAGGCTGTCCTGGTTACAAGAGTGTATTCAATTTCTCTCTCCAACTTCCTTGCATTAGTTATTTCAGGTCTGTCAATCTACAGTAAATCCCGATACCGATCTGAAAAATCAAATCTCTGTCACTTCCATTCTCCTCTCTTTCCCTTTAGTTAACGACCAGGATACTGAGTCGTATAATGGAACCAGAACAGCTATTGTTTTATACATTTATGAATTTTTTTTCTCTCTGGTATTTCTCTTGTAATGTAGACTGTACCTTCCACAAAAATGTTGAACTTAAGTATGTTTTGGTTAACATCTAAACCTCCTAGCCTTCCTACTTCGCGCCCAAATGATTAATATTATTCGCCAGCACTGTAATTTTTTCGTCTGGAACGAATACTTAAATACAAAATAAATTACCAACGATTTTGAAAAATTGAACTGTAACGTTTGAAAATTAATTTACAATGCGTTAAGTTTGTAAATTGTTTACGAATTTAATAGCCTAAAGGTACCTTCGTGGACTTAGAAAGAATTCATCGACAGACATCTTAACAAAGTGCATCATGCCATCGAGCAGCATTGAAATTATATTCCGAGAATTTACAATCGTATTTTTCGGAGATTAAACTTGCATAAAGAGCTTTAAATCACGTTTCACATCTGTAATAAATAAATTTACATATTTAGATATTTTCGGATGCCAAAATATAAATTATTTTTGATACTCAGTTAAGTTTTTGGTTCAGAATGACAAGACTAGAAGAGATACAAAACCTGCTACATCACTTTTCTCACAACATTCTCTCTGTACTGCAAGCAGATGCCTTAAGATGGCAGAGGAAGAAGGGAGTGGACATCCAACTTTACGACAAAAGCCTGACCGGCATAGCATAGTGACGCTGCATTCTTCGCCACCCTCCTTCGATTTAAATCACTTTGAACGTCTCAATAGCTTCCCATCCCCATCTCGAGGGGATGCCTCTGCCAGCGAGTGCTCTTCTATCGTGACCTGACCTTCCGACTGACCTCTTGGGGTCAGCGGTAAGAAGTACGGCCACATAATCTGGAGTATAACGGCTCTCAGATCCTAATTTTCAGACACCTGTGTACCATCAGTAACCGTTTGTTTCTTGTTCTTTTATGTTCCAAGGCATGTTCTTGTTTACCTACCCATGCCCGGAACACCTCTACAGCAAGGGAAGTAGACAGTTCTTCACTTAACGTCCAATTTTAACTAGAGAGAGCAAACATGAACGAAAAGTTGGTGATGCGGAGTTAATACGACAATGGTTGAAGGACAATGCTATGAGAATTGAAGAATTTACAAGGAAACAAGAAAACAAACACGACTGCTACACTATCTCAGTTGTACTCAAATATGCGGAACTTTGATTCCAACCGATCTCTATGAAATAAAACAAATATTTTCGAGGGTAACATTAAAAAATTATTGAATAAAACAAAAATAGCATTTAAAATTCATGTCGTATTTAGAATTAATTCAAGATGGTTTAGACTGTCGATAGTTACCAGATGTCTAGGAGAAATGAAATTAGGAAGTATTATAACAGAGATCAGATTTGTATATATATGCTACGTTTCGTGTTGTAGTTTATGATATTCGCACAGTAAATGTGTGTTGAGTGAAAAATGTGATTAATTATATCCTATTTTATATCATAAAGGGAGTAGCTCCATTATTTGTTCATATTTTACACTCCTAAATTCTTTATTGCAATAAATGAGTGAATGATCAACTGAAACTCCTAGGTACCTAGATCACACTTTGAAAAAAGAAGAAAGTACCAGTTAAAATTTAAATTTTTACAATATTTTTTGTTGTTTTCCACAACTTTGTAAAAATGGAGCTACCTTGTTTTTACAGAAAGCGCTTCAATTATTATTATTGTAACAATCCAGTTGCAACCAAATGAAAAGCCAGCAATGTAACTCTGATGATACGACGTTTGCCTACTTATCTGGAGTTGCGCTTGGTCGTGGATTCGAGTCCTGCTTGGGCTGATTACCTGATTGAGGTTTTTTTTTTTAAACTATGCGGATACCAGATAATCATGAGATAATGAACAATTTCATTGACACTAAATGAGGAGCATAGTATCAAAGTTAGACAACTTTATATTTTGCGATTTCGAGACATTGATTGTTTCTCATAGAATTTTGTGTGCTGAATGCGATTCTGTAACTGTTTATATTGAAAACGGACAGAACAGAGCGAAAATAGCACTTAATTGTGCGCTTTAGAATCAAAATGTATACAACTTCACTCTGGCTTGGTTTCAAATTAGGACAATTCGTTTAGTATCCAATGAGACGCCCATATTCGTCCCACCTTTTCCCATCACTGATCGCGAATCTAACATGGGTGATTGTTTATATAATCGTTTTGTGGATGAATGAGTACTATTTTACGTAAATTTGCTTTGAAACCGAGTTAGAAGTGACTTAGATTCAAAAGTAGACCATTTCACTTTAATTATGGCTTCGTTTGGTTTCAAAAACAGACAACTCCACTTTAAATATGGCTTCATTTGGTTTCAAAAACAGACAATTCCATGACTTAGTTTCAGAAATGGACAACTTCACTTTTTAAACTTGAATTTCGACCTGAATATTAATTTTAAACACATTTTGAGACTAAAAATTATGTCTATGACCTATGAAAATTAAAAAAAATAAAGTACCGTACGGATAACGGTGACATTGGTTTCCAAGGATCTAGTTTTTTGCCTCTCTTGTAAAAAAAAAAGCAAAAGTGGAGTTGTCCAACTTTGATACCAAGCTCCTCAAATAATCTTTGAATTAATACAGTTTCTGAACAATCGACTAAAAATTAAAATAAAATGTTACATGCATATTTTGATTAGGAGAAATTTATCTCTCAGTAACAAATATGGAATATATCCTCTTTTCCTCCTCTTCTTTGCAGCATGTACGATCTTATAATTAATTTTATCACCTGTTTGATTCTTAGCTTTACTCGGCTGACGTGGGTTAAACACAATGGTGAGCAGCGGGATTAACTCTATATTATCCACTCAACTTTATTCATACGTAGTAACTGTGTACACCACGGGAGGTCTGGTACTGAAATATAACATTAAATATAATTGATATATGGATATCTTGTGGACTTCGTCAAAATCTATCGAATATACTAAAACTTCTTGCATTACCTGGCTATTGTTCGTATTTCCTCCTCCCATTGTTCATCACGCCCTTTATCTCGTCCCTTGTGCCACCCCCTTTCTTGTCTTGTTCTCACCACCAAGACAAAGACATAAATTTAATTCCTCGCCGTGTAACAGAGAGATGAACTCTTCCCTCCTGGGGACGCAGCTCACTCACTCGCCCGGAATGGACAATAACTTGAGATAATTCGTCTACAGGGACAAAGATACGCTTCCCTCTCCAAACAACCCTCAGTTCACTTCTATAGTGAACCTCAAGATTCGGACCCTCAAGAATAACTAAAGCAATTCTTTTTATTCTGCAGGCATTTGAAGAGACTTCCTTCAAATTTGTGGTTCCAAAATTGTTTATTAACAAGTACCCCATATTATTGCGTAATTTCTTCCCCTATTTCTGAAATTTTAGTCTGAAACAACATGGGCGGTATTATGCGTGTAGGCCTACATTTTGTGAAGAGGTGTATAAAGTAGTTTAAGTGTTTATAAACTCAAATATTATTTCCTAAATCAATTTCATTATCGATGTTGACACTAAGTCTCGGATTTCTTTATCTTGCGGGAAAAGTGAGGGGTTATGGATACATGCATAAACAAATAAATATGCACCACTAATAGAATATATTAAATTACTGCTGGTAACTTAAAAAATATACATCATCATCATCAACTTCAGAGATTAGGCCTTTCGACCTGTTCCGTCCTCTCAAAGGAACTTGTCCATCCATCTCTTCATAGTTCTTCCTCTCTCTCTCTCTCTCTCTCTCTCTCTCTCTCTCTCTCTCTCTCTCTCTCTCTCTCTCTCCTCCCCTTAGGCTTATATCGTAAGATCTTTTTGGGAATGCGGGAATCTGGCATCCGTAATACATGATCATAACGATTTTCTTGATACTTAATTTACTTACTTATGACTTTTAAGGAATCCGAAGATTCATTGCCGCCCTCACATAAGTCCACCATCGGTTCCTATTCTGAGCAATATTAATCCAGTCTCTATTCTTCTTGTCCTCCTATCACAGCATGGGTACTCGTTCTAAAAATGACCCTTTATTATCTATGCCTTGCCATAAAACAGCTCACTATTCTTCCTCTTTCACAGTATCAGAAATTCGCTTCTGGAACTCCGTACCCAGCTCCCTCAGGAACTTTCGAACGACATTGCAATTTAAAAGTAAATTGTTTAAACACGTGACCAGTATTCATGATTAATTCTCTTTGGTGTGTATGTGTGTATATATGTAATTTTCCTCAGTGTTGTATAGTTATAATTTATTTTAATTTGTTATTCTTGTAATTTATAATATAGGTTCACTTACCGCTTGCATATTCATTGAGTGTAACTTCTAGCCTTATATTATTTTGTAATCTTATTTAGTATGTTTGCATTGATTTACTCAACTTGTGACTGTATAAATTTTTACTAGTGTTCTTTAAATGTTAGTAAAATTTTATCAGCTTCTTTTGTTTCTGGTTAAGTGGAAGAGAAGGCCTGATGGCCTTAACTTTGCCAGAATAAATAAATAAATTATTATTATTATTATTATTATTATTATTATTATTATTTTATTATATTATACTTATAATTATTATTTTATTAGATTATTTAAATTAGATATATTCAAATCTACTCATTATATTGTGTAGTTGACCTTCTATATCCAGTAACCTCAAGAATCTCATTTCTGATACTTCTATTTTATGTTTTTGACTTTTTGTAAGAGCCCAGCATTCCGAGCCGTAAAAAAATTGGAACTGCTAAGACTTTATAAAATTTAAAATCGTATCTTTTTGTGTTTTGTTTAAAAAGGTCCTTCTAATTTATTTTATTCTTTTATTTTATTGCTAGTAAGTTTGAAATGAATATAATTTAATACAATGTGAGATAAACTAGCCCACTGCTGAATGAGTAAGACTCGTGCCCAGGAGGGGATTGTCCCGCATATTTTATTAAAACTCTGTAATTTCATTTGTAGGTCTTGTAGCCGATTTCATAACTTAATATTTAAAATTTGTAAACTTGTTCTATTATAATATTAGTGATTAAAATTTTACACCGTAGTTGAGTTTTACCTTGGGAAATTAATTTTTTGTTTTTGTTGAAGATATAGTTAGATAATAAATTGATTATAAATTTCTAATTAACCGTGTATGTAATTGCAAAACGTAATATAGGTTTTCTTTTCATTTCATTGCACCCTATCGTCCCTTTCAATCTGCAAAGTTATTTCACTTCCATCCTGTATACTAAAGGACAAAAATATATTTTATATTTTTATAACAACTTTATAAGTCTGTCTCATAACTGTCAAACAATCAGCATTACTGTGAATGTAGTGCAGTGTTTATCTGTTTAGTCTGTATCGCTGTTCGTTCAGATATGCTGACTTCTGCCATAGTTTGCACCTAACGGGTCAATTCATGAAATCCAAAGACGTCGCTTGGAAGACTGGTGAAGCCCTAACCAGATATAGTTGGGTCTAATCTTCAAATCCTACAATTTTGTGTGGATTTTATTAGAATATCGCTTTTCTCCTTGGAGAACTCCCTCTGTGAACATGTAGCCTACACATTTACCTAATAATTAACATGTTTAGCCATGTCAAATACTTCAGATTACTGAGAAAGATTCTTGTTAAAATTGAAGTCTACTTAATCAATACAAACTAGAGATGAACAAAACTAACTGCCATTCTCGCTCACTGTGTTCGTTGCGCTTGTCTTTCGAGTCTCGTTTCGTCATTTTCGTGCGCTTCGAGTGTCGCTCGTCATTCTCGAAATAGCATTTGGTCGGCTTGGAGAGATTTCGTAACTTTTAATAACATACATCATTGAAATAAATAACATTATAAATGTTTAAATGAGACAAAAAGACAAAACAGAACAGTATCGTAGTTATGAAAGAGGTTCTGGTTCTATTATATGATATTATCTATGGTTATATAAATATAAAAAAACAATTCTCAAATAAATTTGCATTTCTAAGAAACATAAAATATAACGTTAATATCTTTTTACTTGAGATTGCACGCTTGATATGAAAAGAAAATTCTTAGCTTTTAATAAGGGCCTAGTAATTAAAAAAGACTGGGGAACGGATTATTATACACTGAAAGGTAGAGATGATGTTACAAATGCGCTACTTGATTGTTTATACGTATATAACAGTTTCCAAAGTAGATAAAAGTTGAGTCAGGTATAAACAACTAGCGATTCTAGGCTGCTTGACGTTCGGGACTTATAGAGTGATCAATCTCGACGTCTCGAAACACTCACAAGCATTCTTTACGTCAACGACGCGACGTATAGAACATTGTCGTGCGGGTTTTCGGCTTTGCGGGCGCTGTTATTATTGCTTTCTCGATCGTTGTTCATCTGTAATATAAACCATGTGAAACATTGCCTTGAACTTTTTCTTATTTATCTTAAGAAATATATTAAACACTTGCTTCAAATGTGGCTCATGTTTACACGTCTTATCCAACTCTCGGTTGAGAATTTCATTTCAGATTTGTCTTCATTTAAAAACCCGAATATGCGTGAACAACTTACTATACAATTACTGTAATTGATTTTGTTTCACAAGTTCAATGGTACTATTAATACCCTAAAGTACACCCTTCACATACTGCATGTCACAGACACTTAAGATGGATTCGCCCCGTCGGAATAACATGTCCTGAGAAAAATGAAACGGAAACGAAAGCTATCTCTTTCCCCTTGAGGGAAGTGACATTGACCAGCCAACACTTGCTCATCCCAGCGAATTCCATTACCCCCCTCCCCTCAGATGTATAACATAAATTGAATGAAGCCAAGTTTCATCTTATCTTTAATCTTTTTCTTCTCCCTCTTCCCTTTGCTCTCCTTCGTACTTTTTTCTCATTTACGATACCGTTTCAGACATTGAATCTAATGAATAGGTAATGTGGTGGCACACACAGCTTCATACATAGAAGAAAAGCGATATAAATACAGGCATCAGCGCACCTCATCTCAATTCATGAGACACATAACATTTTATCTCTGTTAAGGTCTTTACCCTCCGTGATTTGTGAAGATTATTAGTCTCTTTCTTACGAGAAGTTTGATATAATGAAATACAATTTCAATAATACTGTATTTCATATTATATTCATATGTATCAATGAATCTGGCGACGAACTCTTGCGTAACTATGGAAAGCTCATTTAATTTATTCATCTTTATTTCTTTTACTAATGATTTTTAAGTGAATTCCGTGAAGGTTGCAATTTGTTTCATAATTTTATTTTTAAAACTATTTTAAAGTTACCCTGAAATGATTTTCGAATACGTTGAAAGAGTAATGGAAAGGAGAAAAATTCTCTCCGGCGCCGGGATTTGAACCCGGGTTTTCAGCTCTACGTGCTGACGCTTTATCCACTAAGCCACACCAGATTCCACCCCGGCGTCGGAAGAATCGTCTCAGTTTTAAGTTCCAACTCTTGGGTTCCCTCTAGTGGCCGCCCTCTGCACTATGTCATAGATATCTATGAACCTAGGACCGAAGTCCACATATGTGCTTGAGGTGCACTCGTGATGAGTGACTAGTTGGCCGGGATCCGACGGAATAAGCGCCGTCTTAAATCACGAAGTGTGGCTTAGTGGATAAAGCGTCAGCACGTAAAGCTGAAAACCCGGGTTCAAATCTTTCAACGTATGATGACGCGGAATATCTGCATGGAAATATCATATGTACTTCGGTACATTATAATAATATATATGATATGCGTAAATCACTTAGGAATGTATTCCTAATACATCGTACGTTAATAAATTTGGTAATATTACAGATTTGTGCTCCCTTTCAGTGAACTCCTGTAGGCATAAAGAAATTCATAAAATTTGTGAAGACAAGTAAGTTTTAACTCCCAGTTCCTAGAATATAAGGCTCACTTTATCCTTCGCGGCTCAGTAAAGTTTTTCTTTGCAGATTGTATGAGCAATTTAGAATGACTCTGAAGTAATCTTAAAATGATTTGAGAATTCCAGTGATTAAATTAATTTAAAAAAAGTGAAAGTAAGTAAAATAAATTACATTACTCAGATTTAACTGCAGCTTTTATCTTGAAAGCTTGCGATAAATATGTACTTACAGGGGCATGTTTATGTATAGTCCTTGATTAATCGGATAATAATGGAGAATAGGCTATTAGCTTTAGTGAACTTTTGTATATATATGGAAGTCAAATAACTAAACCTTTATTTCATTTGAATCATTATTGAATTTAATTTTTCCACGTGTTCAGTTGTTTTACAAAGTATTCCTTTAGTTATTTTGAAATAGTTCTAAACATATTCAAAAATATTTTAATATTTTTATAACGTCGCGATTCTTTAAAGATTATTTTTATGTACATTGATCTTAGCGTTCTCTTTTCATGAAACTGCCATGTAAACTATTTTAACATAAGCAAGATTGATTTCTTCAAGATAAATTGGTTATTAATACAGATATTCTGTATAAAAATAAACTTCTACAGACCAATAAAAAGTTAATGAATTCAATTTAATAAATCTCTCTCTTTTTTCCCTATAAATAGTTCCGCATACTACTGTTCAACTCATTTCTTCGTACAGTTTGTTTTACAAAACTCTGTTAAGATAACTCTGAAATCATTTTTAAAGTTGTAAACATTAAATTATTTTGAAACTAGTTCAAGGCCATACTTATATCCGAATGTAACCAATTGTTATATTATTTGGAGCTTATAAGTAGTGAAACCATCTTTACAGTGGTAAGTTAATTGATGTGTTTAGATTAAATGGGAAATTGTTACATAATATGCTCTGTATCATTCTTGCACATTTAGAAAAAAATTAGTGAAATTAATTGGGTTTTTAAGTTGCGTATGAACTTTGAGGTTCATTTACTTCAATATGTCTCCAATTAATTTTTTTAAATTATCATTACACATTTATGATCATTATTCTGAAATATCTTAAAATAGTTTAAAGTTTCAACGTTCTATTTTCATAGAACCTGCAGATAATATATTTCTTACACGAACAAGTTAATTAATACTACATATATATTTTCTATGTAAAACGCAATATACATAGACGAACAAAAGACAAAGATGTGCCGAAGAACGTACACTCAGACTGTGACGATATAGCGTTAAGCTGCGACCTGGAATGTAACACTGTTCTGCTTATTTTATTACGGAAAACGCATTCACTTTCGTTACAGCGCAGAACTTTCTGGATTATACTGAATGATGAAATTGATGGTAATGGTGTATTCTCAGTCAACGAGTTTGGTGATCCAATCCGTCAACATTCATTCAAAATTGTGATTTCTCTTCTGATATTCGCAAGAAAATGGATTATTTACTTCGTGATGTGGTTGGTTAGCACGACACAAAATCACAGCTTCGCTACACAGATAACAATATTAAATAGGGAACCAAAATGTAAGCATTGCGGAAGTGAGTCATATATTCAATCCATTGTTCTGAGTCGAACCCGAGTCCACGGACTACGTCGTCAATTGAATTTAAAAAGAGCAATTTTTTTTATAAAAACAATTCAGTAACAGGAAGCCCGAAACTCTGACTTTGCATAAAGAATTTATGCAAAAATAAAATTAATTCAGTACGCAGTTAGTCATTGTGGCGAATTAATTGAACAATTACGCAATTAGAAGATCAAAATCTATTAATTACAATTAAATGATGTGTTTTGTAATTAATCAACAAAGCGAGATTGACTGTTTGAATCATTGGATAATTGTTACTACTGGAGGATAACCTTGTTGATTGTGCGAGCAATTGTGTGGACTGCCTGTTTGATGCACCCATTTCTGGCATTAATAGAAGCATTGTTCGATAAAGTGATTGCGCGATCCATCGCACTAGCTGAACAGCCACCTCGCTATCGAGTGTCGACTGGCAGAATGTATGGCCACAGATGGTACCGTAAATCTGTTCAAATGAATGGCCGCTTGGTGTACTGCCAATTGTTCCATTGTAAGAGCCAACAGGCGTTAAGGCTGATGTGCCACTTTTCTAGAGCGAAAACAAGTTAGGTAAAGTGATGAAAAATGTTATCAAATTCATCGTTGTTATCACCACAACAAACATAAACATTAATGCCATTATAATATTCTTTATCTTAAGTCCATGGATTTGTTTTGCAGTCTTGCTAATATATTGTGTTCCAATGGTGACAATGACTGGTGATAGTGACAATGACTGTGACAGTAATGACACTCTATCTTCGACTAAAACGACGAGGTAGACGTAATTGTAATGACACTTTGCTTTTGATTGTGGCTGTGACTACGGTGAATGTGACTGTTACGACATAATGATTTTGACTGACATTAGGTGTTCAACTGCACGGTGACTATGGCAAGAGGAAAACTGTAAGTGTGACGATATCGAAAGTTTGTGTGACTGTAACCTGTGTATATATATATATATATATATATATATATATATATATATATATTCTGGTTTTACTTGTTTTATAATGTGATTTTTCTTTTTATTTCTATTAATGTATTTGTATTCCTGGTGGTGTCGAAGAGAAGGCCTGATGGCCTTATCTACATCAGAATAAATAAATAAATAAATACATACATACATAAATAAAAATAAATAAGGAAATAAATAAAATAAAAAATAAGTAAATAAATAAAAGAATAAATAAATACATACATAAATAAATAAAAGAATGAATAAATAAATACATAAAGAATGAATAAATAAATAAATACATATTGTGTCTCCGGTTATATGAACAGTTAGTGTGACGAACCTTGTGTCTGTGTTTGCGACGATACGGCGACTGTGTTACAACTTCGATAAATTAACTGTGACATCATTATGTCCATGGTTTTGAGGACGCGATTAATGTGAGTGTGACGACTCGATGCCTGTGTGTGAAACGACACGCTGACTGTATGACGACACCATAATTGTTACGAGTACTGTATGTGTGACATGACTGGGTGATAAAATACAATGACTGTGTGTGAAACGACACGCTGACTCTATGGCGACACGGTAATTGTGGGTGAGACGACTCGATGACTGTGAATATGGCATGATGACTATGACAACATGAGTGTTGAACGTGGCTAACGAAAAAGACAGGCCACGGCGCGACGTCACATTCTTAGTCATAACATGGCCAACATTGAACAAGTTTATATATAAATGCACGTTTAACATGAGTTTAATATAGCAATTTCTTTGTATTTTAGAGCTTTGAACATGTATTTATCTTAGGCGATTGTCAAGATGGCCATGGCTAGACCATGATAATCACGTGACTACGATTCGTGCCGAAGCCTGTATTTTTCGTTAGCCACGGTGCTGAAGGTGTGACGACACAATGATTGTGGATGAGATATGATGACTGAGTGAGACAATTCAATGACTGTGAGTGAGACGATACCTTGACAGTATGAAGACACTATTACTGTTAGTGTGACGTCGGCGACTGTGATTGTAACGGTATGGTGACGATAAGTGTGCATACTCGGTGAATGTGAGTGTGAAAACATGATGATTGTTAGTATGACAGCTTGGTGATATGGATGTAATATCCGACTTAATCAGAGAGTTAAAAATCGATGATTGTGAATATGATACGGCGATTGTCAGCGTGACGACTCTGTGATTTAGAGCAGGCCTGGGCATCGGGAGCGGAACTGGACTCTAAACGGGGATGCTTAATATTCATCCGGTGTTCGGCGGGGAAGAAAGGGGATGAAGAGAAATCATATGGCTCCCCGTGAGAGAGTAGAATCCGCTCTTGCTGCCCGGGCCTGATTTAGAGCGTGAAGACTCAGTTACTTTGATTCGTGATTGAGAATATAACGGCACGATGACAGTGACTGTCACAGTACGGTGAATATAAGTGTTACACCATAGATGTTCAATTGTAACTCGTACGAGGTAACATCTGGCGTAAGTAACCCGCAGCGCATATTCTTTAAGGTCGTTTTTCCTATTTTATATGGAAAGTTATTGGCCTTAGCATAGCATGCTTGACGTGCAATATCTCCTGGTTCTATAGGCGTTTGGACACCCATATGTTACACACATGACTGTGACTGTGAGTATGACATCATGATGAAATGACCGTTCATATCGGAGGTGGCCGACTGTTTTTGAAACTATGACAATGACGCTAGTGACTAACTACGTGCTCATAACCATGACTAAGACCACTCTGACTGTGACTGTGGTGGAAGTGACTATGACTACGTCACTACGATAAAGACGACTCTAAAAAAAGTGCCTGTGACTCGTAGTTTCCATTACAAGTTATAATTTTACTGTCAGGCCTTGAAGTTCATCTCTTTAAATTGAGCCATCTGTCGCAAGAGATGTTTTTTTTTTAATTAAATACTCCCAGATAACTATTGATGAAGGTTGCCTAGAGACTCAATTTCAAGCCCCTCTAGAGTTTCATGGTTGACTTCCCTCCCAAACTTCACTATGTGTAAGGGAGATTTGATAAATCATTTGATTACCAGCTGCGTGGAAACGATACAATATAACGAAATTGTTGCTGAAGTTGGATTCCTTTGCAGCTTTGTCCATTTAATTCGTATCCCCAGCACAGTTTGACAAGTTGAGACGCGAAGCGCCTTGCAGCAAGTTAGTGGAACGCATCAACAACTTTGCATCTTCAAACTCTGTACTTCGGGAAACATGTTTTGAGTTAGTCTGCTGGCACCTTAATGTCTCCGCCAGGGAGTAATGTTTTCACTTGCAACAAGTGTACTGTTGCCAAAGGATTATCTTGCACATCTAAGATAAGTCTAAAAGTTTTGAAACTGTAGATTAAGTTTGTCCAGTAATCTAAACTTTGTGTCAGATAATAAACTGTTTTGGGACTTTGTCTTTATCCCTCGGTTTTTAACAATTACGCAACATTGTTTCCAAAGATATTTACTAAAATATAGAGTGAATATTGCATCGTCCAAATTTGTTTTTGTTTTAAAGAAAAATTGCGCAATGTTTTCTCTTTTAAAATAGGAAAATGTAGGCCTAATAGTTGTTGAAACAAGCACGGTGACGTTCTGGTTTTTGCTCCTGCCTTATATTCGAGAAGAGCGAAGTACGATTACAGGAATCAGCAATCATGTCTTCAGTCTTTTGTATTTCCCAATTAAAAGTGTCACTAACCGCTTCCTTTCCAATTAAATATAACCTTTCACTATTACTTCTCATATAGCCACTCGCATAGCTATTGTTTCGGAGCTGTGCTCGAGTACGGGTTCGATTTCCGCTTGGGTTGATTACTTCACTGGGTTTTTACGAAGTTTCCACCAAAGTGTCTTAATAAAATATTGTATTGCTTTATGTACCTGAGAAGTCCCCTGCGCCACAATTTATATTATTTTTAATTATTATTCACTTATATGCTTCTTTATATACATTGGAACAAACATTACTATTGGAATTTTGTGTACAGTGAATGGATAAAATTACTAGGAATTTTTATGCTTTAATTTTTTTTATTTTATAAAACATTCTGGTTATTTACTTATTAATTTTGCAGCTAAACCCTATAGAAACTTTGATCCCATGTATGTAAGGACCCATATAATATCACTTAAGAATAATGTAAATTGTAGTACAAGCAACTTTTTATATGAAGCAGTTCAATATTTTAATAAATTTATAATAAAATGCAAACCACTTATTATAGGCGGATGAAATTGTGTATATTTGTCACTATTAAGCAGATATACCAGTTATTAATTTCGCTATTGTGAACTCTTAAAACTAAGGAACTTGAAGAAATTTCAGTATAGTGTCCCCTTAAATGGGGAAGCCAGAGAGTTTGCACGAGGAATGCAGTTGTAAATGTTTAGATTTATTATTTTTTATTTGCAGCATTGTTCTTTTCATTTGTTACTTGTAGTTTATTAAGTTCATGTTGCTATAAAGCCCATAATTGTGATGCGTACGAAGAAATGTATTGAACACTTAAATGTATATTTATGCTGTAATAATTATTAAGTGAAGTTTTTATGCATTAGTATGTTGGTTCTCAAATATACGAATATCCTTTTGTAGCTTTTGCCCTTCAAATTAAACATATCTAAGCTTTACATTAAATATTCCTATCCCAAGCGTGTCGAAAAGGAATAACATTGGCTGCCGACTCGGTGACAATGAGCTCTATAGTATAGACTCTGGCGAGAGTTATGTTTAGTTCTCAGTAAAGATCTAGCGACAATGATATTAGTCCACAGAAGAAAGAAACTGGTGCAGTGAGGAACAGGTAACCGGTAATTGTGCCTATGTCATCTTTTCTTTTTTTACATACTAAACGCTAACACTCTACGGTACTGGACTCTTGGGTGTCCTTTCGAAGAAAGCCTTTTAAGAAATTTTGATCTCTCATACAGTAGAACGCTCGTGACATGGAGCAGACATAAAATCATTAGTAAACCTCGTATTGTGTGGAAATCCTTTACTGATAGAAAAGTAGATAATACGGAGATTACGGAAAACTATTTTGTTCTCTTGTGCCTTCAATTCTTCTGAATGTGTCTTGACTATTGTTTCTGATAACCTTAACTTATGTCTGCACGAAGTCAGAAAATGTAATTACTAATTTGACTGACATCAAAATGAAAGGTGCCTCCACTAATGATGTCATAACTAAATATAATCCTTACTTGGAGACAGTTTGATGAAGTTTTACCAGAGTTGAAATGGTTCATGGACAGTCACTTGAAATATCATTATACCATGAGACAAGTCGGAAATGAACTTCTGAAGTGGTAAATCTTGAAATATCAACAGTAATTTTGTAATTATAGGCCTACTTTTTGACAAGTACTGAAATTACAAACTTTATAAGACTATATTTCGTAGTACAAGTACAGCTATTTCTGTATTCATAATTAAGCATGCGTTTTGTTTATTATTTAAATTGGAATATATTAAATAGTATCAATAAAATATCTAATCTATGACATAAAATAATATAATAATCATCATCATCATAAAACGTAAGGCAGGTAGAAAGAAGAAGGAAGATATAATAATTGCTAACCAAATGTTTTTTACTTTTAAAATCGGTTATTGAAATAAATAAAGCTATTAAGATTATAAATTACAGTATATGAGAGAAATGAAGAAGAAAATGCTGTGGTGTATATCTGCAGAAATGCTTGAAGTTACAATGGAAGTCAATATAATTAAAAGAATAAAAATGTAAGCAACAGAGATATCCGAATAAGAATAAATATTGATTGGGAGATTAAATAATAGGTAATGACCAACTTTAATTATTTCAAAGGCAATATTTTAAAAGAAAACAATAATTTATTGATTTAGGAACTAGGTTATCGGCAACAATACACTCAAAATATTGTGGAAGGTAATGCTATGAAAACATGCGACAATTTACTAACTGAGAAACTAAATGATATTGAGACAGTACAATTCATTTATAGGTAATTAGATAATATGTAACAGCACGTTCAAGATTATTCCTGAAGGTAATGCTGTTTAGAGCATGTAAGAATTGATTGACTGAGTAACTAAACAACCCGTAAAAGTACATTGTAGATATTTTAGAAAGGAATTATATTGGGACAGTACAATTCAGTGACAGGTAACTAAATAATCGGTAATAGTACGTTCAAGATTATTCCTGAAGGTAATGCTGTTTAGAACAGGTAAGAATTTATTGAACGAGTAACTAAATATCCGGTAAAAGTACATTGTACATATTGTAGAAAGGAATATTGGGACAGTACAATTCAGTGACTGGTAACTAAGTAATCAGTAATAGTACGTTCAAGATTATTCCTGAAGGTAATGCTGTTTAGAACATGTAAGAATTGATTGACTGAGTAACTAAACAACCCGTAAAAGTACATTGTAGATATTGTAGAAAGGAATTATATTGAGACAGTACAATTCAGTGACAGGTAACTAAATAATCGGTAATAGTACGTTCAAGATTATTCCTGAAGGTAATGCTGTTTAGAACAGGTAAGAATTTATTGACCGAGTAACTAAATATTCGGTAAAAGTACATTGTACATATTGTACAAAGGAATATTGGGACAGTACAATTCAGTGACAGGTAACTAAGTAATCGGTAATAGTACGTTCAAGATTATTCCTCAAGGTAATGCTGTTTAGAACATGTAAGAATTGATTGACTGAGTAACTAAACAACCCATAAAAGTACATTATAGATATTGTAGAAAGGAATTATATTGAGACAGTGCAATTCAGTGACGGATAACTAAGTAATCGGTAATAGTACGTTCAAGATTATTCCTCAAGGTAATGCTGTTTAGAACATGTAAGAATTTATTGACCGAGTAACTAAATAACAGATAAAGGTACATTGTAGGTATTGTAGAAAGGAATTATATTCAGACAGTACAATTCAGTGACGGATAACTGAATAATCGCTAATAGCACGTTCAAGATTATTCCTCAAGGTAATGCTATTTAGAACATGTAAGAATTTATTGACCGAGTAACTAAATAACAGATAAAGGTACATTGTAGGTATTGTAGAAAGGAATTATATTCAGACAGTACAATTCAGTGACGGATAACTGAATAATCGCTAATAGCACGTTCAAGATTATTCCTCAAGGTAATGCTATTTAGAACATGTAAGAATTTATTGACCGAGTAACTAAATAACAGATAAAGGTACATTGTAGATATTGTAGAAAGGAATTATATTGAGACAGTACAACTCAGTGACAGATAACTAAATAATCTGTAATAGCACGTTCAAGATTATTCCTGAAGGTAATGCTCTTTAGAAAATGTAAGAATTTATTGACGGAGTAACTTAATATCCGGTAAAAGTACATTGTAGATATTGTAGAAAGGAATATTGGGACAGTACAATTCAGTGACAGATAACTAAATAATCGGTAATAATACGTTCAAGATTGTTCCTTAAGGTAATGCTGTTGAGAGTATGCAAGAATTTATTGACTGAAAAACTAAATAACCGGTAAAAGCATATTGCACATATTGTAGAAAGGAATTATATTGGGACAGTACCATTCAGTGACAGGTAACTAAATAATCGGTAATAGCACGTTCAAGATTAATTCTGAAGGCAATGCTGTTGAGAGCATGCAAGAATTTATTGATTGAGAAACTAAATAACCGATAAAAGCACATTGCAGATATTGTAGAAAAGGAATTATGTTCAGACAGTACAATAATTTATTTATATAATAACTAAATAATCAATAACAACACGTCCAAGATTATACCTAAAGTCAATGTTGTTGAGAACATGTAACAATTTATTGACTGAGTAACTAAATAACCGGGAAGAATACATTCAGCCACCGGCGTTGCTCTGTCGGCTAAGGCGCTTGCCTACCGATCTGGAGTTGCGCTCGGGCGCGGGTTCGATTCCTGCTTGGTCTGAATATATGGTTGAGTTTTTTCCGAGGTTTTCCCCAACCGTAAGGCAAATGTCAGGTAATCTCTGGTGAATCCTCGGCTTCGTCACGCCAAATATCTCACTATCACCAATTTCATCGACGCTAAATAATCTCGTAGTTGATACAGCGTCGTTAAATAACCAAGTAAAAAAAATACAATACATTCATAGTAATTATCTGTGTACGATATTTCAGGGAGATTCTCAGCCTGTAATACAGGATTATTTATTAAGAATTAGATGGACTTGTAAAGGCAAAGTAATGATTTCCATCCATCATTTAGGCATCGTCGAAGCCGAGCAGATGGGAGGAGACAAAAATGAACACGCGGAGAATGCGAACCCCGGCTTATTACGGAGGCTCGAACGGCTAGTTTTCGTTTCCCCTGTGGAGGGCACATTTGCAATATTAATTCTGCCGACTGAAGCCCTGTAGGACAGTAACCCAGTTAGCCGAGTCACATCACGTGACCAATTATCGCACAGTGGTACGGCTTCTCACCCTGCATATGTGTGGTTTCTTGTGACAGACACAAGGGACAGCACTGGAGGGGAATTATTAAGAGTCCAATTGGACGAGGCCTTACATCTGCCGCACGAGAAAGCATAACTCTAAATCTTGGAGCTAAAACGATATTGAAGGTAGTACTTTTAATATACTTGTATCTTAGCGAACTTCGTAGTTTACAATAATAATAATAATAATAATAATAATAATAATAATAATAATAATAATAATACTTCTTTTTAAGTTGGTTATTTAACGACGCTGTATCAAAATAATAATAAATCATATTGATGGTGATGATGATGATAATAATAATAATAATCATCATCATCATCATAATCATCATCATCATTAGAGCCCGGATGTTTAGGCATTTATTTTGGTTAAAAGAGGTAGCATATAGGCAGTGAAATAGCATTTATTATTAATGAAAACAGACAAAAAATACACAAAAACTTAATAAACTATCCCATACGGTACTCGCTTTCCTTGGGTAAATGTCACAACAAGATGCTATTTTTTTTTTTTTTTTTTTTTTCAACTGTCATAGTGAGCCGCCTGTCAGAGAGAGAATTTTCCATGGTGGAAAAAGATCTTTTTACTTCTACTGAAGTGATTGGAGCAAACTTAAAACAACTTATTTCAGAAGGATTGTCTCTACTTTCTTTCAGAAATCGGGAAGAACCGACTGTATATTGTCTCAAAAAGAGGAGTGTGAGAAGGGATTAGAGACTTCAAAGTGCGCGTGACTTGTGCATGCAAGCGATAACAGTAACGGGACCTAGAGACTTGCTTTCAATACTTCCCTCATCCCCTTTCTTTCGCTGGTAAACCCCGAGGTGACCTCATCACTCAGGGTTATACTGTTCAAACATCTTTGTTAAGTGACATAAAAGATGGAATCGGTAGGGGAGAAAAGTTTACGACTTCTTGGAAACATATGTATTGCTGGAGAATAAGATTCTCAGCAAATATTTGTGTGAGGTGAATATACATTTTTCTTCATCTTACGATGTTTGGTGACGTATATACGTCCGTTGATGTGACATATTAATGAATTTAAATACTATTATAGTCACAATCATGCCATGGTATGAAAGAAAAATTTCACAACCTCGAGCGGGAATCGAACCTGCGATTTCCTGTACTCCGGTCAGGCGCTCTAGCACTGAGCTATCGAGTTCGTCTCACGCCAAAGGCTTGGAATTATCCTTTCATACTGGCGACTCTGTTATAGAGTACTGTCCATAGCGTCTGATCTAGTCAGCACTGCTTGTGGGTGTGAAGAAACTATACAAATGTAATCTTCGTCACCAAACATCGTAAGATGAAGATTACATTTGTATAGTTTCTTTCCAGCCATAAGCAGTGCTGACTAGATCAGACGCTATGGACAGTACTCTATAACAGAGTCGCCAGTATGAAAGGATAATTCCAAGCCTATGGCGTGAGACGAACTCGGTAGCTCAGTGGTAGAGCGCCTCACCGGAGTACAGGAAGTCGCAGGTTTGATTCCCACTCGAGGTTGTGAAATTTTTCTTTCATACCATGGCATGATTGTGACTATAATAGTATTTAAATTCATATATTTTTCATTTGTACAACCGTTCTTTTTTATATAGACCTATAATAATTTATATGCGGTTTATTTTAAATGCATTAAAAATATAGCAAATATACAGTAACGAAGTAAAAAGAGTAAAAAAAAGGCATTTAACCTTAAAATAGTCAACGGGAGCTAAAATAGGCAAAAAAGGCAAAATAAAAATTGGGCCTATCGTCCCCAAATGTGTGGAAACGTATTTATCTCTAATAGACCTTTCATACATACATTCAGTTTAAAAAAGGCATTTTGCCTAACATCCGGGCTCTAATCATCACTATACCCCATCACGAATATTGAATAAATGGTCGGGTTCCGAGAACAAAAACATGAATAATAGTCTTTTAAAATTATTTCAGAGACCATTCTGATCTTCAAGTACGGTCCCTCGGTGGAAACCCAAAATCTGTACTGGAAATCCGTATTCATTCATGTTTTGTAAATTAATCTATCTAAATTTATTTCTGTTCATTATTATTTTCAAGACACCGTCTCAACTCTATGTCCTGCAGATTTCCAATTGTTTTTGTCATATACGGTAACAAATAAAATCTAGCTGTTACGAGAAATATCATCTCTGTCATGTTCCATTTTAAATATTATTTCTGAAATGTACAAATTTCGTAACAATGGAATTGTTGTGGAGTTCCTATTACATTAATTATTAGGAATTATACATGATGTCATTACAGAGTAAACTGTGTAACATAATTTTGTTGATGCAGCCAATAATATACAGCATTTTTTTTCGAGATCATTCAGTAAGATCTTTAGCAACGCTGCAGGGCATAAATTAATATAATTACGTACTTTTTCACTTGGCATAGGATTGGTATAATTTTACAATATTCTCTGACGTTTCATAGCCAAGTTATTACAGTTGAGTGAAAACTGTAATTCAACTTTAGATGATTAGTAGAAACATGTGCATTTTGTGAATGAATTACTACTACAATAAAAGTATAGTTACAAATGTATTACTATCCAGTATCCTATAAAACAAATAATTATTTAAAAAATTTCAGGAAAATTTACAGCAAAACTATAAGACAAAGTTTATTTTTAACCGTCCAAAAAGGAGCAAAATATGTTATATTTACTTCTGCAATCTTTAAATTGTAGCCTACCATGTTCTCAAGAGTACTCATTGTGTTCTGCAACTGTTTAACTCCTTAGTCAACATATTGTCCATACAAGAGGTGCAGAGTAAAGTTTTTACCAAAAAGAATTATGTAAGAAAACGACACAATTTTAAATTCAATAGATATACACATTTTGAAGTCGGAATGGGTCAAAGGGCCCAATCCATACTGCTGCTGCTGCTGCTGCTGCTGCTGCTGCTGCTGATGATGATGATGATGATGATGACAGCGAAAGAAAGATCAATGATAAAAAGATTAAGTGGAATCTTATGTGATAGGTTATTTTTAAAACAAAGGGTGTTTGAGAATAACATTCTTAGGAAAATATTTGGGGCTAAGAGGGAAGAAGTTAGAGGAGAATGGAGAAAGTTACACAACGCAGAGCTGCACGCATTGTACTCTTCGCCTGACATAATTAGGAAAATTTAATCCAGACGTTTGAGATGGGCAGGGCATGTAGCACGCATTAGCGATTCCAGAAATGCACATAGAGCGTTATTTGGGAAGCCGGAGGGGAAAAAGACATTTGGGACGAATAATATTAATATGGATTTGAGGGAGGTGGGAAGCCATAATAGAGACTGGATCAGTTTTGCACAGGATAGGGTCCGATGGCGAGCTTCTTATTTTTCCAGCTAGAATTCTTTTAATTGTGCCACATAATTGTTGGAATCGTTGCAGTTTTATATTAATATAATTTTTTAATTTACGTCCACATAAAATCCTAAATAATTACAATTTAAAACTTGATCTAAAACCTTCCCATCTTTTACAATCCCAATTCTTATAGGATCCTTCTCTCTAAAAACTAAAACTTTCGCTGTCCTTTCATTAATATCGATTTCAAGCCGACCATCTTTTATAACTTTATTCCCAGATATTTGAATTCTTCACATCCTTAATAAATCCTCCAACTTCTCCTAACATTAAATCACAAATTGTCATGTAATTTTATCCCCAGTTATTATAATCTTCAATTTTCTTATCATCTATGTTAAATCCTCATAGTTGTCGGCTATTATTACTCGACCAAGACGAGTGGAGCCGCGGGCGTAATGTGAACTATCGCGATGCGGTATTACGAACGCAGGAGCAGTAGCGCCACGGCTTCGGGCTGCAGGACTCCACTGGTCTTGGTCGAGTAGTACTAATTGATCCACCTGCAAATAATAATGTATAAGCCTACGCATTCGACTCCTCAATCCTTGAATGTCATAAATCATCATGAATGCATATGAATAAATAGAAGTACGTGCATTCAAGTTCTCTAGTAATTTGTTTCGAACTCTGAGTAACAGATTTAACCTGTGTGACGAATGCCATGATCTCTGAGAGAGAAGAGGGGGGGACATATTTCTCTTCAAAATTTCAGTGGTGTTTAGCCTTCGTTCTGTAGCAATATTCATCGATGCATATTGATGAAATACACAAGTTTAAAACTGACGTCAAATAAGCTGAGACTAATAACTATGAAAAGAGCTAATTACTTAGTTGTTAAACCAAATAAATATCAATCCACGAAGTATTATTTATTCGTTGTGTGTAATTGTTTAATAATGCCTGAACAGTAAAGAATCACTGCCTGTGAAATGTATACCTTTAGATAAATAAAGTTACCTTGATTCGTTGTGTTTAAATTTAAAGTAATTCTTGCTATCTTTGTTCTTTTAACTTTACGTGCGTTTGCCCTTTGTGCTGAAAACCATTTCTTGGTAAATTGGTGTAGGATTCTATAAAGTGTCTCCAGTAGAAAGCATAAGAAGGCAGTGCTTTGAGAGTTAAAAAGTTAAATTTTCCCCTTTGTGAGGCGTTTCAAAGAGTTGAGAATAATAAATACTTTAATAATTATTTTTTAAATGTTCCTGGCGGCAGTTTAAGCGCATATTTTAAAAGAGAAGTTGTTAAATTGTTTGAAAAGTATTTAGCGGTTAATATTGCAAAGAAATGTTACAGTAATACCGGTTACATTTTAAATAATTTAATGTGATCCATAAAACTCTCAGACAATATTAAGGAATTCTTACTTACTTACAAATGGCTTTTAAGGAACCCGAAGGTTCATTGCCGCCCTCACATAAGCCCGCCAGCGGTCCCTATCCTGTGCAAGATTAATCCAGTCTCTATCATCATACCCCACCTCCCTCAGATCCATTTTAATATTATCCTCCCATCTACGTCTCGGCCTCCCTAAAGGTCTTTTTCCCTCCGGTCTCCCAACTAACACTCTATATGCATTTCTGGATTCGCCCATACGTGCTACATGCCCTGCCCATCTCAAACGTCTGGATTTAATGTTCCTAATTATGTTAGGTGAAGAATACAATGCGTGCAGTTCTGTGTTGTGTAACTTTCTCCATTCTCCTGTAACTTCATCCCGCTTAGCCCCAAATATTTTCCTTAGCACCTTATTCTCAAACACCCTGAACCTATGTTCCTCTCTCAGAGTGAGAGTCCAAGTTTCACAACCATACAGAAGAACCGGTAATATAACTGTTTTATAAATTCTAACTTTCAGATTTTTCGACAGCAGACTGGATGATAAGAGCTTCTCAACCGAATAATAACACGCATTTCCCATATTTATTCTGCGTTTAATTTCCTCCCGAGTGTCATTTATATTTGTTACTGTTGCTCCAAGATATTTGAATTTTTCCACCTCTTCGAAGGATAAATCTCCAATTTTTATATTTCCATTTCGTACAATATTCTGGTCACGAGACATAATCATATACTTTGTCGTTTCGGGATTTACTTCCAAACCGATCGCTCTACTTGCTTCAAGTAAAATTTCCGTGTTTTCCCTAATCGTTTGTGTATTTTCTCCTAACATATTCACGTCATCCGCATAGACAAGAAGCTGATGTAACCCGTTCAATTCCACTAGCTCCTTTTATATATTATGCTCGGAATTCTCTTCTGTGTTATTACTTAGACAACGTTATCATCCTTCAATAACATTTCTTCATTATTAAAATCACCATCCTATCATCTTCTGCATTCCTTTCGCTCTTTGGAAAACGTTGTTTAATCGTTTTTATTGCTCGACCGAGGCCAGTGGATTCCTGCAGCCCGGAGCGCCACTTGTACTGCTCTTGTGTTCGTAATACGCCATCGCAATAGTTCACATTACGCCCGCGGCTCCACTCACCTCAGTCGAATAATAACTTTATCATGGTTCGTGGTTTTATATGTAAATAACATTTTTCTCGATGAATACATATTTCTAACTGCTCTTGTCTTGCCTGATTTCCCTATTTATCTATTATATTGTATTGTACTCTGACTGGAAAACACGGGAATTTTACTTGAAGCAAGTAAAGCGATAGGATTGGAAGTAAATTCCGAAAAGACAAAGTATATGATTATGTCTCGTGTCCATAATATTGTACTAAATAGAAATATAAAAATTGGAAATTTATTTTTTGAAGAGGTGGAAAAATTCAAATATCTTTGGCCAACAGTAACAAATATAAAAAAAACTCGGGAAAAAATTAAACGCAGAATAAATATGGGAAATTCCTGTTATTATTCGATTGAGAAGCTTTTGTCATCCAGTCCGCTCTCAAAGAACCTGAAAGTTAGAAGTTAATAAAACACTTACATTACCGGTTGCTCTGCATGGTTGTGAAACTTTGACTCTCACTTTGAGAGAGAAACAGTGATTAATGGTGTTTGGGAATAAGGTGCCTAGGAAAATATTTGGGGTTCAGAGGAATGAAGTTACAGGAGAATGGAGAAAGTCACACAACGCTGAACTGCACGCTTTGTATCCTTCACCTGGCATAATTAGGAACATTAAATCCAGACGTTTGAGGTGGGCAGAGCATGTAGCACGTATGAGCGAATCCATAAATGCATATAGAGTGTTAGTTGAGAGGTCGGAGAGGCAAAGACCTTTGGGGAAGCCGAGACGTAGATGGGAGGATAATATTAAAATGGATTTCAGGGAGGTGGGATAAGTTATGATGCTAGAGACTGGATTAATCTTGCTCAGGATAGGGACCGATGGCGGGCTTATGTGAGGGCGCTTTAGGAGTGAACTGAACTCTATCGCAACAATTATTGACATTTACACAGCATCTAGCGGTAAAGAATAGAACTTTGAGATTTTTTTATAAAATAAAACAAGTTTCAGATTCCTATCTCAATTATATTATGTCTAGCGATCTTCTAAGATCCAACAAACATTTAGAACTTTCTTGGGTAACGTTGTCTCGTGAATATTAAATAACTTGTGTCATTAAGAATGGTCAACCTACTTTTTTCATCTGGACTACTAATTCAGTGACGTTTTACTTTTTAACGATCAATAACATTTTTACTATGAGCGTTCACTAGATACAAAATATCATGCTGGCGCTTAACTTAATAAAATAGCAATAACTGAGTATAACTCAAACTAGGCAGTGGAGACGCGGGCGTAATATGAACTATCGCGATGACGCTATACGAACGCAGGAGAAGTACAAGTGGCCCTCCAGGCTGCAGGACACCACTAGCATCGGTCGAGTAATACCAGAAAAAGATAAACATCACAACCCTACATGTAAAATAAAGAGTAAGTAAAGAACTTCCTCTACTTGTAAATTTATTTTATTTCATATTCAATACTGTATTTTACACATTTTGAAAGAATTACAAAATATATGTAAACATTTTCCCTCACTCCCCACAGATGTCTCTACAGAATACATATTGCTAGTGAAATATGTAAATAAACAGGAAGTTTTCAAATAGATAATCAATTAAGATATCAGTTAATTTTACAGTTTGAGAGTTTTGGTAGAATTTATTAAAAGCTTTAAGTTCAAGAATATTGTTATTTATTCTCTGTGATCTAATTTACAAATATAAGGTATCACGTCTGTACGAAGCAAGCGTGCCGAGTAAATGCGTGAATATACTATGACATTTAGTTAAAGACAGAACAATAGTTACTCGTATATACGATGAGTATCGTAAAGTTTCATATTACAATACGAGATTGAAAAGTTGTCAAACAAGACCGCAGGCCGAGTTTGATAAGCAGTTGAGTATTGTAATATGAAGTTACCGGTAAGTATATCGTACAATATTTTATTCACTTTAATAAAAAAGTTAATTTTATTAAGTATTTGTATTAAGATTTTATTAGTTTTGAAAACGATCTGTTTTTATTTATAACATGAGAACAACAGTATTGTTGAAATGAGTTCAAACGAGGATTCAAATATTGGAAATGCTGCAAATTCTACAATTGAATGTTTAGTGCCATAGAAATCCCTCGTAAGATATGAATGTTTATAATAAATAGAATCAATTCCATTTAATTTAATTTAATTTAATTTAATTTAATTTAATTTAATGTGTCGTTCACATTACGCAGTGAGTTAGGTAATAGCAGTATCATTACCTAACTAGTTGCGTAATAACTGTGTTTACTTCATTTTTATTAGCGATGTAAAGTTCACATTATATAATCAAAGTGGATATACATAATTCTACAAATTCAGTATATTATGTAACGTTATTCAATGGTGACTTGGGGACCGACGTACCCTTGTTTACATTTTTTCGAAAATCTCGCGGTAGGCATTAGGTTTATATACGCTTCTTGGTATGTTATGTAGTATTATTGCTATAACAATGTGATCAGTAAAGATCGTTGTATTTTATAATAATTTATTTGATGTGATTTTTTATTTATTTAATTTATTACACTTGAGCTGTATTAGGTTTTGCCATCCGAAAGAGCAGAAGCTCATGCTCGGGCGCAGTTCAGATCAGTTATACAAAATATATCACAAAATTAAGACAGTTCATTAAGCACAATGAGATTAATATATGGTAAAATACATACAATATATAATAATATATACAAATAGAAAATACAAAAGTACATAAATATTAGAGAATAAATGTTTAACTTAGCTTAAAAGAAATACAAAACAAATAATTATTCTGAATTCTTTCCTAAATCTATATGTGTTCAATATACTTAGTTCAGGTTAAGCTCTAATTAATGCATTATATATTCTGGGTCCAAAATTTCTGCTGTTTTAATCCAGCAGTTTTGTGGCATTTGGGGGTATTTAGAAAGAAACTGTAATTTTATCTCCTACAGAATTCATGATGTCAAATTTAAATTTATTGTAATTTTTATGGACGTAAATTAGCAATGTTTGTTTATAAATTTGTACTAGATTTGATACAATAAATTCCTGAAAAATTAATTTTGTTGTGTAATCTAAAGGTTTATATAGACAAATTTTTATAATTATTTTTAAATGGGCGTTTCTTAAATTTGTAGGTAGGCCTAGATTGCGTTACCTTATTCAGAATTCATAAATATTAAGTAAGCAACAATGTACAACCTAGTCTTTCGACCTTCAGTTCTTGTTCAATGACGTTTTACTGTTTTTTGATACCAGTACAAGTATTAATTTTTGGTTCCCTATACGAGAGTTCTGTTGCTCTCAAAATATACACAAAAACTAATTTCATTAAAATATAATATATAAGGAGATGCTTTCAATGGCTATTAGTAAAATTTCATGTCAGTTCTAGCACGTTTGCAGTTTAATTGGAGATTTTATACCTTCAATACAAAGTTGTGAAGAGTTCTGCCATGGAGTTAATAAATCCTGCTTTGAACTAGAGCTCTATTCTACAGAAGTAAAGAGACATTACAGCAAAGTAGCACAGAGTTCTTCATTAGACTCGTATCACGTCCAAATACTAATGAAATACCTAGAAACAAATTTAACGCAATGCTCCCCACATAATAAAATGTACTTATGAGATTACATTCTTTGTTCTTTGGAGGGACGGCTCTGGACGTGACTTGGAGCCCCTATAATAAAAGTCTACTTTATTGTAGTGGTTATAGCTACTTCGCGAGGAGCAATAAGCCAGGCCTCTATCCTCGCCACGAATGGCGTGAACCGAACCTATCATCCGACCGGAATGAGTTTTCCTTTTAACGTCAGAGCAAAGCCTAGAGTCACTAGTGTTGATATTTCTACTCCAACTTTTCAACTCCTATTTCGAAAACTTCAGTCACGTAATGGGCTCTGTGTAGAATTGATTTCAGAAAAGGAATAGACAGCTGTAAGCTTGAGTTGTCTGTTCTGAAGCACAAGAGACAGATTTCATATGAAACCCACAGCCCTTGTAGTCTCTGGCGTCCCTGGAAGTTTATCTCCTTGCAATTATTTTCCTAATTTACTCATCTTCTTATAGTACATTAATATCGCCACATATGATACAAATAAAATATTATTGTGCAATATACATAGGTTATTGAATGACTAGAGAGATAATTTCTCTGACAACAAATGCAGAAGATTCTGGTTCTATTCCCACTACAGAAATGTAGGGTAAAGGTGCTTAATTCTGCGACACTCCTAATCCCGTGATAAAATTTAAATTGACTGCCATGGAGTTGTGGTCTCTGACTTTGAAATACCTAGCATGCTAGGCGATGTCTTCTTTTCAACTCTATTGACTACCCGCCTTTTGAATAGAAGCAGTAGACTGCAGAAGCTTTTGTTCAGTGAAAGGTGGTTGACCAGTAAGTTTTTCTTTCTCTTGTGACCGCTCCTGAAGAAACATTTTATATTTCGGGTAAGAATTAATATAGCATTATAAAAATGATGAATTAGTGTAGACTATAGTCAGCTGAATCAATGTGTATGGTTATTTAAACATTATGAGACAATAACAATGCTACAAGAGCTTTCTCATTTTCGGATTTATTTTCAAATTTCTTCTTCCTGGCTCACTCGACCAGTGATGCCAACGCTAAATTGTGAAAGTTAATGTCTATGAAAGAAAACAGTTCCTGGAAATAATAATAGAAATAAGTTATAGAAAACATCAGTTATAATTATAATAAAATAATAGGGCATATATTTAAAATAATTACTGTTGTTAGGAATATAAATAATAAGAAATAATTGTGTTGTAATTCAATTAATTCAAATTTAATTTTGTATTGAATTTAACTATCAGTTCATTTTGTTTGTAATTTATATTAATATGTAATATGTATTCTTGTAGTTACACAAGTAGTTTCTATAAAATTTGTCACTTAGGCCCTTCTTCTATGTTGTCATTTCTTGCTTAATCCATATTAAAACAATATACCATGACTTTAATGTGTTTTTCCAAATACGAATTTGTTTTCTGTGCAATTAATGAGGATTATTTTAGTATCAAGTAATTAGAATATCACTCACGGAATTAGGAAGCCACTATCACGGAATTTGGAACCCTGTCACGGATTTAGGAGCCACTGTATAACAATGAAGAATCATATATTATATACCAAACTTGTGAAACTGTTGACACTGAATGTTGTAAAAACTGTAACTAAAGGTCCAAATAACGTCAGTTAGGTGTTATTTGAACATTTTTATTACAATTTTGGCATAAATATAGACTTTATTAAATATGTCGCGTAATTAGGCAACTTTACCCTACATTTACATTCGTTCCCCAGAGACTTTGTGTGTAAGATAAGATAAGGTAAGCCCATTGAATCCCTTCAAGGCAAGGACTCCTACCTCCTGATAGGGTGTCTTATATTAATTTCGTTCTGAGTTGGTCCATGCTCTCTACATTACCAAGTAATGAGAATTCCTGTGATTAACTAATATAATTAATCCATATAATTTTCTGGTATATTTTACCCATATAAATTTCCACGAAAATTTCGATGACTGGAAGCCGTCAGCATGCTCTGCTGAGTCGCTCGGTTCGCGGGTTCAAATTCAGCCGTGGGCGATGTGCTCTAAATAACGATAACATTCTCTGCATGGCTTCATACTGGAGCGAAGTGAAGTTGTGCGACCAGTGTGATAGGTTTACAGCATGTAAGAGACAAAATTTGTCAGCTATTTCTTTTCCACGTTGAATTACGGCGCTGAATTGTCATTACAGTTTAAAATGTCGTTAAGTAAATTACAACTACAATTACTACTATTACTACAACTATTACCACCACTACTATAACTGCTGCTGCTACTGCTACTACTACTACTACTACTACTACTAGTACTACAACTACTAACCACCCACCACCACTACTAATCCCACGTTGAATTTTGACATTGAATTTTCACTGCGGTTTAAAATGTCATTAAGCAAACTACTACTATTACTACAAGTACAATTATCATTACTACTACTACTACTACTACTACTACTACTACTACTACTACTACTACTACTACTACTACCACCATTACTCCCACGTTGAATTTCGACGTTGAATTGTCACTGCAGTTTGTGTGGTAAAGTATACAACTGCTACTACTACCACCACCACCACCGGTATTACTACTAGGCCTACTACTACTACTACTACTACTACTACTACTACTACTACTACTACTACCACCATCTACCACTACTACAACTACCACCACCATTACTCCCACGTTGAATTTCGACGTTGAATTGTCACTGCAGTTTGTGTGGTAAAGTATACAACTGCTACTACTACCACCACCACCACCACCGGTATTACTACTAGGCCTACTACTACTACTACTACTACTACTACTACCACCATCTACCACTATTACAACTACCACCACCATTACTCCCACGTTGAATTTCGACGTTGAATTGTCACTGCAGTTTGTGTCGTAAAGTATACTACAACTGCTACTACTACCACCACCACCACCGGTATTACTACTAGGCCTACTGCTACTACAACTATCACCACTAATTTTACTATTATAACTACTACCACCAACATTACTCCCAAGTTGAATTTAGACGCCAAATTGTCACTGCAGTTTGAAACGTTAAGACAAATACTGCTGCTACTACTACAACAACTACTACTACCACTAATAGTGTTTACCGCTCTGCCACCATCAACACTGCTAGGGCCTACTATTATTGCCACCATCAACATTACTCCCACGTTGAATTTCGACGCTGGATTGTCACTGCATTTCAAAACATCGTTAAGTGAACTGTTATCACCACCACCACCACCACCACTACACTACTACTACTACTACTACTACTACTACTACAACCACCAGTACAACTACTACTTCCACCATTACTACAACTACTACTACCACCACTACAACTAATACCGTCACTACAACAACTACTAGGCCTACTACCAATATCATCACATCGACTGGTATTACTACTGCGATCAGTGGTCGTAAACAAGTTAAACCTATAAATATTTTTCTTTTAGGCATAAGGTTGATCTCATCGTCGTCTCTAGTGCAGTGGTTACTATGCTTGCTAGTAGGTGCGAGTTTTGCGGATTCGAACTCTATCGACGACGATAATGTCCTTTATGTGATTTCCTCCGATCCAGATACAAAGGCCTCCTATTTGTGATCCAAGAACTTTCTTTTCTCAGGATGCCCTTTCATGTTTATTCTTTGACTGTGAATCTTTCGTATGACTTAGAAATAAGGAGTATTTTTATGTTTAATATACAATATATTTACAATCTCTAGTCTTATAATGTAAATATTAATCACATGCAACTAGGAATATGTATGTACGTAATTGGCTCTGAGTGGAATTGATTTCAGAAAGGGACTACGCGTAGGTGAAGTGCGTGTTCTGGAGCAGGGGAGGCAGATTCCAGCTGTTCCACCCACAGCTGTTGCATTCATCGATGCTTTAAAAAAAGACTGTTAGAAAATAGGAATTTCTTTTCTTGTTTATCTATAGCACGGTTTGCATTTACGTGTAAATTACGCTTTGACTGCATTACCCCCTATCTGGTTCGTTAAATATAAATTCGATTCCGAATTCTACTAGCATGTATAATTTCTTCCCTTCCACACGATTCCGTTCTTTCTTAGTGTCTTGTTTCTTGTATTTTTTCTTCTTTTTTTATTAGGTTATTTTTCGACGCTTTATCAACATCTCAGGTTATTTAGCGTCTGAATGAAATGAAGGTGATAATGCCGGTGAAATGAGTCCGGGGTCCAGCATTTGGTCATGTTGCGTTGAGGGAAAACGCCGGAAAAAAACCTCAACTAGGTAACTTGCCCCGATCGGAAATCGAACCTGGGCCACCTGGTTTCGCGGCCAGACATTCTAGCCGTTACTCCACAGGTGTGGACTGTTTCTTGTATTGGATTAAGCGGCGGGCTGTAGACAATTCTTATTCCATGATAGGGGTAATTAATTTTTATGAATGTATAAATTTCACCATCTTCATCACCATCGTTATACACTTATGATTTAGGCAATGATTATACTTCAAACAGCTTTTTAGTAACTGGTCAGTTCCTAGTAAAAATATAAAAGATAAGTAATAGAGTATAATTTTCAAAGTAAATAAAGTTATTTTGGAAGTGGTAAAAGGTAAATCAATAGTATTTATATTAAAAAAGAAGGAAGTTGCATATTGTGGTATTAAATACCCAATACCGCTCATGCGCAGTTTGGAAAACATAAGGAAACGAATTTTCAAAGAAGGAGCAACAAAATCGGCTATTTAATTGCAGCTACATATCTAAATATCCTTTGTGGTTTTCTAAGTTCAAAACAGTTACAACAGTGTAACATCAGTTTCGTAGTACATAGAATGCCCAGAAAGCTACAAAATACAAGTCAGTAATGCGATGGCATTCCACGCTTTAAGAACCGGGCTCCATTAATATTATGTACGCTGCTATCCATAGTCATTTGCCTGCACAGTAGCTGCTTTTATTGTTATGACAGCGAGCTCCAATAGAGTCGAGGTGATTGTCAACGCAACGTGCGATACCAACTGTTGCGGTTTTGGTGGGCCAATTGCACAGCCCCCAAAATCACCGGCGTTTTTATTATAGTAAGCCCCAATAGATTTTTGAGGCAATTGTCAGCAGAAATGGCTATGCCATATAAAACATTTTGATACCATTTGGTGGTATTATGGTGGGCTGATAGCGCGATATCAAAATTCATTGAACTCTCTATATATTTTGTTAGACACTGTGTATGCGTGATAACTAGAGAGCGAAATTTTAGGCCCTGAAAAGTGGCACTTTAGGCGCCTAAAATAGGCTCTTAAACTCCTTTATTTAGGCTATATAAAATAAAAATAGGAATTTTTTTGTTAAAGAATCTCACTAATATAAGAGTGTTTTTCATTCACCAATCACATTTTCATAGTTTGCTTCACAGTAGATGATCAGCACCTATTGTGGCTATTGTGTCGCTCACTGCTGTACTTACAGATAATGATAAAAAAGGAAGGGATTGTTATCTGGAATGTAAGAGAATGCTTATTCGGGTGCAATCCAGCGAGTTTGTGTTAAATTGCTGCCAGACTGTATATTTTGTTAGACACTGTGTATGTGTGATAACTAGAGAGCGAAATTTTAGGCCCTGAAAAGTGGCACTTTAGGCGCCTAAAATAGGCTCTTAAACTCCTTTATTTAGGGTCCATAAAATAAAAAATAGGATTTTTTTTGTTAAAGAATGTCACTAATACAAGAGTATTTTTCATTCACCAATCACATTTCCATAGTTTGCTTCACAGTAGATGATCTGCACTTATTGTGACTTTTGTGTCGCTCACTGCTGTACTTACAGATAATGAGAAAAAAGGAAGGGTTTGTTATCTGGAATGTAAGATAATGGTTATTCGGGTGCAATCCAGCGAGTTTGTGTTAAATTGCTGCCCAGACAGGAAGTAATAATAATAATAATAATAATAATAATAATAATAATAATAATAATAAATATTATTATTATTATTATTATTATTATTATTATTATTATTATTTCAGTGTGTGCTATGGCTAGCAGAAGAAAAATCTGTTACGCGAGTACAACGCCGTGTTCGTCGTACATGGATAGATGGATCGGAAGACGAGAACCAGTTGCCTAGCCAATCAGGTCACCCGAGTTGATCCACTTAGGCTTTTTTCCTGAGGCTTTGTGAAGGATGCTGTGTACCAAAGAGGCAGAGCTAACACTTTGGAGGAACTGAGACAACGCATCACAAATGCAGCTGTTCTAGTGACCCCACAAATGCCAGAGAACAATTGGCGGGAGATTAAATACCGTCGTGTAGACGTCTGCAGGGCAACTCAAGGCGCACACATCGAATGGCATTCAGCATTCTCCGAAACCCGGAGAGTTTTTACATGAAGTTATGTAAAAAGTTATGTTAATAAATTATTATTTACATTTGAAATTAACACTTATTTCTCGATTCCTCTAAGCGGGACACGGTGTTTGTAGAATTTTATTATCATAGAGTTAATTTCATTTGAATTCTTCACCTGACATAATTAGAAACATTAAATGCAGACGTTTGAGATGGACAGGGCATGTAGCACGTATGGGCGAATCCAGAAATGCATACAGAGTGTTAGCTGGGAGGCCGGAGGGAAAAAGACCTTTGGGGAGGCCGAGACGTAGATGGGAAGATAATATTAAAATGGATTTGAGGGAGGTGGGATATGATGATAGAGACTGGATTAATCATGCTCAGGATAGGGATCAATGGCGGGCTTATGTGAGGGCGGCAATGAACCTCCGGGTTCCTTAAATCCAGTATGTAAGAGTTAATTTCATAAAGACATGACTATTTCGAATTTGAAAGAAACACCTGTACCTCTGTTATTGGAGTCAATAATTTCAATTTCTGTTATTCGTGTACTTCTGTACATTATTGGACATTGTCGTTACTCCTTCGTTGAATTTTAAGTGACTCTTAATGCTTGTCCTTTCCTTAAACTTAATAAAATTAAGAGGTTGCACATCTAAACATGAAAATAAAGGAAGAATTCGCCGCTCCACTTACGTGCCCTTCTTGCACACGCTGATATCTTTCTGCTTTGTTCGCGAAGGATAATGAAGCGAGCTGTGATAAGAACAACAGCTACTGTAGGATAAAAACAGCGGAACGCGTTCTTGTGTCGTCGTAGCAGAGAATACGTGAAACGACTGTTTATTCTTCAGCGCAGTAGCAATTCTAGTCTGCATGCAGTAGGAATACGTGAATATTAAACAATGAGGTTGTTGTGCATACCTTAAAGCAAACTGAAACAAAATAAAATGAACATTAAGCAGTATGAGGAAGATAATATAATTTAATAATGAAAAGTCTGTAGTTTCCTCTGACCTGCCTCAAGTAGCAGTGTTTTCGATTATAAATTCAGCGGATTCTTTTTCGATTTCCAACACGAAAACAAAGTCTTTCTTTATTTGCATATGAATTAACAATGAAGGTATCTAACAGGAAACGCGAAAACGCAACAGAATCAATACCAAATTTTATATTTTGTAGACTCAAAGACATTTGATAGGCAAACATTTTCCCAAAAATAAATTTTTGAAACTATGTCGTGACTGTCCATGAATATCAGTTCAAATTTGTTTGACGGCAGTCTGCATAGCTCAACAGATAACAACATAGACGACTATGCGTGAAGGTGCAATGAAATCGTATTTACACCTCTTGTTACGTTCACAGATTTGTAATTTCAAGTTATATTTATGATGACACTGCCTTATTGAATTCAAATGCTCCAAAACATATTTTAGCTTACATCAAAGTACGAAATTTGAAATAAATGTGTATAAACGGTGTGTGAAATTAAATGCAAGGCGTTTAAATAATGATAGTGTAACGTTAATTATTATTTTTATCATCACTGGTGTTATTAGCAGAAGAAGAGATGATACTAAGGGACATGATACTGGAGCTAAATGACATCTGTGAGCAGTATGAGATGAAGATAAGTAGAAATAAAACTAAGACCATGGTCATAGGAAGAAAAATAAAGTAGATTAACTTGTGAATTCTAAATGAGGCAGTAGAGCAAGTGGGCAGCTTCAAATACTTGGGGTGTACTGTAAGCAATAACATGAGTTGCTGCCAGGAAGTCAAAAATAGAATAGCAATGTCCAAGGAAGCTTGTAATAGAAAAAGGAGGATCTTCTGCGGACCTCTGGAAGAAAAACTAAGGAAGAGACTAGTGAAGTGCTTTGTATGAAGTGTAGCATCGTATGGGGCAGAAACATGAACATTACGACGAAGTGAAGAGTAGCAATTGAAATGTGGATATGGAGAAGAATAGAACGTGTGAAATGGACAGACAGAATAAGAAATGAAGCTGTGTTGGAAAGAGTGAGTCAAGAAAGAATGATGATAAAACGGACCAGGAAGAGGAAAAGGAATTGCTTGGGTCACAGGCTAAGGAAAAACTCCTACTGAAGGTTGCAATTGAAGGAATGGTGAACAAGAGAGGAGTTCTTGGCCGAAGAAGATATTAGATGATAGACGACATTAAGGATAGTCTATAATTTGGATCATATGAAGAGATAAAGAGGAAGGCAGAAAATAGGAAATCGATCCCGGGACTCTTCGTACGTTAACAGAAAACCACAATTCAAGTCACACAGAGTTTGTGTGCACTCAAAGTTTGGTTTCTGGCGCCTTGTCAGCCCACTTGAGTTGTGTGGATATAAACGGAAAAATTGGGACAGGGTCGGGTGTAGTTTCTGAGTAGCTCAGTCGGTAGAGCATTTGTGCTCTAAGCGAAGGGTTCCGGGATTTGTACCCAGCCCCGGAACAATTTTTCCCTAGAAATTATTCAAATCTGCTTCAAAGACAGCTTTACCTGAAAGCCAGATTTGTATTATTATTATTATTATTATTATTATTATTATTATTATTATTATTATTATTATTATAGGAAAAAGACCTGTATTGATTGAACATAGTTAAATCTCATAGAAAGTTGTATTTATTTGTCCTATTGTTATTATACTAATTTCTCTAGAAGATATTACACGCTCTTTTTATTGTGTGTTTATTGCGTCTCTGAGATGCTATACTTTGCCAAATTTCATTCATCTCCATATTTTTTTTTAGTGATAACCTTGGCTTTGGTACCGGAAACGTATTCAAATGCGGCTTTGAAAGTAAAGCTGGAACAGATTTACCGTAGACAAGCAGAATGCTTTGTCTTTCATATTCTGAAGTCCTAACAAGGAATGTCTCCGTAATTCCTATTTGATATCGGATCACTGTCCTGGAGAGAATTGCGTTACCATAACTTCCCACGTGCCACATCCAGCCAGGGCTCCCCGGTGTGAGAATCCTTCCCCTATATATTTCATCCACGAAGGTGGCGCACACCATTTACACGATTTTCAGTTGTCATAAACTAGACTGGCTAGGGTTCGTACGTGTAGTCACATCCCGGCGTAGTATGCAACCCTTCTTACACGGCACAGTCGTAATAATACCGACAAGAACAGCTGTGCGGACCTGCCTACACATCAGGGGCTCCCCTGCATAAGACCTTCCTTTCACGGAAGCAAGAATGCTATACATGAATTCTAACCGGAAATTGCGTAGGCAACGCAATCGAAATTTGATTTACTGCAAGCACTATGGAAATGTATTTTTAAATCCGACCGTCGAGGCTAAAATTGGAAACGCGAGTGTTTGAAGAATAAAATGCGACGGATTCGAGCGAAATGAACGTTTGGTTTGGAACGAGATTACTACAATCACGGATACTAATGATGCGAGTCCTTGTTACTGGATTACGGAGCTCGCAGCATACCTGGACCCCTTACGTGATCTCATTTCTTCGCAGTGTAGTATGTAATACAGTTAAAAATTGTTAATTACATATTCATATAGGCCTATTGAAATTAAATTTTCCATTCGGCTTTTTACTACCGGGAAGAGCACATGATTTTGAGATCATAGAGTTTCATTATAATGTTTCGAATGAAAGTTACTGATGTGAAATAGAATATAGCAAAGACAAATTATACAGCGGATAAAGTTTGTTGAGTTATTGGTAGCAAGGCTTTAGATCAGTCACCTTTTTAGTTAATGTTGCTATTAGTCTCTTCTTACTAATGCCAACTCAAGATCACACTAATACCAGTAGAGAGGTACCAAGTTCGAAGTCCGTTTAGTTCAATTTCCTCTTTGTTTTCCGTCATACTATTGCATATTTATTTTATAATCAACGTTGAAAATCATACCCATTAATGTATCTCGTAACTTCAAATAATTGAGAAATGTAGATATAATAATTCGTATTAGCTATATTGTTATGTCATATTATATGTTACGTTATGTTTTCTGTCATGTTATGTTATATGATAAGACATTATATGATATTTTATGTTTTGTTATGTTGTGATGTGATATTGTGTGTTGTACTGCTTTACGTTATATTATATTGTATTGTATTGTATTGTATTGTATTGTATTGCATTCTATTATATTTTATGCTCGACCATGCCGAAATGTAGTAATTATACACCTGGTAGCAGTCCTTTAATGCATGTCATTAAAGTACACCTACTCATTAAAGTTCAGGTGTTTTCAGCCAATGACAAGTCAACTTTTACCGTTATAAAACCGCAAGTATCGATTATTCTCGGATATGCAATCGAAAGGGAATTAGCGAAAATTCACGGAGGCTGGAAATCCAATACTGTCGCAGAAGGTTACGTTCTGTTACTATAATAATTAGCGTTAATTGTAAATAATATTCAAATAAATTCAATTTGTCATCTCGTTTTTCATTGTCGAATTCAATAATCAATGTTATACCAAGTTTAACGGGATTACATCAAGGTCAATGACATTATTGTTCCTCGGAAAAAATCAATACTTTCGCGTCTGCGCACATCTCACAATTCACGACCTAGAACAAGGTCACTTCCGATCTTGTCAGATACAAATAAAATGTATACATCTGAATAATTTCAAGTTAGAAATATGGTCGAGCATAAAAAGTCGTATGAAACTCGCCTATAATGGTAATTAAGAAGCTCGTATGAAAATTATGAAACTCGCTTGCGCTCGTTTCATAAACATCCATACTCGCTTCTTAATTACTATCATTATACGCTCGTTGCATAATGTACTAGGCCTAATATTAAATTACATTATATGGGCCACGAGCCTGCATTCACTTCTCCAGACATTGGCAAAAGCTCAAAATTAATTATTATTGACATCTAACTCGGGCTCTAACAGAATCTGTATATTAAAATCTGTATATCTGTATATTAAAATAACAGTAGCAAGTTTAATCAAATTTCATGCATTAATTCCATAGGTACTAATTTCCAATTATTTTAATGATATTAAATAATTCATAAATTCAAAACATTCCTGAGGGCTTCAGAATTGTTATTGCGTATTAAAATTTTCTGTGAAGGACTTGCATTTCAAGATTAAGAAAACTACGCATATAATTTTAAATTCGAATATTAGTTATTGATATAGATATCCTAATTTTTGCTTGATAATTTTATTTCGTTTTTCTAAGTTAAAAATTCATATCATTAAAAGTTTTCAACGAAGAGCTGATTCCATGCAAAGTTTGTGTATTGGAATATGCTGAGTATTCTTGCAAAGTTTCATTGAAATTGGAGCAAATGTAAGCCGCTGGGGACCTTTTTATTGACTAAAAACCTAATTTTGAGGAAACGCAATTTTTAGTGGGTGTGTTAGGTTTAAAAGAGCTGCGCGTAGCATTTTAAAAACTGCCGTCAGTTCTCTCAAAATGGCGGGCGGAGTGTAAATATAGGACAAATGTTAAATAAATGTAGACTATAAGCTATTTACATAAAAAGAACGAAAGCATTTATTTCTACCATTCTGGGCAAATATTCAGTCCTATGACGAAGTGCATCGACCTCGGTTAAAAACGCAGAACCATAGGTTACGAAACAACGTTTAAACAGTAATCGTGGTTAAAATGTAATTTCTGTGCACCATTCATAATCACCGATTACTTAAACATAGTTAGCTGACACCTCATTTAACCAGTGTAAAGTAACTTATATGATGTTACACTGTTTCTACAAAATGACTAAAGGAAAGCATCCATTCCCATGCAAAGATAATAGTGAATGTCTAAAAACGACTGTGCTTTCTCCGTTCTTCCCTATGAAACGAACGTACCCTATATTTTCGCGTTGCATTTGTTTGCCTTTGGTTGCTGTTATGTATACGAGTTGCATTTCTTTGTTTTTGAGTGCTGTTAGGTTAAAATTGTACAAAATGGAAAATTAAATGCAAAAATGATTATATCTCAAGTCAGTTTGAAGTATTAATAGACTTAATTACTATATTTAAATATATTATATATGAAAAAGATGGAATATCCATCAAGAAAAAAGATGAAGGTTAGTACGAATATGTGTACAATCCAGGATCCCATTTATACCAGGGAACTGTGCATTATCCTAAGATCCATTCATAACCTCTCTTTGTTCAGCCGTAACGCAGAAAATGAGATACTGAGTGTTCCCTCTTAAAATATAGAAAATATCAGTTGCATAGAATTGTAATATCAACAGCTGATCCATAGGAGAAATACGATTGTTTCTGTGTTATTTTAAGTGACGCATTTGTTGCAGCAGAAATGACACTGAAGATTTTGATAAACGAAATCCCTCCTGAAATTTTCTGTCACCTAATTTCTCGTAAAAATTTCCTCTTTTCACTAAAGAAACTTCACGCTCACCATCATATCTATCCAAGTTAATCAAGTAGTAATAATAGTCTTCGAAATAATCAGCTGTTGATCTGGTCGCCATTTTGTTTTACTTGGCCCACTAATCATTTGTTATCTCCTTTAACCGCTCGAATATGGCCGGTTAGAGATTACCGTGGTTAACCTCCTATTTAAGTCCTAACCGAGATCGATACACCGTTAAAATGCTTAACCAGGGATTAGATGGCATTTTTAAACGGTGGTTACACTAACCGACATTGATGCACTTTGGTATGTGCCCCTTAAGTTACCAGAGATTCCAGCTTTATTTAACTGTCCTACTGGAGCAATTTTCTTACAAAAAATATCGTTCTCGACCAGGTTTGAATTCGCGTTACTTGTATTCAGAGGCATGCATAAGATCCACTAGAGTACTAGACCATTCAAAGTTACTCATCCCATTAAAGGTAATGATATAAAAATATCCGCGAATGCATTGTGATATGCAGGCCTTGTCACACTTTTGCGCGGAGTACCTACAGAAGTTAATCTGTGTGGGGCTCTAGTGGACAATAAAGCTGTGTGTTGAATTTGCATAGCGCCGCCCGCAAATAAGTAGCAGTAGTCTTTTGTTTGAGGGATGAAAGGAGTGGAGATTCACACGATTCCTGTTTTGTTCGTTTCCTCTCCTTCTCGCTTCTTGTTTTACCCCTTTCTTCTTTGTCACTTTTCCTTCCTTCCCTCCTCTTATGACACTGAGCGCCCTAGTTTCTTGATTTCACCCCCACCCCCGTCCTTCAGGTGACATTTTGGTCTTTCCCTACTTTGGTCTTACCCTCAGTTTCGTTTCCGTAAATTTAATCTTTTCTGAACAGATTCATAGATTGCATTGAATATACAGAGTGGAAGTGAAATAGCCTTGCAGATATTCAGAGCGAATAGCTCATGTTGTATGTAACAAAAACTATAATATATTAGTAGAAAGTTCATAGTTTTTGCAGAAAAAATTCCCCCCCCCCCAATGTTTAGCAATTTCTTATTCGATAACTACTGCGAGTAGGATCGTGATTTTTGTCCATATCGATAGGAAGTATAATAAAAAATAATTTATCCTTCTGGCGTATTTCAATAGCGTGCACGGTTTTCGTGTAAATTTAATTTTAAAAACTTTGAAATTCAAATCATTGCATGAAGCGATCGCGTGGCAACGTCTTGGCAACTGCGCAGCTTACGTACGGAGACTCATTGAGTTCGTTGACTTGTTACATATGTATCCGAGTAGAGTGTTTAAGCGACGATATTGCCGGACTGCTGAAACTACAAACTGAATTTTCTAATTAACCGTGCATTTAATCACAAAACGTAATATAGGTTTTCTATTCATTTAAGTGTACCCTATCATCCATTTCAATCTGCAGGGTTATTTCACTTCCAGCCTGTATTGTTCACTTGGTTATAAAAATCGGCACCCGTCTTACGAACAAGGATCGAAAATTACAAGTATGTCAACAATTTCACAGAACAACTGCCACCAATGATATTTTGTCTGTTTGAACAGTGCGCTTTTTCTGTGTTGGTAGTCTCTGAATCTAAGGCATATAGGTTGAATTCCAACTGTGTGCAGTGTAATAGGTCTGATGGTAGGAGCACGAGGTACCATAGGCCTACTCTCCTTCTTTGCCAAACCTATGTTGAATGTCGTCATCCTCCCCCGGCGTCTCCTATCGGGTTCTATTGAAATAAAAACGATAGTACTATAATATGTATACAGTATTTTTGTTTTTTACCCTCTTTGGATGTTGATTTATTATTGATAGGATTTAAACTCTGCATTATCGGGCATTTTTCTGTATAGATCAGGCTGCAATATGGTATTATTTTTCCAGACCCTACCGATAATTCAAACGAAGTTTCATAATCTATAAAAAAAAACATGTAACAAAATTAAAAGCTTAAGGCTCATTCACAATGAAAATTAAACATAACGTAAGCGTTAACTTAAGAACATAAATATTACGATAAAATCAAGAAGTCATACCATCATTCACGGTGGGAACATAAACATAACAGCAAACATACTTTGTAACCATGGAAACATAACAACGACGCCATTTCCTCATATTCTATCGTATACTTCAGCGCTCCACGATTGTGTTCTGTTTGCAAATCACGTAAGCATAAGCATGAAAGTTTGGAGTTTACAAACTTTCATGTTAACGCCTTACGGTAATGTTTATGTCAATGCCTATGTGAATCATTGTGAATGATTCCATTTGGTAGCCTGGGCGCAAACCTATGTGTTTATGTTACGGTTATGTTTAATTTTCATTGTGAATGGGCCTTTAGGCCCTAATACAATTAGTTGAAATACATAATCAGTTGTATTGCAAATTTAATTATTAATTAAAATGTTTAGTGACGTTAAGGTAGCCTACGCAGTATGATTATCTGTATGACTATTGCTGATGAATCTGCAACCCTGATTCAGGGATAAGTAGGCCTACTACATGCATGTCAATTTATAAATTCTCACAAGAAATGGCCTGTTTGTCTCAATGAATGTGGATGAATTGTTTTCAAGTGCAGAAATAATCAATAATAATGTCTATGAAAATATACAGTAAGTATGTAGCTTTGTAACAATTTAGGCATATATAGCATAATTCAAAATGTGAGAAAAATATATATGTACAGTATATATAACCCACTTAGTTCTACCCTGATCATTATGATTCATGATTATATTAAGGAATTTTTTCAAAAACTGTCGCAGTAGATACAGTATACACTTATCTATATACCCTATAATATATGTATTATTATTATTACTATTGCGATTAGAGTTTATTACCGGTAGCGATATAAAACAAACATGAAACTGCAATCAGTTGTTCGAGCTTGTGCTAGTGTAGCGGTATTCACTCGCCGAAACGCTGAGGTCATCTTGCAGGGGCTGCTGATGGTAGGCAGAGGATTAAAACCACAATGGGGTTGGAGGTACATAAAACAAAGAAGCGGTTAAGCCGTGTCCCCTCCCACGTACATAATGCACATTAGAGGGCTCTGTCCGCAAATACGTCACAATGAGAGCACCCGCTAATCACACAGGATAGGCACAAAACTCTGTTTTAAACTGAAAGATCGTTCCGTTAAACGGCACGGACTTGTCACACTTCTCTTTCGAAATGCGTCACACATTTTTAAAAGTCTGTGAAAATCGTATTATAGTAATGGCCACTATATACTACGCCACCTCTCTGTACCAATATCCACGCTGAGGTTGGATTATGTAGGCAAAGATTCGATTACATGAGTGTCATATATACACTGCTCTTTGTTTTTTGAGTCTGGATATTACGATACGTGCTCTACTGTAAGATAGTTTTTATTATTTAAAAACACAGAGATAATGTAGCTTGGGCTTTCTAATTACTAGTTGTGTAAAAAAAATGCACATTTATCCTTCGAAGAGGTGGAAAAATTCAAATATCTTGGAGCAACAGTAACAAAAATAAATTACACTCGGGAGGAAATTGAACGCAGAATAAATATGAGAATTGCCTGTTATTATTCGGTTGAGAAGCTTTTGTCATCTGGTCTGCTGTCAAAAAATCTGGAAGTTAGAATCTATAAAACAGTTATATTACCGGTTGTTCTGTAGGGTTGTAAAACTTGGAATCTCACTTTGAGAGAGGAACAGACATTAAGAATAAGGTGCTTAGGAAAATATCTGGGGCTAAGAGGGATGAAGTTACAGGAGAATGGAGGAAGTTACACAACGCAGAACTGCACGCATTGTATTCTTCACCTGACATAATTAGGATCATTAAATCCAGACGTTTGAGATGGGCAGGGCATATAGCACGTATGGGCGAATCCAGAAATGCATATAGAGTGTTAGTTGGGCGACCGGAGGGAAAAAGACCTTTGGGGAGGCCGAGACGTAGATGGGAGGATAACATAAAAATGGATTTGAGGGAGGTGGGTTATGGTGATAGAGACTGGATTATCTTGCACAGGATAGGGACCGATGGCGGGTTTATGTGAGGGCGGTAATGAACCTGCGGTTCCTTAAAAGTTGTAAGTAAAAAAATGCATTATTCTGAAGGTATTACCTATTTTAACTTATTTTCACTTGTTAGATATCAGATTGTGATTAAACATTTAGGAGACATTCTCAAATAAGTTCTATACAGGATGTAACGAAAATAGTGGGCAAAACTTCGGTTAGGCATTCCTCATGTACAGAAGAAAATAAAAAGGTTATATGAACATGGATCCGGAAATGCCTGGTTCCCGCGCTATAGGGGCTACAAAGAAGGTCTTTGTGCACTACAAAACTTAGGTATTAGTTGATTAATGTTTCATTCTGTGTACATTTCTTTACAGAAACTGTTCAAAATGTCTACCTCCTGCCTGAATATAGGCCACAGTTCGTCGCATTGACGTCCGTACCTGCTCCCAAATTCCTGGCGTAGTATGTATTGTCCGGCAGTGTTGCTCAATTCACACACATTTCAGTCTGGATGTACGTAGACATTAATGCAACATTCCTTGGCCGATGGACATGGCGAGTTGGAACAACTGCTTGGCCTCCACGCTCACCAGATCTCAATCTACTGAACTTCTACTTGTGGGGGCACTTGAAGTCGCTTGTTTTTTCTGGACTTCATGACATAGACACTCGCTTGTCTCGACTTCACAGCAGATCTTTCCATTAAATTTATTTAGTGTTTATACTTCTTCGGTGGTCATTATGAATTGTTTCATTTCATTTGTTTGCTTATCTTTGAACACATGTTTATTTCCTTCTGAAATAGGCGTTGGAGTCAGAAGTGAGGCTTAGACCTACTCAAGAATAGCAGATACATGCAAATAAGCGTTGTAGTAAGATGAGAGTCCACAATATGGGAGGTCAAAATCGGAGACCAAAATTAATATAGCTTAGAATTAAAATTATCATTGTGGCCTTGGTCAGTTGCTACACATATATGTACCGTACGTTATTTATGATCATACATTAAATATTTTTATTCATTCGTTTAACATCTAATCTCATTTAAAATGATAAATTAACAATAACATGCCGTATTCTAAATTATACTTGTCTTGTTTTACTCCTACCACATCTTGTTTCTGTTAGACTGTATCGATATACTGTACTGCAGTAAAACCTGACTAATTCTAAGTAGGGAAATATCCAGTCCGAATCAGTAAAAGCCCGAATTATGGAGATTTTACTGGAACACTGTTTGCGCTGCTGTTCTTTATATAGGATGAACCGTAAGTAATGTTATTAATATCGGGGAGTTACTCTTTGAGATGTTTCAAACAAAAAAGTTTAATACAATTTTGCTTGTTTTTGCTTCATTACCGAGATAAAAATTGTTTTATATGAAACGTTTCATAGCGTGTTTTGGGAAAATCATTCATTGAATTAAAGTCATTCAGTCAATTTAAGAGAGCAGTGTATTATAAGAATAAATGATTTAAAGAATTTTAGTTTTGCCCTTTAGATGTGCAGAAATGTGATCCCACCAAATGTAACTTTTCGTTTTGAAAAGGAATTTTAAAATGTTACATATTTTGTTCGGATCAAATTTCTGTATGTAAGGAAAAAAAAATTAAAATTATTTCAATCATTTATTATCATAATACACTGCTCTCTTAATCGTTAATAGAATGTATGTGTAATATGTTATGTTCTACTGTCTTCAATTATGGCATGCGGACCAGTCTTTATGGTCTAATGAAATTTAGGGAATATTTTCATCTTTTAAACTTGTTTTCACAGAAAGTTCGCACACTCTAAATATAAAGATAATGTGAATGCTGTTACAGAACTTAGATTAGACCTGCATATGAGAATATAACGGAGGTATTCACTTCAGTGGATCAATAAAATAATTTCTATTATAGCTACCGAGCTTTTCTCTTGGTTCCACAAGAGCCGTAATTTCACAGAGGACTGACGAAGCCTTTCAAATCGAAATAAGATACTCGAACTACACGCATTATGCACCCTTTTCCACCCTCGAACTCGCACAACAGGGACTTCTCACCCTTCAAGACAAACAAACAGTCTCGACAATACCGCTGGCTGGACGACTGTAAGGACCCTTGGTAAACAATCACTGGAGACCCGTGCAGACAGATCGAAACGGGACGAAACATTTGAAGGGGGTGTCCCGCACTGCAGCTTACGGGCTAATATTTACAACAATACTGTATATCAATGGCTATCTCTGATTTACCTCTGATTGCGATTCTTGCTGATATGTAAATCTATTATCAGGCAGTACATCTGACGTGATATGTCAGAGGAAGAACAATTGTTTTTATAGATCTGAAGTCTGATTACCTAGTCGGGAACGCGACGTATGCAATGGAGGGGGAAAGAAACTGGCCACCCTACCCCTTTATCTCCTGGCTTAATTGCCTTGTAGTGAGTAGTGCCTTGTTGGCAGCACTTGTGAGATTCAGACCTGTCTCCAGACAGCTGACTAAACAACAAAAACCTCTGATTGAAGTTCTGGCTGACATGTACAGTAGTGGCAATAAAAACCGGAGCGACGGAATAATCAAAGTCTCCGAAACGAGCCACTATGCATGCCACGCCCGGATTCACAAGATAGCGAGTAATCTGTTCAAATTTTTGTAGTTTCGACTGCTGACGTAGCCCATTTCGAAAGCCATTAGAAAATAAACTCGTAAAATTCATGTTCTGGGAATAATAAGTTAATTAAGTAGTAAAATATCGCTGCAATCGAAAAGTATTGGTAATAAATTTGAATAAGGAACAAAAAAAAGTTTCCTTCCCAGGCAGGATTCGAACCACGAAAGTCTTATATACCAGTCTATCGTGCTCTGGAGTGAACAAGGCTCTGAAATCAGCTACAAGGGTCGGTCCGGTTTTTTTTTTGCCACTACTGTACATCTATTATCAGGCAGTACATCTCACTTGACGATGTTTGTAAACATTTGGAATCTGATTAGTGAAATATGTAGCTAGTCAGCTATATATGCAATGGATGGGGAAAGGAACTGGTTACACTGCCCATTATCTCCTGGCTTAGTTGTCTCATGAGTGATACCTTACTGTTGTCACTTATGAGGTTCAAACCTCTCTTCGGACAGTTGACTAAATAACAACAATATCAGTGGCTAGGAATTAATACCTCGTCTCTACAAAATGGTCATTCAGTTTGATTGCTGTACGTTATTATTTTGTATTAACTACATTATTATTATGTTCACAAAATTGGACATTGAAGTACTTAATAGGTATATTTTGTTCTCCAGTAAAAGAATTTGCAAATTAGAAACACATATAAAAAGTTTCTCTATTTTGAGAAAAATTATTCTTTAAATAAAATTTTTTGATATACCTACAAATTTACATATACGAGATATCACTTCTTAGCCATCAATATGTACATTGCAATGAATTTGTCTCCTGTTGCTATCTGAACGTACCGTAGATATGTTTTGAGACGACCTTATTTACCAACATCATGTCATCAATAAGCAATCACTTTTTACAACTGGCAAATAGCTGAGTGTAAGCGCTTTGGAGATTTTTCTGGTATATGAATAAGCAAGCAGTGTAACTAACGTACTCTATCTTAAAAGTTTAGGTTACATTGATTTTCTTTGTATATGTAGAGTTTTCTTAGATACTACATCTCGTATGATGCAAAGTTTTTAATGTCGCATTGTTAAATGTATTACCCGACCATTCTCTTTGTGGAACGGCTGTTACTTGTACTAATACACAGCGCGCCGCTTTTACTTCACCTGTGCAGTAGGATCACACTCGTATTCTAGTCATAGGCTATGTCTTTATCTCTCGCACAGAGTAACAACATAGATCGCAGCGCCGCTGTTTACGTTTCGCATACAAAATGGTCACCTAGTACAACCATTATTTAACATGTGACACATGCAAGGACGACGATAGGAATAAACAGTATATTTGTTATTAGTAGAGATGAGAATTCCATGCAAATGAATGTTTTTATAGGAATATTGGACATGGGTGAAACTTAGTACTTATTCATTTCATTATTTTTCGGTTCCAAATATGTGTACTTCTTCCGTGCATATTTGCTTGTTTTGGCCTGTTTGGAGATAAAACATGTATAATGCATATTTAAGCAATTCTTAGCTTAATAATGCATATAATATTTATTATATTCAGTTTGAATGGATTTATTTATTTTATTATTATTTTATTAGGTTATTTTACGAAGCTGTATCAACATCTAGGTTATTTAGCGTCTGAATGAGATGAAGGTGATAATGCCGGTGAAATGAGTCCGGGGTCCAGCACCGAAAGTTACTCAGCATTTGCTCGTATTGGGTTGAGGGAAAACCCCGGAAAAAACCTCGGAAAAAACCTCAACCAGGTAACTTGCCCCGACCGGGATTCGAACCCGGGCCACCTGGTTTCACAGCCAGACGCGCTGACCGTTACTCCACAGGTGTGGACAGTTTGAATGGATGTTTTAATGGTTTTGATTGGGCACCTCAGCTTCTCGACTCTTGTAATCCTCACTTTAGTTTCAGGAAACAGAATTGAAGAAGGAAAAGAACAAAAATAAATAACAGAAAAAGGTTCATTCAAGTTTGCACCCATAACTTCTTGCAATATAGGGAGATCATTCTCTGCCTACAAAAACATATTGACTGACAAGCGCAAGGACCTCACAGAAACGAATTTAGAAATGTTGTTAGTTGTTAACTGTGCAAAAAAGTGAAGTGAAATAAGACATTTGCAACAAAAATGAAAGTGCATATTTTAATGTATTTTTCGCTTGATCGTGCATGTTTCATAGTTCGATAGTGCATGAACGCATGCATATTTTGGGATTGTATAGTGCATGAAATTCTTGTCTCTAGTTATTAGACAACACATTAATGTATTAGGCAATATATCGTCGTTGTTCCTGCAAAATCTCCTATGTGACATATATATATCGATTTTCAGATTTTTGCTCTATTAAATAACTTAAATAGTGACACATCAAATAATATCTCTTATATGTAATTATATTTCTTTCTTCCGAAAATTTAAGAATTCACAATCTCCTATGTACAACTGTCATAGAGTGAATAAATGTGTTTTTTCTTCCTACTGAAAAATGTTACATTTTGTACATAGGAGTTATAGCAGGAACAGCGATGATATAATGTTATTCAAAAGTAAGTTCTCATTTTGAAGTAGTAATAAGTTAGTCAAATTTTTAGAATTCACAAAAATAAAAACACCAATTTGTTCGTAAAGATATGGTATTTTATTAAAACAAGAAAAAAATTAAATATGACCACCATCGTGTTGTTCAATAAGAAATACTCTTTCTTCTATGCTATAAACGGTATTATTAAGCACATTCCTAGTAATCTTTCCAATGACATCCGATATTAACTGTTTCAGTTCCTCACGTGTAGTAGGTCTACTAAGAAATACCTTTCTCTTTTAGATAACCTCATAACCAGCAGTCTGCTGGATTTATGTCTGGTGACCTAGAAGGCCTAGTGTTCGGAAAATGCCTACTAATTACACGATCACCAAATGTGTTGCGCAATAGTGTTTTTACATTATTGTGTATGTGAGGTGAGCGTCTTCTTGCATGAAAAAAATGTTTTCGATTTCATGATTCTGTAACTGGTATTGCAAAGTCTTGCAACATTTGAAAATATCGCTGCCAGGTTACCGTCACTGTTTTTGTTTATCCATTTTCAATTTCTTCAAAGAAATTAGGTCCTATTAAGAAATGTACATAAAACCATGTATTCATGTAATCCTTGCTGAGTAATTGTGTTCGGATTATCTACTGTCCATGTCTTCAATTATGAGTGTTAACACCTCCGTTCAATTCGAAATGTGACCCATTCCTTTATTTCTCAATCATGTAACGTTCAATATTTTCTCCATTCATATGCGTATTGTCTATTTCATTTGTAATAGCACTGAAGGAGGCCAATTCGAACTCATAAAGGTAAAACCATTGTAAAAATTATTAAAATTACTCTCCTACAACTGCAGTCTGTATTCTGAACAACAATTATTGTTTATACAAGCGTGAGGCAGTTATCATAGCAACGAAACACGCATCGATAAAAAAAAAAAAACTCCGAACCTTCAAACAGTAATGGTACCTGAAATCAAACTGTTGATATGTACAGAAGATACAGCTGTTTCAAAATGGGAACTTACTTTTGAATAAACTTATTTTGAGAACTATTTGCTAATAGGCTATTTTTTTTCTCCATTCCATCGTAACGTTCAGTTCTAATACCATATCACATATTTACTGGGTAAATAATATGATGTAATTACTTTTATAAACACCAATGTAGCTCAGTTGGTAGAGCAGCTGGCTACGGACTGTAAGGTCCGGGGTTCGATCCCAGGTGGTGACAGGATTTTTTCTCTTTGCCAAACTTTCAGAACGGCCCCGAGGTTCACTCAGCCTCCTATAAAATTGAGTGCGGGTCTTTCCCGGGGGTAAAAGGCGGTCAGAGCGTGGTGCCGACCACACCACCTCATTCTAGTGCCGAGGTCATGGAAAGCATGGGGCTCTACCTCCATGCCCCCCAAGTGCCTTCATGGCATGTTACGGGGATACCTTTACCTTTTTACCAATAACACTAAACCAGGCATTCTCAATCTGGTGCTCGCAACCACCAAAGTGCTCTTTTAATTACATTTGTTGCTCTCATTCTACTACAAAAGTTCTCGCGAGCACGAACATTTCTGAGGTCCTTTTTTCAATTCAAACTTTGTTGTTCATATCCATCCTCATAGGCCTTCTTGTATTTCAAGTTGTATACCGCCTTTCAATTTAGTGTGGACTTAATCACAAAAGTCAATATTATTCAAGAGAATAATGTGGCTCCTCGTACGGAACTTCAGTTGATAGGTGTCCAGTCTTCCTTAGCGCTTAAGTATTTGTTTTAAAGGGAGAAATTCATTGCCTTTAGGGAGCAAAAGATACGATAAGACTCCAAATAGTGTTTCTCTCAAATGTCTGGCTATGTTCCGGACAACTACCTAAGCGAAAACAACTTTCTCACTTATGAAACAGCCTACCTCGAGGAAAAAGCACGATCACGAATAACTAATTCACATCTGCAGGACTTTTACACGTTGCTACAAGCAACTTCTCTCTGCTTGCTTCTCTGAAATTTCGAATAACATTTCAAGTTCAAGGATATCATTATCGTTATGTTTAACAAATTTATTTCTTTGTTTCTTTGTTTATTTATTTATTTAATTTAATTTATTTAATTCATTTATTCAATTCTTTCTTTATTTAAATTTTTATTTATTTAATTTTTTATTTATTTAATTTCTTTATTTATTTAATTTGTATTTATTTATTTTTAGTATATTTAATTTTTTTAATTTACTTATTTATTTAATTTATTTATATTTTAATTCATTTATTTATTTATTTAATGTGTTTATTTTAATTAATTAATTTATTTATTAATTTATTTATTTATGAATTTAATTAATTTTTTATTTATTTATTAATTTAATTTGTTTATTTTATTTTAATTTATTTATATTTATTTTATTTATTTTATTAATTAAATTAATTAATTAGTTTTATTTATTTATTTAATTTATTTCATTCTCTCAAATGTCTGGCTATGTTCCGGACAACTACCTAAGCGAAAACAACTTTCTCACTTATGAAATAGCCTACCTCGAGGAAAAAGCACGATCACGAATAACTAATTCACATCTGCAGGACTTTTACACGTTGCTACAAGCAACTTCTCTCTGCTTGCTTCTCTGAAATTTCGAATAACATTTCAAGTTCAAGGATATCATTATCGTTATGTTTAACAAATTTATTTCTTTGTTTCTTTGTTTATTTATTTATTTAATTTAATTTATTTAATTCATTTATTCAATTCTTTCTTTATTTAAATTTTTATTTATTTAATTTTTTATTTATTTAATTTCTTTATTTATTTAATTTGTATTTATTTATTTTTAGTATATTTAATTTTTTAATTTACTTATTTATTTAATTTGTTTATATTTTAATTCATTTATTTATTTATTTATTTAATGTGTTTATTTTAATTAATTAATTAATTTATTTATTTATTTATTGAATTAATTAATTAATTTTTTATTTATTTATGAATTTAATTTGTTTATTTTATTTTAATTTACTTATATTTATTTTATTAATTTAATTAATTATTTTTTTATTTATTTATTAATTTAATTTGTTTATTTTATTTTAATTTATTTATATTTATTTTATTTATTTTATTAATTAAATTAATTAATTAGTTTTATTTATTTAATTTATTTCATTAATCGATTTATTTTATTTATTTATTTTGTTTGTTTGTTTGTTTATTAAAATCCTATTAAACCTATTGGATTTCATGATGCGCATTTAGTATTACGTATGGCCGGTGCTCACAATCTTCAAAAGGTTGAGAACCCCTCCACTAAACAAATATCAGCCTCTTCTCTTTGGTATGAAAATTGATATAAGAAACATGTCAAATTTTATTACTGTACGTTTATGTGACAGAAGAACTCCAATTTCACTGAAAGCAAAAAGTACGATGTAATAAAATAAAACCCTAAAGAAATTATTATAGAAGAGAGTTTTTTCAGATTTATATTACTTACATACAATTATCTTCTAGATTATTACTCCATATTTTGATGCAATAGCCACCAAACCTCACACGTGTAAGGACGATGATACATTAAATAGTATATTAGTCAATAGACAACGCATTAATATATTAGTCAATAGATATTTTGAAAGCTGTTTCCCAATATATAATTTTTTTCTCCATTCAAGAATGTAACTAATTTCAGGGGTGGCACGAGGAATAACCGCTGCCTGAAAATACATTATTCTATGGCACGGCGTTTCCATAGCAGCGCCTGAACTCATTTGTTTCCTACTCGGTGTAGACCAGGCAGTATCACTTTGGCTGGAGCAACCTATTAGCAAATTAAATAATATAAAAAACCTTAATTAAAATTTAGGTGATACAGAAAAGAAGAGGGCAGGAGGGGGCAGGCATACGTGTGAACTTGGTGTGTGGTGTAACATTTTTATTAGTGCGATTATTCATGTGCTCTGTGCCGGATTTTGTTTCATTATTCAGGGGCTTTTTGTTGTCGGTGTAATGAAATGCTGTGCAGAGAGACGGGGAGAGGGTTGAGTCCACGATTTTCGTACGACTGTGCCAGAGTTACGATAAAATAAAAAATGAAACCTCTATGCAAAAAGTAGGTCTGTACGCATTGAAACTTTCATCTGTTTCTTCACAGAGTTTCACTAGAAAATAATATCATAGTCTTTCCTTTTTACCTTCTCGTATTTAGAGAAAATATTTCTTTCTTTTTTTGTTCTGTTCCACAATTTTGTGCGACAAATTGAATGTTTCTTTTTTTCAGACATTGAGTTACGTAAATTTTATTAAAATAGTTACGAATTTTGTTATTTATTTATTTACTTATTAATCTATTTACATACTTGACCTCAAAGATTAGATTAATTTATTTTAGACTGACAGCTTTTGAAATAATACGGCGGGAGATTAGTAGAAATCTTATAATTGCGTGGAAAGTTTAAGTAGTTGGTTGTGTTATTGTATAGGTTTCGATGTTTATGACTTATGTTGTGTATGAAATAATCGTTAAAAGGTGTAATCTTAGATAAAAAAAAGCTTTGTTTAATCAGTTTCAAATACAGATCTCCTCTTCATGATAGCCCGCTCGGATGGGGCTATTGTACCTACTACCCGGGATGGAACGGTGTGCATGCCCAAAGGCCCCCCCGCGCTACAGATCCCCCTGCGCGCCTCCACCGAACTCCCCTACGTCCTCTCTACCTATCCACCTAGCCCATTACTGCGGTCCCTCGGTGCATAGCGCTACCAAGGACAATGAATGATCACAGGGTTCAAGTTCGGCGGCGGTCCGCAGGCGACTCTAGCGCAGGATGCCCAAAACCTAGGAAAGAAACGGGAATGATGATGATGATGATGATGATGATGATGATGATGATGATGATGATGATGATGATGATGATGATGATGAAAGGAGGGAAATGTAATTATAATGGAGAAATGAGTCCAAGGTCCAACGCCGAAAGTTATCAAGTAATTCTTCTTCGACTGGTGGAAGGAAAACCTCGGGAAAAACTTAAATCAGGTAACTTGCCCCAACCAGGAATTGAACCCTAGCCCGCTCATTTCACTGGCAGACGTGTCAATCGTTACTTCACAGCGGTGAAAATTAGGTGTATTCACTGATGTAATAAATTGTTCTTCGATCTTTTATTGACTGAAATGTTATGTCTGGTAAGAGGTTTTTTTATGGCATGGAGGACTGGAAATTGAAAGAAGCGGAGAAGTTTTTGAGATATGTATTTACCGCAGAATTATCACAATACAATAGTAACAAACTGAGAGGTACTGAAACGACTGAATAGAGAATGGGAAGTACAGACTGTGATAAAAAAATAAGAACAGTCGCGTACCTAGTACACATCATGTCCAACACAAAGTTCTAACTACTTCAGGTGATAAAAGAAAAATGAAAGATAAAAAATGAATAGCACGAAAAAATATGACTCCGTAAAGTAAAGTGATGGACCGGATGTGGAAGATTTAATACATACAACAAAAATCGACACGAATTGTAAAACGTGAACGCAAACGTCAATGAAGAAAGATAATTCGACGTTACTCTATTCTAGTCAGATGGTAAGCAAATATCTATTTTATGAAAACCTTTGTTTCACAGAGATTTTTTTGCTGTAATAATAGTTGTCTTATGTGTACCACTAGAAACTTACTACGATATTATATGTTTTCAATTCTTCTTAATTTATTCAGTCTACAGCACTGTAAATCAATGATTTCTGCTCGGTAAGGAAGCACTTTTTGTCTACCATGTGACTTTAGACGGAAGAGAGAGTTATTACTCAACCAAGGCCAGTGAAGTCCTGCAGCCCGGAGCCGTGGCGCTACTGCTCCTGCGTTCGTAATACCGCATCGCGATAGTTCACATTACGCTCGCGGCTCCACTCGCCTTGGTTCAGTAATAACCAGGCTTCGAGACTTTGCACCCGATACAATAAGTTTACTGTGCATGCACTATAGGTTGTTGACTCGCTGCAGGTAGATAGAGATGTGTTGAGGTAACAACGTTGCTATTTAGAGTAGAGTACGGTAGTATGGGGAAACACATATGTACATTCTAAACGTAAATATACATTACACAATGATAATGTCAAAAGAATGTGAAAAGCATTTATTCTCCTGTCTTTTATAAGCATCTGTGTTTAATTATACATAGTGTTAATGGTGGAAATAAGCATGTAGCAATTTTAATTTTTTCATTTATCCTATTAGTCGTCTTTAGGAAGTGCAGTTACAGTACCGAAATGCAATGTACTACAAGATACATTCTCAGTGTCTCAAACGTAGGCTAAATCTTTTTCGGTTATCTGCCAAAGTTTGTACTGTAGAAAGCTGCGCTCCACGTCGCATGACGTGATAGGAGCAAAACGAAAAAACCTAACATCATTGCAATCTCTAAGAGATAGTCCTTTATTCTCGGGTGACTATGTCCACTAATTTGCTGTTTATGTTACACAATGTTCCATTTCCGTTATTTTTACATACAATTGATTTCCACTTCTGTTTTACACGTTCAGTAACCGGTGTACTTGATGTCTCCTTAATTCTCTGCATCATTTTCTAAATTAATTTGAGGGCTTCCGGCATCTCTTGCTCTGACTTTTCTAATCGTGTAATAGTTTCAGACACAGTTTGTATGAAAACCAAATTATTCGTCAGAACCTTCAAATCCAGAGCGTTTTCCTTTGGGTATTTGTTGTCATTCATTTTACAGTACCCCCACCCACTGTCTGCTTTACCATTATACTCAGTACGCCGTTATGCGGATTTCCCACTGTACTGCTCTATCGGGTCCGAAGCCTGGTAATAACATTGTTAATAACGGATTAATGGAAGCTGAAATACAAATCTTGATTAAGATGTGACTGTTTCAACCCTGTTCTTCCTTCATAAGAAAATTACTCCTTCACCCTGGCAAGAGAGACGCTGGTAGACAATAATATTCTGGCTACTGTTCGCGTTTCAAGGGAAGTTCCGTGCAAAGAATGCTAGTTTTCCCCCAACTCTTATAACTAACCTCCGGCACTGAACCGGCCTGCCAATGACTGAGCCTTGTTTGTACCAGCTGCTCCGTCTAGGACTCTGAGGTCCTAGCTTACCTTTTTCTCTTATACCGCAAGAACCATACTTCCCTCGTAGGAATTCTCTCGTAAAATTTGGACAGTAGACGACATCAACCTTTCGGATCCGAACATTTCATTCGTCTTAAACCCTGCGCACGATCTAATTTTTATTCGATTGTTTAACGGCACTCTATCATCTACTAGGTTATTTAGTGTCGATGGAAGAATTGATGTCAGTGAAATGGTATTGGGCGAGATGTGACCGAGCATTTGCCATGGGATTATATAAAATTCACCTTACAATTTGGGAAAACCTCGGAGAAACCGAACCAGGTAATCAGCCCAAGCGGGATTCGAACCCAAACTCAGTTTCAGATCTACAGGCAAACTCATCTAACGTGTAACCAATGCCCGTCGCTGTATCGAGGACAAAATAAACGATTTTTCTTACAAATCTTACGCGAAAATTTTCGATAGAGGGCTAAAACTTGTAGGAGTTGCATTGTTCACATTCATATTGTTGTTTAGTTAACTGTCTGAAGACAGATCTGAACCTCACAAGTGATACCAAGAATGCACCCTTATGAGGAAACTAGACCAGGAGATAATGGGATAGGAGCCACCGGCGTGGCTCAGACGGTTAAGGCGCTTGCCTATCGGTCTAAAGTTGCGCTCGGGCGCGGGTTCGATCCCCGCTTGGGCTGATTACCTGGTTGGGTTTTTTCCGAGGTTTTCTCCAACCGTAAGGTGAATGCCAGGTAATCTATGCCTAATCCTCGGCCTCATCTCGCCAAGTACCATCTCACTATCACCAATCTCATCGACGCTAAATAACCTAGTAGTTGATACAGCGTCGTTAAATAACTAACTAAATAAAAAATAATGTGATAGGGTGGCCAGTGCATTTCCCCTCCATTGCATACATCACCGATTAGTTACATATTACACTTATCAGACATCAGATGCATACAAACAATTGTTCTTCCTCTGAGACATCGTGAAGTGAGATGTAATGTCTGATAAAATAGTTGTACACATCAAACAGAACTTCAGTCAGAGGTATATTAATATTATTCTGATCATTTTTCAAGCTTAACAATAGTTTGTAGTTTGCTCACACTGCAACTGCTAAATAAATCGTATTTAATAATTCTTCCTTTTTAATATAAAAATAAGAAATTGAAGCATATAAAGTGACTAAATCATTAACAGAAAATTCAGTTCTTTTGTGTCTGCTCTTACATTTATATAGTAACTAGTGGTTTGAGCAGCAAATGCTGCAAACTAAGTCCATAAGAAGTTCAAATAAAAATTGTTCAGATTTATTTTCAATGAAGAATACCAGACATTTTGAAAGTTATTTGCTTCCATAACAGTGAAACATACTTCCTCTGAATGTTTTTTATGCCAAATATTTTTCCTTGAACCTATGATCTTCAGTTCTTGAGTTTCAATGCGAAATCGCAAGCAACAATGTTAAGACGATCAGCGAGTTTTTCATGTGGGGAGTAATGAAGTAGCTGTTTCAGGTCATTGCGGATTGTAGGTGAAAATTAAGAAAATTTCAGGTTCGATTAAACCAAAGAAATATGAAATTAATTTTGATTGAGTTTAAAGACGCAGCTAAAATAGGAAGCATGAATCATTACTACCTAGGAAAATTAGAGAATCACACATAGGCTATAAATATCTACATCACACTGCCATTAAATATATAAAAAGACCCACATCACTTGATTAATAACTATAAAAATATATCATTTTTAATAACAATATTGTTACCTTACGTAAGTGTTATAGTTTTCAGTAACATTATATATATATATATATATATATATATATATATAGCTGTTACTCAGTAAATTATAGAAATGAAAATCTAATTTAAAATATTTTTTTGCTCTCCATCTACTTATATAAAATCGCAAAAGGTTTCGCTTTCATATCATCAATATAGCATTAATGTATGTAATTAGTGACAAATAGGTCTACTCACATAATTCCATTAACTATAATAATATTCCATTTTTAATGGTAATAATCTCATCAAACATTCTTAAGTTTTGCAGTTCTTAATATCCAATACACAGCTGTACTCGGAAAACTACAGACCAGAGAATCAGACCTGTAAATTATTTTTTATACGTTATCAAAAAATTACACAAATGAAGATCGACATATTGGCATTATGTCAGAGAATCTATGCCATCTGAATTCTAAATATGTCAGCAAATCCTGCAGGTCATGGCCTTCCTGTAATATTATTTATTGTAGTGTGTGTTTTGTTTTATTTCTGAAATGCCATTAGTTATCACTAACGCTTCACTGAAAGTTACTATTTTTCTGAAAAACCTTGAATGCCAAGCTTCAAAATGACTGGTCACTCATTAAAATCCGTTCAGCCATTTTCCCGTAATTTCCAGTACCAGTTAAAATTATATATATATATATATATATATATGTATATATATATATAATGGATTAAATATAAAAATTTTGCTTTAATTATTGCTTTACGTTATTTAAAATTTAATTACTGAAATTCTTCCTTGAAATAACTGTAAGACTGCTTTCTCTCCTATGTCTGATTTATGTGAAACTGTCTTACGCTATAAAAATAGAATTGTATTTGGAACGACGCTTATCGAACCCTCAGTTTGTGGGATAGTCAAGTTACCTTCTTGATGGATAGTACTTACACTACCACCAAATGGAGTATGTAATTGTATTAGCAAGTGGACAGTGTGTGGTCACCCCTGTGTACCTCCTATTCTATCACGATATTGAAGGGAGTAAACCTCTTGGGCGCCTGTAAATGCGGCTTCCCTCATAGCATTCACACCCACCTTAACGCAATTACATGAGGTCGCAGCAGACAAAGAGCGGGTAGAAAAGAATGCGAATAATGCAGTTACCTAGGTGACGAGGATACGATATCTGTCGGTGCAACAGGGGGATATATCAGAATAGCCATGGGCGACGGACCCACTTCTTTGATTTGGGAATGCTTCGAGTATTAGGAGTGATATTGATTTTGTACCGAAAATTTTCTCCTTTTCTATCGGCCTAGCTACATTGGATGTAGTCTACCCAATCGCAGTACAATTTTTCATATTTCGGAAGTAAAATACAAGTAATGCGATGTGCATTATTTCACTTTTAAATTAAATAAATGTTCTTTAAAGATTTATAAACAGATGTGATTAATTTTGTAATTTGAAAATGCGCTTTTTAATGGGACTGCCTTCACATTAAAATATGGAACTATATCTGGACACGGTAATACATTCTCATAGATCTGGGAAATATACTCAATGCAATATAAAAACAGGGAAATTATAAACGGAAAGAGAATGACAAATAAAGAACAGTAAGACAGAAATGGGTAAGGGATGAAAGTAGGAAATGAAAAAAAAAATATGTAAAGTGTTATTTAATATTATCATTATTATTAAAAAAGTAAAAGATAAATAATGAGATATAAAAGGGGACGTACACGAAAATAAGATACACAGGAAGAAAAAATTGAAATCAATTATAAAAGAAGGGAAAAGAAAATTATTTAAAATAGGAGAAGGAAAATAAAAGTGAATAGATTATACGAAAGAGAAAAATGGAAAAGATATACGACAGAAGAGTAAAGTTTAAATAATAGTTACTCATTTGTCTATAATAAGGCTAATTATCAATTATAATAGACAACACAAAATTATAGTCACTTCTAAGATAATCATAGATTACAGACTAATAGAGAATATATTACCGGGTAGTTATGCCCTGGGGTACAACTTCAGTATCTAATGTGCACAGCTCATAGATCTATATTGCACGCAGTTTCGTCACGGGTGTAAAGTTCCGCTTCCTTGGTACGTGCATTATATATATATATATATATATATATATATATATATATATATATATATATACTGTATATATGAAGCAACTAGGCCAGGAAATAATGGGGTAGGGTGGCCAGTTCCATTCCTCCTACAATGCATACATAGCCGATTAGCTAATTAGCTACATATTCATTAATCAGACTTCAGATGCATACAAACAATATTGTTTTTCCTCTGACACATATCGTCAAGTGAGATGTACTGGCTGATAATAGCTATACGTATCAGCCAGAACCTCAATCAGAGGTAAGAAGTAAAATATAAAAATGAAAATTGAAGAGTAAGAAATACACAGAAATATTATTTTTAATCGATTATATCCGTATTTTAATAAGATACACTCAGGGACAAAAAAAAACCGGACACTTTAATATTTGCTGGTATTTTGCAAAACATTATCTTCTCATACAATATTATGGTAGCCATCTGTTGTTATGGATACGTGTATACATTATTGATTGTTTTTTGTTTTATAAACAAGCCATTACAACCAAATATTCCAATTTTGCTTTCGGAGTCTCAGCTATAACAATTTTGTCTCAACCATTTTGTGCTTCATTATCGTTATCATTCGTTATTTCTTTATTTTTACATTTTCTGAGTTTAAATGGGGTTGTAACATTTGTCTTAAAGCAAGATGCGACCTGAAGATGTGGCTCAAGCTGTACCCTTTACGATGATGGACGCAGTGTACGTTACATTGCAAATGTTATGAATATGGCTAGAAGCACAACCCATGATGCCATAAAACGGTATAGAGAGACCCTAGAATATACCAGAAGACCAGGTTCGGGTCGTCCAAGAGCTACAAATCCAAATGAAGACAGGTATATGGTATTGAGAGTTCTTAGGGAGCGCAACCTGCCAGCTACTAGTGTAGCCCAGCAATTTGTTAACATGCATGGACGCCCAATTTCGGTCAAAACAGTTAGAAGGAGGTTGAAAGCAAGTGGACTGATATCAAGTAGACCTGCAACTGGTCCCAGACTTCTCAGGATGCATCGAGTTGAACGACTGCGTTTTGCAAATGATCACAGGGATTGGAGAAATGGACAGTGGAGCTGTGTTCTGTTCACCGATGAGTTCCATTTCAATCTGTGCTCACTTGATGGACGTGAAAGAGTTTGGAGAAGGAGGGGAGAACGATTTTCACAGTATTGCATTTCCGAAAATGTGCCGTATGGAGGTGGTGGAGTGATGGTTTGGGCAGGAGTGTGTACGGATGCTCGTACAGAGTTGGTTTTTGTTGAAAATGGAAGACTAACAGCTGATAGGTATATAAATGAATGTTTGGCTGATCATGTTGTGCCATTTGGCCAATTTGTAGGCGATAATTTTGTTTTAATGCATGATAATGAATGGCCGCATATTGCCCATGCGGTCGGAGATTATCTCCAAGAAGTGGGAATCCATGTTCTTCCATGGCCAGCAAGGAGTCCAGACATGAACCCAATTGAACACGTGTGGGGCATGCTGGGACGGCGTGTTAAGAATAGACGACCGAGACCAGAATCGTTACAAGAGTTGAGGCGAGCACTTGGCGAAGAATGGGAACTTATTCCTCAAGAAGACATTGCTAACCAAATTGAGAGCATGCCAAGACGTATGGATGCAGTTATTCAAACCAGAGGGGGTAATACCCGTTACTAAAAAGAGTTTTTAATGTTTAAGGCACCATAAAATGAAAAAACAGTTAGACCAAACGATGCCATAGTTATACGCCCTTTGTAATTTTTTGTAAATTTTCTCATCAGAGATTTTTTTTTCAAATGTTGTCGTATAAGGTGCTAAATGAAACATTATTTTGTTTAAATGGGTTTTGTTTCATTTTGAAATAATTGGCAACAAAATGCAAGCAAATATAGAAGTGTCCGGTTTTTTTTTTGTCCCTGAGTGTATAATATATTGCAAGAAATTCTGATATCCAAATATGGTATTTTACATAGCGCATTGAATTTTGGAAACAGTCTTAACACTGGTGAATTTTTATGGGATAACGTGTTTAGTTTTTTGTAGTGGACGATTTCTTAAATTTGATGTTCGAACGTTAAGCTGGATTTGTGATACTATTTCGCTAATATTCAGTATAATCATTGAATATTTTAAGCAATAAAAGTTGCTCAGCAAGCAAACTGCGACTTGTAAGAGACATTAAATTAAATTAATAATTTGACTGTTGCACGAAATTAAGTTATGAAAAGACAAATAGTGACATTTTTAAAATAAAAGTATCTTTAAAATCATTTTTGAATATTTTCAATTTGATTGTTTTGTGATTTGTAAGTGAGAGACCAAGTTATTGACGCACAGTTTAATTTAGCGCATATATGACAAGAAAGTGCCGAAGTTAAATGTTTTGTATTTTTTTTTTTTTTTTTGAGTTTCTAATAATAAATCCCAGATGGTGTTCAATCAAATCACTCAAGGAAAATAAAAGCTGACGTAGGCTGTTATGTAGAGTCCAAATTTTATACGGCAGAAGAAAGGAATCCGAAATGATTTTACTTAGAATATTTAGGAGACCTACTTTTCTTCATCTTATGTAGGTAATTTATTGTTTAGGACTATTTGACTACATTAGAAACAAGACAGTTTAGAAGCTTGTTCTACCTATTACTTACATAGAACAATTCTATTCGTTCTTGTCTTCCACCAACTGATGCCATGGTTTCTTTCCTATTTTCTTTGAAATATCTTCTTTCGGAATTCATTATCTGGTATTGGATGGCAACAAACCTCTTACTTACTTACCGATACTTATGGCTTTTAGAGAACTCAGAGATTGATTGCCGCCCTCGCATAAGACCGCCATCGGCTCCTCTCCTGAGCAAGATTAATCCTGGTATTGGATGGCAACAAAGCTCTAACTCTTCAAAAACCCAAAAAGAGACGTCAACTTGAAGCACAGGCCTTTTGTAATTTTGTCAGACTCATCACCATCATTCGGGAAATTAGACTTAAGACGTTCATGTCTTAAGCAAAACCAAAGCGCCGTCATATTTAACACAATGAAAATTGACAAATTTGATTATCTTTGGCAGGAATAAAGAAATAAGTGAATTCAAATGAATTCCGCACAGGAAAATAGTTCGAGTGACATTTGGGCACCAGCAACAAATTAAAATCCTCATGTATTCATGTATTGCACTCGGCTGTACTTAGCCTATCTTTCTTTGATTTTCTGTGAATGAATACCCATATGAAGAGTCCACTGCAAGAATGATGGATGTCACTTTCTTGTCGAAAATGAACCAAGACTGTCAATGCACAGCTTAAGACATATAGAATGTACATAGAGAGTTATATGGCATTAACACTGATAGTCATTGTCCAGTAATGATCGGAAAATCACAGTTAAGCTTTGAGCGCTAAGCATTTCAAACTTTCAATCGCTTCTCCTGCAAAATGTATTCTAAATGGCATCCATCATTCTTGCAGTGGACTCTTCATATGTGAGATGAATTCACACGCAGCCGATAGAGGTATGTTTGAACATCAGCTGGTATCTTCTCAGAATCCTCGTGTACAGACGGAAAAATTTCTGGCTACGCGAATTCCATTCTTTAACCATACTACTTGTATAAACTTTGGTCTGTTCTTTTCTGGTACCATTGTAATATGTCACATTTTTGTAACATTTTTTGACATAATCATACATTACAGACCAATAGAGAATGTGCTACAGGGTAGTTATGCCCTGGGGCACAACTTCAGTATCTGATGTGCTAAGCTACTTAGATCTTTATTGCACGGAGTTGCGTCACTGGTGTAAAGTGCCGCTTCCCGTGGTACGTGCGTAAAATGTTGAAGCAGAAGAAGAGCCAGTCGTCAGCACGCTTGCAAGGGGCCTGACAATGCGAGAGAAATTTAGTTTTAAATATCCTTCCGTACGATAGCTTCTGTTCTGCAAAATATCCCCTCTCTGCACACAAAGCGAGGAACGCTGAAGCCTCTTGTCTTGTTCTTAGACTACGTAAACAGTGATTAAATTACAGCATCGTGCACACCCACATTGTTTGCGACGTGGAGACAAATACGATGCTTTTACGTTATTTAGAAGTCAAGATAGTGTTATTAAAACGAACTTCAATGTTATGCATTGTGATACTCAATTCTATAGGCTTACATATTACTGTGAAAACTGCAAAGTTCCGTTGCTATAGGCTATGTTTTGAACTCTGAAAGTTCTAAATTAACGGAGGTATCACAAACAATATCTATGTTTTCATGATTCCATTCTGGGATTGAAATGGTATAAATATGTTACAGAACAGGAATATTTATCACTAGAAGGCGGGCTTAGGATACTTTTACTGTGGCAATAGGTTGATGCACAACGGAGCTTAAACGTGTGATGTTACTCTCTTAGCTACATTTTGTTAAGGATGCAAAATGACCTGTCATCCGTTCCGTTGCGCGCCGTAGGAACCGAACCTAAGCCAGCAGAGTACTCTGCGCAGTCATAGTGAACAGTTGTCTGACGTTAGTGTTGAGGTTGTTAGTTACAGTGTTTACGTGTAGAGTAGAGCGTCTCGTTTAGGCACAGTGAAAACGTAAACAAAGTGAAGGTAACGTGTGGAGGTCGAGCCGTACTATAAACACGAGGGATGCACAAGGATCTAGTTACAATTAATTATATTAATTAGCATTAATTGACATTATAATTTTCGAAAACAACAAAATAAAAGAACACAAATTGCATAACATTATCATGTATACATCGTAACAAACAAAGAAATGTAATGTTGAAATAATTCAATAAGTATAACAAATCAAATTTTGCTACTTAGTGTATATGATGTTGTTTTCAAGCAGCATTTTTACTGTCGTGAATTTCATTATATGTATGACTAACATAATAGCACCGTCTTCTGTACTGGACCTGAATGAATTGAACTTTGAGAATGTATAATTATTATGTTTAGGAAACAGTGTTGTCACTTCAGACCGATATAATGTAGTTTTGTTAATTCGGCCACAGAAGACGGTGATATTATGTTAGTCATACAGAGAATGAAATTTATGACCGTAAAAATGCTGCTTGAAAGCAACATCATATAAGTAGCAAAATTTCATTTGTTATATTTAATTATTTCAACATTACAATTGAAGGGCTCAGAACCATAGTGGGCTAAGCGCCATTTACTAAAACCCTAGAAAACAAGGGTCAAGATGAAGTTATTACCATAATTCAATGGAAACATATAGCAAGTAATATAGGGTGCTATTCATAGACATTTCGCTAGCCCGCGCTATGAACGTGCTAAACTAGCCCCGGCTATCGAGTGATTACTTCTACAGGATTCATATGATATCATATCGCTAACACTGGTTTATATACGAAAAACGTTAGTTCGCTGATCATCCACCGGAAGCCCGCGCTAAGAATGTCTATGAATATGGCCCATAAAGTATACACATTCAAACTAAATGATATGTCAATCTTCATTAAACTATGGTATTCACATAACTTTAACCCTTGCTTTCTCGGTTTTTAATAAATAGCGCTTGGCCCTCTATGGCTCTAAACCCGTCAATTGCTTGTTTGTTAAAATGTGTGTATGATAAAGTTATGAAATTTTTGTTCCTTTGTTTTGTGTGTTTTTGGAAAATATAATTTCAATTAATGCTCCACCATAGATGTTGTGACTAAAACCTTGTGCATCTCTCATGTTACGTCTGAATGATATAGCCGGCCCGGATGGCTCAAGCGGTAGGGGCACGGCACGTCTCTATCGCTTGGTCCGAAGGGTTGTGGGTTCGAGTCCCGCCTCTGGCATGGGTGTTGTGTGTGTGTGTTAGTGTCAGTAAAACAAAAAGGGAACAAATGAAAAAGAAAACAGAAAACAAAAAGATAACTTTGGAAAAAAAAAATGTTTATCGTATGGCTCGTCCTCTCCCACACGTTATCTGCACTTTCTTTAAGTTTTCACTGTGCCTAAACGAGACGCTCTACTGTATTTGGTAACGTGTACAAGTGCAATGTCGAAACACCAGTCGTATTATTGCATTCATTATTAACATCCTCTGATGTTGAACGGTCGTTCTCAAAATATAAGAACTGTTTGAATGATCGCCGCAGGGCATTTCAGTTCGCAAATCTTCGGATGTATTTTGTTGTTCATTGTAATGCCGGCAACGAAACCAAAGAAGACGAAACTTGCATGTATAAAGTATGTATTCATGTACTTCATTTTCAATCATAACCAGACTGTACTACCTTTGTTTATTTATTTTTATTTTATTGGGGTATTTTACGACGCTGTATCAACATCTAGGTTATTTAGCGTCTGAATGATATGAAGGTGATAATGCCGGTGAAATGAGTCCGGGGTCCAGCACCGAAAGTTACCCAGCATTTGCTCGTATTGGGTTGAGGGAAAACCCCGGAAAAAACCTCAACCAGGTAACTTGCCCCGACCGGGATTCGAACTCGGGCCACCTGGTTTCGCGGCCAGACGCGCTGACCGTTACTCCACAGGTGTGGACACCTTTGTTTATGTCCGCGGGTTGTGACCAGTACCGAGTGTGTAAAAGCTATAGTCAATGCTTGCGTACATTGCTTGCTAAAGTATCCCGGTTCCACCCTCTACTTATCACTTTAGACTGAGGCTACCACCAGCGTAGTCACGGGGTACTGAATGTGATTCATAATCTGCGATTGCATTCGGGCTTGAGCTAGGTTTCAGCTTGGACCAACACCAACTGCTTGGTTGGTTTTTCCGAGATTTCCCGAACTCGCGAGTCTGAGGTAATACCTCGGCGAATTCTTGGACAAATATTATTTGTGACTAGTCCTACAGACTCTGGATAACTGCGTAGTCGGGACAGTGTTGTTAAATATCCGATTAGAAAACGTCAGAATTCTGTGAAGCTGATATTCACCTTCTGACAGAAATAAATATCTATAATCTGATATCGTCTTCTGCCAATATTATTTCTTTAGGAAAGAGGCTGCAATCACATAGAACTGTATCCCGATTGCTACTAATACCTGTTGTCTGAAAAGATGATTGCCTCTGCATAGTGACAGATCTGTAAGCTTCAAGTTGATAGTTTATCTGGGGTGAGTGTACGAGCTTCCCCTCCCACGTTAAGAAGGTGCAGTGTGCTCGATTAGTTTACAGGGCTTAAGTAGGTTGATAGTTCTCGCAAGGGATGAAGAGGGGTTGTGTTTTGCTTCGGGGGTTGTAGTTGAGTGCAGATTACATTTCCGTACGTGTGGGTGGAAGGGTGGGCACAGGTAATCCTACAGCTACAGCACTTGTTGGGGAACAGAAATTTCAAACTCACCCCTTCTACCGCTTCAGTCACCTTTTTAAATTTGAATCACTCTAATGTCGCCTCTGGCAGCCAACAAGTCAAATTTTCAAGTTGAGGATATACGTTCCAGAACTAACAAAAACAGAATCGGCTCACATTACAATGGAAGCAATTAAATTATTGCTAAATAAGGATGGAACTTGTTACTACCGAAATTACAGTTCTCTGTTACGAACAAGTATTCCGATTGTATAGTGTCATTCATTTCTGCCATAAAAGTTCGGAATTGTAGTCAAATACAGAATAAACAGCTCTCACTTGTGCAAATATAGTTTATTACCTTTCAAATATAAAATAGGCCTATTATTATATGTACAACGTTTCGGTCTTACACTTTTTTCTGTATTTTTTTACCGTAGAAAGTACGTTCCTGCTTATATATTTTAGTTAAATGAGGTTCACTGAATATATTAAAGATTATTATTATTATTATCTTTATTATTATTATTATTATTATTATTATTATTATTATTATTATTATATACCATTAGGATAATTAAGGATAACACAGAGGGTTTAGAATTGAACGTGGTACAACAGCTTCTTGTCTATGTGGATGATTTGAATATGTTAGGAGAAAATCCACAAACTATTAAGGAAAACACGTAAATTATTCTTGAAGCAAGCAAAGCGATAGGTTTGGAAGTAAATCCCGAAAAACAGAGTACATGATTATATCTCGTGACCAGAATATTCTACGAAATGGAAATATAAAAATTGGAGATTTGTCTTTCGAAGAGGTGGGAAAATTCAAATATGTTGGAGCAACAGTAATAAATATAAATGACACTCGGGAGGAAATTAAACGCAGAATAAATATGAGAAATGTCTGTTATTATTCGGTTGGGTAGCTTTTGTCATCTAGTCTGCTGTTAAAGAAATCTGAAAGTTAGAATTTATAAAGCAGTTATATTACCGGTTGTTCTGTATGGTTGTGAAACTAGGACTCTTACTTTGAGAGAGGAACAGAGATTAAGGGTGTTTGAGAATAAAATCCTTAGGAAAATATTTGGGGCTAAAAGGGATGAAGTTACAGGAGAATGGAGAAAGTTACACAACGCAGAACTGCATGCATTGTATTCTTCATCTGACATAATTAGAAACATGAAATCCAGACGTTTGAGATGGGCAGGGCATGTAGCACGTATGGGCGAATCCAGAAATGCATATAGATTGTTAGTTGGGAGGCCGGAGGGAAAAAGATCTTTGGGGAGGCCGAGACGTAGATGAAAGGATAGTACTAAAATGGATTTGAGGGAGGTGGGATATGATGATAGAGACTGGATTAATCTTGCACAGGATAGGGACCGATGGCGGACTTATGTGGGGGCGGCAGTGAACCTGCGGGTTTCTTAAATGCTATTTTAAGTAAGTATTATTATTATTATTATTATTATTATTATTATTATTATTATTATTATTATTATTATTTTCCGGAATCTGTGTTCTGGACACGGAATATATGATTAGAAAATTACTATAAGAATGTAAAAAAATGGGGACTAACAATGAACAAAAATAAATCAGAATAATATTATCTCACTTAACGATATGTGTCAGAGGAAGAACATCTGAAGTCTGATTAGTGTAATATGTAGCTAGTCGGCGATGTATGCAATGGAGTGGGGAAGAAACTGGCCACCTTACCCCTTTATATCCTGGCCTAATTGCCTCATAAGTGGTGTTTTGTTGGTATCACTTGTGACGTTCAGACCTGTCTTCGGATAGTTGAATAAACAACAACAAACGTTATGTATTAATTGGGGATACAGGACAAGACATGATTTTTAATAAAAAGGAAATTATGAAGAGGCCATATTAAATAGAATATTTAGGAATAAAAATAAATCATGTTTGAGTTTATGAAGAGAAAATACAACGATATAAAAGTAAATTTGCGATATCAGTATGTATTAGGGTTTTGTAGAACAAAAATATTCACAATAAAACAAAAGTTAAGATCTACAATGGTATGAAGAGTGTAATTACTTACGGAGAATTTGTTTGGTTACTAAAAAGACGAACAAAATTAAAATTACTTACTAAAGATGTGGATTTTTGGTGTAGAGCTGATCGTATATCCAGGAGAGATTAAATTTGAAATACAATACAAAAGTTGGTGTCAAAAGATCGGGATCGGGTAGCGGAGGGAATGTCAGTGGTTTTCAGTTAAATGTTGAACCGTTACATTCATATGCATATGTCAAACCAAAAACCATACGTGGTATGCATATTGTTAAATATTTCATTTAAACTAATAAATCATAGTGCGCTCTAGTCTTGACAAGTAATATGAAAAATACTACTAATAATAGTAATATTGTCGCTATATATATATATATATATATATATATATATATAATGGATACCTGCAATACTGATCGGGCTCTGTAACATGAGATGTAGTTCAGTTTTTTGCCTCCCATTAGCAATAACATTCACTTATAATTTCTATAGTCTCTCGATAGTGTATATTGAGTTGGAGGTCTTCTAATGTATGTATTTGAAAAGTACAAAGAAAAAGCAATCAGTCACAATTGAATGGTTCAAAACCATAGTGGGCCAAGCGCTAAAACCGTATAAAACAAAGGTTAAAATTAAGTTATTACCATAATTCAATGGAAACATATATTGCAAGTAATATGAAGTATACACATTAAAACTAAATTATGTCAATCTTCATTAAACTGTGGTATTCACTTAACTTTAACCCTTGCTTTCTCCGTTTTTAATAAATGGCACTTGGCCCACTATGGCTCTGAACCCTTCAATTCTCTTAAGAGTGATGTCATCATCTAATTCAGTATATTACTGCAAAATTTATTGCTGTTCCTAATGAAAAGTAGGAACGAATGACTGTATCAGTGGCGATAATTCTCCTTTACCAGTTTTTATAACACTCACGTTTGCAGTAATATACTGAATTACCTTAGATGATATCACTCTTATGAGAATTGTGACTTTGATTGTTTTTCCTCTGTACTAGTCATTCATATATGGGAGACCGCTGTAAACTATGCTTTGGTCGCGTCTAATTAATGTCATGTTCATTGAAGTGTGTCTACTCAATCCTTACAAATCTGTTGTTGACTATTTAAAGACAGTGTCTCATGTACTAAGTTATTTTGCTATTTGATTGTGTGACATTAACCTTATAGTTCAGGAAAAAGAAACCAATTAGGTAATCAGCGTAAGCGGAAATGAAGCCATACCGTGCCTCAACATAGCTTCAGACAAGCAGGCAAATGCGGTACCGCCTGAGCTACGCCGTGCTGGTGGCTATCATCCAAATGGTTACTTGCGAAAGCATTTTTAATGAGATGTAATCTTCTCTCTTATGTTTTTATTAGCTATCTTTGTCGATAGTTCTACGTTTCCTCGCCAGGCTTCGAACCTGATTTCTGGCTGTTTAAATAACGAACAAGTGGACTTTAAGAGTGAAGCGTACTCACACATTTTGTCCTTTTAACAGACGGGAAGTAAAGAGAGCGTGTTCGTAGTGTTTGTGTTTACGTGGTGCTGACACGAAGGAAATTATTTACGCGATGTGTTGGATGTCTGTTGTCGGAGACGGCTAACGTCTGACACAAGGAAGAAAATATAAAGCAGCAGGCAGCCGCTGGCGTCACCGCTGACGGTCTTCCTGAATCTGGATTGTCATGAACGGGATGAAGTAGAGTCTTTTGTTGCCAAGGTGATTGTGAGAAGAGGAGAATAAGAATGAGGCACTTGTTTACCCAAGTTTGAACCCACAAAACGTGTTTTTCATTCCTGAATGAAAATCAGATCTCATTTGGACATTTATAGTCAGACCAAGGATTAGAAAGATAGAGAACGATTGAGAATAGGGGTGAGGGAAGGAATGAAAGAGATAAATGCTGAGGAGAGGAAATACATACATACATACATACATACATACATACATACATACAATAGTCGGCCTCGGTAGCGTAGTCGGTATAGTGCTGGTCTTCTGTGCTCGAGGTTGCGGGTTCGATCCCGGCCGAGATCGATGGCATTTAAGTGTGGCTAAATGCGACAGGCTCTTGTCACTAGATTTACTGACATGTAAAAGAACTCCTGCGGGTCGAAATTCCGGCACACCGGCGACGCTGATATAACCTCTGCAGTTTCGAGCGTCGTTAAATAAACCATAATTTTTTTTTTACGTACAGTGGACTACAAAAGCATCTTTTCGTAATAACTAGAGCCTGGACGTTCAGCCATTTATTTTGGCTAAATAGACAGGCAAATAGGCACTCAGTATTCAGGAAATATGCAGTAAAATAATGGAAATAGAAATTTTTAATTATGAAAATGGGCAGTAAAACCATAAAAATAGTAATTTAATATAGGTTATGTAATAACCTTTTCTTAGTTATATGCCACAAGAAGATCTTTGTTCAAATTCTCAACTGTCATAGCCTTCTGTCTGAGAGCATATTTTCATCATTGAAAAGATCATTCTACTTCCATCGAAAACTTGTATTTATGTGAATTTTGAACTATGGTTTTTTGCAATATTACTGTACTTTCTCTTTATATTTAATATAATTAGAAAATAAATTAAACATTTTACGACAGGAGCAGAAATTACTTCAGTGTTTTTGTCACTGGTAGAAAAAAAGAAAAATCAGAAATAGAAGAAGAGATGATGATTATGATAAGTATGAATAATACAATCTATCAATATTTCTCAGCGTAGTCTTGACATTTTTCTGTTTTAGAATTAAAATTTTAATCCCATTCCCCCCCCCCCCCAATTTCTTTCATGTATCCATATTCGCAATTAATTATGGGCATAAAGACAATCTGTGTACACAGACAGACGGAAACATAGCATTGGTTTTCCGTCTGATTTGCTTGAACAGTGTGTCTATAGTTGCCGTGAATATTTGACTCCAGGAGGGAGTGTGCACAAGTGTTTCCTTCCGGTACTTGATTGCTCATTGTTGCAAAGTGCTGGTCTAGCTTCAGAGCAGATCGCTTCATTGATTCGTGGCCACGCTACTTGGTGTGTATGGGATGTTCTCTAGAACACCAGCCATTCCCCGTAATCCTGTATTTAGGGATAGATACTGTAAACGTGAAAGACACAACGTAACGTCATAGTAGAAAGAAGGATGCAAACTCTGCAAATTGTTCCTTTATGTGCTGCAAATAAGAGTATGAAAGGAATATTTTTTTTGTGCTCCAACATTATCGCTTAAGTTTTTTGTTAACTAATAATAATAATAATAATAATAATAATAATAATAATAATAATATGAAACGAAAGAAATACTATTTGAAAATAGGAGCTTATTTTGGGCATGACCCATTAGAGTCTGTTATCCTTACGTCGTTCCTATATAGAAGCCATACTCTTGCCCCCTCTGATTATAACAGGCATAACTAAATTAAATCGCTTATTTGAGAAACCACGCAAGTCCAGTTTTAGCCAAAACGAGTTTATTGTGTTTCTGATATTAATACATATTTTTGCACATCTGATGGAGAAAGTATACGTCCGCCTTATTTTAAGTGATAATTTCATGACAGTATTTCCCTAAAGAGGATGAAGTCAAAAGATTTTATGAAGATATATTTTACTGTTCTAGTCGTAACGGAGATTGCGTTTCTAAGGAGCTGTAGTGTGGGACATCAATAAGATGTCAGTGTTTTTACTTTCAAACGTTTCAGATTTTCTCTCTTCATTTTGTAATATGGAGGACAAAATATATTAAAACTAAATATGTACTCAAGTAGTTACTGTTCACTTTAATTTTCATACTAAATAAATATAAATGATTATGATTTTTTTACTGAAAATATTTAGGGTATTTCAGAAACAATACATGTCCACTAAATTTAGGGTATCCTGGCGCTCTCAAACATAATTAAAAGTTTCTTTAAAATATTTAGAAGTATTGCGATTCATATGAACAATTCACCCTAAAAAGATAAGAACGTGCTTTCAACTTATAAGCTGCACACAGTTTTCTGCAATTTTTTTCAAAACTTATAGCTATTGTTATTAACTAAATTATAGCTATTGTTATAAAAAATATATATATGGCGAAAACTTCTAAATTAATCACTATTTTTCCACCATATAGGCCTAATGAATAAAATTCTATCTAAGCTCTGGGAAACAGCAAATTAGCATTGTTGGGATAAATGACAGATAGGTCATTAGACTGAATTAATCATAGTGAACAGATTAAAGGAGAAAATATACGTATCCTATTTTACGAAAGCAAAAAGAAATACAATTTAGGAGCGCCATTCAAAGATAGAAATGCTTCAGTAAATGACACAGAGTCAAGTGCCTACCTTTAGATCTTGTAAATTCATTGATCCATAGTTTTATGCCCAAGGACATGTCTTTCACTATAAAACCTAGCATTCTCAAATCGACCCTACTTTTCGCCCTCCTCTTGTCTCCGCATACGATGCACGTATTTTAATGTTATCATCTGATAACTTCCTTTCTTCGAGTTTTTTTTTTTTACTGTTCACCATTCCTTTCAGTGCATCCTCCAGTAGGCAGTTTCTCCTTAGTCATTCTTTCTTCACCCACTCTTTCAAGCACAGCTTCGTTTTTTATTCTGTCTATCCATTTCACATATTTCCATTCTTCTCCATATCCACATTTAAAATGCTTTTAGTCTTTTCGTTCACTTCGTCGTAATATACATATTTCTGCCCCATACGATGCCACACTCCACATACAGCACTTCACTAGTCTTTTTCTTAGTTTCTTTTCCAGTAATCCGCAGAAGATGCTCATTCTCTTATTCAAAGTTTCCTTTGCCGTTAGCAGTCCTTCTTTTGACTTTAAGGCAGCAACTCATGTTACTAGGCCTATTTATAGTAGGCCTACACTCCAAGTATTTGAAACTGTCCATTTGTTTTTAGTGCCTTTACTATATTTATTTTTCTTCCGGTAACCATGGTCTTCGTTCCATTTGCATTTATCTTTATTTCAGATTACTCACAATTGTTATATAACTCCAGTAGCATGTCTCTTAGTATCATCTCCTCTTCTGCTAACAATTCTATATCATCAGCAAGTCTAATACACTTTATTCTTCTTCCTCATACTATCACCCCTTCCATGTTCTGAAAACAGTTCTGCACTAAGTAGATGTTGAATAGGGTAGGTGGTAAATGGCATCGTCGTATTCGTGTACGTAAAAAAAGAGGCAAAGGTATCCCCGTAACATGCCATGAAGACACTTGGGGGGCATGGAGGTAGAGCCCCATGCTTTCCATGACCTCGGCACTAGAATGAGGTGGTGTGGTCGGCACCACGCTCTGACCGCCTTTTACCCCCACGGGAAAGACCCGGTACTCAATTTTATAGGAGGCTGAGTGAACCTCGGGATTCGTGTTTTACAAAATAAATATAGACAGATATATGTCCGAAAAATGAATAATTTAAGTTAAGTGTATCTGGATACAGACATGGAAATCAAGAGACGAATTTAGATAGTACAGACATGTTATTATGTAACAAATATACTTTAAAGAAGTTTCTTTATGATAGGTAAGTGGTAGCGCTATTAAATACTAATCTACAATCCCATCTGCTTAACAAAGTAAAAAAAAAAACATTCAACAGAGATTAATAAAATTTGGGAAGCTCATTCATGTCACCATCAAGCCGCTAGCAGTAACTTCAGTAAAAGGAATAGTTCCAGACGCATTCCTAGAAATAGAACTGTTTAAAAATGAAGTAGTTAACATCATAAATCTAACAATTCGGCATTATCGACTCCCTTCATATTGTGGGGCTAATTCTGAATGAACAACCACCTCTGTAGTAGGTACGTGCTTATCGTTGGCTTACCTTTAATACCACGTAACTGCATTTGAAGAAATTGTATAAGCGAGCAAAATAACTTCATATTCTTTCTACTGTAATTATATCTCAGTTAATTACTGTTATGCATTTATTAGTTATACACTTAGTTGTACACTCACGAGGTGTTATCAGCAGACAGATTATGAAAATATACACAGATTTCAGTGCAAAATTTCACTGAAAATAATTAAAAATGAAGTAATAGTCATAAGTGTTATTATTACTATCAGTTCGACTTCTTTCTCAATATCGTTTCAGAAATTATGTTCAGTTTTGAAACGAAACGCATGCAGCTATTTTGCTAATATTTGAAAACTAACCTAGCTATTATATACGACAATCCTAGTTAAACATAACAGATAACACTTAAATTTCTACTGGCACTCTAAAGATGAGCGGTGTGTACTTTTGTGGTAAATGACTGCAGCGCGTATTTGCCATACCCCTGGATATAGTTTCACGGCCAAACAATGGTATTTTTACAACTGCAGAAGACAATAGTGTTTTGACAACACTCGTAAGGAACATAACTGGATGACACTTGGATTTCGTAGTCTTTGTTCGAAGGAATAGACAATACACTAGAGATAGGGGTGGTTTGCTTTTCATTGATGACGAAGACATTACGACACAGCGGTTGCTGTTATTGTAGCAGCTGTTTGTTGATACTGGTCCCGAACTGTTTGTATTGCTTCAAACACTTGTCAGGGCGTCCAAAACACACCGCTACTTCTGCAAACTGCTTGATAATGCCTGCCTTGTATTAGAAAGAACCTTCACTACTGCAGGTCTCAGAGAACTGTTGGCAGATTAACTTTGTATTATTATTATTATTATTATTATTATTATTATTATTATTATTGTTATTATTATAATTGAGGGCTTTGCCGGAAGAAAGGCGGATAGACCTATACGCCCTTCTTCGGGAAAACGGTTTAAAATGTAGTGAATAATTATAGTAGCGAAATATTGTTTTGATTGTACTGTACATAACTGCAGGACAGGGCTGCGTCCGTGTATAACTTTTTATTCAGGCGCGTTTTAAAATCTTAGATTGCATTTATCTCAATTCGCCATAATGACGTATACGCCCTTTTTCCGGCAAACTCCTCAATTGGCATTGGCATTAATAACTTAATGATTAAGGCCTTTCTTGCCCAGTTTCACCTTCAGTGTTACAAAAACTGGCAGTGTAACTTCATTAAAGATTCTGTCCAAGTCTTAAGTCTGATTTTTGATAACAATACCATATTATTTACAAATTTTATATAATTCCGTTTCAGGAGGTCGGGTAGATGTCGAATCCTGTGAAGTAAAATACTGTAACGGATATTTTAATAGAACTATGTGTTGTTCCTACAGTATTATGTAGGCTCTATGGTTTGTTATCACGTTAATAAAATTGATAATATTAGCAGTTTTACACCTATAAACACAAATTAATACATAAGGTAAACGGGAGTAATAAGGCCCACCTAAGAAATAAATCTTCCTTTCTTTGAAATGGAGACGTTTAGCAATTTTTAAATAAAGGAATAGCATACTTTTATAGTTATCCTATAATATTTAATTCAAATAAATGTTCAAACAGGCACATAAATGCTGTGAGCAATGATAATTAACATCATATCACTGGACCGTATAGCCTGCTGTGACAGATAATAAGGCCCACAATAAAGAACATAAGTATTGAACACAATTTGGGCATACAAAGTCTTCAGTTTTTTCCTCAGTGAGACCTACACATTCATCGTGCACCCAACATTCACAAGAGACACACACATGTACAGGGACATCACTTTATTTTTACCAACATTTTTAACATTAACCTGGCTATACTCGGAAAAACTGTTACCCCCTTCCATTACAGGAGTTTGGAGTAGCTAGTGCAATATGTAAACAAATCATTTTACTCGCTATAGGAGGAGAGAAAAGTAGTGCATCCATTTATGTTACAGGGAAATATAGTATTACGATTTTCAGTTTAATCATTACTTTTACAGTATTTTATCAAAAAAACAGTAGAATAGTAACAATTTTTTTTTTCACAAACTCAACTCTTCAGGCGGTTATATTCATTATGTAATGTCTACTTTATTCGGCATATTACTAACCTAGTTTATTCCTGAGAATTTTGTGAGCACTTCCGTAAGAAACCCCAATTTCTACAGCTAACTTCTTGACCGACTTATTAGGACCTCGCTGCATCCTTTTTCTAGCATCATCTACAGCATCTTCTGTCACCTTTGTTGGCCATATTGTAATTTTTTTCCTTTTGTACACTCTGTTGCTCTAAATTTATCTACCAGATTAATGACATTTCTACGAAAATATTCAATAATGATATAATCAGGAAATGGGGAAAAAACTGTTGTTCACATTCGGTTATATTGTAATTCCAGTTTCCATCATCGTCCTTCATACCTACAAACAGTAAAACAAAACTCTTGTTTAAATAATGCTGTTAAGTACCGCACCATATTATAGGGTACCGTACTTTGGGTAACTCTAATCCTCACTTGTGCTCAGTCCACACAGATAAATTCAGTTATGCTACACACCATACCTGTGTGAAAATAAACTTCAATGATATAAGCTCTATCTTCTATAGAAAATGCAACATATTTCTGAAACACACTGTACTCTGTACTGTTTATTTCACTGCTAGCAACAGCGGCCGTAAGTTTGTGTGACTGACGTTAGGAAGGACATTAGTGAAAGGGGTGGGAGTAAAGTACATTTAGAAACGCAGGTACAATAAAAATTGAAGTAAAAATAAAATGATGTCCCTGTATATCTACAAGAATTCTCTTCGCAGACAGAACACATCCGCGTCTCCTGGATGTTTACAAATCCTGAAGTTGATGCTCTTTCTACATTAGGAATTGTCAGTCTTTCGTTTGTTTCATTTGTTACAAAAAAGATTGTGCTTCAGAGTTTGAACTTTATAGTTCAGGGACTTCTATGAAATTGTGGGCGTTTCCACGTATTTATTTCATGGGCCTTATTTTCTGCTCTGTTACTTCGCGCCAATTTTAATTTATGGAGTGCTCATATGCTCATTAGCGAAAGTTTCACGGTAGCCCCAAACTCCTTAATGTTTATACAATAACGTGCATTTAATATTATATTAACAACACATAATAAAACGATTAAATATCAACTTAAATTTTGAAAAATTGTATAATGAAAGCGAAAATAATCACACATAACTTGTTTCCACCAGTCAGCTACATATAAGAACGAGAATCTAATTTCTTCATATCTCGCTCGAATGCAAGAAGAAATAGGTCTTAAGAGCTGTTGCTCTCTTTTGCAAAAGTGTATAACTAATGGCAAAACTAGTGGGCCTTAATAACCCCGGGTACCTTACATTAGTGAAAGTAGGGCTGCTATCGGACAGTGCGTCTTTTGTTAATGTTGTGACGTTTATACAAGCGAATTCAGTGAGTAAAATTACATTGTTCAATGGCTATTTCCTAGAAAATATGCCTAAATCGATGGTCGAAAGAACGAGAGTGTGGCTTGAAAAAAAAAACCGTGTAAATGAATCGCCGAAAATTGAAGCAAAAACGAATAGCAGTAGAATGAAACAAGTGCGAGGAAATAAAGGAATTTTCCAACCTTTTTCCTGCAGTTCAGTTACAAATGTCCAACGATTTAGTAAATGCTTCTACACGACCAACAAACGAACAATCAACTAGCGCAATGCCTGATCCCGCTGGTGTCATTGAGTTAGAATTATACTGTAGTTCGCCATAAAAATACTTTAAATCGAGTAAAAAGTTATCTTCAAATATTTGGAAATTGATTTATATCAAATTGGTTGTATATGCTTAATTTTTATATCTTAGTTAAAATATTAACTTTCATAAACCAATAAAATTGTCAAATTTTTAAATTCCGAATTATATTATGTATGAAAGTTAATATTTAACAATAATTTATATTCTCTCATTGCATGGACATTTGAAATGATTACTACACGTATAGGCCTACAGCTTAAGTTTTACTTCTACCGTGCATAGAGTTTACACACTCATTCTTGTAGTAAATTCACTCATAGTATTGAAGTTATTTCTTAATGGGTGTGTTACATAACAGATAAGTGCCAGTGCTTTTTTTTTTCTTTTCAGGTAAGTGTCTACATATCCCGTTTGCGACGATCTACCCAGAATTCTCGTGTCTGTGAGTATAATTAGTTATTTATTTTGATGTGTACCGAAGTCTGGTCGCTTTTTTTTGAGAGGCAGACTTAATCATGAAACAGAAAGGAAATTAACCTCACATGTGGACGATATAGCGCAGCTGAAAAACATGTACGGAGAGGAACAAAATTAAAGCTTCTAGGGCAAGGCCGAAGAAGAGAAGGATCGCGCAATTACGAGGGCCGTAAAAATAAGTACTATTTGAAGTATGATGTAAATGAAAAAAAAATGAGTAATCAAGTATGCCTATGTGATGAAAAACTCGGAATTTCTAATATTAGAGAAAATCGGATAGATATTCGATTTCATTACTAACTCAGACATAAAAGTTTAACGAAAACTTATAATTGAAACATTGTAATACAGATCTAATAGAAGCAAAATGTTATATGAAACACCGAATTAATGTGGCCAGGGCAGCATTCGCTGAATGCATAAAAAGAATCACAAAAAATCCGCGTCATTAAGACTGCGCTGACTTCAGTTTTTTTATCGTGTTACGAATTACATTGTCTTTTTAGTTTTACTGAAATATCATCTAGTTTTAAGCAACAAAAATAGTTCACTATGCATCACAATATGCCGATATGCTAAACATAGGCCTATTTTATAAAAACGAGTAAAGCGTAGATTTTACACTGGAAGATTCGACTTTAAATCTATATGTCTGGCAAGCAAACATTCTCATGGGGGCAGATAAAAAAGTTATTTTTCCTCCACCATGTTAATAATGTCAAAACAAGTCCTGTACAAAGTTTTACCACTCCAGCGCAATTACGAAGGCCTTAAACATAAGTTTCCTTCGGTCCATTTACAGAGAGAAAACACAATTTCAATGGAAAAATTTATTGGAACAGAGACAACAACTGTTGTGGTAATTTGCAACATATTCCCCACTGGAAATGAGACATTTGTCATACCATGAGTTTCATAGAGAGGTGCAGACGGCTGTCACATACTGGGTCCGATCCCCGGCAGCAGACTTCTATGACACAGGTATAAAAAAATATGACACGGTATGACAAATGTCTCAATTCCGGTGGATAATAAGTTGAAAAATAGCTCAGCAGTTGCTGTATTTGTTCCAATAAATCTTTTCATGAAATTGTGTTTTCTTTCTGTAAACGGCTGCAGGGAATGTTATTTTTTACTGCCCTCGTAATTGTGCTTGAGTGGCCAAAATTTGTATCATTATTTGTTTTGACATTATTAACATGGCGAAAGAAAATAATAATAATAATAATAATATAATAATATCAATTTTTATATAACTAATGAATTAATTATGATTAATATGACATCTTGAATAAAAGTGATAGTTCAGCAAGAAGAATTATGGTTCTAAGGCAAAATGTGATATGTCATTTCTCGCAGTGTTTCAAGTTTGGACGACCGTGTAAAATCACAGGAATCATATTTTATAACAACGGGTTAGAAAGATAAATAATAGAGTTATGCATGTCATCTTTTGCCACAATAAAGATACCATTAGGATCCACAACATATCACCAAATCTCATTTTCGTAAAAAATTGACATCACCTTTTACCTTAAAACCACAGAATTCTTCTGACCACTAATGATTGCATAGATGTTTTTAAACTGTTTAGAATGGCATTCAAACATTGTTCATGACGTCATATTCTATTTTCGAACGTTTTGGTTTATTTTTTTTTCAAATTTAATTAAAACAGTATTGTTTGAAAAATACAGAAATGACACGTGGAATAAAATAATGTAAACCTATATTCGTGTGCCCACATATTATGGTACTGGGGAGTTTTAAATCTACTGGATTGAGTATTGTACAGATATTCTTAGCATAATTTTAAATTTCAATTTCCTCTGCTTTTATATTTTCAGCATTTTGAACTTTTCAAAATACTCTGCATACCACAATTTTTTAACTATCTGCTTCAAATTTTCAGGAAAACTGTAGATATAAAAAAAAGGTAAAGGTATCCCCGTAACATGCCATGAAGGCACTTGGGGGGCATGGAGGTAGAGCCCCATGCTTTCCATGACCTCGGCACTAGAATGAGGTGGTGTGGTCGGCACCACGCTCTGACCGCCTTTTACCCCCGGGAAAGACCCGGTACTCAATTTTATAGAAGGCTGAGTGAACCTTGGGGCCGTTCTGAAAGTTTGGCAACGAGAAAAAATCCTGTCACCACCTGGGATCGAACCCCGGACCTTCCAGTCCGTAGCCAGCTGCTCTACCAACTGAGCTACCCGGCCGCCCAAACTGTAGATATATATGAATAAAAAACTCATGTGCAATTGTTCAGAAATAGTAATTGGTTCCATTGTTATTAAATATTGTTCAAATTTTATATGCATCAAAATTAAAAATTAAATAACACCTAAAGAAAATATTTTTTCCCTACAAAACTAGTTTAAATTAAACAAAGCTGCTCATCATTTTATTTATATTAGTTTTTTATGTCCAAAATAAATTTTTAAGTATTATGTGATGATCCATTTAGTACAAGGAGCATTTTAATAATATATAAAAAACAATAAAATCTTAAAGAAATTAATATCTCAAAAACTATTTGACACAGCCTAACAGAATTTGGTGTATATTATCAATATGATATTGTACTGGTATGTTCGAAATTTCAAGTTGGTCAGATGAAAATTGTAGATTTTAGAATTTCATAGATGCATTGCCTTAAAGTGAACTATTCATTTGAACTGTATTAGATACGAAATATAGGAAAGTACGGTACCTTACATACTGGCTTGTAAGGAACTCGGAGGTTCATTGCCGCCCTCACTTAAGCCCTCCATTGGTCCCTATCCTGAGCAAGATTAATCCAATCTCTATCATCATATCCCACCTCCCTCAAATCCATTTTACAACAAATTCCACAATTCGGGACATCTGGCCGAAATCTACGGCTGACCACTAGGGTCCAGAATACAAAGGAGAGGTTAAATGAAAAATGCAATATGATTACGGAGAGAATACGGAACAGTGATAAATTTAAAAATAAAGTACAATTTGATTTCGGAGAAACATGAGATGAAAATACATTGAAGAGCAATGAAATGAAGTGAAAAAAAATACATAATGCAGTCTTATACAAGTGATTGTGTAAAATGGATCTACGTCTCGACCTCCCCAAAGGTCTTTTTCCCTCCGGCCTTCCAACTAACACTCTATATGCATTTCTGGATTCGCCCATACTTGCTACATGCCCTGCCCATCTCAAACGTCTTTTGCTGTGGTCGTGCCAGAGAATCAGTCCCATTCCGAGGCTTATTTAAAGTAATTGATTAACTAGCGGACTTACTCGTGTTAATTATGTAAGTCTGTGCGGCTTACAGCTGTTTCGGTGCTTCATCACACTAGATCTCGGCGTCATCTCGTACTTCTCTGCCTGTTGTGTGGGTGAGTTTGATTGTTGAAAAGTGGAGTCAAATAGTGTGTGTGTACTGAAATTGATCTGTGTGTTGAGAATTTGATCGGGGTGTGTTTTAGTGTGTTTGTATATGTCGTATTGTTCTAGTGTGTTGAGTTTTTGGTTCTTGGGTTGTATGTGTAGGATTTCCATGTCCGCATTTATGTTATTGTATGTATGGTTAGCATTGGTTATGTGATCGGCATATGTAGATGTATTGTGTCCTCGTAACAAGCTGTTTTTTACGGTGATGGGTTGTTAGCCCGTCGCCCAACATCCAAGCTGGAGGACCACCCCTTATCGGCTGTCCGCGACTGCTTATTCAATATATTCACAGCTACCCTCCATATCTGGAGACCGTCTCCTCGATCCGCAAACTGAGGACGCGCCGTGCGGTACCTTAAAACAATTTTATTCCATTTGAATCAAATTCTGCGAATGATTAAAGAATTACTTTTGATCTTAGCGGAAGGATAACTCAAGGAGTTATCAACGCAATGCTGAATCTGTTCATCAGTAATTAATACTAGCAAACCTTTAAAGGGAGAAATTACTTTCATCAAGTGTTCTGAGGCATGTTGTTGCCCGTAACGGAGATGGTTGACTGTCTTATAGCTCAGCAACCGCAGTTCATAGATTTTTCTCGTGTTTCTAAAATTTTCCGCCTTCATTGCCGGTTTTCCAACAACAGATTTCAAACATCGTGATAGCTTGTCAGGTTGGAGAGTGACTTCATATTCAGCTTCCGTGTAGAAAATAGAACACAAGCGAGAAGAGAGAAAGAAGGGAACTGAATGGAAAAATAAAGAATTGGAGGGATGAAACGGTGCGCAGGAGGGTTGAAAAAGGGGTTTTGGATGGGAGCTGGAAGGATCGGAAATTGGAACCCCGAAAAGGCCAATTTTCCCTCCCTTGATGCTTTCGCTTTTACTACAACCCCCCATATTCTACACCTCCCCCTTAGGGTCGTCATCACACTTGACGTTGTATGAGGGTAGAAGGCATCCTTTATTCAATTATCCCCTCATCCGTGTAAAATATAAATTGGCTACATAAATACAAGCTGTAGTATAATATTGAATCTCGCCCTCCACCCTTAAGGTGTGTCCTAGGGAAAATATTTTATTATCCTTCGACGGTGAAGATAATGATGATGGGTTGTAATAGGGAAAAAAATAATAAATGGTTGTTCATGCAATGGAAATGAAATATCTCTTTGTTTTCTGCTATTTCATGGCTGTTAACTTCAACTATGATGATGACTCTGGATAACCAGAATGAAAGTATCCACGAATTATTGCGATACCAACGAACCTATTGTTACATTATAAACTTTCCTCATATTTATATTATTTTGTTCGAAAACAAGTATAGTGCAATTTATATTATTTTCCATAGTTTAATAATAATAATAATAATAATAATAATAATAATAATAATAATAATAATAATAATAATAATAATAAAATCTTAAACTTAGAATTTATAAAACAGTTACATTTCCGGTTGCTCTGTGAAACTTGGACTCTAACTTTGAGAGAGGAACAGAGATTAAGGGTATTTGAGAATAAGGTTCTTAGGAAAATATTTGGGGCTAAGAGGGATAAAATTACAGGAGAATGGAGAAAGTTACACAACGCAGAACTGCACACATTGTATTCTTCGCCTGACATAATTAGGAACATTAAATCAAGATGTTTGAGATGGGCAGGGCATGTAGCACGTATGTGCGAATCTAGCAGTGCATATAGAATGTTAGTTGGGAGGCCGGAGGGAAAAATACCTTTGGGGAGGCCGAGACGTAGATGGGAGGATAATATTAAAATGGAATTGAGGGAAGTGGGATATGATGATAGAGATTGGATTGATCTTGCACAGGATTGGGACCAATGGCGGGCTTATGTGAGGACGGCAATGAACTTGCGGGTTTCTTAAAAGCCATTTATAAGTAAGTAAAATTAAATCCGTGGCGCTACAGCCCATGAAGGGCCAAGGCCGACCAGCCGGCTGCTGGCTTCACGTCAACATGCCGAAGCAGAGGTGAACGATCATCCAACCAGAGTGGAGGTATCGTGTGGTTGTAAGTAATAATAATAATAATAATAATAATAATCATCATCATCATCATCATCATCATCATCATGAACAAGTATACAATGTAAATATATCTTCCCATGTCCAAAGTTTATTCCATTTTTATTTTCCCCCTTCATTCTCTTCTCAGTTCACAGTCCATCTCTTTTAAACCATTTTCTTTCATCCATCTTCTGATATCCAATCAAGTGCTTCTGGGAATATTTCTTTTCTCTTCCAGGTGATATTGAGTCTAAAATCTTCCTCGGTAGCTGTTGATCTGACATTCGTCGATCATGCCCCACACCATTCTAACGGGTTATATTTCGTAAAATCTAAAATTGAATTTTGACCTTTCGTTTGTCTTTTTATTGCCTCATTTCTAAGTTTTTCCTATTTTTAATGTGTTGTGTGGCGTCTTAAATAGTCTGTACTAATCAGTTTCAAAAACATACTTTTATTCAACTGTCATTTTGCTCTAGTGTTAGAGTACTTCGAATAATTGATTTATTAATTTGTAGTTTGGTATCTTCTCTTTTCTTTTTGTCCTACAACACCACATTTAGTATTGCTATTGCTGATTTCCCTTTCTGTATCCGATATTTGATATCATTATCTTGCCATTTTTATTAATTTTAATGTCTGAATAGTGTACTGATACTCATCACAGCCTTTGGTACAGCTTTTCCCATCTTCCAAAATTAAATCTCTTGTTTCTTCACCACATGGCATATAGTAGTAGTAGTAATAATAATAATAATAATAATAATAATAATAATAATAATAATAATAGTAGTAATAGGAGTAATAATAACTTCGCTCTAGAATATGCCATTAGTAAATTTCAGGATAATAGAGAGGGTCTGGAATTGAACGGGTTACATCAGCTTCTTGTCTATGCGGACGACCTGAATATGTTAGGAGAAAGTCCACAAATGATTAGGGAAAACACGGAAATTTTACTTGAAGCAAGTAAAGCGATAGGTACATTGAAAACAATGTAGCGAACTATTGCTTTTGCTGCTATTTCAGCGATATAATTGATGTTCGAAGTACTAAGACAGTATTAGTGTCCATAAATATCGCGCTTCTGATAACGTTCTTTCATAAATAAGTAAACATGTTCGAATTTATATACTTGTAGGAAATAGTTTCCGAAATTGATACTGGTATGAATGTGGTTTTTGATTGGAATGAATTCATAACAGTTACAGAGAATACAATGCAAACAAGCCTGAAGCAGGCAGGCAGGCAGACCTTTAACGCAACATGTAAAATTACCTGCCTCTCAGAATGGAAGATTTCAACACCGCGCGTGTCTGCATGTGCCATGTTCACAGAGAGCCGACTGCCCGAGTCCAGAGGAAATAATGTTTCTTTCTCACACCGCCGAGGTTGATTTCAACAGAACTGATTACAACAGCACGAGGGACGGCACCCATGGGGTTGCTTTCAACCACAAAGTAAAGGGGGTACTAGGTTGTCTAGGTGGTAATAAAATGAGAGGGAGGGAAGACAGAAACTCACCCTTACTTACCTCAAATTCATTGCAGAGGCAGGTAGTCCCCGCTGTTCCAAATTAAATTCCTATGGTCACGTTAATGTACCAGACTTGTATTTCACATCCAATCACTTGAAAGAGCAACCATACGGGTTCGATGCAAGGATTACTTTACCGAACTGTCCGAGACATTCATTATGTGAAAAAAGTACATACATACATACTAATTTTTTTAATTGAGAGTAAAGTAGAAAATGTATTACAGAGTGATTCTTGCAAATTCTTTTAGTACCGAATCCAATGCTTTGCCTACAGTTCACAAAATAATAAAGTGAAAATTGCGAAACGGTAAAAATTCAAGGATATTTTACTTGGTTCATACGAAACACGTGCATATAGGGTGACCAGATTCACGTCGATAAAAAAAAAAGAGGACACAAAGCTTCAAAAAGGAGGACAGTGTTCGAAAAAGGACAGATAATATGTAGCTTACTTTGATTTAGGCTTAGGCCTATATCATGCTTTAAATTATGTTAATATATAGTACAGGTTTAGGCTTATTTCATACTTAAAAGTATGTTAATATCTATTTCATTACAAAATAACTGTGATAAAAATAATAATAATGATTTTACAATTAGCTACATATGAAAGTCAAGGGAACTTTATTAAAGAGGACAGAAAATATATATTTATATTTAGGCTTAGGCCTATATTATGCTTTAAATTACGTCAATATACAGTACAGGTTTAGGCTTATTTCATACTTGAAACTATGTTAATATCTATTTTATTACACAATAACTATGATAAAACCTAATAATAATAATGATGATGATTTTACAGTTAGCTACATATGGAAGTCAATGAAACTATAATTATTAAAGAGGACAGAAGATATCTATTTATATGTAGGCTTAGCCTATATTTTATTTAAAATTATGTCAGTATATATTTTCTTATAGCATACTTGTGATAAAACTTAATAATATAAAATGATTATACATATTAATGCCAAGGGAACTATATTTGGACGGTGATTAGCAAGTGATCCAAGCGCCAAAAACCTGTTTCGAGATATTGGCCATTGAAATAAATCTGTTTTTTTATTAAACATTTTATACAAGAAGTATTAAAATATTCATACTATTACAAAAAATAGCACAAATAATACGAAAAAAACGCTAACCGATTTTTAATAAGAGACCAGCAGTTGAATTAATATTTCAAAGCAAAATAAATAAATTAATTTTACGCAATAAACGAATTTTTGCTTATAAATAGCAGCAAAATTGAGCATCGCATTCTTCATTTTTTCCGAGTTAAATTAGCCTGCCATCAACAGATTTTTGCAAATATCTCATTCTTTCAAATTGTCGGTTGGTCTGTTATTGCGCAAATCCGTCCAATTTTTATCAAAAGGAGGAGTAAAGAGAGTTAAGAATGTTGGCAAAGAGTATATTCCGTCGATACTGCTGCCACCTACTGGTAAATTATTTGAAAAAGGCGTCAAATCATATAATTTCAAAATATGAAGAGTCCACTGCAAGAATGATGGATGTCACTTTCTTGTCGAAAATGAACCAAGACTGTCAATGCATAGCTTAAGACATATAGAATGTACATAGAGAGTTACATGGCATTAACACTGATAGTCATTGTCCAGTAATGATCGGAAAATCACAGTTAAGCTTTGAGCGCTAAGCATTTCAAACTTTCAATTGCTTCTCCTGCAAAATGTATTCCAAATGACATCCATCATTCTTGCAGTGGACTCTTCATATCGGGCATACAAGTTACGAAAAGGAGGATATTTCTTGATTTTTTAAAAATCCGGTCGGACCTCGGACAAACGCCTGAAAAGGAGGACATGTCCGGATAAAAGAGTGGTTTGAAATAAACCCGTGTTATAATTTACTAATTGTGAAAATCTATGGAGTTCGGTTCAATAAGAATTACTCTAACAATTTTGATGCACAGTTATTAAGTAGGCCTACATATTGCGTAAAATCATTAACTATGATCATTGCCGTTGTGACATTACTGAGAGCTTATGCAAGTATTAAAAGATAAAAAGGTAAACATTTATTGAATTCTTAATCCGGATTTCTGTAAATCATTTTAAGAGTAGATAGTTGATTCGAAAGATCAGTAGAGTGCAGCGCCATAAAATTTATGGTTAAGAATCTCAGGCAATCTTCACATTATTATATATTAGAAATAGCGTGTGACAATGCAAATTTTTCTTAGGATTGTAAATAACATAGGCAATTCAAGTGTTGAATTGTATTGCAATCCTACAACTATGTAGCTGCTACTTAATATTGAACCATATGCTTCCATTAAGGTCTGGTCACGCGATATCATGTAATTTCTTCGGCTGGAAAGAAATATTTAGGTAGCGAAGTATTTATTTTTGGCAGTGAGCGGGGTACTGACGTGGGCCAGTCTCGCATACATACGAGACCCGAGTGCTATAAAATCTAACAGCTGCTCTTTATGACAGGCGTGTGCAGCCTATAGCCCGCTCTCTGCGTTATATTGACCCAAATGTGAACATCCGTTACGATCGTGAGGTCGATACCTAAAGCTGCATTTTGCTTAATGACCCTCTCGTTGCATGGCTTGAATTATAATTGTTATTAAAATTAAGTCAATGTATATTTCATAAAGTTTCATTCTACTGGAGATAATTCTTATTGGTACTTTGATAATATCTATCTAGAGGTAATAACTTATTAATTCGAAACCTCTTTGCGAATGTACTATATAGGCCCTACTCATAAAATTTCAGTCGAGACGTATATGTGGTTCGTTTAAAAACTCGTTGACTGGCTATGGTTCTAATATATTATTGTTAAATACAATAAAACTCTAGACTTTTATAGTGCGAGTCTTTTTAATTTTTGCAGCTTGTCACAGATGCAAAAATAGCCAGTGTTTCGGAGCTATGTACAGGGATATCATTTTATTTTTACTTCAATTTTTATTGTACCTGAGTTTTTTAATGTACTTCACTCCCACCCCCTCTACTAGTAAACTTTCAATGCAGTCAAAGTCGCCTTACGGTCATAGTAAATAGTACTCAGTGAGTATAGTATGTTCCAGAAATATGTTCGCGTTTTCCAATGACGAAAGAACTTCCTATATTGAATCATATTTTCGCACAGATACTGTCGTCCGCTTGCCTACGTGCATCCCGGTTCCCCCCACCCGCTTCTGCTCGCCCCTCTGTAAAGGCTAGTGGGTGGGCTGTCTTAGCTCTATTCTGAAAACATTAATTTATGTTAGAAATTGGACGTCTACATAATATTATAAAACTGTTTAAAACAACTTAAATAAAAGGGTCTCGTTAAGTAATTAACTGTCACGCGATTTCCCCTCTTTCTACGACCCTGCGACGAAACCACATGAACGGACAGTAGATGGCATGTCTGAGTAATTTTATCTTTTCGGATCGGGCAGAAGTGTAGATTAAAATTACAGTACGTAAGGTACTTTTTTATAGAGTAGGTACAGAATTATTTCCACATGAGTTATTATACGAAGGACGAAACTGGTAATTGGAATTAGGTACAATAGTGTATAGTGCGATAATATGCACCAAAGAACTGAAGCTTGTATCGGAATGAACGGCCACCATTTTCAAAAATGTGTTTAAATATCATATTATGATTATTTTTCAATTTAGCTTCAATCTCTATATTGTACGCTAATGTGCTGTAGACTGTGTAATTAATATACACTGCATAATGAATACGTCCGCATGGATAGCTCAGTTTGTGAGTAAAAATACTTATTGTTAATACTGTACTGTATTTTGATTAAACAAAAACCTAATGAAAATTATCAAACTCAAAATCACAAAATTTCCTAGTTTACGTAGATGGATGAACAATTTTTTTCCCTTCTATACTTAGTAAAGTGATTTGTTTGTATTTTACGCCAGTATCATCGAACTCCAGTCGTAGAAGGGGGTAGCAAACGGTGTTTCCGGTTCTCAACCGCTAATCCAAAGGTATAGCCAGGTTAATATTAGAAATGCAAGTAAAAATAAAATGATATCTGTGTATTACTCGTAGCTTCACCATAAAAGGCCATATGTAATGGGAACTTACTGTCTCCAGGATAATTGAACAGATAAATTGCCATCTGTTCATAAATTTTGCGGATAGTTACACCACATTCCTCATGTGGAGAAATTAACATTTTTGAGCTACATATCGGCTGTACCGTCAAGGAAAACAAGAAAGGACGTAGCCAATCTCTTTGATTTGTTGCCGATAGTAATTCTCCATTTCTGATGAAGGGGGAAACTTACTTATTGAATCTATTAACTTCAGCCATTATCCATTCCTGAATAAAGTAAAACTTACTTTGTTGGATTTGTTAGAAATACTATTTTTCGCACATGCAGAAGGGAAATATACTACGAGAGTCGTACTGAAAGTCATGTGCAACCAATTATTATAAGTCTTAATTTTAATTTTTAGGCAAACCAGGTGTATCACCTTAATCTAGAGACTTTTCTGTCACTTTTCAGCCAATGTTAAAGAGCAGTGTACTATGGTAATATATGAGCGTATTGGAAGTTTAATCAATGGCTGTCCCAAAACACGCTATGAAATGTTTCATATAAAACTATTTTATCCCGGCAAGGAAGCATAAACGAGCAGAATTGTATTCAACTATTTTGTTTGAAATACGTAACCTGTTTGTTTCTCCTTAAGAATTCTACTTTTCACTAATTCCAATCGCTTTAATAGTTCTTTCATACACTTAGTGACAGATATCATAGGTTTACCGCACCTCGCATCGTTATATTCTTTCTGAAAATACTCGTGAACCCGACATATATTTTCGGAACCAATATGATTCCCTCATCCACCAATAAGTAACACACTACAATTAAGCATGAGATAAAACTTACACTTAAGAATGCCATTGTTCACAAGTTCACGATTCACATCAAACTGCTTGAAGAAGCAAACTGGTTATGACTGAAGCGTCTATAAGCAATAGGAACTACAAGATCATCAGCTACTTTATTTCAACCCTCCCTATACCTGAATCAGAAATAATAACGTGCAGGTTTTTCAGGAAAATGGTCAAGTAGCCTCCAATTCACACAGAGAATGCGTAGACAGGACGTGCCTCGGACGTCTGGCGGAGACATGATGCGGACATGACGCGCAAAGCATAAGACTTACTGAAGAGTCAAAAACCCTTGCCACACTTGCGCGTCGCACAACTTTCGTAATCTCTTCTTCAGGAGGATTCCCTGGCTCTCGTGCAACTTGCTGATGTTAAAAAAACAGATAATATTTTGTGTCCACCCTTAGTGGTTGAAAAAAGGAAGAATGTATTGCATGTCTTATTTATTTTATTTTATTTGTTTTATTTATTCATTTATTTATTTATGCATGTTTATTTATTTATCCATTTATTCGTTTATGCATTTATTTATTTTATTTTTATTCTAAACATGATACACTTTATAATAGGACTAAATGACAATTTATACAAACACACAGAATAACCTCTAAAATTCGACTAACACTCGCAAATCAATTCCATGTAAAAGTATGTAATTCTTAATTTTTAATTTAAATTGATTAACCGTTCGGCAATCGCTGACATGAGGAAGTAAGGAGTTCCATAGGCGACAAACTGACACGGTCAAAGAGGATGAATAGAAAGAGGTACGGTGACTAGGCATTATAAAACCTGATGTTGATTCCCTAACGTGTAAGATATTCAAAGCGTGTTCTCATATTTTGGAGTAGAAGATGTGTTGAAAGAATTGAACATATTGACAGTTAAAATAATTATAAAAACTAAGGGCCATATTCATAGACATTCTTAGCGCGGGCTTCCGGTGGATGATCAGCGAACTAACGTTTTTCGTATTCATAAACCAGTGTTAGCGACATAATCTGATATGAATCCTGTACAAGTAACCAGTCGATAGCCGGGGCTAGTTTAACACGCTCGTAGTGCGGGCTAGCGAAATGTCTATGCGTAGCACCCTAAAATATCGATTAAATATGGTTTATCATGTCTGTCTTAAGGACTAATTATACATAGTGTACTTACATACATATTGAATCCCGACCGCTTCCAGAATTTTTATATAATGTCCCACCAATGTTTCTATACCATAGGCTTATTACACCATCTCTTTACAAAATTCAATATTAAATTCAAAATCGTCGCGAATTTTCTTTTAAAGTCGGACGCCACGTGTCGCATTGAAAGGCCACTCGTGACTCGAAGGAGGCGAAACGCTGGCTTCGAAGCGGCGTGCCCCCATCCCGTCCTCTCTGTTTGCATTGATACATTTTTTTAAATGAGAAAGCTCGAAAAGTCATCATACCTCCGCCCGATGTCCGAGCCACGTCGTCTCTGTGCGAATTGCGCCTAAGGCTATTGAGGTCAACCCACTCTATTCGTGAAACGAACAATACAAAAAATGTATATCGTATTTACTAAGTACTTAGATTTACAAAATTTCTAGAATCGTCTCAGTGGTGCTTACCGCTATAGTGGATACGGAACATTTGTATATTTTTAAATGGTATGCAACTTTTAATTATTTGTATAAAAAGTACTTCCCTTCGTGGGATTCCATTAACGTTTTTGTGAATATGTAACTAACATTGCTTTTATTTAAACTTCCATTTCAATTCGTAAAACGTGTAATTATTCTTTCTTAGTAACTTTTTGCTTTTAATTATGGAACTCGTCCACTTGAAATCATTGGATAAATTGTACACTTCCATGAAATTGAGTAAAATGGTGTTGCTATTCCGTTGTTTTCAATAACAGAACATTGATATTTAAATACGACTATTTCATTCGTGATACGTTCTTTGTTGGAAACAGAACAATTCATTTTCTAAGTAAATGTAAAAAATATATTGCAACTCACTTCACAACGTTTCATGTATGTTGACATAAATCTGTAGATATGTTAAGCACCGATTTCAGGTTTAAAGTAATAATTGTTTGCTGTGCGATGGTACGCGTGAAAAGAATTGAATTATGGATAAGAATAACAATATAAATAATGTTATGAATACATTCTACAATATACAGTAATTAAAGTATGAAATATAATTATGACATAAATAACCTAAGTATAAAACAAAATATCTAGTTTATTAATTGGTTATTTTAAGCGCTTTATCAACTGCTACGTTTATCTAGCATCTGAGTGACATAATACTAGCGACTTGAGTTCATGGTCCAGCGCCGAAAGTTACCCAGCATTTGTTCTTAATGGGTTGAGGGAAAACCACCAAGAAAACCTCAACCAGGTAATTTGTCCCAACCAAGATATGAACCTGGACTCACTCGTTTCATGGTCAGGCATGCTAACAGTTACTTCACAGCGGTGGACAATATATGTTGTTAAAGTATAAAAGACAGAAAAAATGTTAATAATAGTATAATAATTTAAAATATAGGGAAAACATGGATACAGTATAATTACACGAAAATATCAAATTATTAATAAAATTCCAGTCAAAATATTGAAACAAAAATGAAATATAACAAGTAAACATGAAAGAAAATCTGAAATTTAATAAGTGCGGTGCATAAAGTGACGAAGTACAAATATGGAAACACTTGCGAATATAATATTACAATAGAATGTAAGTAAGAAAAAAGATATACTGTAAGAGAAACACACAATAAATATATAAACGTTTGATTAAACATAATAGTTAATGAAAACGTAAATAAAATACCGTTATAATTATATTATGAAAGATTATATATATATATATATATATATATATATATATATATATATATAACTATTAAAATTTCGAGCACGAAGAGTAAGAGAATGAATAAAATTGCATAATTAGAATGTATCGGCAAGAAATTATGAAATAAAAAACCAGTTAGATAATTTTTGTACGATTTCTACGTTATTTACATATCACAAATGAAAATTATTTTCTCTAAAGCATACTGCATTGCCAAGGACTAAACAGAACTGCACAGAATGAACGTCAGTTGTATAATGAGCTCTAAACTTGACGTCCTTTCAGTTTGTGTTATCTCTTCATACTAGGCAACCTGAAATCTACCCACGTTATATTCAGGCGAAATGTAGCCCTACACACTATATCCTTCGCAGTCGCGATCGATCTATAAAAGTGTTATGCTATATTTCTACGGAATACGCTGGAATTCAACAATCCAGAATTTTGGTGAAAAAGAGGAGAAAACGGTTCATTTTTAAATAAGGAAAAAGGTGCGAACACTAATTCGAGTCCTAACTGAAGAAAAACTTAACGACATAGAACAAACATCAAGACAACAACTTAGAAATCGACGAAATTGCCAAGACTAAAACTAACGTCTTATAAGACAACCAACTTTCATAAATAGAATGAAAGGAAGCATGTTTTTAGAGTTCAATTATATCGACAGAGATGAAAGCCAGCGTGTGTCTAGAAATCTTTTTGAAAGGTGTGAAATGTGCATTAGAAAGTATGATCGACAATTTTAGCACTTACTACGCATATAAACCTCAGTTCAGTTATTACAATCTGTTTATTTTGGTGACTATTTATGGATGTTATATTAATTTTAACTACATTCTCGGTCTCCGATTTATTATTTTTTCACCATTAAACTTCAAAATATATTTTGTGTTATTCTGTTTTTCTTTCTTGTTCCACTGCTGATGTAAAAAACCTAAAAAGAAAACCATTCGTTTTTTTTACATGTTTGTGAAGTATTTCACCTTGTGTGGTTTGTGAAACGAGGTTACTAGTCATATTACGAACTTCACACTAGTAAGAAAACTATCACTTTAAAAATTTGTCATAAATGTGTATGAGAGTAACCTTAATAAATATTAGTATTACTCATAGTATAAGAACTTTGTAAATGAAAATATAAATATGAATATAGAAATATACGCTAGAAGTTATAGTCTAATAGTACATGATGCAACGAGCCTATAATGGCAGTAATTAAGACGCGAGTATGTTTATGAAACGAGCACAAGCGAGTTTCATAATTTTCATACGAGCGTCTTAATTACCATTATAGGCAAGTTTCATACGACTTTTATGCTCGACCATATTTCTAACTTGAACTTATTCATAACTATTCATATTATGCTTATCTGACTGGGAGCGGAAGTGACCTTGTGCAATCTCGTAAATTGTGAGATGTGCGTAGACGCGAAAGTATTGATTTTTTCTGAGGAACAAATGTCATTGACCTTGATATAATCTAGAGAGTAAAATGAACATTAATCTTGATATAACCTGGAAATTGATTTAGACATTGAAAAACGAGATGACAAATTGAATTTATTTGAATATTATTTGCAATTAACGCTAATTATTATAGTAACAGAACATAACCTTCTGCGACAGTATTAGATTTCCAGTCTCCGTGACGTTTCGCTACTTGTCTTTCGATTGCATATCCGAAAATAACCGATACTTGCATTTTCATATTGCTTTCTGATTGGTGGAAAACCTGAACTTTAATGAATAGGTGTACTTTAATGAGGTCCATTAAAGGGCTGATACCAGGTGTATAATTACTACATTTCGGCATGGTTGAGCATAAAATAAGTTACGTCTTCTTATTCATTTGTCGAAATGAACATGACGAAATCTCAGAATGAAATAAGACGTAAGAATGTGAATGAAGGGAATTTTCCGACGTGAAAAATATGTTGTAAGCGTCCTCAATTCATTATTCTTGGTCTCTCTCCTTTTTTTTTATTATCTTACATTATCCCTCTGCTTGTGAAGGACGGAAAGATAAAGAGCCATCTGGAGACGAGGAATTAACTGAGATATTTAATCATAAGAAAAATTAACTCTGGGCCGGATAAAAATAATTACCCACCTGCACAACTCGCAATGTTTATTCTCCATATAAATTTTCTTACATTCTTTTGAAATTCTTGTTTCAACGCACGTAAGTAAGAGTAGTAGGGAATTTCCACTGCTTGGAGATTTCGTAGTCTCATATTGCTACCACATAGCATCTAACTTAGGAAGTATTTTTGTACTCTTCTTTAGTATTTATTATCCTTTACTCATAAAAACTTTCAATAAAATATTGTCATACCAAACCTATCTCAAATTTTATTTTAAATACTAGTGTTGGATGTTCATTTAAGGAAATGGAACGACATGTAAGATAATGCATTTGCAATATATGGCAATAAAACTATATTTATTTCCCAAAGTTTTCGCGTCGCTCCTGTAGGCCTACAGTAATAAACAATACGTCTCTCTGTGGTTTCATACAAAGTGTACAGATTCTTCTTAGTTTAATTTCACTCATCGAGATCTTCTACTTTCATTCTAGGTATTTTTCGGACGCTCAGTGACCTTCTGCAGCTTAAATGGCAGTTAAATAAAACAAAATTTAGATTTTCAAATAATGACAAAGACGCTTTAAAACTTAACTCACGATCATATCTTCAGTGACTTTCATATTTCAATTTTTTTGCTATTAAGACTACTTATCACTAAGGAGGTATTGAGAATAATAATTTTAGATTTAGTACAATCTTTAGTAAAATATGGTATAATAAATTGGGGTGGAGTAGAATCATCTGTACTTAATCCATTAATTTTATTACACAAAAAATTAATAAAAATTTGTCGAACCAAAAATATGGATTACACAACAAATTTAATTTATACACATTTTAAAGTACTAACTATTGAAGAAATTAATAAATATAGTTTACTAACTTACTACCACAGAAATCAAATAAAACAAATCTAATCGACATGAATATCGTACTCGAAGACAAAACTCTACTTTCCCATTAATTGAGCCTAAATGTCATACAAGTGCAGCTCTTAAACATGGTGCTAGTTTTGACCCAAGACTTTATAATACAATTACAAACCATTTTCTAAATTTGAAATATTTTACAATTGAAACTTTTAAAAAAGAAATTTATAAAATTATTCATGATATATAATATTAACAAATGTGTGTATTTTTTTTACCTTTTATTTCTGTCGACTATATTAATGTTTTTATTCAATATCACTGACTTCTGTCTGATTGTCAATTTATATTATATGTGTTTTTTTCTCTCTTTTTCTCTTCTTTTTTGTTCTTGTGTGTTATTTATTGCTTTGAATTAAGTTACTTACTGTACTTAGAAAAAAATTCCTTGTAAATTTTATGTTATATTATTGGCTAAGACCACACCGTACACGAGCCTGGATTTTACGGTAGTGGCTAGAAACGTTATTGTTTTATAATTTTAATTTGTACTCGCTAGCTAGCTAGAACATTAAATCCAGACTATAATTATATGTATATTTACCGCCTTTGCTTATCATACAAAATGAATAAATTAATTAGTCATATTTTCCCATTAACGTTTTCGGTACGTAACTTGTACCATCTTCAGATGTTTGTATGATTTTAATTGTAAACCAAGCCTGTGGGTGCATGTATCTGGACTGAAATGGTCAGTGTTTTTGTGTATGCTGTGCGGTGTCGGTGAAGTGTTGTCATGATTACACCGCACAGCATACACAAAAACACTGACCATTTCAGTCCAGATACATGCACCCACAGGCTTGGTTTACAATTAAAATCATACAAACATCTGAAGATGGTACAAGTTACGTACCGAAAACGTTAATGGGAAAATATGACTAATTAATTTATTCATTTTGTATGATAAGCAAAGGCGGTAAATATACATATAATTATAGTCAAATTGTGACAGCTTATCAGTATATCTTCAACATGAAATTCATTAAATCCAGACGTTTGGGATGGGCAGGGTGTAGCACGTATGGGCGAATCCAGAAATGCATATAGAGTGTTAGTTTGGAGGCCGGAGGGAAAAAGACCTTTGGGGAGGCCGAGACGTAGATGGAAGGATAATATTAAAATGGATTTGAGGGAGGTGGGATATGATGATAGAGACTGCATTAATCTTGCTCAGAATAGGGACCAATGGCGGGCTTATGTGAGGGCGGCAATGAACCTCCGGGTTCCTTAAAAGCCAGTTAGTAAGTAGGTAAGTACTCGCTAGCTAGGCAGCCAGTTAAAATAACTAAATAAAATTAAATAGATTAGTTATTATTACTGCTAGCTGTGTGCTTTAAGCAGTCATGCCTTGGATAAGTATTAAAGATTGAGAGTTAGTTCGAATCTTCATGTTAAATATAATTGTTCTCATTCAACAATGCCCACCCAGCATCGTCATTAGTTTGTGGAACTAGAATGAGCACCGAAATCCCGTTTCCCAAGACGTACTAACCACACGTTATCCTCGTGCTGCATGGATGATCTTTCACCTCTGCTGAGGCATGTATATATAAAGCGAGCATTCGGCTGATAGGCCTTGGTCCTCCTTGGGCTGTCGCACAACGATGGCCATCTGAGAGCACGTTTACGCTGAACCCGAGTTAGGCGCATTCCCTCCCTACACACATCAGCTGCGTTCATATCCAGGTTTCGAAGTAGGCAAATCCTCTTCTTTCTAAACCAGCCTCATCTGCACATCACCATCCTGCGATCGGGAACTGCTATACCGGGCGATTCAGTAAAAGCCTGCAAAAATTAAACTGCAAATAAAGGAGATAAGTTTGTACAAGCACCCCCCCCCCCGACATCATTAACACGGTGGAAGAAAAAAAATCAACTTTATTTCTGTCACCATTCGAATGTTTGCTTGTAAGCTGTGAAATATGATATACGTAGGCATTTGAATATACTGAACATTTTTTAATATAGTGAACTTGGGATCTACAAAGCCAGATAAGGCAGTACTGTACGTTCTGTAATATAATTTTTGAATGGTATGAAATGGTATGTTGGTGGCTCTCAGCAGGTTTTGTCATGTGACAATGTAAATACGATAGACTTATTTGTGGACGAGGTCAACAAACAAAACATAACGGATTGCCTAGATGTCAAAATTAAATGTAAATCCTTGATGTGAATATTAAACATAAATAACAAGTGCAAATAATAAGTAGCCTACAAATAATATGGAAAACAATAAGCAGTAGCGATAGATATGTTTAAGCAAACATCGCTGTAATCTGGATTCACAGATCCCAATTCCCTGTCTCAAAATGTTGCATCCCCTATTTTCTTTTTCATTCTTGCACGCTTTTACTGAACCTCCCGATAGAATGATGATGATGATGATGATGATGATGATGATGATGATGATGGTGATGGTGATGATATATAGATCGTATAGTTTGATGTTAATATCTAACATTCGATATTGTTAAGGAATTACTAACGAATGTCGTATTCAAATCTTGAAAACGATACTTCGTTTTGGAATCTTTCAAATTAAAAAATAATGTGATATAACAGTCTAGTACCCGTATATACAGTTATGAGGGTGCTAGGAACAATAGACTGTGCCGGTACATTGTCTGTAATGAGGCGATATTAGCGATCCTAGTGGTTAGCAACTATCTATGGATGCATATTTACTACTTATTAAGCTTCGTGACTGTATTACTAGACTGTGGTGATATCATGAACTGAACCCCCCCCCCCCCCATGTTAAACCTAATGCATACCTAGCCACGAAAATGGTAATACTAGGCCTATATAAAAAAAATGGGTCTAACCCTGTGTTCTGAGCTTCTTAACAATTACCTGTGAATTTCGATGGAAGCAAAATGTTGATCCAACTAAACATGAATCACACTATGAACTTTTACGCTGAAGTTCAAGTTGCGTCGTAATTAAACCGAAGTTTTAGACAAGAAGCTGCCCACATCAGCAGATTTCCTCGTACTATCAGAATTAAATGAGCCATAATATAAGCAGTGTGTACACACAGGAAAACTAACTTTCCCTAAATATTTACATAATTATTTCGTCGAGCCAGCCTTTATACAACCTAAGTATTATGTTCAACATTTCCGGATGGAGTGATTCGTAGATATTGAATATGAACAAAGGACGTCAAAAGTTTAAAGAGAAATCCATATGCATACGCAGAACATATTATATAAAACACGTTCTCAGAATTATGAGTGAAAAGAATTTTACGTTTTCGCGAAAATTTCGATAACTAACTTTTTCAGTTTCGCAATACTTTATATTTCGTGCAATGAGAAAGCAAAGTCGCATTTCAAAAGAGTAAACCAGACTTTGTATGCGGTACCACGTCACTCCTCAGCCTGTCCACCTGTGCACGGTGGATCCCGCCGCAACAGTCCGTCGGTCCCGTGCTCTGGGGAGCACACCGCACATACCCAGCCTAGTGAACTCGCTGGACCGCAAATAATAGCAGAGAAGGGTGGTAGAAAGGGGTCAGTTTTTATTTCTTGTTTTAATAAGCGCTCTTCTGTGCTGCCCTCTGTCTGCGGCAGCAGGAAGATGTGGGTTACACGCCCTGCCGACTGGATGTAAATAGCGCTCGCTCAGACGCTGCGGAAATTGCAGCCTAATTACAAAATCTACTTCGATACACATTCGGCCAAAGAGTATAAAAGTAGTAGATTCAGCTTCAAATCGTGTTTTGATGTTCCGTATCCATTCTCCGTTAATTACTAGTACTGTTTGTTTTCCCCTTTGATATATAACATACGGAAGTAATGAAAGACTATTTTAAATTGAGTTGGTTAATAAATCGGCAAAGTAAACGTTTGACGTATTTCCATTTGTGTACCAAAGTCTCAGAAGAGAATATTGATTTTGTGACATTCCTTGTTAATGATTGAATGCTGTGTTTCTTTATGGCAATGTGTTTTTATTATGCTGTATGAAATTTTACTACCAGTGTTACCACAGATTTCGAGGTAAAACGAAATTAACAAAGAAAAATAGCAGAGGAAGAAATAAGAAACTAAATGGCAGAGAAATAGGCAAGAAAAACGGTAAGAAAAGATGGAGGAAAAGCAAAAAAAGGAAACCCTAAGAAAGAGTAGAAGAACAACAGAATAAAGAAGGAAAAAGAAAGAGGGGAAGAAAGATGGACGGGTAAAATAAAAACAAATATGAAAAACATGCTCACAAAAACTAGAAGGAAGAATGGCAGTTAGCAACAACCATGGAAAATAATGGTATAATAAACGAAAAAAGAAGATAATCAAATACAGGATTAGAGAATAAGAAAGGAAGACAGAGAGGAAGGGAAATTCATCCTGCCTAAGGTTTTTCCGTGGTTTTCCTAAGGCGCTAAGACAAATGTCGGGATAAGCCCTAAAAGAAATGGGCCACGGACCTGCAATCACATCCCCATGATCCCGGTAATTACTCTAAATTTTATAATCATTTTACATATATGCCCTCTCGCTATCTCGTCCTAATTGAGTCACCATAGATCCAATTGGCTGTCTCTGTAATGAGACGATTCAACAGACTCAAGTTACAATTTAATCGACCTCCTACCTAAAAGCCAATTGGCTAGCCCTTATATTGAGACAACTCATCCTGCCTAAGGTATTTCCGTGGTTTTCCTAAGGCGTTAAGACAAATGTCGGGATGAGCCCTAAGAGAAATGGACCACGGATCTATATGCCCTTCCCTATAAACTTCTCCAAATTCTAACAAAACGACGTAAATGCCCTAGTTCAGAATCCATAAAATACCCGTTACATGGGCGAGGTCATTCGTCTAGTCGCATTGCGAAAGGACAGAGAACCTTTCAATTTGCAGATTTAGAATTCGCGACGTCTCTTCTGATGGCCTTCACCTGCCTTATCCATCGAAGAACAGACGACTGAGTCTTCTAGACTCCACTTGCACTGCGAAATGCAAAGCTCCTTTCAATGTGCAAGCTTCCTCCTGCAAACAGACGATTTTTCTCGACTCCACCTGCACTGCGAAATGACAAAGTTCCTTGTGTAGATTTACACCAGCCATTTCTTCCTCGTCCCGTCTCGTGATCACTTTGATCACATTTCCCTCCCCTCGCGTATGTGGTACCTAAGAGGTTACGTCCACTTTCGGGTTTTCCCCTTCAAAATTTGCTAGAGCTCTTTCAGTGGAGCAGCGTAACCCGGAGTGAGACAAGTGGCCAACAGGCTTGGAGCTCACATATTCCGTTTCTTTCAGCCCCAATCCCTTTGCAAGGACGCGTAATGTGTACCTTTTAAATTTCTCCTCCCACTTCTCTTTCAATTCAGTTCAATTCAAAATAAGGGAAATGGAGGCGAGTAAAGAACAAAGAAAGGTAATGTGTTGTTAATATGCGGTATGAAATTTTACTACCAGTGTTACAACAGATTTCGAGGTAAGATGAAACAAACAAAGGAAAATGACAAAGGAACAAGAAAGATAGGAGCCATACATTTTGAATAGCAAAGAAAGAGAGAAGGACAGTAAGAAAAGAAGAAAGAGAAGCAGAAAGGGAGACCAGAAGAAAGAGTAGATGAACTACAGAACAAAGAAAGAAAGTGATAAAACTGGAAGAGGGAATAAAAACGAAATAGAAAGAAGCCCACGATAACTAGAAGAACGGGTGAAAGTTAGCGACAACAAAGAAAGAATAAGGACAGCATAAAAGAAAAAGGAAGACAAAACTACAGGATTGCAAGAACAAACAAAGAGAGGAAATGAAGAAAAAAAGACAGAGAAGGAGAGGAATGGAGGCGAATGAAGAACGAAGGAGGAAGATGTATGTATGTATGTATGTATGTATGTATGTATGTATGTATGTATGTATGTATGTATGTATGTATGTATGTATGTATGTATGTATGTATCCATCCAATGCCTACCACTTCACATTACGTGATTCGGGTTTAGCAATTTGCGGATAGATAGCAGGATTGTGACCCATTTTCTAGTTGCACACCACTTCGGTTGGCCACGCTGTACATTATGTGTATCTGTGGAGAGTTATGTCGTGTACTAGAGTGAGTGTATATGTAAGTCTTCGTATAAGTATAGTGTATGAAATGAGTGGTGAAGATAAGAAAGGGAGAAGGATAAACCCGGTGCCGGTAGTAACCCTACTCCTTTTGATGAGCATCAAGAGGATCGCCAGGCTTAACGTCCCTGTCCGACGGACGAATCACTATGAACAGTGACATATACTGTACCTTCTCTTCATATGCGCTGCGGAGAGAGTTGGGATTTAACCCAGGTATATTGGTGCACAATCTAATTATTAGAAGTTATGAATCGCCATCTCTCCCAATCCCGGGGGATCGAACCCATGCCGGCTAGTCTGGAGGCAGATACGCTACCACAGAGCTAACTCGGCGGACAGGAGGAATACTGTATATTTCGTATTCGCCAGAAACTAAACACACTAGAACAATACGAAATATACAGACACACAAAAAAAAATTCTCAACACACAACTCAATTTCAGAACACACACTCTTTGACTCCACATTACACTACACAAACACATCCCCACAGGAAACAAAACAAAAGGTGCCAAGGCCAGCTACAACCAGTTCTGATGATTGCCAATATAAAGCTGAAACATGTTAATAAGGTAATATAAAATTTAACACAAGAAAGACAAATAATACGTTTTCCGAAGTAAAATATTAGGCTGGAAGTCTGCGTAGATATGCAACATGGTGTCGCCGGCTCACATATGAAAATACAAATGCATTCGGTCTGGACAGCGGAGTTCCGCCTCTTAGTCACTCCAGTAGGGTTTCCAGATTTCCTAGTGGCAGCAAATAACGATACGTATTAATCTTTTTATTTAATTAGGAAGAAAACGGTCCATTTTATTCAAGCAAACTGAAAAGGAGTAAATCATTTCTTATCAGTTTATGTAGGATCAGAGTAAAAGTGACAATCGTACGAATAGTACTTCTCGAGTAAAACAGTGTTAAAATATAAAAAAAAATCTAAAAAAAAGTATTCATTTGGGACTGAAATGATATAATAGAATTTTTGTTGTGCTCTCCAAGAAATTTAATAATGTGTTAAAATCTGCACAGTTATATCACAGTCTACTATATACAGTCACGAAGCTCAATACGTAGTAAATATGCATCCATAGATAGTTGCTAACCAATAGGATCGCTAATATCGCCTTATTACAGGCAATGCGAAATAGTACCGGCACAGTCTATTGTTCCTAGCACCCTCACAACTCAAGCATCGTGACTGTATATACTGGACTGTGGTTATATTCTACTGTGTATTTGTATAAGTGTATTTTTCTACCAGTAAAGTTATCTTCCATTACCTGTATATGACATAGTATTAAGGACACTGCATTTGAATTCCATGGGAAATGCCTGTTATTATTCGGATGAGAAACTTTTGTCATCTAGCCTGCTGTCAAAAAGTCTGAAAGTTAGAATTTATAAAACAGTTATATTATCGGTTGTTCTGTATGATGGTGAAACTTGGACTCTGACTTTGAGAGAGGAACGGAGATTCAGGGTGTTTGAGAATAAGATTCTTAGGAAAATATATGGGGCTAAGAGGAATGAAGTTACAGGAGAATGGAGAAAGTTACACAATGCAGAACTGTACGCATTGTTTTCTTCACCTGACATAATTAGGAACATTAAATCCAGACGTTTGAGATGGGCAGGGCATGTAACACGTATGGGCGAATCCAGAAATGCATATTGAGACGGTTCCTCGTATAGGATAAGGAGGTTTTTCATGTATTTCTTGTTAATATTCTTATATGGATAGTAAGTGTGGGGCGTGTAAGACGGTTCCTCGTATAGGATAAGGAGGTTTTTCATGTATTTCTTGTTAATATTCTTATATGGATAGTAAGTGTGGGGCGTGTAAGAAAGTTCCAGAATGTGAGACGGAAGTAACAGCTGGGCAGGAAGGCCGAAGCGACGCTACGCGGACAGGAAACATGTGTCTAGGCGTGGAGTTTACCGATGAGGGAATGCGTGGACTTTGCCTGCGGGTGGTCAGCAAGATGACGCCAAGCCAGGTTCGAAAAGGAGGTGATCTGGAATATGTCAGAGAATTGTCAGAAAACACCGGAAGTAGGGGAGGATCTAGTTAACGAGCAATTTTTGAAGAGCGCGTCTTAAGTGACGTAAGAGTAATCATGGCCAATCAGGATGCATAATAGAGACACGTGATTTATAGATAGGAGGGCGAAATTGTATGTTTGGTGGTTGCAAGTAGAGGATAGATTTGGCAGATAGACAGAGGGCATATAGAACGCATGCGGAGAGGACGCACTCCACATATTCTCGGCGAACCTAACTCGGAAAGATAACAATTTACGGACTTAGAATTTTTTAGTGGGTTTAGTAAGAAGTCGTGTGTTGTATCATTCTTATAAGTCTGAATTCTTTTCTCGTCATTATTATTACATTAGGAATAAATTGTCATCACGTTATCAACTCTCCGTTATATTACTGGTGTTTTATGGTACAAAACATATAATTACGCGAAGACAAAAACTAGTCTACCAACTTGCAGGAAGTGAGAGCAAGATATTATACACTTGGACACGCATTTCTGCTAATCCGAAACCAACAATTCATAATAATAAACGTTCTCATAGAGATTTCTTACCAACAACTTCTGGTGTGCGCCTACATCATTTCAATCTACGAGCACGTCTCCCAAACCCATGTCCCAACCGTTTTGCAGCTGACCTGGGAAATCTCATCTCTACCGGAGTAATCTCGAGGAGGCTGGCGTCCAAATTAATTAGTGTACATCTTTAATTATTGATATCAACGTGCCTCCTTGAGATACTTTCCATACACGACGGAGCTGGCAGCCGAGTGCAAGGAAAGGCGTCGTGGGCAACAACGTGGACAACGACCGACGACCGCCGCAATATAAAGTGTTAGTTGGGAGACCGGAGGGAAAAAGACCTATGGGGATGCCAAGACGTAGATGTGAGGATAATATTGAAATGGATTTGAGGGAGGTAATGATGGCAGAGATTGGATTCATTTTGCACAGGATAGGGACCAATGGCGGGCTTATGTGAGGGCGGCAATAAACCTCCGGGTTCCTTAAAATCCATTTGTAAGTAAGTCTGTTTCCATGGAAATAGTGACAAATACGCTGCAATAAATCAATAAAGTTACCTTTACCTTAACGATACGGATACTACGTGAATATAAAATAAAATTAATTCTTTAGAATTAAAAAAGAGAGATTATGTTAAAAAAAACCAGAGAAGATATAATATTGCAGTTCGTGACCAACACTTCACTACTCTTAAAGATATTTTGCACCTCGGAAAAAATATTCTTACGCGACACGTTATCTTACTGAGATGTATCTGAATGATTTTAACTGTTCTACAAAGAGTAATGGAGTAATGAAGTTTGGTATGGTAAAGGATTTACTTTCCAGAAATTCTTGAATTTCTCACTTCTGTTAATCTCCAGTAATTAATTATCTTTATTGGAAAAAATTAATAATAGTAAGTTTCGGATTCATTAAAATCAATGGAGAGACGATAATGCAAAATAGAAAGTTCACAACTTAATATAGACCTTCTAATGTAAAAGCATGAACTTCGAGTCCCTAATTACAATTTGGAATATCCAGTACCTCTCAATATAGTTTGAGATTTGAGTTAGCATAAATAAAAATTTAATAATTTCAGAAATCTTTGGAAGCTAGTAGAAGACAAACCGATTTTCCCCGCTCAGAGAAAATACGTTATAGATAGTTGTTCATTGTTTTATAAGAGATGTAAGACATTCAGTTCTGTATTTTATGTTAGAAAGGACACGATTTTAAAATACTATAAAGTACCTCCAAAAATCATCATTAATTAATGGATCTGAAGAATTAACTTAACAACTGCATAAAGAGGTTTCTGACACTATTGTCAAGTTATAGTTCACATCGACAAACACATAGAATCCGCGATGAACTTAATTATTTAGTTTGTATAACAGTACTAACAGTTTTAATTACCTTGGCACCAAGTACTACATGCGGGAAATAAGCATGCAGCACAGGTACCAAATTCGTGTACAGGTATAATGGAGAAATAGAGGTACTATTAAAATTTAAGCAACTCTCGTCATGAAACGAATGTAACACTTGTAGTATTTGGTATTTGTGCTGTATGCATATTTCCCGCATGTAGTACTTAGTGACTAGTCGTAAGTATATACCTATATATTTTTTTTTCTAGTATATTAAATTATACACTGCGGAGCAGAAAAAACGCAACATTTGAATAAATTTGAGATATCAAAGCATAATACAAAATTATAACATTACTGTGTACTTGTATGGACCTATTTATGGTAGGCAAGTGTTTATTCATGTTTTGGGAAGGAAAGTATACGAATTGGGTGGTTTATGACACCCTCTTTACCACTTCCTATCCCTCGCCCTATATTTATTGCTGTGCCATTAAAATTTGCAACCCTAAACACAAGGAGTCAAAGCAAAGTTACAAGACTATGGTTTATTTTTTTGCGTATAATGGGATTCTGTGATATTGAACTCAGTAACAAACAACATTTAAGAGTATGTATGATTTGAGGCTTTCTCGGCGTTGGTTCGCTAATATGTTTTCGCGGGATATCAGCCGAGTTAAGATTTTGGAATGCTCCAAGCTTTCGACTGCTATCTCTGCAGCCATCTTCAGGGAAGTGATGTCCGAACAGAAAGTCGAAAGTTTATATAGATGTTAGGCTGTCTCAGGTGAAACGGGCTCACTGCCGTTCCTGGATATCCACATACACAGGAAAGCAGATGGTACTCTCGGACATGGCGTGTATAGAAAGCCGACGCACACAGATCTGTACCTGAATGCACTCAGCCTCCACCACCCTTCGCAGAAGAAGTCCGTCCTGACTAGTCTACTACATCGCGCCATAGTCATTTCCGATATCAACAACTTGCCTGCAGAAATGGACCATCTTCGTAGAACACTACAACAAAACAACTACAGCCGGAGAGACATCAACAAAGCCCTCAAACAAGTTACCACGAGATGTAACACAATAGACTTAGACAGCAAGCAAGAACCGACAAAGAAAGCTTTAATTCCATTCTGCGGGAGCGTGTCACACAAAATAAGCAGAATCCTCCAGAAGGTAAATATCAAAACCATCCATAAGCCACAGAGCAAAATCCGGAGTCATCTACGTCAGGTTAAAGACAGTCAGGGCTTAAGGACTCCAGGGATTTACAAGATTCCATGCGAGTGTGGCGAAGTATACATAGGGCAGACTGGCCGCACAATAGAAGACAGAATCAAAGAACATAAGAGGAACCTGAGGCTGTATTACCCGGAAAAATCTGCAGTGGCGCAACACAGCATAGAAAAGGAGCATAAAATACTGTTTGACCACACCAAGGTCATTAACAAATCAAGCCACTACTGGGATCGTACAATCAAGGAGGCCATAGAGATCAAGCTGGAGAAAAACAACTTTAACAGAGACAGTGGACTCCAGCTCAGTCAGGCATGGACACCGGCCTTAGACCAACTCAGGCCTCTTACAATCAAGGTCATGAAGATCACGGACCGAGGACGGCAACCGATTCCAACCGGCGGAACAGGGCTCGCCGCCCGCCAAACTTCACGCAGGAATCCCGGGAGGGGCGGAGCTTACGAGCGATGACAATTCCCGGCCCCGGATTGGCCGATCCGTCAACCAATCCCGTTTCACCTGAGACAGCCTAACATCTATATAAACTTTCGACTTTCTGTTCGGACATCACTTCCCTGAAGATGGCTGCAGAGATAGCAGTCGAAAGCTTGGAGCATTCCAAAATCTTAACTCGGCTGATATCCCGCGAAAACATATTAGCGAACATTTAAGAGAGTTAAGATGCCCCGGACTGGTCTACCTAAGAAGAGCTGAAGTGATCAACTATAAATTTTAATAATTCTTTAATTACATATGGAGACGAGCAATCCCTAAAGCCTAAGTCGTGTATGTATATATAAAAATTCATTGGACAGCTTTTAAAAATTGTGTAAGGAAATGGTTGACTTATTATTGTACTTTACCTCAAATTATATCATACTTTTCACTAAAATACTGGAACAAGCAGTCCACTCTTATCTAATAGGCCTTCTGCATTTTAGTAGAATGTGTGAAAGCTCCAAAATGTTTTATAATTTATTTATCTCATTACGTCAGTCTCAAAGATGACCATTATGTTTAAACTCGTAAAAAGTTGCCGTCACAAACAAGTTTACAAAAAACTACTTAAGAAACGAAAGTTTCTCAACTCATCACTTGTCTGTCATAAATGATATTTCTTGTCAACTTATGTCTCAATTTTATTTAAATAACATTTTCATTAACACTAAACTGACAAAGAGTCAGAGTCAAAATATACCAACAAATCTTTGTTATAAATTTAAGAACTTCGATGTGGTTGGCTCATACAGCTACTGTATAAAGGAACTAGTTAATCCTTAAACCGCAATAGTCGGCGTGGAGACGAGATGAGTCTGGCGTAGAACTTCTAATATCCATACTTCATAGTTTGGATTCGTGTTACTTGTCCAGCACACATAACCCACCTCCAACCCCAGTCGTACTTTCCTACAGTGTTTTGTGGTTCCAGCTTTTGAATTTTACCTCTCCCGAGGGCATTGCTGTGTTGTTGTGACCCCCCACCCTCCCTGTTCTGTGGCGTAGATAAAACTACCCCCTTATTTGTAGTTAAAACCATGCCCTCTGGCGGGTACCACACACGTACGGTCACCGGGTCACATACTCAGCCTGCCCAATCCCTTGGAGAGTTCTTATTTTTAAGGGAGTTTTTCAAAATCACCCCTACACGATTAGGTACTTGAAAGGAAAGGCTAACTGCAAGACACCAAACAGCTTTCAACAACAGCGTAAAAACTGTATTTCAACTACCTTTTTTTCCAGACTCTTGGAAAACATGTTTGACACGATTTTATGTGATCTTTCACCTTTCCTCGTTAGCTAGTCTATAGATAAACGTTTTCTGTTCGATCACTTTTACCGAACTGAATGAATATCGATAGGGAGGAGGAGAAATTTCAGCCATAGCACAAGACGCAATTCGTAGCAGAATTCATCAAATTAAATTATTGTGACAAATTCAATGGCGTGAAGTACTGGATTGAGTAAGCTAATGGATATCTATACAGTGATCTGTTGATTTAGGAGAAAACCAATGTTTACCTACTTAGATATAACACGAGGAGCAAGTGCCCTGAAATCGGCAAGCATCATGTTTAGGTAGAGCATGAAAGTCAAGAAATATTATGGATAATAAAAAGTCTATCATATGCAAATGGGAATTTAAGAGTTGTTAATTCATTAAAAAAGTGAATCAGATGCAAATTTAATATAGAGCGACATATATTGTAAATAAATAAATAAGTAAATAAATAAATAAAGTAGGTAAATAAGTGAATAAAAAGTGCATAAATAAATATTTCGTTAAATAAATGAATGAATGAAGAAATAAATAAATAAATAAATAAATATTGCCTTAAACTCTCCAGCAATATCCTTAATATTTGCACCGTTTTGAAGGCACTGAATAATATTTCTTTTGTCAGAAATATTTACACGTGAACGTGTTTGTGACATGATGCTGTCGGCCTGGCGGCGCAGTCGGTATCGTGCTGGCTTTTTGTGCCCGAAGTTGCGGATTCGATCCCGTCCCAGGTCGATGGCATTTAATTGTGCTTAAATGCGACAGACTCATGTCAGTAGATTTACTGGCATTTGAAAGAACTCCTGGGAGAGAAAATTTCGACACACCGGCGACGCTGATATTATAACCCCGGCAGTTGCGAGCGTCGTTAAATAAAACAATTTAATAATTTAACATGTTGGCTTAACTTTATGCGGAGCTTGGATCCCCATCACAGCAACATACCACGTTGTACTATATTGTTGCTTTCTTTAGACTCAAACGCATTCTAGTGCTAAACAGAGGCAATTCTCCTCAAAATAAGTGATTGGTTCTCAGCTAATAAATTAGTATTAAACGGTAACAAAACTAACATAATTCAATTTAAATACTGTCCAATTTCAACTTCGCAAATTTCTAGCGCAATAATTAACAATAGTTCCCTAATAGAAACAACCACCAAATTTTTAGGCTTACAAATCGATAATATCTTGAATTGGAAAAATCATATTAAAGAAATTACCCCTAAACTAAATTCAGCATGTTTTGCTATTAGATCTATGCAAGAGATAGTAAATATCAATACCTTAAAAACAGTACACTTTGCATACTCCCACTCGGAAATTAGTTTTGAAATAATATTCTGGGCAATTTTACTGATAGTAACTGTATATCCCTACTACAAAGAAGAGTAATTAGAATAATAGTGGGTGCCAAATCTAGGAAATCGTGTAGGACCATTTTCAAAAAACTACAAATAATGCCCACAGCTGGTCAGTATATTTTTTCATTAATAATCTTCCTCGTATGTAATCGTGAAAACTTTGTAACTAATTCAACAGCTCATAGCATAGTAAAAAAAATGGCTTTCATACTCCATCGGCAAGTCTCTTGTGCTATCAAAAAGGAGTGCGTTATATGGAAGTAAAAATTTTTAATACCCTTCCTATGGATATAAAATATCAAACCCAAAACATGAGATCATTAACTGCCAAATTAAAGAAGTACCTAATTTCTCAAGCCTTCTATTTTGTAGATGAATTCATAACATTCAACAACGCTTCATGAATATATTTGTGTTGTATTAAGTATTGATATTAAAACTTTGTATTGTATTGGTAGACGATATTGTAAAACTCTTCTGTATATATTTCACCTGAACTGTGAGTATAATCCTAGATCATATAATATGTAACAGATAACTCATCGCTATGTTAAAATCGGCAGCATTTTGAAGAGAACAACCGCCAGGATCGCCACCCGTCCGCCGTAAACGAACACAAGATGGTAGTACAGTTGCTAATGCAATTCAAATGGGAATTGTGACGTGACTCTTATGTAACAACTAGATGGCAGCGTAGTAACCTGACAAAAGTTGTTAATGTCAAAGCCTATAAGGAACCTATCTGTTACATATATGATCTAGGGTATAATTTATTAAGACTTTATAGTACTATCACAATCTAGTATATACAGTCACGAAGCTCAATACGTACTAAATATGCATCCATAGATAGTCGCTAACCACTAGGATCGCTACTATCGCCTCATTACAGACAATGCGAAATAGTACCTGCACATTCTATTGTTCCTAGTACACTCATATACTCAAGCTTCGTGACTACATTACTAGACTGTACTATACTATACTATTAAGATTTTTTTCATTTGACATGTTCCATATTCTAGCTGTGAAGCGATGTACGAATATCATGGAAGGCAAATAAATACAATACAATACTAAATCGGCGGATCTGTGTAGGATTCACCATATTCTTCCAATGAACGTGGAACGAAGTTTCCAATAAGGTGGCAGATTTCAAATCCTCTAAAGACTCATAGAGTACCGAGTTAAATATCCCATTATTTCAGAAATGGGAAATAGTAGCAGTCAAGACGTCATGCCAGTTCTATCTAATAGCTTACTGCTTTTAACTTCAAAGGAACATCCCTGTTATTCGTTTCTGTTAGATGCTGAGTGAACTCGAGAGCCACAGCGAGGTCGAAAGATTAGATAAGCCACCACACCAGAGTAGCTTAGAAGGTAAGCGCGTTTGCCTGCTGATCCGAATCTACGCTTGGGAATGGGTTCGATTCCTTCTTGAGCTGGTTACCTGGTTCAGTTGTTTCCAGTTGTTTCCGACGTTTTCCCCAGTCTTAAGGCAAATGTCAAGTAATCTGTGGCGAATCCTCGAACTCAAATCGCCAAATATATCTCGCTATCACCAATTCAAACAACGTTAAATAACTTAGTATTTGATATATCGTCGATAAATAACGGACTAAATACCTTATTAAGCTAATAAACAGTCTCTTCCTACCGTTATATGGAGAATAAATTGTACGTTACCGATCAGGTACCATTAGTCGTGACGAGTGTGGTTTGTGTTCTTAGCTATAACCAGAGAGATTAGTCGAATACAACTGAACAGTTTCATCATTTTCATACAATGTTCTGTCCAAGGGCAGATCTTACACTGAAAACCCAGCTTTCTCCAATATTTCCTATTTTCTGCCGTTCTCTTTGTCTCCTCATATGACACATAAATCTTAATGTCCTCTATGATCTGATATCTTCTTCTGTTCCGAACTCTTCTCCCGTTCACCATTCCTTCCAGTGCATTCTTCAGTAGGCAATTTCTTCTCGGTCAGTAACCCAACAAATTCCTTTTTCTCTTCCTGATCAGTTTCAGCATCATTTTTTCTTCACCCACTCTTTCCAACACAGCTTCATTTCTTATTCTGTCTGTCCACTACACGTTCCATTCTTCTCCATATCCACATTTCAAATGCTTTTATTCGCTTCTTTACACTTCGTCGTTATGTCCATGTTTCTGCCCCATAAAATACCACACTCCATACAAAGTACTTCACTACTGTCTTCCTTAGTTCTTTTCCCAGAGGTCCGCAGTAGATGCTCCTTTTTCTATTAAAAGATTCCTTGGTCATTGCTATCTTCCTTTTGATTGCCTGGCAGCAACTCATATTACTGCTTATAGTACACCACCCCAAGTATTTGAAGCTATCCACTTGCTCTACTGCCTCATTTAGAATGCCCAAGATAGTATTAGTAAGTAGGCCTACCATTATTCTATATATGGTGATTGAAGTCGAAGACGTTAAAAATAGGGGAAACTTGGCTAATTCCGCAGTACGGGTAATTCCGCAATAGTGCATGTATGATTTTACTGCTGCTTTAGAATAGCGTGAACGTAAGTTTTGAGAGGCTGTCAACAGGAGGCATGTCCTTTGCAGTACTATGGAAAAAGTCAAGGATATTGGTCGACACCTCTGTTGGCAGTACAGTGAAACATCGAAAGTTGCATGTTTTTCGTGTTTTGATACACAGCTGTGAAGAAAGTGAGCATTGTTACATATAAATTGTTCCTTTTATGTTACTTTCATAATATATTTCATAATTATTCATGACAGCGGAATTAGCCAAATCCTATTGCGGATTTATCCGCACTGTTGCGGAATTACTCGAGTTCTTTTTCAACTATAATATATGTACAACTAAATATATTTGCATTTTAATAGGTCTCTTTATCTCATTTGGTAATGAAAGTTTTTGTCCATGTCTACATATCTTGATAATATTTTTCAATAAACATTTTGTTAAAAGTATGATAGATTTACTTCTTAATATTGCGGAATTAGCCGAGTATTCTCTATAAGTGGGAGATTCAAAGGCAAAGCTAGCGTGGACATTAAAGGATGAACAGAGACAGAGGTTACAGTGAAAGCAAAGGCTATACTGCTATACCTAACATAATGTGTGCAAGAGAGGAAAATGAAGTGTCCAAACTACATTGAACTCAAGCGGATGTATCATATGTATGCAAAGTGAGACGTATAATATAGTGGCGAGTTATACCTGGTTAGTTGTGCGGTTTAGCGGGCCCTAGTTATGGAGATACTCACTAATACTGTCCATTCTGTTGTTTGACAACTATTTGTCAATACGCTGGACGGGAAGTCGGTCCTGTAACTTGGTATTCGAAAACAGCCTCTGGCTGATTTGTGACACGCAGATTCAAGCATCAGTTACGGAACACAATTCAACATTCTGGATTTGTCCTCAGTTCTGTTGCAGTTTCCTTCACGAGCTGAACACGTAAGTCTAGTTAGGATCTCGCTGCAAGGTATGTTTCCGTCCATCTCACTCACAAACGAGAAATAAATTTATGTTGTATATTCTCGGACTACGAAAATTGAAACATAACAGGGCATGCGAAGTGGTGAGTATAGGGTAAGTGTAGTAGCGGAGGCTACAAATAATAATTTCTAAAATCTCTTTAATAACTAATGTCACACGCAATAGAAGGAAATATTACCAGACTGCAACCATTAAATACACTTAAGTTATTTCAAATAATCAAAAGGAATAATAGAGTTGATACACTTATTGGGAGAAGATCTGACCTAATGAGTGACGTTACCTTTACTTCGGTTCCTATGATATTTCTTGATTGGCATCTGTAAGTCACGGATGTCACATTCCGATACTCTCTTGGATAAGGTAAATGGATTCAATTTCTTCAATAATCCTTCTCTTGTAAATGGGTCGATCTTCTTCATTGCTGCTTCTGTTACATCTCTAATCACCAACTCTCTTTTGCAGAAAACATTTTCTGAAGTTACGTTTCTTTTCAGTTATTACAACACGAATTGAATTATGTTAAGCAGTGATAAGAATTCAGACGTAGAATTAATACTCACTTGATACATGTATCTGTGCCGACGGATGTTTCTGAAATTAATCCGTTGGTCTACATGTCGGTATTTGGTCGCCATAGAAACACACTGCTGGCGCTGTCCTAAGAAACCAACACTAGTATGCCAAATGACTAATATGTGACCAAATTTCAAAACCATATAGGCTTATATACATAGCGGAAAACCCCGCTTGGCTATTTATTTACAAATATATATTGTCCAATTGGTGATGTTCAGGTTGGATATCACCTCTATTTAACGGCTGATTTTCGTTCTATGGCCTCCAAAAAGCAGTCATGCTACATTAAATATGATTTAGGCTATTCGTTATCTCGTGAAGCTTACCTGTGCGTTAGGGGAAGAAGAAAGTGGACTGAGAAACTTCTTCCACTCGCTCCGATTCTACCTGTAGTTAACGAGCTTACTTACCCTCAGGCCTATCATAAGCTTCTAACTCTATACAATAATGTCTGCTTTCTTCTTTCATATACAGACTATGATAATCTCGCTCGATGTAATCCATTGTGCTTTCGATTATTATTCGTTTAATCCAGTACAGCAGTCATGTCAACTGATACCCATAGGTGCAAGCGCGCGCTTTAGAGCTCAGGAGAGACGAAAGAGGTAGTATATGCTGCTTGGTCGAGCTATATACAAGGATGGCCAGCACTGATTCAATGGGTAAACGGAAGAGAACTTATTAAAACTGTATCCATGTTAATTTTTAGATTTGTCTGAGGAGTATAAATGCATTATAAGAATGTAAGTTTTAATTTTAATGCTCATTTTTCACAAGTTTGCTCTTTTATTCAAAAGGAATATTTTCTCAACTCCTTTTAATAGAAAAAGTGAATTTTTCAGATATGTTCATTTAGTAGTCTTACAGGTACTGAAACAATTTTTCGTAAATCTAATATGTTGTAAATAGCCTACGTATTGCTGAAGATAGAGAGAGAGAGAGAGAGAGAGAGAGAGAGAGAGAGAGAAACTCATCCGGCCTTAATTAAGGATGACCACGAGGATCCGGAAATGAATAGCAAACAAATACAATTAATTAAATATGAATAGTGTTATAAAAATAAAGTGTAATAATTAAGCACCATTGATTATCAATTGTAAAATAAAATCTTAGAAGATGACTAAATTATACTGATAAAAAAAGATTTTATTTAAAATTAGCATATCCTTAATTAAGGCCTTCTGAGTGGTATAAATGAAATTGTATAATCTGCAGGGAATCTTTGAGAATTTGCGAGATGATTTTTTGAATTTCAAAAGATGATATTGATAATTGTTTTAAAAAATGATATGTAAATTTTGGTAAAGAACTCCGAGCACCAAAAAATAAACCTGTCACTGACCAATTGAAGAGAGGGATGTTATACTTGGCACTAAGGTAGGGAATACAAGGTTCATAAATGGCCCTCTTTTCCTGATCAACCTGATGAGCTTGGTTGAGATCTCTCTCCATGCGTATGGTTGGATCTATGATAATAGCCTTTTGTTGTTGCCTGTTTATTGCTATTATATCTGCTCTTCTGTGAGAGTCGTCTTCAGAAATACAGTGGACCTCTTCATGAACTTCCCAACCCTTGTTCCGAAGAAGACAGGCGATAGCTCCACGGACTCTATGATGCCTGTTGTTACGCAATAAATTTGTTGAAAATTTTGAAAATATTCGCATGGAAAATGTTTGTAAGGAAATGAATTAACAAAGCAACTACTGTTACATCATAAACAAAACATATGTGTCCATGTGTTGGTAAAACGTCAGCTCTATAGCTTCAACAGATTTCGAGAAAATAATTTAATATTCTGATAGGAAGTTGCGCACCAATACCGCTTTAAAAGCAGAATGCGATAAGAGTTTTGTTATGTAATATTAGTTACAGTTAAAACGTATACTGTACCTAAGTAACTTTGCTTTGTACTATAATATTCATCTTCTTTCACTGTGGTTGTTCCTCGGCTTTGGAATTCCCTACCGAGTAATGTCAGGGACTGTCAGACATCAAACCAATTTAAGAATAGACTAACGAAATTAATATTTTTCTAACAATTTTTGTTAACAATAATAGTTGTTTAATGATTATATATATATTACATAATAAATATTTAAATTGTTCCATTATTATTATTATTATTATTATTATTATTATTATTATTATTATTATTATTATTATTTCTTACCAATGTTTATTATTGTCTCACTAACATTACTTATCCAACTTTCATTATTTACTTTCATGTTGTTTTATGGTCTAGATATTAATGTAATAACTATGTAACCAATTGTATTCAATTAGAATTAGTCTGGCTGGGCGGAAGAGAAGGCCTACTGGCCTTAGCTCTGATAGATTACATTATTATTATTATTGTTATTATTATTATTATTATTATTATTATTATTATTATTATTATATTGTTTTGATTAGTTTGATTACTTTTAAAAGAGTTGAATATACCATCAATATTAATTCCAACTAATTATGTCGTACTCAATCTCTTTCTTTGGGATATCACTTTCTTTATTATGTGAATTTTCCTTCTTAACTCTTTATTATGTTATTAACGTTTACAACTCAACTGCAATATTAAGAAACTGGTGTCAGTACTTTTCTTTTACAGATAATATAGATAATATCAAACAGAAACAAGCCATATAAAAATAACGACATAAAATTTCACGTTCCGTTTGAAGTTTGCGCACCACTGTTTTCTTAATCGACCAGGCTGCTTATTCATATTACATAATCCTTCCTCCTTCCATACCCAACGCTTGATGCCCGCGCACGACGTCAAGGTAAGAAAAATGCGCTTGCTCTGACATCAGTACAGTATGGCTGTGCTCTTCTGAAAGACCGGAGGAATACTAGATATGCAATTTGTTGGGAATATATTGATTTAATTAAACGATTTTGTTAATTAGCCCTACTATTATCGTTATTGTTATGTCACCTTCTTAAGGAACAAGTAAATATCGGCATTTCCATTCATATAATCTACTTGTTATCGACATTCTTTATTCCGAAGATATAGTCTTCTGCTGAGAGGGAAATGAGTCGTACGAAAGGGGCTCTGATAATTCAATACGGCTGGCAATAAAATTCCGCTGATGGTTTAGTTCTCCCATATCTAATTTGAATAAATTCCTATAAAGAATAGGTATGTGACGTCACACACGCACACGCACGGGCAAGCAGAATGTGCTCAATACGTGATCTTCGTGCTAGGGACGCATAAAAACAGAATAGCAACGAGATAGGGCAGAACAATCGTCCGAGTCCACCGCCATTCTGTTTATCTTATGCATGGGATGCAATCGTCAGAGAAAATGGGAAATAATACCACACGTAAATATAAAGATAAATAATACAACAGGAATTATCATGCACAGATGCTGAGTTGCACACCACTTAAGCTGAGGACGAGTTTCAGAGGTTTATACAACGTTACGGTGCATAAAACAACACCAGGAAATACAGGAAGATTAAAATTAAGTGAGTTGCTGAAATGTCACGTACATTGTTTAATGAGGGTTAAAAGGACATGTTATAACAAGTCGACTTAAATCATGGTGCAGTAGCTTCTGTTGAAGACGTCGAAAAATGAAATGGTATAAAAATACCAGTTGTCCTTATTTAAATACCGTCGTGCTTACAAGAAGGGGGCAGTAAAGATATCAAAACATTGCTGATAAACTAAAGTTATTGCGACAAACAAGATTAACCTCAGGTACTACTTATAAGTGGGTTGTATGAAAGTTTTATAGATTCATCGTTATGCTAATAAGGAAAATTACTAAAATATTAATATAACCTTAAGGCAAGGGAATCGTATATCGTAGGTGGACAAAAGTCATATTTTCTGTTTCTGACCTCAATAATAATATAATAATAATAATAATAATAATAATAATAATAATAATAATAATAATAATAATATAATTAATTTTTTTTAATCTGGAAGAGCTAAGGCCAGTAGGCCTTCTCTTCCACCCAGTCAGATTGTCAGTAGAATGAAGTATGCAGGTCTAAGTTTATATTTTTACGAGAATTTCAGGCCATAAAATTGGTCCATAAATAGGTGGCACGTCCATTTAAATATCACGTAAGATTTTTCAATTACCGGTAATTTCTTTTTATTTGAATATTTTAGTAACGAATGTCCCATTTTTTAATTAATATAGCTATAGTTATAGAATTTTGCACACATCTCCCAAGTATTGTAGTACATAACGTGGATGTGTTTTCATTAATATATTAAAATATTTATTCAGATATGATTAAATTTAATAAGTAATACTTTTAATTTTATCCTTCAGGTAGAAATTGCTCCATATTGTTTTAGTTATTTAACGGTGTTGTCTCAAATACTAAGTTATTTAGCGTTGTTTTGGATTGGTGATAGTGAGGTGGTATTTGGCAAGATGAGTCCGAGGATTCGCCATAGATTACCTGACATTCGCCTTACGGTTGGAGAAAACCTCGGAAAAAACTCAACAAGGTAATCAGCCCAAGTGGGAATCGAACTCACGCTCGAGCGCAATTACGTACCAGCAGGCAAGCACCTCAACGATCGAGGTACACCGGTGACTACATTGCTTTATTCAATCTACTTAAGCTAAATAAATCGTCCTTTGTCAGTAGAGGTTGAGGTACTGGAAGAATGTGTGTCCAATATTTTATTGTACAGTAAATCTTTGATAGTTTGTGAGAAAAAAGAGAAATTACGTGGTCAATATTTTTATATGAAATGTACTTAAAAAGTTATATCTACCCACTAAAATCTTAACATTTTTCATGCTTAATTTTCATATATGAATCGCCTAGAATCAAATTGCACTTTATCCAAAAATGTGATTTATCAGAAAAGGCGAGAAACTAGTGCAGTTTATAGCTAGACTCCAAACGATGATTTTACTATTAAAATTAAGGCAGATAAATTCCAGATTGACTCCACACAAACATTTTATCACACTCTCTGCATAATTCTGCACTGAAACATACCTTAATTCCATATTTCATAATTTGGAGAAAGTGCAGTTTGATTCTAGGCGCCTCATATCTAGAATTATTTGAAATAAAAATCATGAATGTCCATGTACGAGTTGATGAGATATTGCTTAAGTTACTTACTCACTTATTTACAAATGGCTTTTAAGGAACCTGCAGGTTCATTGCCGCCCTCACATAAGCCCGCCATCGGTCCCTGTCCTGTGCAAGATTAATCCAGTCTCTATCATCATATCCCACCTGATATTGCTTAAGTTACAAAAGTAAATTGTCTGGCTAGGGTTCACTATCTGGTTGTCTTATTTATGGTATAGAGCTCAAAAGTAGAGCGAAGATAGAGCTATTCCTATTACAGACAACGTTAGATTCACAGGTTAGCGGGATGTTAAGATTTCCGCTTTTACTATATAACAGAAAACAGAGAAAGAAGGAAAAGAGTATAAAGAAAGAGACAAAAAAGGGAGGAAAAATAGAAAAGAAAGAAGGAAAGCAAAATCAAATAATCAAATAAATAAGAGAGAAAGAGGGAAGGAAAATGAGGAAGAGAGAAAGAAGGAAAGAAAATAAGAATGGAGAGGAGAAAGGAAAATTGGGAAGAGATAAAGTACGGAGGAAAATTAAGAAGAGAGAAAGAAGGAAGAAATAAGAGGAACAGAGAAAGAAGTAAGGAAAATGAGGAAAAGAGAAAGAAGGAAAGAAATTGAGGAATCGAGGAAGGAAAAAGTAAAATGAGGAAGAAGGAAGGTAAATGAGAATGAGAGAAAGAAGGAAGAAAAAAGAGGAACAGAGAAATAAGTAAGGAAAATGAGGAAAAGAGAAAGAAGGAAGGAAATTGAGGAATCGAGGAAGGAAAAAGGAAGTAAAATGAGGAAGAAGGAAGGTAAATGAGAATGAGAGAAAGAAGGAAGAAAAAAGAGGAACAGAGAAAGAAGTAAGGAAAATGGGGAAAAGAGAAAGAAGGAAGAAAATTGAGGAATCGAGGAAGGAAAAGGAAGCAAAATGAGGAAGAAGGAAGGTAAATGAGAATGAGAGAAAGAAGCAAGAAATAAGAGGAACAGAGAAAGAAGTAAGGAAAATGAGGAAAAGAGAAAGAAGGAAGGAAATTGAGGAATCGAGGAAGGAAAAAGGAAGCAAAATGAGGAAGAAGGAAGGTAAATGAGAATGAGAGAAAGAAGGAAGAAATAAGAGGAACAGAGAAAGAAGTAAGGAAAATGAGGAAGAGAAAAATAAGAGAGGACGAAAAAATAAGGAACAGAGGAAGAAGGAAGCAAAAATAAGAGAGGAAGATAGGAAGAAAAACAAGAAAGAGGGAAAGAAGAAAGAGAGAAAGGAGGGTGGGAAAAGGAAGACATAAAGAAGGAAGGAAAAAATAAGTAATGAACAATTAAGAATAGAAAGAAATAAGAAAAGAAAGAAAGAAATAAAGAAGGAAATAAAAAGAAATAGATAAAGAAGGAAAGAAGAAAGAAACAGATAAAGAAGGAAAGAAGAAACAGATAAAAAGGAAGGAAAAAAAGAAACAGGTAAAGAAGGGAAAAAATTAATCAGAAAAAGGGAGGAAAAATGAATCAGAAAAAAAGAAAGAAAAAAGCAGATAAAGAAGAGAAGAAAAAAGAAACGGAGAAAGAAGAAAGGAAAAAGAAAACGAGAAAGGCAAAGGAATAAAATAAACGGAGAAAGAAGGAAGGAATCAAAGAAACGGAAAAGAAGGAACGAAAAGAGACTGAGAAAGATGGAAGGAAAAGAGGACCAAAGGAGGAAGGAATAAAAGAAACTGAGAAAGAAGGAAGGAATAAAAGAAACGGAGTAAAAAGGAAAGAATAAAACTTAGAAAGAAGGAAAGAATAAAAGGAACGGAGAAAGAAGGAAGGAATAAAATAAACGAAGAAAGAAAGAATAAAAGAAACGGAGAAAGAAGAAAGCAATAAAAGAAACAGAGAAGGAAGGAGAAAGAAATACTGAAAGAAGTAATAATAAACAGATAACAAGAGAGAAAGGAGGAAGGGTGCAAAGTAAAAGAAAAGGAGACAAAAAAGAAGGAAAAATAAAAATGAAAGAGTGAAGGAAGTAAAAAACAAGAAGAAAACAAAAATAAGAAAGAGAGAAAGAAGGAAGGGGAAACTAAAAAAGACAAAGAAGAAACAAAAACATTAAAAACAGGAAAGAAAGAAATAAGATGGTAAAGAAAGAAAGAGAGAGGAGGTGGGATATGAAACAAAAAAAAAAAAAACATAAAGAAGGAACTCATATTACAGTACCCAATAGGATAAATGATGAGTAAAAACATATATTACATATATTGCAAGGAATTCTAATTTTGAAATATTTATTGAATTAACTACTTCTAATATACATAAAGAAAGTGTTCCAGGCGTAAGTAAACATATTGAATCTGAATTTACAAACCTAATATCTAAGTAACATTAATTATAGAAACTCAAATAACATGGATGATGTAAATGTGAATTAAAATGTTAAAGCTATTCACTAAATTAGTTATAATTCAAATAGCTGTCTCCGTGTTCAAACCTGGACTGCTTACATAAAACGATAGGTTTCATTAACTAGTGATGGTTTTCCAGTGAATATTCATAGCACAAATAAAGTTTGTAGCCACTATTGCACTTTGACTGTAGTAAGAGTGTAGAGGTAGAGTGGGGAAAGTTTGTAAACCGGGTTTTGCGGTGACGGTGTGTTCTCCGATCATGATTGTTTATACACCATGTTGTTACTGCTCGGCTTGTTATAGGTATTTAAACAATTTATTTTATGTAGAATTGCAATTCTCGCCGGAGGAAAGAGTTTGTTTTAATTGTTGAAAACAGTGCGATGTTACACAAACTGTGAAGTAACCACAGAATCCCTGACACTCTTATATTTCTTGCCGCGTCCAACCGACTGCCTAATCTTAATTTCTGTCCTATATCATGCAGTAAAAATTCGAGCATAATAACGCAATGAATGAAAATAATGTAAGCAGCAAGGTATTAACCTAGCATTACTGTGCACTCTCAGTGAAATTAAAAGCTTAGAATCGGCGGTTAAGGTGAAAGAGACAATATCATTTCTCATAATTTTCTCGAGTGTCGATAAATTAAGTTGAAAATCCTGGTGAATATGAAAGTGAAAGTTAAATTTAGATTAATTGTAATATTTAGTTCGTGTTACTTCGTTAAACTTTAATGTCCATTAAAAATAGATGTTTCTTTTTCTACCGGCATAAAAATAACGCATAGAAGTGAGATGAATAAAATACAGTATCCTTTCTCCAAAACAGAGCGAGTGAGATATACTGTAGATTCTCGATTCTCCGTCAAGGAGAAAGCCACCGGCGTAGCTCAGTCGACTGAGGCACTTGCCTGCCGGTCCAGAGTTGCGCTCGGACGTGGTTTCGATTCCTGCCTGGGCTGATTATCTGGTTGAGTTTTTTTTTCCCAACCGTAAGGCGAATGTCAGGTAATCTATGGAAAATACTCGGTCTCATCTCCCAAAATATCATCTCGCTATCACCAATCCCATCGACGCTAAGTAACCTAGTAGTTGATACAGCATCATTAAATAATCGACTAAAAATAAAAGGAAACAAAACAACTTGATTGAAATATAAAAAGCAAATAATAGCTATTTAAGTATCAAGTACGCAAAATAAGGCTTTAGCGGACGAATTCATTGTTTTTGGACGAGGCGTAAACAGAGTCCGAAATACGGGATGAGCCCGCTAAATGTTTTGCATGCGTGGTGTATAATAGTTTTTAGTAAAAGATCTCTAAATTTTATGAAATAAATTAAATAAAAAGTGAATATAAAGCTCAATTTTTCGGACTGGTAACAGTTCGAAAAGCAACTACGTATTTTAGAGAGCATGTGCTAAAAATTTATTTTATGATTTTCAAGGCATTTTCCTTCTCGATTGTATCTCAATGACATTGAAGTATTTCCTGGTTTTTTTCTCACCCGTAGTATTTTGTTATGGCAACACTAACTCCTAAATGTAGAAATTCCCCCCCCCCCCACAGACTGAACCTTACCAAAGAGTTGAACTTACAACTTCTGTTGCAAAGAACACACTACACGTTTTCGTTATGTGTCGCCATTACAATCTATTACGTAACTGTTTTAAGTAAAGAATTTACATTGTTACATGGACCGAAAGCCAAAGTCAGGATAGGAGAAGGAAGTGAAATTGGGAGAGGAGTACGAAAAAGATGCCGTTTATCACCTACCCTGTTCAACATTTACTTGGAGGATTTAGTGAAGAACTGCTTCCAGGACATGGGAGGAGTAATAGTAAGAGGAAGAAGAATAAAGTGTATAAGATTTGCTCATGATTATTGGTTATTTAACGACGCTGTATCAACTACGAGGTTATTTAGCGTCGATGAGATTGGTGATAGTAAGATGATATTTGGCGAGATGAAGCCGACGATTCGCCACAGATTACTGATATTTGCCTTACGTTTGGGGAAAAACCCCAAGTATAGAAGAAGGCCATACATTTCAAAGTGATATTCAGTTTTGCGGTGTTCGTACTTATCATTTTACGTTGTCAAAAAATATATTTTTAAGTTAGGTCTTATGAATCATAAATTGTTCAGTCAAAGCAGTGAATTAGCCTACATGTTGTCAGTCAAAATACATTTTAATATTAGATCAAACTAATCTACTAATGACCAACAGAATATCCCAGAGGTCCAGGAGGAGAATATACTGTTTCACAATTACGAGGCGCATCCAGAAAGTAAGTTTCCCTATTTAAAAAAAAAGAACACACACTTTCAGGAAAACATTTATTGGCAACAGGTACAACAATATTTCAGCTATTTTTCAACATAGTCACCATCAGAATTGAGACACTTGTATCGTGGGATCAACTTTTGTATACCTCTGTCGTAGAACTCTGCCGCCTGTGAATGGAACCAGCGTGTGACAGACGTCTTCAGCTCTTCGTCGTTGCCAAAACGCTCACCGGAGGACAGAAATTTCTTGAGGTGCAAGAAAACGTGAAAATCGCTGGGAGCAAGATCAGGACTGTAGGGTGGATGATCAAACAACTCCCAGCCAAATTCTGTCAAAACAACTGCTGTGCGCCGAGCCGTATGTGGACGAGCATTGTCATGGAGGAGCACAATACCTGCAGTAAGCATTCCACGCCTCTTGTTTTGAATGCCACGTCGCAATTTTCGCAGTGTTTCACAGTAACGGTCACCGTTCACTGTTTCACCTCTTGGAAGGAAGTCAATGAGCAGAATGCCCTTCCTGTCCCAGAACACCGTGCACATCACTTTCCGTACCGACAGCGTCTGTTTGAATTTCGTCCCGACCGGAGATCCACTATGCCGCCAATGCATTGACTACTGCTTGGTTTCCGGGGTGAAGTGTGAAATCCAAGTCTCATCGCCCGTGACGATCCTGTCGAGGAACTCGTCGCCATCATCGTGATACCGTTGCAGAAATGTCAGTGCTGCTCCTAAACGTTGCATTTTGTGTTCGGGTGTCAGGTTTTTCGGCACCTACCTGGCACACACTTTTTTGAACAGCAGGTGCTTAGTGACAATCTCGTGCAACAAGGATCGCGATATCTGCGGAAAATGGCTGCTCAGCTCCGTAATCGTGAAGCGACGGTTCTCCATGATGCACTGCCGCACCAGCTCAACACGATCATCATTGATGAGGGACCAGTCGGCCATTGCGCTCTTCATCATGGACACTTTGACGACCTTCGGAAAACTGCCTACACCAGCGACGCATCATCTGCTTACTCATGATGTTCGGCCCATAGACCTGACAGAGCTGCCGATGAATTTCAATTGGCGCAATGCTTTGTGCATTAAAGAACTTTATCACCGACCGAACCTCGCAGGCGGCGGGAGAAGGAATAAGAGCTTCCATTTCGGACCACTGCTGCCACGCTACAGGCACCAGGCGGGACCTGTCCGGCTGGCATATGATTGATACGTCATAGATCTGTTACGCATGCGCAATTGACACGGCTAATTACGTTTACTTTCAAAGGGCAAAAATCGGGAAACTTACTTCCTGGATGCGCCTCGTATAATTATTGAAGTGAGATGTGGTAAATAAGTAAGACTATTATTATTATTATTATTATTGTTGTTGTTGTTGTTGTTATTAATATTATTTGAGTACATAGCATTTAATTTTACCTTCGGTGATATCTGGTATCAGTTACCAACACTAAAGAGACGGCGATATTAGCCTATTATAGCTGGCGTAAGCGTTTTTGGCGTGTGTCCTAGAGCAGCGTTTCTCAAACTTTTTTGGAATGGGGACCACAATTTTAAGGCAAATCAGTTCCGCGGACCACCTTACTCTTGTTCCCTTCGAAAGCAAATTTATAATTTTTGTAGCATATTTTAATACCAGTATACTTATGTTTTAAAATATAATTTAATTAATTAAAATTAATTAAATTAATTAGTTTTATATTAGTATTAACTAATTAAGCTAAAGTTAATAGAAGAAAATTCATTTTTGTTTCTTTAATAATTCAAGACTATTAGAGTTTGGATAATCTTTAGCTTATTAACTAAAAAAATAAATAAATAAATTTTGGTACTCACATTAATGAGATGGATGAGCCTGGCGATTCTTTCACAGTTATTCTATATTTGGACGTATGCTCGTAAGCTTAAATCGGAGATCGACACATACATCGAGTCGATTTCGGTAGCCTACTTATTTTTTTATTAGAGTTAGTGATGAAAACCCTTTCTCACACAGATACGTAGAAGCAAACTGAAGCACCATTGTACAGTTCACTATATTCTCTTTTCATTTCTGATGAGGTCGAGTAGACTACGTGCCGAAATCATGTTTTCCTTTCTCCCTTCCTCATCATCATCATTCTCTACATTACACTTACACGAACACTCACCCTAGTTCACGACACACCATGCATAACGTGGTCAGTGTAAGTGGTGTGCAACTTGAAAATGGGTCACATTCCTGCCATCTATCCGCAGTATGCGGAATCCGAATCACGCAAGCCAAGTGGGTAGGCATTACATACACACAGTTTTCCTTTACCTCCTTTCCTGAGAAAGTCGTACTAAAATTTGGCCAGGTTCGAACAGGTACGATGGCAAGAATAGTGACTATCAGACACTGGGGATGAAGAAGATTACTACGACGATGACGACGACGACGACGATGATGATGATGATGATGATGATGATGACAACCTAATTTTTCTCCGTACTTCGAGTTACACAAATCTAATTCAAATGATTAGTTTGTTACCACGGTCACAAGCTGGTTACTATTAATCTTGTTTGTATTTCAGTGAAATGAATCCTTGATTGTTGGTTTCAGTGGCTATCACTTTAATGGCATTACTAGAATGGAGTGCATTATATTACACACCTGCACTGAAAATTTAATTTGCCTCACTGCTCTCTATTTCGAGAGCAGACTTGCTTGTTTTACTCGGAGGACATGAGAGGCATCTGGGGACTGTACTTTACAATGTAACAGCGCCTATGACAAATAGTCTGTCCACTCCACCTTATCTGTATCCGGGCTCCGTATCTTAGCTCCTAGAAAACAGAAGAAAGGCGATGTATTATAGTCCCGACTTGTTAATCTCGTGTTACCGTGGTAATTAGTGAAAAGGACCTACAAGAAAATACAGATAAAAGCACTCGCCATGAGAAATAGGTACGACGCCGTGTTTTGACCCGACCCGACATCTACCGTTGGGACATACAAGATTAATTATTTAGTCTTCTGTTCAGAAAATATGTTTCAAGGTTTATCTTGAAACACTAAATGACATTTCTTTCTCTAATGTCTCATTTTATTGTTCTCTGGTATGCTAGTTTGTAACAACTTTTTTCATGGCTGATATTTGCATAAGAATAATAAGATACTGGTACCTCAGACGATGGAAAACAATATTATTATATTTTTCATAAAAGAAAGCGCATGTATCATGATTAATTTTATGGAGGAATGAAACACGACTGCAAGTGAAAGATGAATAATAAATTACACGTTCATATGATAAAGGCCTACACTTAATACAAGTTACACTGTCTCGATTATTCTAAGTAATTATTTTAATAATGAAAGAGGAAGGATTTGATATTGAATTCGACATCCATTTTCATTGAAAAATAGGAGATATCTCTTCTCTCTATAAGGACTGGTCAGGTTCTTTGTCTTGCCGTCTTGAATGATATCATTGTTCTATAAGATGAAATTCTACGCCTTGTGGAAGCTTCCAATGTTATTATTTTGTAGTTTTATATGCCACGCTGTTATAAATCTACAAATATATATATATATATATATATATATATATATATATATATATATATATATATGTTACTTTATAAATATGAAGAGTCCACTGCAAGAATGATGGATGTCATTTGGAATACATTTTTCAGGAGAAGCAATTGAAAGTTTGAAATGTTTAGCGCTCAAAGCTTAACTGTGATTTTCCGTTCATTACTGGACAATGACTATCAGTGTTAATGCCATATAACTCTCTATGTACATTCTATATGTCTTAAGCTATGCATTGACAGTCTGGTTCATTTTCGACAAGAAAGTGACCTCCACCATTCTTGCAGTGGACTCTTCATATAGGGTGCCCCAAATTGATGTATACACTCTTTGAAATAGTATTTCACAGCAAAGAAATGAGATAGAAATACGATTTTTGCATTTTATGATTCACAAGGCAGTGAAAAGCGTGGAAACATGTCCATCTGTTTATTAACAAACATGACGGTGCCATTATCGTTCGATGAACGTAAGTGGATTTTTAAATGTTATTGGAAAGTGGAGAAAGTTGTTGAGCTTCAACGACTTTGGGGGGTTGAATTTGGAACACAACCACCAACAAGGTTAACTATCACGAGAATCTGAGACAAGTTTGAAGTCGACGGAACGGTGCAAGATATGTTGAAAGGGCGGTGCGGAAGAAAGAGAAGTTCCACCGATAACGAGAGTGTTGATGCAGTCATGCAGGCTTTTGCACAATCCCCAAAGATGTCAATGAGGTAATGTTCTCATGAGATTGGTATCACAAAATCCAGTGTTCATTCGAATTTTGCGAGCTCAAAAATGGGAGCCTTACATTCCGAGACTTGTCCAAGCACTAAATAAGGACGACCCAGAGATGGATAGTTCGAAGAGGAAGTGCTGCGGAGTTCCCGCCTCGATTTCTGGATTTAACTCCATGGTGAGCTCTAAAGGACACATGTACACCACAAAGCCACAAACACTGGAGGAACTGAGAGTTCAGATTGAACATTTCTATAATAATATTTCATTAGCAACAATCCAGTTGGTATGTCTCTCTGTTGTACGTCGTTGTTGGGAGTGTACTATGACGGAAGGGAGTTATTTTGAACATATACGGGCTTAAGGCAAAACCGCAAAAATCGTATTTCTGTCTCATCTCGTTGCTGAGAATTAGTATTTCAAAATGTGTATACATAAATTTGATACACTCTGTATATTATTCTAATTATTGCAAACCCGACCAAAACATTATTAAGATTTTTTTTGCCTCTTTGATAGTTCAGTTGCAATAGCGTTAGTTTACGTTGACAGTGGACCCCAAGTTCAAACCACGGCGATGGCGAATTTGATTTCGTAGTAGATAAATTGGAAGAGAAACAGAAACAGGTGAATACATACCGGTACGCCAATTCTTGACGAAGTTATTACGATTATTATTATTATTATTATTATTATTATTATTATTATTATTATTATTATTATTATTATTATTATTATTGTTTAGTCAACTGTCCGAAAACAGTCTGAACCTCTCAAGTGATACCCACAGGACACCACTTATGAGGCAACTAGGCCAGGAGATAATGGGGTAGGGTGCCCAGCTCCTGCTCCCTCAATTGCATACATCGCTGACTAGCTACATATTACACTAATCAGACTTCAGATGTGTACAAACAATTTTTCTTCTTCTGACACATACCGTGAAGTGAGATGTACTGTCTGATAATAGATTTATGAGACAGAACTTCAACCAGAAGTTATTATTATTATTATTGTTATTATTATTATTATTATTATTATTATTATTATTATTATTATTACACTGTATCACTGTTTCGAGTATCTTAATCAGAATGAGTTAAGTGGTTTGCTTGAAACAGGTCGTCGTCATTCTGACAGTTGCAGTGGCAGTTATTGCGAAATGACCCAAAACATATTCAAATATTTGAACACGTAACCAAGAGAAAGAGGAAGAAGGGGAGGGTTTACCGGATCGAACAAAGTTTTCGCATCGCCAGATAACTCGCTCGGACTCGTGAGAGGCAAGTAATGGCTGCGGTGGACAGATAGTGAACTCACTTTTCTCTCCCCGCATCATCATCCCCCGTGTGTGCTACAGAGCCTGCAACTCAAAGCGATTCGGCTCGACTCGGCCATCCACTGGAACCGAACTGCTCGCTACTCTGATATAGGACGCCAGGACAAGTTCTCCTCACAGAAGCAACTTACGCGTACTTCTTCCCTTTAAACTTTACGCCCTTCGTGTATCGTTCTCAGAAACAGGAATTTGCAGGGAGATACATAGTGCATTGGTTGAAAAAAAAATCTGAAGCGTATTTTCCAGTACGTGCTTTTCATCTTACGATGTAATATAAAGATTTTTGTGCGAGATCGTGCGTATTTGCTTGGTTTCCGCACAAAACCAACCCGCGGTAAGTCTAAAATTCCACATTCAGTATTCCCAACCTAACACACATAACAATTTCCCTCTTCTTACCGCCTAAGTGACATATTCATTTTACTACTTTAGGCTTTTAACATATTATTTTTAGAGACGTTCAATATAGTAATAATTATAAATTGGAAACTTACCACTGCAATTTCACCTAAATTGCACTGTTAATTATTATTTTTAAATATTTGCAAAAATTAAGTAAACTCTACAACTCCACTAAAGTTACTGCATTTCGTGATGCATGTAACATTAAGAAAGCCGTTTGTTTTAAGTTCGCATTTATGGACTGGGGGAAAAAGACAGACGTATATCACGGCCTGCTGGAGTATAGTAAACACAGAAAACATTTTAAAGCAACAATGTTGAAGATAGATATTTTTGTTTTCAAAATTGCCGTCATTGAACAGAAACCGAGATGGAGATTTCATTGCAACTAATTAGAAATTCCTCTTTCAGGTATGTAATAAACGATCTTCGCACAAAATAATGTACGATACTCGAGCGGTATGTTTTCTTTCAATTCTTGGAAATTAAAAAAGCTCAACTACGTTTCGCTTTTTCAAACTTTTCCTCGAACATGAAAACTTCAACATACCGCTCTTGTAACGCATATTACTATTACGTCCTCCTACATACGTTTTCGTGTGAACTAAATTTAATAGAATTTTTGAAAGACGAGATAGCCTACTATAATACATAAAATGAGGTGAGATAGTTGCTTAGGCTATTCATTGAAAGAAGCTTATTGCTTAAAATAATAATAATAATAATAATAATAATAATAATAATAATAATAATAGTAGTAGTAGTAGTAGTAGTAATAATAATAATAATAATAATAATAATAATAATAATAATAATAATAATAATAATAATAATAATAATAATAATAATATGGATGTAAAATAGAGATATTTGTCTTTCCTTGCCACTTGCAACGCTTACTATCTATAACATTTAAACAGCTGTATCTCCACACGTACTGAAAATATGACACGTTCATATGAATATTTTACTTGAAATGGTCATTACGACCACTCCCAAATATTTAATATTTGCTCTGAAACATCCTGTATGTTGCATAGTAATGGTTGAATAAACTGAAATATAAATATGATTGTAACTTGTACCATGGTAAAAAAAAAAACACGAAACGCATAAAATGTATAATAAAAAGGATTAGCCATATCCCTGAAATCAATTTTGTTGTTTTTGTATGTATATCATTCTAGTCTTGTACAACCTTTCACTGAAAATAATACGCACATTTCTGCTACTTTCCCCCAAAAGTAATTGTCTGCTTTCATTGCATCATAATTCGTCTAAACTAAACAATCTCAGTGATTACACAAACTTCGAAGATACTAAGTCTTGTCGATTACACAACATCGACGTCAGTGTCTAACGTTGAAGATCTCCAAGCTGCGTAGATAGAAAACCACGGCCGTATCGGATGATAGAAGAATGCCGATGTAATGAAAATAGTGACCTCCACGCGTCATGGAATTTATTGATCGGTACAGATTAAACTGCAAAGAAACCGCGTTATTCCAATAACCAATTATTAAAAATCTACACTACGTTCCGTTCGCGACGTAAACCATATTTTTGGGCAGTTAAATAAAGATGAAGTGAAGACCGCAAAACCTTCGCCACTGGTAGTCTACTGCCCGGAAACAGATCATGAGAATTCTACTTCATACACATTCACAGGAAAGTTTTAACTACTTTCGATGGACGTACATATATAAACACCATTGTATCTAGGCTGTGTATGTATGTATGTATGTATGTATGTATGTATGTATGTATGTATGTAGGCATGTAGGCCTATGTATGTATGTATATATGTAAAAAATGTTATGTTTTATTTAACGACGCTCGCACCTGCCGAAGTTATATCAGCGTCGTCGGTATGTCCCACAGGAGTTCTTTTACATGCAGTAAATCTACTAACATAAGCCTGTCGCATTTAAGCACACTTAAATGCCGTCACCTGGCCCGGAATCGAACCCGCAACCTCGGGCATAGAAGGCCAGCGCTATACCAACTGCGCCAACCAGACCGATTGTATGTATGTATGTATGTAGCCTATGTATGTATGTATGTATGTACTAGATATTAACAAAACTAACTGTCGCTCTCGCTCGCGGTGTTCGCTGCATTTATCTTTCGAGTCTCTGCTCGTCATTCTCGAAATAGCATTTGGTCGGCGTGGAAAGATTTCGTAACTTTGAATAACATACATCATTCAAATAAATAACATTATAAATGTTTAAATGAGACAAAAAGACAAAACAGAACAGTATCTTAGTTATCAAAATATTCTGGTTCTATTATATGATACCACTTATGGTTATATAAAAAAAACAATTCTCAAATAAATTTGCATTTCTAAGAAACATAAAACATGACATTAATATCTTTTTACTTGAGACTGCACACTTGATCTTAAACATATGAAAAGAAAATTCCTAGCCTTTTAATAAGGGCCTAGTAATTAAATAAAGACTAGGGAACGGATTATTATATACTGAAAGGTAGAGATGATGTTTCAAATAGGCTACTTGATTGATTGTTTATACATAAATAACAGTTGCCAAAGTAGATAAACGTTCAGTCAGGCATAAACAACTGCTAACTTCGGAACTTCGGGACTATGGGAGATATCAATATCGAGTCTCGGAACACTCACAATCAGTCTTTACGTTAAGGACGCGACGTAATACAACATTGTCGTGAGGGTTTTCGGCTTTGCGGACTCTGCTAGTCTCGTTTTCTCGATCGTTGTTCATCTCTAGTATGTACGTATGTAGGTCTGTGTATGTCCTGTATTGGACCTGAGCTACGTGCTGTAAACCCCTGTTTCTTGGTAGCAGCATTTGTTACTACTGTAAACCACCTTATTAAGTTAGCATAGTAATTTGATCTTGCTAAGCACTTAAGCAAGCAGTTCAGTAGACAATCTCGGCTAGAAGACGAAACAGAGCCACTTGACCGCTGAGGTGAGGGCTGTTTGACTTTGTATGCAGGTGAACTTACACTGACAAGCCCTGACGACTCCTCAGGCACAATATTAAAGTCCGTTTGACTCTGTCAGCATCCATCCACGAATTTCTGAGAGTAATATCATCGTCTTCCAAGTATTTTCAGAGTTTCTTTTATTCCCTTTCGGTAGATATTGAATTCCATAACTTCATTTCGGAAGATTTCTCGATGTAATGCCATATATATCACCATTCAAAACCGAGACTCAGGAATCTGAGTCAGTAAAATATAGGCCTAATGACTCCGGTATTGTGCATTTTAATATGTTCTATCACTCTATTTTCTGAGCGCCTGATTCGTGGAGAGATTCAGAGACTCGGATTATGCTGCCCCTCTGGCTCAGAGCTCGCGCGCTGTCTGCAATCCAGATTCGATTGTCGGCTAGGTCGTGATCGAACTTGTGGCGGATAAAATAAACGCTTCAGAGAATATTACTCTTGTTACTCCTGTTTTTTTTTCTTTCATTTTACCAGCAATACTCCCTTTTCTCCTCATTTCATGTGTCGTCTGCAATAGTTAAAAATGGTGTGGGGTGAATTCTTGGTGGCAGCACGGATCTCCAATGCTGGTATTGGACTTAAGGGCTTGCGGGTCCAAGCTCCGGGACTAGTGACATACTTTCCTGAGAATTTGACCATTCTGTCAGGACTAGGGCGTCCACATCTGTGGAGTAACGGTCAGCGCGTCTGGCCGCGAAACCAGGTGACCCGGGTTCGAATCCCGGTCGGGGTAAGTTACCTGGTTGGGGTTTTTCCGGGGTTTTCCCTCAACCCAATACGAGCAAATGCTGGGTAACTTTCGGTGCTGGACCCCGGACTCATTTCACCGGCATTATCACCTTCATTTCATTCAGACGCTAAATAACCTGAGATGATACAGCGTCGTAAAATAACCCAATAGAATAAAATAAAAAAAGGACTAGGGCAGGATTACCCGCCTGTCTGCAACGGATTCACAAATGCCAGCCAGTCCACTCGTTTCACTGGAGGATTAATTGCGTATAGAGTAGATATGAGATAAACTGTTCTTTTTAAGAAACAGTTTCGAAAGAAGCTGTTCCAAAATAAGTTTCAAAACACAGTTTCATAAGAATATGTTCACAACAGTGCCAACTGTTCCAGCTGTTTCAACTTCTCATCACCTTCAGGAACATGTTTCAAAGGCCTTGAATCGTCTTTAAATCAGCTGTTCAGTGTATTATGACGACGAAAGTCATTTTTCGTAGATACTGTTAGGGGTACAGTAAATAACTAGAATTCAAAATGAATCGATTTTAGTAAAAATAACGCATATAACCTTAGGAGAGTTTAATAACGATGACATTAGCCGATGATATTTTTCGCGGTATATTAATAAATAAACTATGTTAGGGCATCATGAACATATTCTCCGTCATTGGACAGCTAATAATATCAGATTTATTAGGGAATTTGATTTGTACAATTAAATTCTACTAGGCTACTGTTGCACGAAGGCAGTGTGGAACATGGATAATATTATATCTATTTCGATTGGAGGTCAAAGAAGAGGAAAACTGTTTATCTCTTGGAACCATGTGGAACGTTGAAGTGATCACTGGAGCAGTATAACACCTTTTGGAACAGTTGGAACAGGTTATATCGCGAAACTGTTTCGTATCGAAACAGTTTCAATTGTGAAACAGTTTCAAAAAAACTGTTCTAGCTCTTTTTTTACCTATCTCTAGTATAGAGTGTACATGGACCGTTCTAAGTCTACGTGTATTGATTAAATTCGGATTCGATCGTAGAATAGCTACTGTCGGTGAATTTATTTATAAATTAATTTTGTATAATAACTTTAGAACCTATTTCTGGTGTAGCTTACGAAAGCCATTACTTAAATATAAATAGACCATTAGTTGAGTACGCGAGGCAGGCAAGCAAGTTATCCTACGCAACAAAATTCCATAGTAAGGAGGTACAGACAACACAAACAAGATAAATGCATTAGCTGCTGCTAAGCTAACCCTACAAGTGAGTTGAACATCGAGATGATACTACTGTGTAATTTTCCAGCTAATACTTTGCAAAGTCCATGTCCCCGCGAGTGTCGATACAGTGTACGTTGAACTAAACAATACTAGCGCAACTGCGGCCAAAGACAATGAAGTTATGTACGACTTATGATTTATAGAAATTTAGTTGTTGACTGTCTACTTTTGTCAGTCTTCCTACATCTCATGTTCCAGTTGCCATCTTGCAATATTTTGACCACTAAGAATCCAATTACTGTGATTACCTTACATTTTAGCATAGTTGGAGTATATCTGTAGCTGTGTTCTTTTTTTTTCAGTTCTATACTGTCCGGTATTTTTAAAGTCTTCTGTACTCAAAAAAATAATTTCTATAAGTACATTGTATTTCATTTACAATTTTTAGCATTCAAGTTTCTTATCCGTATGGAAGGATGTATGTGGGTAATGTTTTATGGAATTTTATTCTCATGTCTTTGAGTATTTTTTTAAATTTTGTAGACAGTACCACGCATATTTTGGAATGTTCACAATATTTTTCTTACTTCGTGCCCTTTTTCATTTCCAGGATTTATTTCGCAGCCTTCATTCTTATATGTAATTACTTCGTTTGTAGATATTGTATCAATTATAATTTTCTTGTTCATTTTATATTAATGGTAATGTTCCCTAAGAAGCAATATTGTTGTTCCTCTTTGATATTCAAATAATAATATTCATATAGATAGTCTAGGACTATTTTAAATGGTATAAAGAATGTTCTGTGTAATCTTTATAATCTCGTATAATTTATTATTACATCGTGAGGATAAAGTGAAACGTTAAAATTAATTCTTTGTTCAAAGTATGCTTTCATATTAAAAACTCTTTTTGAAGTCCATGTTGCATGGGATAATATTATTAATGTAAAAGTTAAAAGGTAAAGCTTTGATGCTTTAGTTCGTGTAACGTATTCATTACTAGTTAGTCAGCGAATAGGCACAGGCGCACCGTTACTCAAATGGCTGAAGTCTGCATTCCACGGTGGTAATCCCGGTTCGAATCTCAGCTGATCTAAGTGCTATTTATGGTGAACTAAACGGTGCTTCTTTTTTAGTAGGTTATTTTACGACGCTTTATCAACATCTGAGGTTATTTAGCGTCTTAATGAGATGAAGGTGATAATACCGGTGAAATGAGTCCGGGTCCAGCACCGAAAGTTACCCAGCATTTGCTCATATTGGGTTGAGGGAAAACCCCGGAAAAAACCTCAACCAGGTAATTTGCCCCGACCGGGAATCGAACCCGGGCCACCTGGTAGACGGTGATTGGTGTTAAGTTTTTCCGGGATACTCCGTTTCCATTACCGGCATTCGACCATTTCTCCCTAATTATAGTTACCATTATAACACCGGATAAAACTGTTAATGAATGTTTTGTTTCATATAATTGTTATAAATAATTCGATTGTAGAACAGATATTTATTTCAAATACAGGTGTAAGTAGAATGAGTGTCTGTAGCAGCTTCTATTTTAATTCAGTTAGGTAATGATACAAACTTTTCAGTCAATGGAGAATAGAGAATGTCTTCTTAAATTTGTATCCCAATTGAGATTAGATTCGAAATTAACTACGAGGTTTTTTACTGTCGAGCTAAATGGGATAATTGTTTTACTCAGTTTCACAGGTGGAATATTCAGGTCGTTGAATCAGGGATTAATCTATATTTGTCCCTTCGGTTTCAATAAACTCACATATACAGGAATCTGGATGATGCCGGTCAACAAATCTGATGATAGGTTACTACAGCCAGCGCCAGCGTTTCTGGCGTACGTCCTTTAGTAAAAAGCTAGTCAGTGAGCACTTGTTGCCAGTGTAGCTGAGAACAGTACCACCCAAATACACGTCACGTCAGCAATCTGCCAATCACAGTGTTTGTTGTCAGTCTTATTGTCCACTGACTGCGGTAAAGGCAAGCTACTCGTACTTTGCGCTTCTGGGGCGTGTCCTTGAGTACTTTGCCTAGTCAGTGGCATCTGTTGCCACTTCGGCTGAGAGAGGGTGGCACCTCTTAAGGCACGTCAATAGTCTGCCAATCATAGTTGTCATCTTTCTCTTCCACACAATACGACAAAGATAAGATACTAGCTCTCAACGTTCCCATACTTATTTCACACCCCAGAAACGGTGGCTTGGTTGTAGAAATATCGAAGAAGAGATGAAAGGAACAACTCTCTGGAGATGTAAGCTGATGCTGATGCCGGTTATGAAATTACTTCCATTGCAACGTACAGTGCATCTATAGCCCCATGTTCCTGCTTGATATTCACCTCAATATCTCAGTAATTATTATTAATATATCATAATATTCTCCATCTTCAATTTCATCACTGATATATATTTTCTCACACCATGCAATGCATAGGCGGTATTCAGTATCCACTCTGCTTTTTTTCTTTTCAAAATGATGCTTGGCAGTGGAAGATATCATTTTGTAATAAATACAGTTTCTCTCTCCAAAATTCAAACCGCGGAAACAATACAGGGCTCACTGCACTAGAATTGTGTAAATGCTCAGAAGTAAAAAGTAGCCTTCTGTGCAAGTACGCAGGCAAGACATGTCTCCCTCATTCCAGGCGCAGAGTTCTGTGGACACAGTCGACAGTGAGAAGTTGGGGCTCATCTGTCCGTCGACCACAACAGAAGCCGATGGATGTCCCAGGGGACGGGCTGTATGTGATCGCTTACTCAGGACAAGGGCCCCTGCGGTTTGCTCATGCAAAGTGCTTCTGTGTCACTGCTTGACTCACAAACACGCCTCGCCCATTATTTACTGCTATTTTTATGGCTGTATAAAATCCTCTTCCATTTAGGAGTACTTCCACGTTATAAATATTATTACGACGGGGTGGGGTGATAGCATCTTTTTTTTCCTCCTTGAAATGCCAACCAAACTCTTATATTTTCTCCACTATTTATAAACATATTACATAATAATTATCATAGGTCTACTGATATAATATTTTCTTCAGGTTATCCAAACTTATAAGAACGGCAATTTCACACCTTGAACTGTTCTATCAGCATAATGTAACAATTCCAGAGCACACGGATTCAAATTCCGTCGGGAAAGTTGAAATATATAGAGAGTAAGGGGAATAAGTGCTGTCCTTTTCACAGTCCTCGGGGACGATCTAGAGGATCAAAAAATTCTACATAACATAGGGTAAAAACTTGAAAGAAAATATCTATTCTCTTATTTTATTTGCGTTATAGGTTATACTGCTTATATCGTTAGTAAAATTACGAAAACAATTACATCAGTAGGTATATCTAGCAAGGAGTTAATATTACTTTAAATACATATTTGTGTGTTCTATTACGTTTTCGTGAAATTAAATAAAATTGCATGCTTAAATTTGTTAATATTCTGGCATGAGAGACGTGGCAACGTGTTCAGCAGGCAGTACTTTGCACAGACGTACCTACATGTCAGCTGAGTTCAAGCTCCCTGTCCATAGGTCTATTGTCGAGCGGATGACATTTCGGTACTATATATTCGATAAACAACTTACAATGTCATTCACAGTTTAGGAATATCATATGTTAATAATTTATGGAGAAAGTCGTCGTAATTCAAGTGAGGAAGATGTACCGTCAACGTTTTCCGCAATGAAGGTTACCTAATCGGCGAACTTTTGTAGCGGTCTCAACGGTTATTAGAAACTAGGAGTCTCTTGCCTCGTTTCGAAAATCACACAAACAGAAATTTGTTTAAAAATGGTACTGCTTTATGGAAGCGGGAGATATTAAAATTTTGCATTTAAAAAAAAAAAGTTCGCGTGATTTTGTGCAGTAAACCATCATTGTTTATTTTTTAGGCGTACAATTAAAAAATGAACTAATATAGTCAATATTGTAAATAAAATGGAAATTTACCATAAAGTTCTATTAATGAGACTGAAAGTTTGTATTTGCTGTTCGTTTTATGTAAACAACGGTCCATCCCTGCATTAGAACAGAACATCTGTTTTTTACCGGTATGTCTGTATCCGCTTGAGCTGTACCGTGTGCTTGTAAACTCCCTCCTCCTCATCCAGCAACGTTGCCAAACGCCTAATATTGTAAACTTTAATGATTAGTTAAATATTGCAATTTGAAAAAAAAATTGTGGGGACAGTTCTTCTTCCTTATGACATGAACAATCGTCAGTTAAAATAATGGCACTTATACACCTTACACCCTGTAGAGACTATATATTATTTTACAGTATGGACCGTACATAGTAGAGGCTACTAGAAAGGACTCTGTGATGCTGTAATTCCTGTATGACGTACGTAGAACGTACATACATATACATAATACGTATACTAATTTAATTCATTCATTCATTCATTCACTCCATTCATTCATTCATTCATTCATTCATTCATTCATTCATTCATATAGCAAAAAAACTATAAACTCCTTAAATAACGCATACAATCATAAATACCTTATACAGGACGTAAGGAAGAAAGTCCTTACTTTGCAGAGGGCCAGCTGGACAGTACAATGCTCATGGAGCAAGTCCCACTTGGGAATATATGATAATGGACTTGGGAATCGACTAGTTAAAAATAAGGACGCTTTGGCGCCTTTCTTTGAAATCTCAAAAAGTGTGGCCAGGGCTTCTGGCTACAGTTCATGCGGTCCCTGGTTCTATTCTCGGTTAAAGCACAGGAATTTTTCCTTTAAGATGGGATATACAGGTCTGAGGGTCCAAAAAAGTCATTTTTCAATTATTTTTTTATATGAAGATTGGACTTTTATCTTTATGTCAGTGAAAGAATTTTTACGATATATACTGTACAATATTTTGGTAGATGTTACTATAGACGTGCGAGCGTGCGCATATAAGGTATATTTAACGCTCATTTCCCGTAATTTGTATTTTTCAAGATACCGCAGTAAAATTTTGCATGCAATTCTCTTTCATACTTGTAAACAAAATGAACTATAATTATTGCTGTAACATTTATAGTTTAATAAAAAAAATACCTAAAACGTTAAAAATTTAACTACCGATGAGTTTACTCCTAAGTGTCAGAGCACAGTAAAGATGTACCGTGTTTTCAGGGTATCTGAAAAGAAGAGAATGATGTTAATTATCACTGCTGACGTTTACATTAACAGGTGTTTTATCAGCCACGTATTCACACGTACAACTTGTTGCTATCCCTCTGATATATAGCCTACTTCGTTTTTTTTTTTTTTTTGCCCTCCGTTCACCATTCCTTCAGTAGGCAGTTTTATCTTAGCCAGTGACCCAGGCAATTAAAAAAATAATTTTTATTTTAAGTTAAACCATATAACATTGTCACAATTTTGCATTTTGTTTTAGTATGATCTACGTAATTGTCAGCCAAGAGAAGAAGATAAAATCAAGCGTATCAACAATTAACTATAATTATCGTAGCATAGTAATACTAAACCATTTAGTAGACCTATTACTATGTAATGGAGAATGTTGAATACGTAACACTAAAAAATAGGGACACATACATACATAATAAAATATATGTATACATACATACTGGAGTTTCCTATTATTGCGCCTGCGTAGGTGCCTTAAGGTAAGCGTTCACTACATCGTATCGCACTCGTACGAATCGCACGCAACGGATATTTTAAGTGCAGTTCGTTCACTGTAACGACTCACCTCATCGTCTCATCGGATTCCCTATCAGCTTTTTGAAACATATGATGTACGAATGTTAAATGTTATGTTTTATTTAACGACGCTCGCAACTGCAAAGGTTATATCAGCGTCGCCGGATGTGCAGGAGTTCTTTTACATGCCAGTAAATCTACTAACATGAGCCTGTCGCATTTAAGCACACTTAAATGCCATCGACCTCACCCGGGATCGAACCCGCAACCTTGGACATAGAAGACCAATGCTATACCAACTCGCCAACCAGGTCGACTATGATGTACGATATTCACATTATTTTGAGGTTAGGTCTATTAATCATGAGTGTTAGCCAATAAGAATTTGTAATTGCTTCATGTTTCTTAATTGAAGAGGAAGAAACGAAAGAGGTAATGGTTACATAATATACATGTAAGAAACGACTTGATTACTGTAATGGGAACGCCTCAAATTATATAATTCTTCGCAGTTTTCTACAAGCGAATTAAGTTGTCCTCTGCAATTTTGGCGCGACACTGAACATGGCACAACATAATAGTACATTTATTAAAGAAGGCCATCATTGCACGCATGGGAAAAGTTGTTCATCCGAGAAGTGTGGACGGATTTACCGAGAGCCGATGCGTGCGTTACGATGTAGTGAACGCGGTTACATAACAATTACAGCAAAGATTGCCTTTTTCCAATCCGTGCAATTCGTCCAATGAGTGCAATACGATGTAGTGAACGCTTACTTTTATCCTACACCAAAAATAATGGGGATATGAACCAGCTAAACGATATTAAAAACACGATTTGTTAATGGCAAAGGATAGCGCCACGATTCACCACCACTGACGCTTTTATTGCTCTCGGGTTGTGTCTTGAAGACCTACTCACGACGAACGTAAAGTATTATTCCAAAAATGTTTGTTTCTTTAGAAGTGTATGATGCATCCAGTTGACGGACAGGGAGTTCCACATCAAAAAGTACTATTATTTTAAGCGAATATACATTATTCCATTCGATGGATATGAATGGAGTGCCTTTCAAAACATCCATGGCTTCTTTGGATGCATTTGAATTCAGTCGAAATTATGGGGTGCTGTTTCAATCGAATATTGTTTCTTTTGAAAGTAGCTCAGTTGTTTAACATTTAAATTTGTTATAATTGATTACCTTTATGATAAAATGCCATGAGCTGTTATTGAAGTCGTGACATTGAATCACGAAGATCTGTTAGTGATAGATTACAAATTCTCATAGCGTTGATAACGAACTAGCGCAGGGGACATAATCATTGAACTGGAAAACAATGATATTTAAAAATAATTTCTACTGAATTCAGTTCAATTTTTGGGCCTTATGTATCAGTATCAAGCTATTTTAATGTACAGTATGCTGTGGTAGATACTGTATTTTGATATGACTTTAATGGAGATGCGTTCGATTTCTGAGGAAACTGTTTGGGGTAGGATAGTGTTTTTTTTTTAATGGGTAATTTTTTGTATGTTTCTGCTAACCTAACAGTTATTACTTTTAAGAAAGAAAGACTCAAGTTGTAATAAAAAAATTTGTAAGATACGGTTTGATATTGATATTTTAAGTCCTTTGAAATAAAGTATAGAAGCATGGTATAGACTAGGCTTTTCTACTGATGTTCTATATCAATTAATATTACAAAATGTATTTAAACTCCCTTAAGGGTTTCTACCCCTTAATATAACTCTGTTATCTCTTCGTTAAACTCTTGACATCGCCGCAAAGCCGAGCTGGAATTCCAAGAACGTTCAGAGATTTTACTCCGTAGTTGATTTTAAATTCCTGTCGGTTTATGGCCTCGGGAGAATAAACATATCCAACCTGTGAGTTTGCATGTTTTAAAATAAGTCTTCGTTTTCTTTTAGCTGTTATATTTCCCCTTGAGTTGTTGTTATTGGATAATTTCTGTTCTAATTTTCAAACCCTTCCTGCTTGTTACGAAAGCTTACGTTTCTTTTTATGTATTCTTGCCTTGCTTGTTACAAGAGCCACTGTATTGCGGCTCCTGATGCCTGGGGCAGTGCGTTAAGACAGAGGGTGGCGACGAGGGAAGGAAAACGAAGATTCTGTCCCCCACACCACCGCTACTAAAGTTTCGAACCATTCAATATGCATTAACTGTGGAAGCGAAAGAAGAAACTGGAGGAGAGAGCAACGAAAATGATTGATCTAATTCCTCTTGAACCCTGCCTGCGTCCTTCGCCTGCCCTTACTCACGCACTCTGGCTTCATGAACTTGTTCAAAATCCACATTAAAGATGAACACTGTTCGCTGTGATCATTGGAATTACATTTTATATATCAGTCGTTCCATTTTCAATTTGTAGTTCTTGGGCATTGACAGTTTGTTTCAATACGGATTCAACAGACATACCAAATACTGTCATCATATATGTTACATAGATGAAAATTTATTAATTTTGCCTCTTGGATATAATAATAATAATAATAATAATATTAATAATAATAATAATAATAATAATAATAATAATAATAATAATAATAATAATAATCTGGTTGTTTGTCCATTCCGGCAGTCGTAAGTGGGCTCAATTTCCGGTCGTCTAACATCTCTCTTTCCCTTCGGTTTTACATCAAATACTTTTTTGGAGTGCTTTCACTTGAATAATTTCAAGCAAAATTTTTCCAGGACCGGGTATCGATCCGGGGACCCTTCGCTAAGCGCACGAATGCTCTACCGACTGAGCTACTCTGGAACTGTACCCGACATCGTTCGTATAGTTCCTCCTTAGCTCAGTCGGTAGAACATTCGTGCGCTAAGCGAAAGGTCCCGGGATCGATACCTGGTCCCGGAATAATTTTTCCTTGAAATTATTCAAATCTGCTTCACAGGGAGCTTATACCTGAAAGCCAGATTTGCATAATTCTTTCACTGTCCATACGCATAAGATGCTATGTCCATTTTTTCCAGTATTCTTGTATTCAGTCATGCACACAATATATTATACCCATTTTTTTCTATTTTCTTCATTCCTGATTTTATCTTCTGTTATGAATTTCGTAGGGAGAGTATATTTTCTGCGAGTTTATTTTCTGCTTCCTATACTGTCATGTTCCCTCTTAATATAAGTGTGCTTCACCTCCATAAATTTCTGCAGGGACTGCGAGTGTTTTGTAAAATTTTGGTTCTGTTTCCTTTTTTAATTTATGGTCCAGTATTCTTTTGGCAGTTATGCATATAGTTTTACATTTTCATAGTTTATATGTATATCCATATCAGCCATTTACGTAAATCACAATCCAAATACTGAAAATACGAGACTTGTTCAATTGACGTACTTTCTAAGGTAAATTTTATTTAACTGTAAATCTACCTTTAAAGGCCCATTGATTTAATTTTTCATAATGATATGTTGCAGTTCTGGCTATTATTTGAAATTTTTGTACCAACCGTTATAGATCTTTTTCTGATTCTGACATTAATACTACGCAATCTGCAAATAAAAGCGCATTTACTTTACCTTGATGTCCTAATCTGGTAGAGGGGAAGCCTCTGGTAGAGGGGAAGAGAAGGTCTGATGGCCTTATCTCTACCAGGTTAAATAAATAAATAATAATAATCTCTGAAGCTCACAATATTTAAATGAAGAACACCATTTTATATACAACATTGCGAATCAAAGCCATGCTATTTGTATTCGTTTCATTCATTTCTTGGAAGACTTTTATTTTGAAACCTCACAGATCAAAGCTATTTGAGCTTTTTTTTCCTGGAATCATTTATATTTTAAAAATTTGTTTCTTAAATAGATTTGATTCCTGCGGACATAGATTTGACTTACGTGGTGTTATTACGAATTTAATAGAGGGTATATCTCTATAGCTGTAAAACTTCGAACGGTTTGAGAAGTGTGCCCTTTAATGTATTATGATTCCATGAATATTTTGACGGGTTAAAATGCTTATTACACTGTGTAAATGCGGCGATGTTTTTACAAAAGAACTCTATCATATTGGAGCAAATTTCGTGTACTTATCCAGATATAATGTATCGATATGCAGTATAAGTATCAACATATTATATAAGGTATAATCGTATTAATCTTCGATACTAATCTGGGGTAAGAACCATATTTTATTATTAATATCTACATCATATACTCCGAAATGTTCCAGTACCGGTAATCTAGATATGCTAATCTTGGTTATTTTAATTTCCTTTACAATTAAAATTAGTATTTCATAATTAAATATGTTTTTATGTTTATTAATTGAGTTCGTGAATGACTCCAAATATCCAACACTTCTTTATTTTCTAGTTACCATTGTTTTGCAGTGATAATAGTTTTGTTGTAAATAAAGTGAACATGTATTTTGAAAAGTGAACAAATGAAATACATATAAATATAGACTGTGGATAAAATATTATAGGTTCAAGAGTAATTATTTATATTTGTAAAATTAGCTTCTTGTTCTTCTACTGCAGCAGATTATGAGACTAAATTAATTTATTTATTTATTTCTGAACATAATAATTGACACTTGATTTAATAAGAATTTACTTTATGTGTTATATTTCAAGGAAAAGTGAATGTTTTCTGATAATTAAAAAAAACACCGATAGAGAATAAGTCTGCCATTAATAAATTCATTCATTCATTGTTTTAACATAGTGAGTAATTATAGGTGCAATAAAACGTTTGCTTATTCTGGACATGAAAATATATTAAGCTATAAAAAATTTAAATATTTACAACAAATATTCTTGGGGTAAAAAAAAAATCCCAATAAGTAGCATGAAATTGTAGACCAGCTAAATTGCGAGGGTTAATTCAGTGGTGTTCGGGTAAAGGGGATTAAGTCATTTTTTGTACAGATGGAATTCTGTTCCCCAGATGAACACACACAAGTTAAATTATACAAATGGATGTGCAAAAATCAAAAGAATACTAGCATTTGATGTGTCTTATTTATGTAGAAAATTATTTGCAATAAGGATCCGAAGTTAATTTTCATTTATCTCAAAACTCATTTTTATGACTTATCTCCCTTTACTAAAACAACACCGAATTGTAGCACAAAATATAAAGGAAAATCTGTATTAATGAAAATTGTTAGGTAATACAGAATAAGTATTGTTTTAGCTAGTATTCAATTGCTCCAGAAAACAAACACCATTTCTAAGATATTTTTGTAGAAAGAAGATGGACTGGCTTTTGGGTAACAGTGTATTCATACCAGAGGAATGGAGCTATGAAATAGGAGCTACTGTCTTCATTCAATCATTCTGCCCCTTAATGAGGCTTGCAAGGCGGTAGTAAAAAGACTCCATTTGGCCTTGTTCCCGCAAAGACAAGACGCAGTAATCTCCTTCTTATCCATTTAAAAAAAGCGTCTGGGATAATGAACAAGGACAACAGATTAGGACAAATAAAAACCTTGGCATAGCCTACATAAGAAAAATGTTCTAAAAATATTATTCATGTACGCAGATGGAAATTGATGAAATAGATGCATCAACTTTTATTTTCTAAGTGCTAGATCCCACTCTACATGCCACGCCATAAAACAGGAAATGTCTTCATTAATTCTCGAAAATTTTCAAATTTGTAGGTCGAAGATAAAGATAATGATGTTCCGAAGGTAATGGAATAAGAATTTTAAAACTGTGAGAAAATAGTAACTCTTAAGTTAACTGTTTTAGTGGTTGAAATATAATAGCGCCTATTATATACTACAAAAATAAATTGATAATGAAGATGATACAATGGCAAATCCAGAATTTTAAAAGAGTACCTATTGACTGTCTTTTCCTGCTTCATGGATGTAACACTTCAATACTTTTAACAACAAAAAAAGAGCGAGGTGGCTCACAGATAACGCATTAGGTCGCATTCGGGAGGTCGCCGATTCAAACCCCGTGGCTGGCCAATCTGACTGGGGTTTTTCATGGTTTCCCTCAGTGACAAAGGTACATGCCGAATGGAAATTTACATACCATGATTCATCACCGTCAAATAGAGATCAGTATTTGGAAGTTAAAAAAAAGTGGCTAGTTAATAAATATATTTAGCGATTGAAGTTTATTGTAAAGAAGTAAATCTTGGAAAGTGATGTAGTTTAGTTTATGAAAGATGATATTAGTGGGAGTAATTACAATGTTCTATAGTTTTTGCTGGGCGTTGATTAAGGTTAATGAATGGATGATTTCAAACTATAGTGAGCAAGATACTCATGCCAATATTTTTTTTACAAGATTATAATAATGATGTGTTTCAGGTAAAATGAGTAAAACCGTGTGAAGGTATTAGTATAGGGATTTTATTAAGAATAGCCAGTTAAAATTTAACAACAATATTTTGATAAAATAATAAAGATCAACAGAATAATATCCTGTAGAGTAGAACGAGCTAGATGCGATGTAGAAAGAAGTAAATATATATAAATTTATGTTAGCAAGATTAGAATGCTTGAAGGAACGTAAGTGAGGAACGAACAGATGGTGAATGTTTAAGATCAATGAGGAGAAATTGACTGTGTGGAGTTAATAAGGATAGTAGAAGAGGTTCTGTCTGTCTGTCTCTCTCTGTCTATCTTTGATTCATCACCGTCTTAATCACCATTATCATAATCGTTAAAAAATGAAATCATTAAATGAGTACAAAACACATAATTATACAGAGTGATTTATATAGAACTGACACATTTTTTTCTTTAATTATTCCGTTGGAAATTCATTCAATGACCCAATTTTAGCACCAAATTAAGCAGAATGTTCTGGAGTTTCGATTCCTTGTCACTAGATGCGCAGATGTTTATGTTTTATTCTTATTGTTGGCAGCACTGACCCAATTTTAGCACCAAATTAAGCAGAATGTTCTGGAGTTTCGATTCCTTGTCACTAGATGCGCAGATGTTTATGTCTTATTCCTATTGTTGGCAGCTGTTTTCGACATTTGTGTCAACGTGAAAATGCAGTATACATTAAATCAACGACTCTTCCTTGTGAAGCAACACTGGATTACGAATTCAATTACAGCTACTCAAAGGGCATACCAAGAGAGAATTTGGTGTTCGCAATCCTCCCAAAAGAAACACAATACTGGGACTGGTAAACAAATTGGAAACTACTGGATCTCTGGTGAGTGAAAAGGGCAAGCATCGTTCATCTAGGTTTCCCACGGTTGTTGTTGACGTAAGAGCACGACTGGAGCAGTCACCCAAAAATCATTAAGACGTTTGTCCTTGAGTTTGTTGAGCAACTCGACGATGTAGAGCTGAGTCAAGGATATTTTCAGCAAGATGGCGCTACATGCCATACATCAAATGAATCAATGGAACTAATTGCAAGTTTCATTGACGACCGAATAATTTCCAGGAACCTGTGGCCACCGAGATCTCCGGATTTGACAATGCCGGACTTCTTTCTATGGGGTTACTTAAAAGACAGGGTTTACGCCACACGTCCCCAGACATTGGACGATCTGAAGCACAACATCACATAGGAGATTCAAGCTATTGACAACAGAGTGGCCAGTAACGTGGAACGACGTGTTGAGTTGTGCCTTATGCAGGATGGAGGACATTTTCAACATTTGCTATAGAGGTAAATAATCTCCCAAAATTCCTCTACATTTTAGGTATAATAAGTTGTCGCTAGCACAATTCGTTTTGAAACAATTAATGAAAGAAATGTGTCACTTCTATATAAATCACTCTGTATTATAATATACGAAAATAGAAACAGAATCACAATAGTCCACGGCCTACTGATGTACCCAAAGATTCTACACACGCTATGTGACCTAGGTGTTAGAGCGTGTTTAAACTTTTCGAAAATAGCAACAACAGAATTCACTGATAGACGCAAGAATATAATTTGTAAAATTTGATAAGAAAACTTTTCTGGAAACAATTAATTTAGTAATGAGAAGATAATAAACGAGTTACAGATAACACAAGTTGTAGAATGTACAAAGAGGGCTTGAACGAATTAATGAAGAATGTATAGTAATATATATTTATCGGAGGCTTACAAAATACAAACTCGATGGCCATTCTTTAAAAAGATGGACTTACGATAAAGGGACATATTTTTGATTTGATGTTTGTAATGGTGTTATTGTTAATTTTGAGGAGAATGTTGATATTATTAATGAGATTTAATTCAGAAAATAAGCTATTTATTTTCCTATATCTAGGAAGAATGAAGTTCTAGATAGAGTTACGAATGAGATGTGATTCTTTGTTTATTTTAACCCTAAAATTAGTCCAAAAATATAATTCGGCAATCATTATCTGTATACAGTGTATTTTGGAATTATATAACCTTACTAATAGCATCGTCATTATCACAATCATTGTCATCATCAGGCTTCGGTCTTGGGCACAGAAACGCATGAAGTTCAGAACGCAAGGGCGATAGTGCTGTGTTGGTCGAGTGGAGTGGGAGATGGAGCGCGCCGCTACTTCGTGTCTCAACATGTAAACAGTCCGTCATAGTGTGTCACAAAATATATTTCACCCTGTACAGATGCAGTATATACACTACATTCCTAGTGTAGACAATAAATGTCTATTAAAGTATTAACATGAGTTGTAACCTTCAATCTGGTGTCTCTACGCCGAAGCCTGTTACACGTACCGCAGCCAAAAAGTAATACACACAACCACCTGTGCTGTTGCAGTCACCCCTCCACACGGGTCATGACGTCAATTATACTCCGTGTACTCTAAACCTCACACTGGTTACTCTGTGTCCCTAGCCGAAGAATTCAGTAGGCAATAACTCTCCATTCTCTCATTAAGATGTGCAGTCCACCTTCTATAGTTTATTTGTAAATATTAGTTTCGAAATTTTGTATAAAAAAGAGACATGATGCTGTACATTTTGCCGCATAATAATGAAAATTGGATAATTAATAGTAAAACAATTAAAATTAAAATCGCAGAGTGTAGTACAATCCACAATTATATTACACAATTTATGACATTAAGATCCTTCACCAGTTGATTCAGACATTTACATCGTCATCAAACGAGATGGAGAATAAGTAAGAGCGTTTCTTGAGTCAGTGCAAATATCAAAGAGGGAAGAAAAACGAAGATTCTTGTGGATTGGATCCCGAAAGAGCGATGAAGGAAACGAACATCACTAGGCCTGCACTCCAAACGACTTGTCCCTAGAGATAACAAGGCTATAGTTACACTCAGTGGAAGAATTATCTGACATTATTTTGCCCTGGATATTTATAATTACATAACAATCGCATTCCAACTTCAATATTTGCTGTCAATGGTTTAAAATTTAAAGGCTCAGTATAAGAAAATGTTCATTTACACTTATGTATCCAAGTGTATGATGAAATTACAGTTTTTAAATGCCTCTGTTCTGAATTGCAAATAACATAAAGCTGATTACATTTTTTAAATTTTGAAGTGGGTTATTTTACGCCGCTATATCAACATCTCAGATTATTTATCGCCTGAATCAAATGAAGGTGATAATGCCGGTGAAATGAGTCCGGGTCGAGCACTGATAGTTACCCAACATTTGCTCGTATTGGGTTGAGGGAAAACGCCGGAAAAAGCTTCAACCAAATAACTTGCTCCAACCGGGATTCTAACCCGGGCCACCTGGTTTCGCGGTTAGTCGCGCTGACCGTTACTTCACAGGTGTGGAAAGCTGAGTACATTTTATATCTAAAATAAAATAAGGCCGCAAGGTCGATGTGCTAAAATTTTCAAACAAATGAGGTCCATAACCAATAACTAAGCTTAAGAGTTAATATTTTACTAATGTGGTTGAATACTCATTTTTGTGGTTCATAATCAAAATGTATTTTATCGGTAAAGGATAAGTATTCTTGAGCAGAACATTTAAGTCATGAACATAATTTTTATTCAGTCTTCTTAATAGCTGCTGGAGTCCGGATAACTATAGAATTTGAGATGATATGAAATACTCCTTAAATTTCTTCCTAGACGGAGCCCGTAGGTCCAAGTTTTCATATTAGTGTTGTGCAAAGTTCGAACATGAGAGGGGATGTCAAGATACTACAAACTTCGACCTACTCCATAGGCATCCCAACAGTACGTGGAAGTGAAGCATGTACACTAAAATAACCGAGTCCATTGAAAACCGGTTTCGTTTCATGTTTGCCAAGTCTTTATGTTCAATCTTTCCCCTTCCTTACATACGTTCGGTGCCTTTCTTCTTAGTTCCTCCTCTCCCTGCGCCTTTACGCTTTAGCTGTTTAAGGATATCAGGCACATATCTTGCGAAGTTATGCATAGTAATGAGTATAAGTTATTTTTCTTGTTATTAATATGACTAAAAACATTCACGTAAATATATCTATAAATAAATCAAACAAAATATATTTAGGAAACGCGTATGTTCAAAGTACCGACTAATATGTGCAAAGTTCAAACATGAAAGAGGAAACAAAAACATTGCAAACTTCGTCTTATTCCATATGAAAAAGCGTCGACCTGGTTGGCGAGTTGGTATAGCGCTGGCCTTCTATGCCCAAGGTTGTGGGTTCGATCCCGGGACAGGTCGATGGCATTTAAGTGTGCTTAAATGCGACAGGCTCATGTCAGTAGATTTACTGGAATGTAAAAGAACTCCTGCGGGACAACATTCCTGCACATCCGGCGACGCTGATATAACCTCTGCAGTTGCGAGCGTCGTTAAATAAAACATAACATTTAACATGAAAAAACTAATCGCAAGATATGTGCTCAAATCCTTAAGCGGTTTAAAATAGTGTCCTGCAATGTTCGAACATGAGAGAGGCAACCAAGACATTACAAACTTCGTCTTATTTTATATGAAAAAATAATCGCAATGTCTATGCTAAAACATGAAGGGGTAGGAGTGGAAGACAGCAAATATTTTTACAAACATGACAGGCCTTCTGCATAGCGGACATCGACGGAGTCGAACTTCGTCATACTCAACTAAATTGAATCGAACATAGTGCTTGTAATACTTTCATCATCTGTATAGTTTCACAAATATTGTTATCGAGCAACTGTGATTTATTTCAATATTATGTGAAGAATGTAATTGTAGCTATTTTCTTTCGGTAATTGGTATAGTAACAACTGTCATGTATTTTTAAAATATAATGTGATGTACCTATATGTACGTATATTTCTGTCGAAATTTAATCATATTTTTGTAATAAAAATTACCTGTTCTTACATCTAAATAAAACTTCACAAGATTTGTTCTAAAATACTTACTCAGCTAAAAGCATGAAGGGTTGGAAGAGAAGTGTAGGAGAGGCCAGCGAACTTAAAGGGAACAGGTCATATAAGGGGTGAGACCGAGCGAGGGAGACAGATCCGCTTCTTCAAAGCAGACTTCGGTTCTTGTCACGCTCGACAGACTTGAACCTAACATAGAGCATGAAATGCACGACACTACTTCATATATTAGCATCGGAAATCCGTACTGCCACCGAGATTTCACTCTCTCCTATTTCTAACTACTGTAAATGATTAAAGGACTAAGTGGAGAGTATTGATGACATGAAAGAAGGAAACGAAAGTATCGCGAGAAAAACTCTCTGCAACCTTCATACCATACCTGGGATCGAGTCTTGACCGCCCGGTTGAAAGAACAGCGCTCTAGTGGGAAATTCAATGTCGTATGTATGCTGTATGCTTTCTCTCTCTCTCTCTCTCTCTCTCTCTCTCTCTCTCTCTCTCTCTCTCTGTATATATACCTAATATAGCATTCATTTAACTCGAAGTTATACTTACTTTGAAACACCTTGTGGGGACGTAATGTACGCAAGTCCAGATACTTACTCGAATACTGCAGAACAAATAGTGAAGTAGCTGGCGTTATAAGGGCCCGAATTAGCAGTACCGGTCCCCGGTTGGACCATGCATCTGCCCTCCTCAATTAACTACATGTCGTGCAGTTGCGTACCCGCCCCTCGGTTTACACCTTGCCGAGGATTTATCTATTCTGCTCGATGTCTTTAATTCACCCCCATCCCTATTTCCACAGTGGATGTGCTATGTTGAGAGAGTCAGGTGGGGTTACTTTCTCTGCCAGAGGGTGGTCACTATTTTCCCTAGCGGTAGCGGTACGTACCGGCATCCCCCCTGCATTGCGTAGGGAGGGGGTGTCATCGGCAGATGTTGCCAGGGATGTTGGGTTAGGGGTGGTTTCAACCCTCCCAACAGGATATAGAGAACAGCACACACATTTTCACTCCAGACGTGTTAGAGGGTTGGTGTTTAGAGGATGGGACGGAAAAAGGGATGATCGTAAAGGGCGTTTTCCTTTTGCTGACAGAAGTTTTCGCTCGTGGACAAACAGATTTGAACATACCAAAACGAAGGAAAGACTGCCAGCGGCCATGAGTGGAGACTTTGGCTCCTTTCTGCTTCGACTAATCAAAACTGTCAGTTGAAGGGGAGATCTTGAATAGGTTTGTTCAAATCTGAATTGCACTTATACTTCTAATTTATCATAACACGATAAGCTATAATATATTGTATTATATTCATATTTTATAATATATTGGTGTCATTTACGCCAAGTATTTTGTTATTTGTAAATGTTTCTACAAGACGTCTATAAACTTTTACATTACTCTTTCTATTAGTTGTTGTAGGTTATCATTTATCATGCCTTCTTTCACAGGAAATGTCCATTTATATATATCTACCATATGCAGTTTTACAGTAAATTATATCAACTAAACACGATCTAAGCTCGAAACTAGAACATAATACTTGAATAATATGTAATACATATTTACAGTACCACCGGTACGGAACAATGAATACCATCTTACAGTAAACACTAGCAAATTTAGTGAAAATATAGTGTGGTTGTGCGATTGGATTAAAAGTTTTGCGTTAATATTATATGAAGTTAATGCCATGTTTGACGCGTGCCACAGTATCTTGTTTGTGATGAAGTTGACGTTCTCTTCATGATTCTAAACTAGACCTCATAAACTGTCTGCAGTGCATTATAGTGTTAAAGACTGATGATGATAATAATAATACTAATAATAATAATAATAATAATAATAATAATAATAATAATAATAATAATAATAATAATAATACGGTGATGTTTCCTACAATTTAAATTATTTTTTATTAATTTAATTCATTTACTTTTACTGGTAGAATTAAAACCATAAGGCCTTCTCTTCCACTTAACCAGAATAAAAATTCATAGAACGAATAAATAATAGTAACACAGAAACCATTTACAATTTAATGTTAAATAAGACAATTTTAATGATATTTCATAATGAAGGACGATTGATATATTAAAAATAAAAATCATATTCCACAAAATATATGTTTGAAGAAAGATCATATGCCAGAGACGAAAAGCATTGACTTTGGCATTCGGCTTTTGAAAGTATTCAATGTCTGAAGCCCCCTTTATACACTAGTATACAGTATTTACAAAATAAATAGGCTGTAGTATTATGAAATAAATTATCTTTCATTACAATAAACAACACTGCACTTAATAGTGTAAATAATGTTTGGTCAGTGTAGGCCTACATTCTTTACTATAGTGTAAATAGTAAGAATAGCGTATTCTAGTATACATACTATCTTCTGATTGAGGTTCTGACTGATATGCACATCTATTATTAGGTAGTACACCTCACTTGGCGATATGTGTCAGAGGAAGAACACTAATTATTTATATGCATCTGAAGTTTGACTAGTGTAATATGTAGCTAGTCGGCGACGTATGCAATAGAGGTGGAAAGGAACTGGCCACCCTACCTCATTATATCCTGGCCTAGTTGCCTCATAAGTGGTGCCTTGTTGTTATCGCTTGTGAGGTTCAGACCTGTCTTCGGACGGTTGATTAAACAACAATGTACATAGTTTAAATCAGTGGTCGTCAGCACTCGCTGAAATGGGTAGAGTGCATGGAGGGTATGGAAATATGCTCCGTCGTGCACAAGGGATAGGACAGCATACCTACCAGCAGCCACGAATGCACGCTAGAGCTGTGTCTTGTCCGCGGGTAAAGGACACTTGCCCGAGAATGCAGTGTTTTGATGACCGCTAGTTTAAAGAGTATAAATTACAAATATTATTGAAACTGTTAAAGTGGTCTATGGTTTGTTCTGCCCAATTTGACCAAATAGGAGACGCGAGAGCAGACAAAGTAGGCTAATTCGCTTGCTACATGCACGCACTCATCCGCTACAGTAAGAACGCCAGTAATACTTAACCTTGTAGCTTTCTGGAACAAAATATGGTCCCTAATTATTACTACTGCCTCTGAAACTATACTGCTGCTGCTGCTGCTGCTGCTGATAGTTGACGTAATTTGTATCCGTTGGATATTTTAGATTACCTACGTAATTGGGAAAATTCCATAACTGGAGCAGTTAATGCCTGTAGCTGCAGGCGAATATATTTCTAACAGCAGATATAATTATGTTGTGTGTTTAAGTACGTGTGAATATTTCTGATTGGACGGATGTGAGAAATTTTCAGTAATGAAAATGGATATGTAATGTACAATTATATTTCTTTTGATGTTACGTTACTTCGCATTTAAGTACAGAAAGCATTCCATCACCATTTTGTACAAATGTATTTTTTTCTGTCCGACTTCCACTTCCTCATTTTGTGAAGTGTAAACAGAAACTTTTGTGATGCTACAGATCTCCATTTCTAGATTTGTAGGTATGCGACCTAAATTCACGTTTTCAGCATGTACAGCTGTCAAAAGATAAAGTGGCCGCTCTCCTGAAACAAAGTTCCCTTCGGGTACCTTCGCTACAATTCGGAGACAGGCGAGTTACATGTTGTTGGACCACGTTGCCTGATATCTACAGTTATAATTGAAGTATTCTGTGTGTTATTCGATAGCGTAATGGTAGCGTTCAGGCCTCTTATCCATGAGGTCCTGCGTTCGAGTACAACCTCGTGCTTTTCATGTTCTTTTTTGTTCTGTTTTTGAGAGAGACAAACTATACATAATGGCTCCTTCCTCTGTTACGATTATTTTAGTAATTAACATCAGGTTCATTAATATATTATGCCATGACTTTATCATTATGATATTGTGGCTGCAAATGGAAAGAAAAAAGATTTTATTCTCAATAAAAATATCTTTCGTGGCATAAACAAAACAAATTTACTGGCGTCGGCCTTAAAACATTCAAACAATTAAGCGTTCAAAAAACAAAACAAAAAGCCACAATTCAATATTTAGTCTATCTTCCTCTTATCTCGATCATTTTGCAGTCGAGTGGGCATGGAATTGACTAGTCTTTGCAAATAGCGACTGTTCTTAGACACGATATTCCAGGCATTCTGAACATACATACATAGGTGTTCTGTCCATGGGCAGGTCTTTCATTGCAAACCCAGCAATCTCCAATCTTTCCTATTTTCTGCCTTCCTCTTAATCTCCGCATATGATCCACATATCCTAATGTCGTCTATTATTCTTTTCAACCAGAGACCCAACCAACTCATTTTTCTCTTTCTAATCAGTTTCAGCATCATTCTTTCTTCACTCACTTTTTCAAACACAATTTTATTTCTTATTCTGTCTGTCCACTTCACACGCACCGTTCTTCTCCACATCCACATTTCAAATGCTTCAATTCGTTTCTCTTCATTTCGTCGTAATGTCCATGTTCCTTCCCAATACAATGCCACACTCCACACAAAGCACTTCACTAGTCTCTTCCTTAGTTCTTTTTACAGAGGTACGCAAAAGATCCTTCTTCTTCTATTAAAAGCTTCCTTTGTTCATGTTTGCAGTTTTTCTTGGGAAGGATAGGCCTAAATGCGGTAACATCCCGTTGCTTTCCGCACACCACTATCTCTTTCGCATCTTATTAAATTCCAGGGGGCCCAAGCGTGGAGATGAGGAGAGTGGATTTGACTAATTGGGCCCTCCGGACTTCACCGAAAGTCACGGCAAGGGTTAAATATTAATTCTATCAGGATGTTTGACTCGATCAGAGACCGGGAAATCGCAATTAGCCTGTGCCCCCCGCATCCTGGACTAGCTTCTACGAATCATCAGAAAATCTTGGAGTGTGATTGGGCCAATTTTTCCGAAAATGTTTCCACACTTTTGCCCTCGTAGCTCAGCAGACGAACGTCGGAATTTAGATGTCAACGTCTCAGGTTCAATACCTCGTTACTCCTTTTCATTTTATTGTGGTTCAAGATAGTATAATGTAATAATACAAAAAGAAAAACTCATACTAGTATTATGCAACTGGATTTTTCCAAACCTAATATTAAATTTATGTTATTTATATCGCTAAAGATCGATTACAATATAAATAATTTGAATATTATTTATACAGTATCACTAAAGAACGATAACAGATTATAAATGATAAATATCGGTTTGTTTAATTAATATAAGATATTATATGATACGTATTTAATTATCTAAATAAAATAACCTATTTTACAAAGAAAGATGGTTATTTGTGTTATAATAATTACTTACATAAAATACAGATGATTTATATTGCGAAAGAACAATAACAATACAGGGACATCATTTTATTTTACTAACATTTTTAATATTAATCTGGCTATACCTTTCTATTAACGATTGAAACAGGAAACACCGTTTGCTACCCCTTCCACGACTGGAGTTCGATGCTACTGGCGTAAAATACAAATCACTTTACTAGGTATAGGAGGGAAGAAAAGTAGTTCATCCAATTATGTAAACTAGAAAATATCACAATTTTGAGTTTGATAATTTTCATTAGGCTTTTGTTTAATCAAAATACAGTAGGCCTACTGTATTACCACTTAGTATTTTTACTCACCAACTGAGCTATCCATTCGGACGTATTAATTATGCAATGTATATTGTACTTTACAGCTCATTAGCGTACAATATAGAGAATGAAGTTAAATTGAAAAATAATCATAATATGGATATTTAAACACATTTTTTAAAATGGTGGCCGTTCATTTCGATACATGCTTCAGTTCTTTTGTGCATATTATCACACTATAGACTATTGTACGTAATTTCAATTACCAGTTTCGTCCTTCGTACGAGTAACTCATGTTGAAATAATCCTGTACCTTACGTACTGTAAATTCAATCTTCACTTCTGCCGGATCCGAAAAGATAAAATTACTCAGACATGCTATGTACTGTCCGTCCAAGTGGTTGTGTCGTTGAAAGGGAGGAAATCACGTGACAGTTAATTACTTGACGAGGCCCTTTTATTTAAGTTATTTTAAACACTTGTATAATATTACGTAGACGTCCAATTCCTAACAGAAATTAATGTATTCAGAAAAGAGCTAAGACAGCCCAGCTACTATATTTTACATTGGGGGAACAGAAGGAGGTGGGGAAAACCGGGATGCGACAAACAGACGACAGTACCTGTGCGAAAATATGATTCAATATTGGAAGCACTTTCGTCACTGGAGAACGCGTACATATTTCTGGAACGTACTATACTCCTAACTCAGTACTGCATACGCGCCCTCGGCTCTACGTCCTGAACGGTTGGAAGTTTACTAGTAGAAGGGGTGGGAGTGAAGTACATTCAAAAACTCAGGTACAATAAAAATTGAAGTAAAAATAAAATGATGTCCCTGTATAAATAACTTGAATATTATTTTATAATGCTAATGAAGGAAAACAGAATATAAATGATAACTTGAATATTATTTATATCGCTAAAGAACGATAACAATATAAAAAACGTGAATATCATTCATATCGGAATTTCACAGATTTATTACAGATGTATTTAAGAAATTGTAGAAGAATAGTAATTAGTAACAGTGTCCTATTTATTCTTCTTGGAGCCAAATTTGTAACTTTTAAAAGTGTGGTTACTATGTTGAAATGTATGTGTTGCAACGGATGCTTGATTTGTTATGTATGTGAGTCAGTTATGGGATGCTTGATGTGGTCGCAATGTCGTAATTATAGTTTGATTGTGTTTGTGTGACTATTGTGTATTAATTTATGATATATGGTACGGAAAGCTGCATATTTGTGTTATAGAAGTGTTACGTATGTGTGTTGTTAATGTTTTTGTATGTTTCAAATTGATACCTGATATTTGTTTGCAATCGCAATGCCTAATTTACGGATTGTTTGTTTTGTTTACATCGCGTAAGCTAATTTAATTTTCTTTTCCATTTCTCTTTATGCTCATCTTTTTTGTGTATAAAACTATAGCCCTAACATACATATGTAAAATAGGGCTAACCACCATTGGAGATACAATAATAATAATAATAATAATAATAATAATAATAATAATAATAATAATAATAATAATAATTTTTATTCATATCGTTATAAAACGATAACAGAATACAAATGATGACTTGAATTTTATTCATATCTCTAAAGAACGATAATAAAATATAAATAACGTGATATCCATAAAGAACGATAACTGGATATAAATGATAATTTGAATATCATTTACATCGCTTTAAGAACGATTAAAAAATAAAATGAAAACTTGAAGAAGGCCCGAACCCACAACCTTTGAATCATTAAACAAGCACTCTACCACTGGTCTACGAGGCGCAGATATGGAACACTTTCATAGTTCCGGAACTGCTTGTACAAGCACATGCATCGTGTAACCCGAAGTGGACTTTGAAAATATTCGCTGTTCACGAGTGCGGCCACTTTTTTTTGACAACTGTACATACCGTCTGTATACAGGCCTTTATTTTTAATTATTCAACTTTTTTCTTATATTCAGTATCTACGAATCTTATCATCTGAAATCACGCACTTGGAATATATTACAAATTTTGCTGCATAAGTCTAAAATAACGATGTACTCTAAAGTGGTTATGACGATTTTTTTCACTATTTACTACTTTACAGAAGACGGTGTGATAAATGAAATGGTGTGACTTTATAACCCCTAACCTTTTTATAAGGAAAATTTACTACTTTACATAATTTTACTTCAGATCGTAAAGTTATTTAGTCTAAATTATTCAGAGCTTAAAGAAATCTACAGTCCAGGAATTGATCTGTAAAATTACCACCAAGGCTTTCTACGGAAATACAGTAAAACGAAACTGTAAAGACTTTGCAAATCACAGGGAGCTATACCCTAAAGTCAGATTTGCATAATATACGTTACTGTTCGTTAAGAGGAAACAACAATTCAAGTCACACAGAGTTTGTGTGCACTCAATGTTGGATCTCTGGGAGCCTGTCACCCCACTTGAGGTATGTGGGTATAAAACAGTGGTCGTCAGCGCTCGCTGAAATGGATTACGGGTAAGCAGTGCATGGCAATATGCACCTTCGTGCAGGAGGAAGCATACCCGCTGGCAGCCACGCTTGCACGCTGGTGCTGTAAGAGACCTGCGGGTAAGAGACGTTAGCCCGAGAGTGCAGTGTGCGTATGACTGCTGATATAAAGGGAAAAATCGAGCCAGTGTCTGGTGCAGTTCCTGAGTAGCTCAGTCGGTAGAGCGTTGGCGCCCTCAGCCAAAGGTACCGGGTTCCATACCCGGCCCAGGAACAATTTTTCCTTAAAATTATTGTGAAGACTTTGTTTATGCATAGTAGCAAATTGTCCTCTCACACGTCATCCTATACCAAAATAATTAAATCTCGAGTAGGACGGAAGAAATTTTTAGGATTAGTCTTCACCAAGAAGTAAAAGTATCCGGGAAATGTAAACTCGTCCGAAAGAAAGCATTAATTACAATCTGATATGTAAAATCGTCCACATTCACAATTAGTGTCCTATCATGAAAATGTAAACTCGTCCTGATGCTTAAGAGAACATTTTCTTTCCTATTTTATACAGGCTTAGGACCGGCAGCTTATAGATCTACCTATATGAAAACTGGCATGGTTAGAAATGTTTGCTCAAGTTGTAATTTTACATGCCTTGTTTATTGTAAATTAAAATTAAAAGAAGTAATTTTAATAAATTGTATCATGGATAAATTCCCAGCTTCATAATCTTCAAAGGCTTTGCATATACAGTGCGTTCGCAAACTCACTCCGCAGCGAGAAGACGGCGATGTATACGCTAGGGGCTGCAGTTATGTTGGGAGGTGGGATTCACCGCTAGCTGCTGCAGTTATGTTGGGAGGTGGGATTCACTCCACTCGAAGGTCAATACTGAAAACGTGTGAATGATTTTGCTGCCAACTTAAAACATGGTACATGGCATGAAAACTACAACCATTGGTGGTACGTGCACTAACATTGATTTCTCCATTAACCCCATGAATAAAAATAGCAAGCTTTGCTGTATCAGTAGTGTCACTACTGTCATCAAGAAACAATAAAAAGTATATACAAATTTTCTTCCTTTTTAAAATATTTCTCAGTGAACACAATGAGAAATTTCCTGAATTCTCTTCTGGATATTTAGTCGAGAAAGAGAAGTTTTTCAAAATTACTTAACAACTTTCAGTGGACATATTATTTCAGCCACTTTGATCATTACGCTTTTATAAAACTCTCCTCCGTTGGAAGGCTTAAGAGAACGAGCGACATCATTCGCCACTAGATAGCTGGCTTCCTTACATTTATTTATGTCATCTTTCTCTTCATGACGATGATTGAAGGCTGATTTCAGTTCTTGGAGTTTAATAGCTCACTTCATTACTACACTAGCATGTAATATTCAATTAGTTTCTCTATTTCTTTTATTTTAGTGGGTTATTTTACGACGCTTTATCAACATCTTTGGTTATTTAGCGTCTGAATGAGATGAAGGTGATAATGCCGGTGAAATGACCCCGGGGTCCAGCACCGAAAGTTACCCAGTATTTACTCATATTGGGTTGAGGGGAAAACCCCGGAAAAACCTCAACCAAGTAACTTTCCCCGACCGGGAATCGAACCCGGGCCACCTGAGTTCGCGGCCAGACACGCTGAGCGTTACTCCACAGGTGTGGACAGTTTCTCTATAATAATAATAATAATAATAATAATAATAATAATAATAATAATAATAATAATAATAATAATAATAATAACAATAATCCTGTTATGCTTGTGTATTCAGCGTAATCCTTTGTCATGTCGCTTCTATATACTAGGCTAATATTAATTGAACCGTTGAGCAAAGCAACATACTACATTTTCTCCGAAAGAACAGGAAATAAATTCCTCTTCCATTCTGTACGAAAACTTCTGTTCCTACTCGTAGAGACAGAAGGTTTGTAGAGCGACATGGTACCGACACTGCTTATCTTCAATACGGGAGCGAGACAAGAGAGCAATGTACAGGAAACTCCCCTTACTAGTATGAATGTCTGAGTACACGATGTAATCACGATACCCAGTTTGATCACTGCTAATCTAGACTATACTCTAAATCCCTCTTGGCGAATGAGTTTACATGTTGATTAAAGTGTCTCGCCTTCGAAATACGATGTGTTTATCAGTTTCGGACGAGTTTACATTACTCCAAAGTATCAACTGAATATTTTCTTTGTTTTTCTTTTATGAATTACGTTCTACCTAGAAGACGTCCGTCTATTACAACGAAGAAACTTCGTAAGCAGCAAATTGACTGTTTGTTGCAAATCAAGCTTTCAGGTATAACTCTCTGTAAAGTTGATTCGAATAACTTCGAGGGAAAAATTGTTCCGGGGCCGGGTATCGAACGTACAAACGCTCTACCAACTGACTGTTGTCTCCTCCTCTGAATGAAAATTCGTAACATATGAGGACATAGTTATACCCTAGATCATATATACCCAGATTGCTCTGCGTTATAGCCTTTGACGGTAACAACTTTTGTCAGGTTTACTATGCTGCCATCTAGTTGTTACATAAGGAGTCACGTCATAACTATAATTTGAATTGCATTAGCGATTGTACTGCAATCTTGTGTTTGTTTACGGCTAACGGTTGGCGATCCTGGCGGTTGTTCTCTTCAAAATGCAACCGATTTTAACATAGGAATGAGCAATCTAAATGCAATCTGGGGTTATACTTTCAGAAATATTAGTTATACTTTCAGAAATTTTGTCAAAATTAATTGCCTGATTTTATTGTCGATACATTTGAGAAAAATCATGTCTCACTAGTTACGTCGTATTGAGGACAGTTTGTGAAAAAAGTAGACTCTAAAACGTTTCTATGAAAGGGAAATGAAGTTATGCTTTCTTACACTTTAGTATCCTAGTAAATATTACGATAAAGTCTGAATTCTTACCCACAGTTCACGAACTAGTATAAAACAGACATTTGTTCTGTAAAAGATATGTTTGAGAAAATAAATAAGAGAGAATAAAATTTTAGACGTGAGCTGGTAGAAAATTTCTTCTTCTATTGATAAAAAGAAGATTCTAGAAACGTGAGAAAGAAAAATACACTTGATGCCCAAGACAGACTTTAACAGCGAGTGGTGTTGTGTGTATGTGTGCGTGTGCGACGGCGTGTGTTCTATTCTACCCTTATGTGGGAGCAACCACGCGTGTGTGTATGTGTTCGTGCGTGCGTACGCGAGTGTAGGAACCGCCTCGAACAATGAAGCGGCTGTGTTGTTCTTCTGTTTTGAAATTTCCACTCACGTTTGATATTTTATTTTTTTGCTATATATAACGCCTCTCTATTTTTCGTTTTTTTTTTTTTTCGGTTGAGATTTAAGCTTTGTGGTTGGTCGGAGACTCAATTGCCAGTCAAGATGAATGAGAAAAAACGAAGAAAGAAACGAAGTAGAGAGAGAAAAATGGATGAAATAGCATTGTAAAGGAAAAGAAAAATGTGTAAGGTAAGTATAAAAGAGACAGGAGGAAAATTGGAGAAATGGAGAGAATGGAGGCTACAAGTTTGGATGAGAAATGAGAAGTGTTGGATCGTGAATTGACTGGCTTGCGTTCCTATACAGGATGGCGTTGCTGTTTTGTTCTAAATGAAGACCTGGAGAATTCAATTACAAAGATGCGTTGCAACAAAGCGAAACGCAGAAACCAGACATCTCACTCTTTGGAATAGGGTTTTCTTACCACTGTACCCTCCTTTGCAGGAATCGTGCCGCTATCTTCAATATTGAAATCGAGAGTTGCCTGACATTTCAATGAAATTAGCTTCAATTATAATCACTGCAGTAGCGATTTTGATTACTGTCCCACTTGTTACTATTTATAATGCCTTTTTTAATAACACTGTTGATAATACTGCCATATTACTACAGAAACTGTTTCTAATATTGTTCCTATTAGGCGTAATATTAATGAAATCATCGATGCTACATCACTACTGACAATAATACTACAGTTATTTCTAGCACTACTACTACTACTACTACTACTACTACTACTACTACTACTACTACTACTACTACTACTACTACTATAGTTAACTTCACGTCTACTACTATCGTTACTAATTCTACTAACAACAGCATTACTAGATAATATACAGAATGTTTCTAAATTAGACCGACAAACTTTGGGATCGGATAGATAATCTTCTTTCAAACGGTTTTGTTAAGAAACCCATGGGCTGCGACACTCCTTTCAGAGTAAGAGACAAGTGAAATCGAGATAACTTTTCAGGGTTGGTACTAATACAGTTTGAAGGGATAAATAATAATGAATAATAGCTTACGTACAAATATAAAGAAACAAGTTTATTTTTTACATGATTAATCATACCAGTCATATTTTGCTGACTTTGTTGTACATCCCAGCAGGCTCCTATTTTTCCTCACATTGTCATAAAATTCACTACAAGTTTTTCATGTTATACTGTAATAATATAACAATATAACATTAATTGATGATACTTTTAATCTATTACGTTCACCAGAGCACTGGGTGTTCATGGGAGAAAATATTTTCTCTGCTTTAGCTTTATGGCTATAAATCTGTCAATTTCAGTAGTTCTGAAAACTGCCTCGGGATATTTGCATGATTGGAAAAACAATGCCTACTTTGCATTAACTTGCTAATTTTTGTAATTGTCAACTTCCTCCCCATTAATTTTTTTCTGCACATATTGTTACAAGCATACTGACTGGACAAATAATAAAGAATCATTAATTTGATGTCATCCACATGAAAGAAACGTAAATATTCAAAGCTACCCATTTTTCAGCACGCATGACATACATTACAGAACGCTGTGGTTTCTTTCTTGAAAGAGTTTACTTTGCAGTTTGACAAATTATTTAAAACACATTACCTTGATATCGGGATTTTTTTTATCGTTTGATAGATTTCTGACCGGATACCTTTTTCGGCATACAAAATCGGGACAATCCCGATTTTTTGGGACGTAGGCTATGACAACCCTGCTTTTGCTGTGCTGCTCCTACTACTACTACTACTACTACTACTACTACTACTACTACTACTACTACTACTACTACTACTACTACTACTACCTCCACTGTTATACTCCGCGCGCTTTAGTGTCGTCCGTATGAAAATGACTCTGACATATTTCCTTGATATTGCACTCAAGCACCACTCCACGTGCTATTGTCGTATATTGTATACTGTCTACTATTTAATCAATATTTCAAAAATTATCTTGTTACTTGTGATGCTGTTATTATTATGTCTGCTGCTGCTGCTACTACTACTGCTACTGCTGATGATGGTATAGCTCGCGCAAGAAACGATTACCGAAAAGCAATGATGACGTTGCAGTCTGTTTTGACGTGTGTAGGTAGGCACGCCGAGGGGGGAGAGATGCGAGCCGATGGAAGTACTGTCTCTTCCAAGAAGATGAACATATGAGGACATCGCTGTGGAATAAAGAACGTAGCAAGAGAAAAATTCGAAGCTAATTAAACGCGCAACATAGTTTACGAATGAAATAATTATACCGTGCGATACAAGGCACGTATTCACATGCAATGGAACAAACTAAAGTCGTAATGTAACTATCACAACGCAAGACTGATTCTATCAGTGTCATTTCTCTTCCGACTGTACTCTTGAATATCATTCAAGCTATCTCGTGACCTTTCCTATCGCCCGCTCTTCTTTATCGCATTGTTTCATTCGCATTCCTTCTGTCGGTAATCCGTACTTGCGAGACCTATACTGTAGCCTATATCATTATTCCATTAAGCGTCAGTACTTTTATGTCTCACTTCACCATGTGCAACATTTTAATAGTATTAAAACGTACAGTACATTGTGATTGTGATTAATTGACGCACAACTCTAACCAGAATGAAGGATTCAGAGCCATAGTGGGTCAAGCACAAGGGTTAAGGGTTAAAGTTAAGTGAATACCATAGTTTAATGAAGATTGACATATTAATTTGACTGTGTATACTTTATATTACTTACTATAATATGTTTCCATTTAATTATAGTGATAACTTTATTTTAACCCTTGTTTTCTATGGTTTTCGTAAATGGCGCTTGGCCCACTATGGTTCTGAACCCTTCAATTGTTGTCCTTCCTTTGTTCGATGCTTGGTCAGACATTGCTTATGTTCACTCCTACCGGTGACATTCAAACAGTCAGTAATGTAGCCAGTTGTTATTAGGCAGAGCTAACGCAACATTTTCAATACAAAACATATTAGGCTCCCATTTCAAAAAAGAGAGTTCACTCTAATATCTTGAAAAAGATTGCATGTACAAAAAATATATTACGTGTATCAGATGTCCCCTTCGATGTAATTTAACTTGTAGTTGTGGATTTGTCTGTATTTGAAATATTTCACACGCTATAGCCTAAACAGCCTATATAATATTTGTTTCCTCTTAGTAACATTATTAACGCTACTACTACTTTTGTTACACCTAACTGGTAGGCTTATTCCACAAATAATATTGGTTACAATTTAATATTGTTTTGGGTACAATTAATACTGATAATTCTCTTACTACTACTGATATATTTTAATCCCACTGCTTCTTCATAGTTATCAGGTGACACCACCTTATTGAGAGGAGCGTATTTGGTCTTCATACTTGCAAATTTCACAAGGCTCAGTTCTCTAGGGGATATACTAGGAATCGAAAACTTGTCAAGTAGGTTAATTGCCGTTAGTTCGTTTGGTTCAGTCTTTAAAGAAAGGGAATTAAATATGTTTAGCATCTTTCACTTCATTTTTGTCGTGCTTTTCACAATGTCACAAGAAGCCGCAGACTAGTAATAGATTGCCTTCCACTATAGCAGTCTCTTTGAAGAACTGACGCCTGGGAGTTGGAGAGCTCGAATTTTGTGCTAGAAGTGGATGATAAATGATTCCTGTGTTGGCCTCCATAATTCTTCTTATGTATTTCTGTATTGAGAATGAAAACTTGTTGATTCGCACAAATAACTGCAGCAGAACGATCTATAATGCATGTAGCTTAATGGAAAAATGGCATATCTCCTTCTAATATAAATATCTTCCGTGCTGATTAAGCACAAAAGCTAATGATGTACCTACCCATGTTCTCCCTCGCGTCGAACAATATCGGAATATTATCGATTTAGTCATGGTTTTACGTCTGTTTTCTCGGAAAAAAAAAAAAAAAACTTTCATATACGTTAGCAGAGACTCTACATATGATCACTTATTCATTCAATCATAGTTTTCTGCCCAAGGGCAGGCCTTTCACTGCAAATTCAGCATTCTCCAATCTTTCATATTCCCTGCCTTCCTCTTAGTCTCGACATATGATCCATATATCTTAATGTCGTCTATCATCTGATTTCTTCTGCCACGAACTTTTCTTTCGTTCACCATTCTTTCAGTGGACATTTCCTTCTCAGACAGTGACCGAACAATTTTATTCCCTTTTCTCTTCCTTATTGCTTCCATTATCATTATTTCTTCACCCACTCTTTCGAGCACAGCTTCACTTCTTATTCAGTCTCTTCATTTCACACGCTCCATTCTTCTCCATATCCACATTTCAGATGCTTCTAGTCCAGGAATGCAAAACTGTGTTCCAATTGATGCAGATATCAGAATCTGGAATACGTAACTCATCCCTTCTCTTCAACCCTCGCTCATTGTAGGGTAGGGGGAGAAGAGAGATGTAGTGTGCTTGTCAAACGTCATTGAAGGCTCCGACCTTGTGGACGAGAGAACGAGGTCTTTCCCCAGGTTTCCACCCCTCTCTTCCCCAGTTCTGCAAACCTGTTCTAGTCGTTTCTCTTCACTTCGTCGTGATGTTCATTTTTCTGCCCCATATGCCACACTGAACACAAAGTACTTCACTAGTCTCTTCCTTAGTTATTTTTCCAGAAATCTGCAGAAGATGCTCTTAACCTATTAAAAGCTTTGTTTGTCATTGCTGTCCTCCTTTTGTCTTCCTGATTATAGTACATCACAAGTAATTGAACCTGCCCACTTGTTGCACTGTCTCATTTCTAATTCAGTGATATTTGATAAACACGTGGTTAAAAAAATATATGTAGCTCATGATTCATGAACAATCAACCTTCGCTGTTGTTTATGTTAGTCCTTCCGTAGGAAACTTGCAATGCTAAGATATATAATTATTTCATTATTATTATCTGTGCTGTACAGAGTGAACCGTAAGTGAAGTCATTAATTTTAGGGAGTTATTCTTTGAGATATTTCAAACAAAATAGTTTAATACAATTTTGCTCGTTTTTGCTTCGTTTTCGAGATAAAAATTGTTTTTATATGAAATATTTCATAGCTTGTTTTGGGAAACCTATTGATTTAATTCCCAACATACTCAGTCAGTTTAAGAGAGTAGTGTAATATGACAATTAATTATTGAAAGAATTTTAGTTTTGTCCTTCAGATGTGCAGAAATATGATCCGAACAAATGTACCTTTTCGTTCTGAAAAGGAATTTTAGCATTTGATTCTGAAGAATAACTTCAGTCTACTGACTTTTCAAACAGTACTAGGTTCATTATTTTATATGGCCATTAATAAAAAGTTTAGTTAGATTTTTAAATGTTATAATTTCTAAGTAGGTTAGATATAATTGTCTTCTAATAAAGACCCAAATGTATGTTCATTGGTGCCATAAATTATTTGAAACAGAGAAGGAAGAAACTTGAAGTCTATGGAAATCATCAGACTAGAAGATGAACCTAAAGATCACAGGAGACGTCACTATCTGTAAGCAGTATCTGAAAAATGACAAGTCCTCGAGTATAAGTTTTTAGACTGATGCTTTGTGACGATTTCTCGTTGAAACAAAATGTCGCTAAATTAACTTTTCTTAATGCTAGAACCTTCTTTGTTACACAGAGATCGCTTTGTTCAACGCCTCACACCAAGAGCTGAGATTTACGGTAACTGACTCTGTCTTGATTACTACGTGGTGTTAGGGACTGAGAAGGATTCTGTCCAAGGCACATCAGCCTCAAGTTCATGGCTGCGCGGATGTCAGAGAGTATATGAGCAGGGAGACGGGGAGGGATCGGAGGTGGGGGACACATGGTTCTTGAAAATGTCAAGACTCCACGAGTCTACGAGAACGATTCTTGGCAGAGAGGGACCAGATGAATGTAAGGAAATAAAAGAGTGCACATCTTTCCAACAATGTCAGACTTCTTTCCTTCCATTCTCTTTTCTCTCTTCTTTTATTTGACCGTTGTTTATTACACTTTCTTGCTTTTCCTATTCTAACCGGTTCTTCAGATCTGCTAATACACGCACACGCATAAGTTGTCACCTAGAAATTTCTACCTCAATTTCAAATAAATATTTTGAAGATGCCTAAAAATAAAATTTTGTTAATAAAATAAAGGAGAAAAACAAAATAATTTATGTTATTAAAATATAGTTTTTGTAAAGGCGTCGACAAAATATAACTACAGAATTTCTTCGTGTTCAAGATTTAAATACACACTGTTCTGTTTCAAAATTTTTGTTTTAATTATATTTTAATTACTCATTTTCTTTTCAACAGAACCTTGTTTTTTCAAGTAGGTTAATTTACGACGCTGCAGCAACATCTTAGGTAGCTCGGGAGAAAATTAAACACAGAATAAATATGGGAAATGCCTGTTATTATTCGGTTGAGAAGCTTTTATCATCCAGTCTGTTGTCAAAAAATTTGAAAGTTGGAATTTATAAAACAGTTATATAACCGGTTGTTCTATACGGTTGTAAAACTTGGACTTTCACTTTGAGAGACGAACATAGGTTAAGGGAGTTTGAGAATAAGATGCTTAGGAAAATATTTCGTGGTAAGAGGGATGAAGTTACAGGAAAATGGAGAAAGTTACACAACGCAGAACTGCACGCATTGTATTCTTCACCTGACATACTTAGGAGCATTAAATCCAGACGTTTGAGATGGGCGGGGCATGTAGCACGTATGGACGAATCCAGAAATGCATATAGAGTGTTAGTTGAGAGGTCTGAGGGAAAACGACCTTTGGGGAGGCCGAGACGTAGATGGGAGGATAATATAAAAATGGATTTGAGGGAGGGGGGATATGATGATAGAGACTGGATTAATCTTGCTCAGGATAGGGACCAATGGCGGGCTTATGTGAAGGCGGCAATGAACCTGCGGGTTCCTTAAAAGCCATTTGGAAGTAAGTAACCATCTTAAAGCAAATTCTTTTCTGATCTTTTACATATAGGGCTCAATATTATTGCACAATAAATCCTTGGCCCGATAGCCCAGAACGTCCCAAGGCTCCGACTGCCGGCCTCGCTTCAACATGCCTCAGCAGAACGGAGGTGTCGTGGTAGCATGATGCCCCCCCCCCCCCCACATCAAGCCGTTATTGGTGGTTTTTTCGTAACCGGATTTCGCTACCTATCGTAGCTTTCAAAATTCATCACGATGCTGGGTTATCATCGGTCCCATAAACTGGCCGAAATTTCATGAGAAAATCCTTCCCCTTGAGGACTCGAAGCAACGTCCATTCCTTAACGCGATTCCTAGGCATAATGCCTTAGACCACGACGCTACGGCGCGGGACTCAATATCATAAATCTTCTAATTTTTTAGTTATCACATCTTTAATTACTCTTACATTTCTTGTTCTCTGATTACATTACTCGGTTTCGTCATCCGGATTTCTTTAGTGACCATACGATATAGATGCGTTTACGTCAGTAAAAATAATAGGACCTAAGTATGCAATATGATTTTAAAAAAATGGAAAAAGCCTAGAATAAGTTGTATTACAAACCAAACGATTAAAGAGAGATGTAAGATTTGAAAGAACTACTGGATGAAGGCGGAAGTGTTCTTAAAGTCTGTTCCAGTATATTGCGAAATCTTCCTTTCCATCTTCCCTGTCAAAGATTGGGCTTGTTTAAACATTCCTGTCTTTTCATTATCACTATTGGAATCCTCATGATTGCTGTTTTATAACCGTCTTATATTTTGTATTTCAGGACGATATTCGAAGAAAAGTGTTTTCCATCTTACGAGATTTTATTTTTCACCTTCTTTCAGGATAAACTAGGATTTAAAATTTAGATTGGCACAATACTGAATGGAAATATATACTTCGGGGCAGAAAAAATCTTCTTATATGTATTCTTTTTATCCGCATTTCTTTGTGTTTGGATCTGAATATTTGCTCCATTTCTCACGTTATAAGAGTGGATATGTTGGCTACGCCTTTTTTTTTTTTTTTGCCCCGTGCTCCTTTGTATGATAATTTAAGTCCTCTCCGGTTTTGTTTCCTCTTTGCCTATTCTGCGATTACCACTTCTCTAAAACAAATAAAAACAGTTGACAGCACCAACTGTCCGCATCTTTTCTTTTTGTAAAAAGGAACAAAGAAAAGTTTTTCGTAGAATATCTTTTCCCACAGGGTGTTCAAAATACTGCGTGTAATCCTCTACCGACATAATTTTCTGTAATATCATTTCTAAAACCCTTACATTTCGTACAATATAGCAACATATAAACATTATAACAACAGTAATCAAATGAGGTATTCATCGTAATTGAATACAAAGGAATGTGGTGATACATTACGCTCAGATTCCAGGGTCTTATATTTTAAACCAACACGGCTTTTTCTAGAAACAAACTTGTTGTATAATTTTGTTTCTATCAAATAACTAATAAAGGAAACTAACTTTAAATAAATGCTTTATAACACAATATAATCATATTAAAACTTTTAATGTTATTTCTTACTCATCCTGACTTGCCCTCGGGCGTGGGTTCCATTGCTTGGGCTGAATATCTGCACTGCTTTGTCTATTTTGTTATTTTATTGTTCATAATTTGGTTACCATTATTATTATTAGGCTTCGAGACTTGATACCTGATACAATAAGTTTACTGTGCATGTACTATAGGCTGTTGACTCGTTGCAGGTAGTGAAGGGTAGAGATGTGTTGAGGTAACAGGAGTACAGTAGTATGGGGTAACACACACATCTGTCCAAATTTCACGAGAGGATCCCTGCGAGGGGAGTATGGTTCTTGCGGGGTAAGAGGAGAGAGTAAGCCAGTAACTCCGTGTTCTTGAAGGTGCAGGTAGATGGGAATAGTATCATTGGCCGGCTGGGACAAACAAGGCTCAGTCAATGGCCAGCCGGTTCCCTGTCAGGGGTAGGTTACAAGAGTGGGGGAATAACTCGCATTCCTTGCTCATGCGGACTACACATTCTGAAAGTAAATATACATTACACAATGACAATGTGAAAAGAATGTGGAAAGCACTTATTCTCCTGGCTTTTATAAGCATTTGTGTTTAATTATACACAGTGTTAATGGTGGAAATAAACATGTAGCAATTTTAATTTCTTTATTTATCCTATTGGTCGTCTTCAGGAAGTGCAGTTACAGTACCGAATAGCAATGTACTACAAGATACATTCTCAGTGTCTCAAACGTAAATATTTTTCGGTTATCTGCCAAACAAAGTTTGTGCTATAAAAAGCTGCGCTCTACGTCGCATGACTTGATAGGAGCAGAAAAAAAAAAAAAAAAAAAACATCATCATTGCAGTCTCTAAGAGACAGTCCTTTATTCTCGGGTGCAATAATTTGCTGTTTATGTTACACAATGTTTCATATCCGTTACTTTTATACAAAATTGATTTCCACTTCTATTTTACACGGTCAGTAACCGGTGTACAGTACTTGGTGTCTCATTAAATCTCTGTGTCATTTCCTCAACTAATTTCAGGGCTTCTGCATCTCTTGCTCTGACTTTTCTAATCCTGTAATAGTTTCAGACACAGTTTGAAAATGGATTTGTATGAAAACCAAATTATTCGTCAGATCCTTCAAATCCAGAGCGTTTTTCTTTGCGTATTTGTTGTCATTCATTCTACAGTACCCCCACCTACTGTACGCTTTACCACTATAGTCAGTACGCCGTTATGCGGATTTCCCACTGAACTGCTCTATTGGTCCGAAGTCCAATCATTATCATCATCATTATTAACAACTTCATAATCATAGTCAACTCTTAACTGTAGACCCATTGGTTCTTGTTCCTTATTCACGTGAGAATATTGAATCAACACTGCAAGTTAATGGTGGTAGCATTCCTTTGCAAGTGTGTAAGTAAGGGAGTTTCTCGGGGTATTCCCGTTTCCCCTCTATCATTTTATCTATAATCTGCAATAATAAAATATCCTGGGTTAAGTCTTGGAGTAGTACGGGTTTCCGATGCTGATATAGGAAGGGCTTGGGGCTTCGGACCCTAGGGTATATCAGATACTCGTATGCAGACGGGACCTGGATGTATCAGGAAGTCCACGCCTGTGGAGTAACGGTTAGCACGTCTAGCCGCGAAACCAGGTGGCCCGGGTTCGATTCCCGGTCGGGACAAGTTACCTGGTTGAGGTTTTTTCCGGGGTTTTCCCTCAACCCAATATGAGCAAATGCTGGGTAACTTTCGGTGTTGGACCCCGGATTCATTTCACCGGCATTATCACCTTCATCTCATTCAGACGCTAAATAACCAAGCTGTTGATAAAGCGTCGTAAAATAACCTACTAAAATAAAAAAAAAATGTATCAGGAACTGGGGCAGGATGTCCCACCTGTCAGCCAACGATGACAGGGAGGACTTGGAGCTCCGTGACCCTGGAGCTTATCATCAAACTACTCGTTTGCGAAGAGGGATCTGTCTGTCAGGGAATGAGGCAGGGTGGCACATGTCAGCATCACATTCACGATTGCTATCCATTATTCTTTCGGACTTGTACAATCATCGCATATAGACCTGTAGGGCGCACAAAGGACGAAAGTATGCCTAAGTGTACGGGATCGGGTCCAGCCCTCGTAAAGTCAAATCAATTCAAATAGGTAAGCAAGTTAAATAGTACGTAGTTTAGTTACCAATGCTACACATATGTCCATTGAATTGGTGGCATGAAATGTTAATTTAAACCAGTAATACTGTATGTTCTTCTTTTGTTTCAGGTGAGTGGGGTTACGTTGTAAGAAGGTGGAAGTTATGGTCTGCTAACAGTAAGTACTTTTAAATATTTTTAAAAATATATTCACTGCTCTGCAGATGCCAGTAAATTTTTGGTGTTTAAATTTTTAAAATTATTCTTTCCATAAATTGTTTGTTTACCAGTATGAAGATGTTGCAACCTAATGTAGACAGCGTACAATTTCATTCCTTCTTTTTCATAAAAATGACTTTCGGGACGATCATAGTATCTATCTTTTTTCCTGTTAACTGCGATCCTAAGTAACGGATCCACAATACGCAATAGATACTTTACTTCCTGTTTAAAAGGTAACATAAAATGTATGTCACGTGATGCAGTTGTTAAGGGTATTAACTACTAACGGTTTGATTATGATGGTTTCGTAAACGAGTGCTTCTTGAGTGTAAAATTTATTAACAGGAATTTTTTTCGATTAGTTTTATTTGTATAATTAGGGTAGGCTCTTATTATCTTTAAATGCTTTATTTATTTTGAAGTTAATGTTATTGAATAATTTTAAAAGTTCTTTTTCTAATATTCGTGAAAAAGCAAAGGAAGAAGAAGATACTACCTTTGTCAAAAATCTCAATGCAATGCGGGAAAAAAATCTCATTTATAAACTAAAATTAAGACATATCACTGTTACTTGAACCATATCAAAACATAAAAATTAAATTTGAAAAAAAAAAAAAAAACTTGCATATTTCCCTTTTCTTTTTCAAGTAAATGTATGATAATAGTCTTCATAAAAGAAGAGGTAATAGAAATGAACGAAATAAAAGAAGAGCAGAGTTATGGATTTGGATTTAATAAATAATATAATCGTATATTAGAATTGTTTTATAATAGGTTCAAAATACAGTGAAATGAAATTTCAGTTTCCTAAAGTATTCAATTAGAGACCTGAAAATTTAGTTAGATGGTGAATATAAATAATCTCTATGCAGAATTTTATCTAATTCGGTTAAGAAATATATGAATTATTAACATTTTTGTAAATGAAATAGTATTCTGAAAAATCACTACTTTTCCCATAACTTTAAATAAAATTGTGTACAATTTTGTCTACACAACATTTTGTTAAGGGTTTCTGTTTCCATTAACTTAAAACTAAGAAAAAAAATATTTAATGCAGTCGGGTATAAAAATTGCCAAAAAAGTTGCAAGTAAGTAAAAGATATATGTGTATATATATATATATATATATATATATATATATATATATATATAATTAAATTCTTGTAAGATCTAAAGGAAGTCTTGATAGTAAATGTTATTAAGCTTTCATTCAAGAACATCTACAAGAAATAATGCACCCACAACAACGTCTGTAGAAAGAGTAGCATTTTTAGTAAAGGAAAATGTACAAAAAACCTAAGCGGAGAAAAATTAGCTTAAAAGTTTGCAACTATATAGATGAAAGTGAACATGCAATTTCTTCTAACTCTAACAGGCCATTGGACAATTCTACGGTTAAAAAAATTGCTGGAGTACTATGTTAGATCTTAGGCAACTTTTTAATTATACAAACGGACAATCGTAACTTTTGACCGAAATGACAAAATCTCCCCTCTGTATACTCTTAAAATTTGCGTTACTTGAACAGAAACCAATTACAGTAGAACTCCAGTTATCCGGACTAATTGGGGAACGGGCCAATCCAGACATGCAGAAATCTGGATAATTGGATATAGCTCAGGAATAATTGAGAAAAAACTATGTCTGACAAAGTAAAACCCCAATTTTTATTGATAAAAATAACTAAGCAAACATAGATATGTAATGTACTGAACTCCACTATTAAAAGTGTACGTTAACGTAAATAAAAGTATTGCATACAAATTTATTTTAATACATAATTCTGTATAGTAGCTGTACTCTACTTGGAACATCTCGTATAGTGTACGTTGCTTTGAAAAAGTCACGATTTATTGTACGGTATTAATTTTTGTATTTTCCCCAAATCGGTCCGTATATTTGGGGATCCTGATAATTGGGGTCCGGATAATTTGAGTTCTACTGTACTCTTTGCAGTCATCCTTAATGATGTCTGAGAGAGATTATTGAACCATTATATCTTTATTTTTCATTTATAATTTTTATAACAAGTAACAGATTTTTAATACCTACACTTAAAGTGATATTCAGTTCCGGATTTGTTCTGTATGACTGTGTATATCAGTCATGTCAACTGATGCCCATAGGCGCAAGCGGGTGCTTTAGAGCTCAGGAGAGTCTGAACTCTTTACATAAGAAAGGAAAGAGACGGACGAAGGGGGTAATATATGCCGCTTGGTCGAGCTATATACAGGGATGGCCAGCAGCACTGATTCAGTGGATAAAGTGAAGAGAACTTATTAAAACTGTATCCATGTTAATTTTTAGATTTGTCTGAGAAGTATAAGTGCATTATAAAAATGTAAGTTTTAATTTAATGCTCATTTTTCACAAGTTTGCTTTTTATTCAAAAGGAATATTTTCTCAACTTTTTTTACAGAAAAGTCAAATTTTCAGATATATTTATTTAGTAGCCTTACAGGTACTGGAATAATGTTTTCGTAAATACGTAATATTGAAGATAGTGTATTGATAATTTTGAAAATATTCGCATGGAAAATATTTGTAAGGAAATGAATTAACAAAGCAACTACTGTTACATCATATACAAAATATATGTGTCCATGTGTTGTAAAATGTTAGCTCTATAGCTGCAGCAGAATTCGAAAAAATAATTTAATTTTCTAATGATAGGAAGTTGCACACCAATATCAACTTAAAAGCATAATACGATAAGAGTTTTGTTATATAATATTAGTTACAGTTAAAACATATACCTAGATAACTTTGCTTTGTACTATAAATTGTTTTAATTAGTATATAGAGTACGTTTGTATGGCTAAAGATACCACCGATATCAATTCCGACTTATTATTACATTTGTCATACTTAGTCTCTTTTTTTTTGGGCTATCACTTTCTTTATAAATGATGTGTTTCATTCACACTACTATGGAATTTATGTGAATATTCCTTCTTAACTCTTTATTATCTTATTAACATTTAAAACACAACTGCATTATTGAAAAATTGGTATTAGTACTTTTCGTCGGTCCCAAGGAAGTACATTGTAACTAACAAAATGAACTTTTACAGTAGAATTAAAAACAATTTCGGATGGGTGTGAAAAATCAGGATTTTTCATTAGGCCTATTTTCTTTGCATTACGATTATTGAAATTGATGTCTTACTCCATTGTAGTGATAACACATTCTCTGAAATCATTCCTTATATGCGTATTGTTACTTACAATATTAGAAACTTACCATAAATTCCCGGTAAGAACATTGTATGTGACATACGATAGTATTGCTTGTGAAAGAAGGAGCGATAATATCACAGTTTAAACTTAACACAATTGTAACTACATAACTACAAACAGGAATGTACATAAATATTTACAAAAAGTGTAGTAATTTGTTTTACAATGCCACTGAATTTAATGTTATTCATCACTGCCGTGATAAATGCCAGAAATATGGGGTTATTTCGTCACACTGATAGCAGATCGATGAATATATTACTTTGAGAGATGGGTAATGGAACAATGTAATCATATTTTAGATTTATATCCTTCCAAGTCCTGAGTTTGACTTCGCGTTGTATGTCAATGCTACTGTATGTTCTTGTTCATCAATATGATTGTATTTTATGAATATTTTCTTGCTAAATTCAGGTACAATTTGAATTTGCTTCACTTTCATCGAAACACTTTTTCATTTTCTTCTGTCAAATTTCAGTTGTCCTTTTCGTTGGCGATTAGAGACTTCAAGTTTTTAAAATCGATTTGTGCTATTTAAGTTACCTCATAGGGTTTCCACTTGCTTTAGCCATTTGTTCAGAGTAAATACTGTTCGTCCCTTTTTTCTTCGTTCATTTAAAGGATGGATTGAATCTGCTTTATTCCATATGTGTTCTTTATTCCGGGAATTTATCCTGAACAGACGTATTATAATGCTATTGTCAAATACAATGTGTGGAGAAGAAGTTAAAAACTCACCCTTCATTTAAAAATTATTTTAAAAGTATAGAACTCATTTATAAGAATATATTTAATTATAACTTAAAACCATTACAGAGCTAACTGAGCTTCAAAATAAAATGTCAAGACTGAGGTGCAAGCTTGCAGTTACTAACAAATCTAGAATACAAGTAAACTGTAGATAGGTTTGTAACAACCATGCCTTAATATTGCAACAAATCAGAGCCACACGGACCATATGCTGGTTTGTATAGAATCTATGGACATCCTATATTGTTGGTGCAAGGAGAACTTCTCTATTTTTAGTTATGAATATGGTCACACGATAGTTATTTGGATATTTCATTCTTAAGCTAAAGTTTAAAAAAAACACACTATATAGTAAGTAACAACAAAATATAGCAAAATCAAACTTACCAGGAACATCTTCTTCTGCATCTTTATAGATAGACCTACACCTCCTTCGCAAACATCCTGTCTAGGATTCACGTTATGGAATGCGCGCTAGTTCGAGTCCTCATGGGGGAAGAAATTTTCTCATGAAATTTCGGCCGGTGTATGGAACCGGTGCCCACCCAGCATCGTGATGTACTTGGGGAGCTACGTTAGGTAGCGAAATCTGGTTATGAAAGTCAGCTATAACGGCTCGGGGGATCATCGTGTTGACCGCACGATACCTGCATTCTGGTTGGATGATCGTCCACATCTCCTTCGGCATGTGGACGTGAGGCCAGCTGCCGGCTGATCTTGTTGGTCATGGTCCTTCATGGGCTGTCGTGCCTCGGATTATTATAGCTCTGCATGTTGTTGCAAAATGCAGATACAATACTTTTAAATTACATACACTGATTCAATTATTCATTCGGAGAAGACTATGGTAACTGTGTCACAATAATTTTAACGGGACATTATTGCGAAAGGAGGCAGTCGACAAATTCTTAAGTAGATACAATACTATTCTACGTATAAAATGTATGAATGTTGGTCACAATATTTCAATATTGCGCGTTTACTGCCCAAATATCCAGCCGATCTTAATCATATTTATTCCGCAGATGGTCTGTTATGAAACCTTCAGGTCTACGATTAAAACTCAAATTCTTCAAAATGTCAGTTACAATGTTCCTTCTAGGGACCGTCATTTTGTTTTACAGACAATATAATTATATAATATCGAACAGAAAGAAGCCGTGTAAAAATAACAACATAAAATTGTACATTCCGTTGAAGTTTGTACACTACTGTTTTCTTAATTCAAAAGGCTGCTCATTCATATACGTACATAACCCTTCCTCCTTCCCTACCTAGCGCTTGATGCCCGCGCACGACGTCATCGTCAGGGTGAGAAAAATGCTCTTGCTTTGACATAACTGGTGTATATAGTCAATATGTTTATGGAAACTCAAATTGATGTCCACGAGAATACAAAGATTTTTGTCACGTGACCATTGGTAATTTTAGTATTTTGATACATCACTGAACTTAAAAATAGCTACTTTTACTATGGAGTAACGATTGCAATTGATTAATAATAATAATAATAATAATAATAATAATAATAATAATAATAATAATAAAATAATAAGCGTATAAAAGTCTCAGACTACAGTTATGTAGAACTTCGTACAACTTAATCAAGATAATTATTATAAATAGGTGTAACCTTATTCCTACTCTTTTTTTTTACGTAGCACCTAAATACCGAGTAAGGCAAAAATCCCTTTGAATGTGGCTTGTTTCGTTACCTATGTGTAACGTTGTAATTAAATTGACCGCTAAACGGACCCGTTAATTGCACTCGGTGCAGGATGTTGAAGTTAGCGCTTTTATCAGCAACCTTTTACATTAGTTCGAACAAGCGCTCACATTCCCTTACAAATGCCAGGATAGCAGGATCGAAACCCGCTCGAGGCATGAATGTATACAATTGCGATTGTGTTACATTGTTCCATGGAGTGTGAGGGTCTTTACCACCCACAGTTGTCGCACCAATTGTCTTTGATTTCAAAGGACTGTATACATTGTGTGATACAAGATATCGTGCATCTGGGGGGGCTTCTCTATACGTCACGACCAAGATCTGTCATATCCCTTTAATCTGCAACCATAAACAGCTTGTCAGATATCGAGTTACAGTAATGGTGGTAATGGTGGTGGTGATCATATAATAATAATAATAATAATAATAATAATAATAATAATAATAATAATAATAAAAACAATAATAATACAGGGTGTTAAGAAAAAAATATCAATTATTTTAGGACGTGCTAGTATGCATCAAAACAAGAAAAAAAGTCTAATAAACATGGGTCCTACAACACATACTTTCTGAGATCTGAACACTTGTTCATAGGAGGTGCTCAATGTGACGTCCATTCATGGAAATGCATTCCACTGCCCTTCGGCGTAAGGAATCACGCACTCTTTGAAATTGATCTGCTTGTTCTTGATAACAAAAATTCTAGGAGATTTAGATTTGAGGAACGAGCAGGCCAAGGTGTGGGGCCTCCCCAATCAATCCAGCGGTCCTAAAATGTCAGCGTCAGGTGTTCACGCTCATTGGAGAAAAATGTGCTGGTGTGCCATCATGCATGAACCACATCTGTAGTCTTTGCTGACATGGCACATACTCCAACAAGGTAGGCAATACATTGATTAGAAAATCCTAATAACGAGCCCCAATTAATCTCTGTTGTAGCACGTATAGCCCTTAATCTATCGCCAAGAACGCCCACCCATACGTTGATTGAAAATCTGTGCTGATGCCTTGTTTCTTCAAATGCATGGGAATTTTCATCAGCCCACACATGCTGATTAAGAAAATTCACAACACCATCTCTGCTGAACTCCGCTCATATCCGCAATCAAACTTTTCTTTAAAAAAATATGTGTTGTAGGACCCATGTTTATTAGACATTTTTTCTTGTTTTGATGCATGCTATCACCTCCTAAAATATTGGATACTTTTTATAGCACCCTGTATATTCCACTACACAATCCGCTCTATGTTTGCTGAGGAATTACAGGCGGTTTGGTTCACCGTATACCAAGGGGTATAAAGATTAGCCACACAAGTGTGGACGTATCGAGATTATTGCCATGGAAACAACTCTGCTTTCATTCTTGACTCCACTATCAGATTCGAAACGCATGCCGAACAACCGACCGAGGTGAATGCTGAAAAAAAGAAACTTACACAAACCGACAATCCAATAATATCATCTTTCAGAAATCAAGATTGTCGGTCTGATGTTGGGAGGAAGGGGAACCATAATAACCTCCTTCTTTGCTAAAATATGCAAAACTTAGACTTCAATAACACCATTATGAAAAAAAAATATTCATTTACGCCTTCAAGGGATCCATTCGAATTTTACGAAATCACCAGTAAGGTACACGTACCAAATAACGCCACCTTAATACTTCAGTCACTTTTGCTCTGGAAATAAGTACAAATACGAAAATTATGAAATAGAAACTGTAATCTTATCTTTACAAAATAACACAATGAAAATGAATATATTATATACCGAACAAGAATTAGAACTCAAATAGGAAAACTTTGTAAACTGGCGTTATTAGGAACAGGTTGTCCAATTAACGCCACCTAATTTCTAGTAACCTATACACTTATAATTGTTAATGAATTATTTTTCCCAAGCAACACAAATAGAACTAAGCGACTAAATTTGAGTTTCTGTTAATAAAAGATACAAAATCACTCAATACTAATGAAAAATTCTTGATCTGAAACTGAAACACCAGATGGATTAGGAAAATATGTTTTCCAGTGACTCCTTACTTAAAAAAAAAATAAGAGACAATGCGACACAGTAGAAAGTTATTAAACACAAAAACATTTACCTTAGTTTAATATGAATGTTTTCCAATAAGTAAAACAAAACAAAAAAAAAACTAAGTTATGTAAAATAAAAAAAATATTAAGAGTTCGATAAGCAATTGAACCAATATCATCACTGCACATTCTGAACATTTGTAAGTTGAAAGCTTAGTGATTTTCCTGATGTTTTCACACTGATGCTGTACTGTCAGCCTTAGTACTAACATAACCTAAAATTTTGTCTGTAGACTTTTAACGCCACATGGGGTTAAAGCGGTACTGAGTACTTGATAACATGACATGCCTGTTTCTCTAACATTTTCAAATTTTATAGATAGCAAATACTTTCTATACATAGAAGAATGTTTAAGGATCACGAAAATATATAGTTTAATATGGTTATTATTTTCTCAACACACATAATAAAATATTGCCTCTTACCTTGATATAAGAACAGCCATTCACTATCAACACACAACAGGAAAATGATGGAATATAATGTCACTGGTAAATGTCAGCGGACAGCTAGTAACTCATTTCATCACTAGATTGCAAGCCAATGCAGGCTACCGAAAACTTGTGTCGTTAACAAATTTTAATAGGGTGGCGTTAAAGGTTATACATGGCGTTATTTGGCTCAGGGACCTTATACATTTAAGAACAACGCACCAACTTATGACCTGGCTGGAAGCTGGATGATGCAGACGTAAATTCAAGAATAAAGTGAAATTTTCAGGTTTATATAGATGATTGTAGGACTAAAATATAAAATTATTTAAAGAGGATGTAAATATTTTTTCGGATATGATCCAAGGATGTATCCAAAAACGTAAGACACATAAGATATAGACGTACGCGTTGGCCCGATAGGCAGAAGTTTTATATTGAATTGGATTTGGAAGAATAATCGTGATTGATTCTGTTCGTGGAGTTATCATTCTTTCACAGGTAATAAGATATCGGACACATTCCTTTTTTCTCCATGCTCGTAAATGTTGAACACTATATTGGAAACATTTATGCGTTTTACGATTATGTTTCGAACGCTCGGTATAGGTCATATAAAAATCTGACCTGAATATCTTCAGAGGGAAATGGTGAGTGAAAGTTTACCGGAAACTCCTCTACTTCTCAGATTTACGATTACAATTTCGTGAATTCAGTAGGCTACTACAATAAAGCGAATATAAACATTTTGATTCAAAGGTTGTAATAGATTAAAAGAATTGTGTAATGCTAATAAATAGTATTTTGTGATCAATATTTTGTCGCCTCGCTGTACGCAGTGAATAAGACACCAAGTTTTAACGTTTTGTTGATATTACGACTGTGAGTTTGAATCCTGTCTGGGCCCCAGATATTTGTCGATTGCAAATTTGATACCTTTATTTTATTAAGTGGCCGTGCGTAGTAATATTGACCGCAAGACATGATAAAATTATGAGTGCATTTGCTGTGTAGTTGAAGCGAAAATAAATCCTGGACACTGTAAGGTATGCGAGGACGGAGAAAGGACAAAATAACTTGATTAAAGAAAAGTACAATAGCAAAAATTAATGATATAATCTAGCAAACGCAAGATGCAAAGAAATAAATCAAGAAAATAAAGAAAAGAAAGGAAGGAAAGAAACAATAAATGCGTACAAAAAAAAAATAAAACCTAATTTTCAACGAAAATTACCCAATAAAATCAAGGGAGTAAATGGACATGATGAAAACCAAGGCAATGAAAAAGTAAACTAAATTATGAAGGATCGGTGGAGCAGAGAAAAATTCTCTCTGGCACCGGAATTCGAACCCGAGATTTCAGCTCTATGTGCTGACGCTTTATCCACAAAGCCACACCGGATTCCAATTCCGATGCTGGATTGAATTCTCTCAGTTTAAAAGTTCCACGTCTTAGTTTCCCTTCAGTGGCCAACCCTCGTTCACTGTGTCACAGATGTGTGACAGTGGCACAATGTCCAGCACACTAATGTGCAGAGATGCACTCATTACGAGTGACTAAGTGGCCGGGATCCGACGGAATGAGCGCCGTCTTAAATCAGTAAGTGATTTTATACGCATATCATATTGTAACGATGTACCGAAGTACATATGATATTTCCATCCAGGAACTATGCGTTATCATATGATGAAACTAAGAGGATTCAATCCGTCATCGGAATTGGAATCCGATGTGGCTTAGTGAATAGAGCGTCAGCACGTAGAGCTGAAAACCCAGGTTAGAATCCCGGTGCCGGAGAGAATTTTTCTCCGCTCCACCAATCGTTCATCATATGATAACGCATAGTTCCTGCATGGAAATATAATATGTAGGCTACTTCGGTACATCGCTATAATAAGCAACAAAAATAAAAAGAAGAAACCAATATCAATCATATCAACCAAAAAAAAAAAGCAGTTAAAAAACTAAAATCAAATAAACTAACGAAACAAAATCTAACCAAGCACATTAACAAATGAAACATAGTAAGCAAGTCATACATATCAAGAAATCCAAATACTAAAGCAAGGTAATCAAACCCCACAAAAACAAACCAAGCGAACAAACAACAAACCAAATTAAGCAAAGGATGTCAAGAAAATGAAACATACCAAGAAGGCTACACAAAGGTGAACCAACCAAACTAAAAAAAAAAGTAACTAAGCAAACGAACAGAATAAAAGCGAACAGTAAAATAAGACAATACTAAAAGAACTTGACAAAACAGACATCCCTATCGAAGAAGAGTAAACAAAGTCAGAAAATGCACAAAAGAGATAAGGAAACAAATAAACAAATTTAATATAAATAAATAAAAATAATACATACACATAGGCCTACACAATAATTATCCAACTGCAAGGTCGGAACCATTTTCATTTACCATTATTAACATTATATTATAATTTAAAATATTTGATTTATTTTACTATGCAGAAAAAGAAAGCTTTGTCATCTGTTTTGTACGAGCAATGAACAATATATTTTCGTAAAATAAAATAAAATTACAAATAGAAATACCAATTTTTAAATTTTCCAAGCGCATTAATGGCATTTTATAATAATAGGCTATCACCAATATATCCAGTAGATTCTATAAAATCCTATTTTGGAAACCCCTTATTTAAATAATGTAAGCTGATTTAACATCCATTAAGTTACTACGTTTTCCCTTTAAAATGAATTTAGTTAAAATTGTTCAGTTTGGTTGTAAATGTAACGGTATTAATGGAAGCGTGGGACAAAATATATATATAAAACATTCCTCCACCCACCAGCATTTACACAACAAACTGTGTGTGTTGATGAATGCAAAAATCATTTGGCAGGGAGGGACCCTGTAATTACTTTTAGCCTTAATCCTATGCGAACGAACTGAGTGCTTGATGTTGTATGGTTGAAAATCATTAAATGGGATAGCACAGATTATTATCTTGGGGTTCGGTTTCAGTGGGGTAAGAATGCATCGAAGCTCAAAGAATTTTGATGGAAGGGGATATTAGGCCTACTTTAATTAATAAATACTTTATTATATAAGAGAGGTTGGCAACGAAATAGTGATATGGTTGAAACATGTTTAAAATGAGGTGGTGAAACACTTCAGTTGTCTGATGTAATGATCAGATCCATTTGATTATTTCTAGTATGTAATTAAAGTACGTCAGTAAATAAGTTATTAATACAATAACTACCATTATAGCGGTACAGCGCTTTGCGGACGGAAAAACACTGCCAGATCAACCTGACTATTGGACACCCGTTGGTACTGAAAACAATACAGACTGGTCATTATTGAGGAATGGTCTTCCTGTTCGTTTTCTTGCCCTGATTTGTTTTAGTGGATGCAATCAGAGCGAGAATATTGAATGCAGAGCAATAACTATTCCGACAATGTATTGCATAATTTACGGACAGAAATACGAAGTTACCGCACTTACAACGCTGCGAAAATGTATAATTTCTGGTCGTTTGAGCTTTACATGTATTTCCTCTGAATAAATGACTGCACTTGCAGTTCCGTCACAGTCTATAAAGTCGGATATCCGACTAGGAGATCGGGAACTGGAAATGTCTGCCAGGGTTTGTGGACTGAATGAAGTAACTGGGAAGTTTCCCATAATGCATTTCGATGAAAACTTTACATTGTATTGGAATTCGTACAAGGTGACTATAAAGTCTGTGGACGTATAGAAGAGGACGACGGAAGAGTTCAGTAGGAGGAAGAGACAATGAGAAAAAGGGGAAAAGAAGAAAATAAGAGAAAATATGAGATAGAGAAAGGAAAAAGGGAAAGAAAATGAGAAAAATGAGGAAAGACAGGAAAGGAAAGAAAAAACAGAAAAATATGATAGAGGAAAGAAGAGAAAATGGAAGAAAAGCGATAAAAAAGAGAGTAGTAGCACAGTCTAGTATATGCAGTCACGAAGCTCAATACGCAGTAATATTCATCCTTAGATAGTTGCTAACCACTAGGATCGCTAATATCGCCTCATTACAGACAATGCGAAATAGTACCGGCACAGTCTATTGTTCCTAGCACCCTCACAACTCAAGCTTCGTGACTGTATATATTAGACTGTGGTAGTAGATAAGAAGCAGACGAAGAGAGAGAAAAATGAAGATAAGGGAAAGGAAAAGGGGGAAAAGATGAACATGAAGACGAATTGCAACGAAACTGAAAGCGAAGAAGATGAAGAAAAAGCGAAATGGAATTGCAGAAAATGAGATGGTAAAGGAAATAAAGCAGGAAATGGGAGGAAAAGGAGAAAAAACGGAAGAAAAGATGGGAAAGGAAACAGGGGAAAAGGAAGTGAAGAGAACGATGAACAGATAGTTGAAACATGAAGATGAGGTAGGTCTAAATAAGGGGAAAGAACAAGAGAAAAAGACTAGGAAAACTATAGGAAAATGAATTCATGGCTCTGCCCGGTGTCCTGTCATGACCGCTCTATTGTCTTTCAATGTGTGTGCCGAAGCATAATGTATTTTTCTACAAGTTACAGTCTTTTGAAATTGTACTTTTGAAAAACGAAAATATATACTACACAGCATATCTTATTAAAAATATTAATTGTGTTGTTCCAATTAGGATACAGCTAGGGTGACCAGACGTTCTCTTTTGTCCGGACATGTCCTCCTTTTTAGGCCTTTGTCCGGAGTCCGGGCGGATTGTAAAAAAATCAAGAAATGTCCTTTTCGTAACTTGTATGCCTGATATTTTTTAATTATCTGATTTGACTCTTTTGTAAGTATTCTATCTGTAGGTGGCAGCAGCATCGACTGAATATACTCTTTGCCAACTATCATAACTCTCTTTCCTCCTCCTTGTTATGGTCGCTCCTCAGATGTAGCTAGTAAATCGAGAGAATATACATCTGAAAGTATATTTTCTGTCCACTTTCATATGTAGCTACGTAACTGTAAAATCGTTATTATTAAGTTTTTTCATAATTATTTTGTAATAAAATAAATATTAACATACTCTTAAGTATGATACAAGCCTTAAGGCCCGTAACACATTACACCGAGAACTAAGAACTGTGTAATATGTGTGGAGACAGCTAGCATTGCTTCTGTCTTCACAGTACAGCTAGAAATATGTTGCTACACAGTAGAGCCATCTCTGTATAGATGATTAAAACACGAATTTTATTATGCCATACGGAAGGTAGTTTGCTCAAAGACTTTATATAGGCTATAATAATAAACAAGATATTTGGGTTTGATACGCGCTGATAGAAATAAAGTTACATAAATTTGAACATCTGACTTTCTATTAATTGTTCAATTTCGTTCACTTCATATAAATTTTATAGGCTACAATTAGGTTAGTTACCTGTGTGAGCGAAAAACATATATGGTGGGGTAGCTATGTTTTAAAAAAATCGCTAGCCGACTAATGTCAGCTGTATCGTATTCCAAGCGTTACTCCGTGGTAAAGGAAAGTATTTTTCATAGCTCAACAATGCATTACATATTTCTCGCTGAAATCTGTCCTGTAAATATTTTGTAATAAAATAGATATTGACGTAATTTAAAGTACAATGTAGACCTAAGCCTAAATCTAAGTACATATTTTCTGTCCTCTTTTTTCGAACAATGTCTCCTTTTTTAAGCTTTGTGTCCTCTTTCTCATTGATGTGAATCTTGTCACCCTAGTACTCGTAGATACAGGTGAACATAATCGTTAAATTCGTCAACGTATAGCAGCATTTGTTTGTAGCAAGTAACTAATATGGACAAGATTCCAGATGTCTCGTATCTCTACCACAGTCTAATATATACAGTCACGAAGCTTGAGTTGTGAGGGTGCTAGGAACAATTAACTGTGCCGGTACTATTTCAAATTGTCTGTAATGAGGCGATAGTAGCGATCCTAGTGGTTAGCAACTATCTATGGATGCATATTTACTATGTATTGAGCTTCGTGGCTTTATATACTAGACTCTCTCTCTTCGGTGGCTGCGTGGACTAATCCACCGGGCTGTCACGCAAGCGGTCCAGGTTCGGTTTCTGACATTCCTGGGATTTTTCATTGAGAAACTGAGTCACTATTAGCGGGCATGTTTGCAGTTGTCGTTTTTTCGGGGTTCTCCCGTTTTCCCACGTTAGGCATCTACATTATTTCATCATATCTTCATGTCATTATCGTTTCATAGCGTCCCCGTTTGCCGGCTGGCGAAGCGCAGAGGTGTCTGCTTACGGCACGAGTGTGATTGGTTGCAACCTTAGTGTAGTCATCTAATATAAATTAGGAATGCGCATACTTGGCGGGGTAGTGCAGTACAATAGATCAGGGATGGCTTCCGTGCTGGATTTCCGACTTGCTTTATTATAAAAATGAGGTAGCTGATGGACTCATGAAGTGTATGTACTTTTCACTTCTGAGAAAATAACATTGGTTCTGAACCGAAGATATTTCCTTTAGTCGGCCTCGGTATCGTAGTTGGTATAGTGCTGGCTTTCTGTGCTCGAGGTTACGGATTCGATCGCGACGCAGGTCGATGGCATTTAAGTGTGTTTAAATGCGATAGGCTCATGTCAGTAGATTCACTGGCATGTAAAAGAACTCCTGCGGGACAAAATTCCGGCACACCGGCGACGCTGATATATCCTCTGCAGTTGCGAGCGTCGTTAAATAAACCATAATTAAAAAAAATATTTCTTTCATAAAGCAGTATTAAATTATTACATAATTTATTTCATTTCATCCTTATTATTATAACCTTAATAATCGAAGATTGAAAATATTACTGTTTGTTCCGGACTCACATTTCCTTCGAAACTGGTCACTAGCATTTTATTCAGCACTTCTTCTTACCATTGACAGATAATATGGCGATTATACTTAGATAATATGGTCATAGTAATGCTAAAAATAATCAAGATGTCGATGTGGTGACGGAAATTTAGCCCATGTTACCATATTATTTAATATTCTTCATAACCATACAGTGTTCATTTTCCTGGTTTTTTCAACGTTTCCTCAGTCTCGACATCCAGCTTTCCTCTGTATGTAATGTAATGTAATGTAATGTAGAAACTTGATATGATTTTGAGACTACTGTATATTCATCGCCGTGTTTGAATCCAAGATACTTCTGTCCAAAGATAAATATGGTGACCATTATATCATCAAAGACGATAGTGCATGTTACGTATGTATGTATGCCGGGTAATCTTTTGGCGAATCCTCGGACCTCACCTCATCTCACTACATCTCGCCAAAATATTGTAAAAAATTGCACAAAATTGTAAAAATTTTAGAAAATTACTAAATTATAAAACTGTGAAAATTTGTAAAAATCGTAATTGCAATATTGTAAAATTTTTACTTGTTCCACATCTTAAATCTTCATTGCTCATGTAAGATCTATGGAATAAAATAAATAAATAAAATAAGATAAATAAATATGTATGTATTCACACTGGAAATGGGTATATACCCGGTGGCAATAACGAGAATTAATAATAAACACAACCAATAAAAATACAATTAATAATAATACTAATAATAATAATAATAATAATAATAACAATAATAATAATAAGGAGCATCCTAAATTAAATGAAGCACGATCACTTATAAATAACATTTAAAGTAAATCTAATTTGTATCTTAACCCTAAGTTCTAACTAAAACCCACGAGTATGATATGTTCATACACGCACAAGTACCTTTCAGCACTACACTGATTTCGCTGTCAACTAATTCACTGCACTGGAACAACGACACATTTCACTGATTCTGTCCTGATTTCACTAACACTTCAAAAATATTTCACTGCTCAGATTATGTCTTCAGTAACTAATAGAAACGTTTGCGATCGTAAATTCACTAGTAGAATGTTGCTATTTAGTAGCATTGTATTTTGTTTTATACACAGCCTACATTTTCGGATGTCCACTTTTGGACCAGAGACAGAAAGTGCTGCTGTGTATCTGCAGGAAGCATCTTACGATAACGATGCCTTCATCCCCTTCCCTATGACTCAAATAGGAAGATCAAAGGAGGTATGCAATGCGTATCGATCCTACGAATCTTCCTTCTTTTGCTTCCTGTTTGGATTTTCGAATATCTTTCCCGAGGACATGAAATCATCCCTTAAGGGAGAAACAGAGGACGTTAATATATATTTTCGGAGAGTGTTACCTCTCTGCATGGATCCAACCCCACTCCCACCACTACGTCATTGTTACGTCACGCCATGATTATCCCTGTGAGAAAACGATACTAGGGTATAAAGGGGGGAGTGTGTGGGGGTTGTACAGGATGGACCGGCTCTCTATGACCGCCATTTCACCCTCGGATGCTCCAGCAAGATAACCTTCACGACCCAATAAATCCAACCCTGTGAGCCTCCAAGCGGCTCTTCTGCAGTGGGTGCAATAGCGGAATATTTGGAGCTTAAGACGTTCTCCTCCTTCCTCGCTATTGGAGGTTCTATCCTTTCCGAGGGCATTGCGAATTCTACATTCGAACGGCAGGGCGGTCTCGTGGAAAGAAAATGTCAGTCTAAGATAAAGCATCCGCGACTCTGACGCAAGCTTCGATTTCTGGTGAATAACACGGTTTGAAACGATGCAACATTCTATGTGTTACATCCTGACAACATATCGTCATTATCATCATCATCATCACTTATCATCAATAATTCTGATAAAAATAATGCCATAAACAACCATTATTGTCAACAATATCACTGTTATCATGAACGAAGTTACCTTTATCATCAAGGTTATAATAATCACAGACATCATCATCATCATCATCATCATCATCATCATCATCATCGATTACATCTTTCGTCCCGTTCCGCCTTAAATTGTTTACGCCACTTTTTCAAGATAGGCCTGTCCATTATTATTACTTACTTACTTACAAATGACTTCCAAGGAATCCGCAGGTTCATTGCCGCCCTCACATAAGTCCGCCATCGGTCCCTATCGTGTGCAAGATTAATCCAGTCTCTATCATCATATCCCACCTCCCTCAAATCTATTTTAATATTATCCTCCCATCTACGTCTCGGCCTCCCCAAAGATCTTTTTCCCTCCGGCCTCCCAACTGCACTCTGTATGAATTTCTGGATACGCCCATAAGTGCTACATGTCCTGCCCATCTCAAACGTCTGGATTTAATGTACCTAATTATGTCGGGTGAAGAATACAATGCATGCAGTTCTGCGTTGTGTAACTTTTCTCCATTCTCCTGTAACTTCACCCCTCTTAGCCCCAAACATTTTCCTAAGAACCTTATTCTCAAACACCCTTAATCTCTGTTCCTCTCTCAAAGTGAAAGTGCAAGTTTCACAACCACACAGAACAACTGTTAATATAACTGTTTTATAAATTCTAACTTTCAGATTTTTTGACATCAGATTAGATGATAAAAGCTTCTCAACCGAATAATAGCACACATTTCCCATATTTATTCTACGTTTAATTTTCTCCCTAGGCCATTTGTATTTGTTACTATTGCTCCAAGATATTTGAAATTTTCCACCTCTTCGAAAGATAAATCTCTATTTTTTATATTTCCATTTCGTACAATATTCTGGTCACGAGATATAATCATGTACTTCGTACTCTTGCAGATTGAGGATGATTCCTCATGACAGAAAGTGATGTAGGAAGCGTTGTGATCAAATTTGTGAATAAGAAAGATAGAAATGTTCCGAGTGGGGAAAATAATGTTCCTGATGAAGATTTTATGGAAATATTTGCTTCCAGAAATTGTTTACCTGTAACAATGGCAAGAATTGGATTCGCTGCGTGACATACAATTCGTTGGTGTGTGGTGTATGCAACAAGCGGTCAAGAAATCCGTATTATAAATGTGGAAAATGTGACTATGAAACTCTGTATGTCTTTTAGTATGATTTGTTCAGTTTAATTTTTATAATA